>NW_012114821.1:9337629-9491522 GCF_000951035.1 Colobus angolensis palliatus
AAAAAAAAAAGAAATGACTTAAGTGCACTTAGCATAATAAACCAACTACACACAAAAATGCATATTGTGTGCAGATGCATACATGTGTGCAGATATGTGCCTCTGTGTGTGTGTGTATATATATGTGTGTATATATATATGCATATTTTGTGGATGCAGGCTGTGACCACTGTCACAAGAGAAAGATTCTTGACACGTTTACTGCCACCCAGGAGCTAGACCACAGCCTTGCTGATCCAGAAGAAAAATATTCTCAATCTACTCAGAGATGGCCAAACCTGAGGGTTAACCTGACACTAACTAAATTAACAGGGAAATAACAATGCATTATTCCACAGTAAAGATTTCACTTTAGCAGCCAGAATCCTTATGTATCCTACCATTCTGCTTTCCCAAGCTTGAGACACAGGGAAAGCCACTATAATAATCAGAAGTTTGCTGAGTATCTCAGTTAGGACTCTCAGTTGCAAATGGCAGAATTCCTGATCCAAAAGGACTAAAGCGCTTGTCTCATGTAACTAAATATTAATACTTCAAAAGAATATCTTCAGGTACAACTTGGTCAGGGCAGGGCCTGGTCACTTGCTCTCCATTGCTTAGCTCTGCCTCCCTCCACGTGGCTCCTTCCTCAGACAAGATCTCTTTCTGGGACATGAAAAACATGCAGCAGATTCAGATCTTGAATCCTCTCAAATTAAACACTGTGGATAAACAGCGAGCTCCTTTTCCAGAAGTCTATCCCAAATTGTGCCTGTGTATCATGTGCCCATCCTTGAGCCAGACAAGGTAACCAGAGAAAGATGATGCCCAGCTGTGCTTGGTCCTAAGAGTTGGAAAATTAAGTCTCACCAAAACCACTGGGATAAGAACACATTAATATACTACAGGTATACCTTACAGATATTACAGGCTTGGTTTCAGATTACCACAATAAAGCAAGCCATGTAAGTCTTTTGGTTTCACGGTGCATAGAAAAGACATGTTTATGTTATACTTTTAATCTATTAAGTCTGCAATAGCATTATGTCTAAGAAAAACAATGCGCATACCTTAATTTAAAAATAATGTATTGCTAAAAATACTAATGGTTTTCTGAGTCTTCAGCACATTGTGATCTTTACGCTGGTGGAGGGTCTTGGCTTGATGTTGATGGCTAATGACTGATCGGGGTAGTAATTGCTGAAAGTTAGGGTGACTGTGGCAATTTCTTAAAATAATATCACCGTGAAGTTTGTCACATAGATTGATTCTTCTTTTCACATACACACACACACACACACACACACACACACAGAGAGAGAGAGAGAGAGAGAGAAATTTCTGTATTATGTGATGCTGTTTGATAGCATTTTATCCACCATAGAACTTCTTTTAAAATTGGAGTCCACTGTCTAAAATTCTGCTTTACCAATTAAGTTTATAAGCCTTAGTTTGTAATCTTTTATAATGTTTGTAATATTGTAAATTATTTGTTGTCATTTCAACAATGTTCACAGTGTCTTCCCCAGAAGTAGATTCCATTGCAAGAAACCACGTTGTTAATCTCATAAGAACAATGCCTCATTTGTAAAGGTTTTATCATGAGATTGCAACAGTGCAGTCACATTTTCAGGCTCCACTTCTAATTCCAATTCTCTTGCTATTTCCACCAAATCTGCAGTTACTTACTCCAGTGAAGTCTTGAATCCCTCAAGTCATTCATGAGGACTGGAATCAACTTCTTCCAAACTTGTGTTAATGTTGATATTTTGACCTCCTCCCATGCATCATAATGTTCTTCATAGAATCTAGAGTGGTGAATCCTTTCCAGAAGGTTTTCAACTTATTTTGCTTAGTTACCTTAGAGGAATCACTATCTACGGCAGCCATAGTCCTATAAAATGTATTTATTAAACAATAAGACTTGAAAGTCAAAATTACTCGTTGATCACGGGCTGCAGAATAGATGTATTAGCAGGCATGGAAACAACACTAATCTTGTTATACATTTCCACCAGAGTTTTTGGGGTGATCACATAAATTGCTAATGAGCAGTAATATTTTTAAAAAGATATTTTTTCTATTAATAAATCTGTAGGTCTTTATAATGAACTTAAAATATTCAGTAAACCATGCCGTAAGCAAGTATACTATAATCCAGGCTCTGTTATTACATTTATAGAGCACAGGCAGAGGCAATTTAGCATAATTATTGAGGACTCTGGGATTTTCAGAATGGTAAATTAGCACTGGCTTCAATTTAATATCACCAGCTGCATGCCTGACCCCTAGGAAGAGAGTCAGCCTATCCTTTGAAGCTTTGAAGACAGACATTGACTTCTCCTTTCTAGCTATAAAATCCTAAATGGCATTTTCTTCCCATAGAAGTCTGTTTTATCTACTCTGAAAATATGTTGTCTAGTGTAGCCACCTTCTTCAATGATCTTAGCTAGATCCTCTGGATAGCTTGCTATAGCTTCTGTATCATAACTTGCTGCTTCAGCTTGCACTTTTATGTTATGGAGATGGCTTTTTTCCTTAAACCTCATGAAAAGAAAAAAAAAAAAAAAAAAACTCTGCTAGCTTCCAAACATTTTTCTGCATCTTCCACACTTCTTTTAGCCTTCATAGAATTGAAGAGAGTTAAAGCTTTGCTCTAAATTAGATTTTGGCTTAAGACAGTGTTTTGCCTGGTTTGATCTTCTATCTAGACCACTATAACTTTCTCCATGTCAGAAATAAGGTTGCTTCACTTGTTACCACTCATGTATTCATTAGAGCAGCACTTTGTATTTCCTTCAAGAACTTTCCCTTTGCATTCACAACTTGGTTGTTTGGTGAAAGAGTTCTAGCTTTCAACCTAGCTCAGCTTTGTATGTTCCTTCTTCGCTAAGCTTAATCATTTCCAGTTTGTGATTTAAAATAGGAGATGTGTGACTCTTTCTTTCACTTGAACATTTAAAAACCATTGTAGGGTTGTTAATTGGTCCAATTTCAATATTGTCTCTCAGAGAATAGAGAGGCCCAAGGAGAGGGAGAGAGATGGAAGAAGCGTTGGTTGGTGGAGTGGTAATAACACACACACTTACGAAGTTCCTCATCGTATATGGTCATAGTTTGTGGCACCAAAAACCAATTACAATGGTGATATAAAAGATCACTGATTGGAGATCACCATGACACACATAATAATAATAATAATAGAAAAGTTTGAAATACTGTGAGATTCACTAAACTGCGACAGAGACAAAGTGAGCACATGCCTTTGGAAAAATGGTACCGATAGACTTGCTCAACCCAGGGTTGCCACCATACCTGTGAAGTGCAATAAAGCAAAGCACAATTAAGCAAGGTATGCCTTTATTTTGATAAGGCATGTAGGAGATCATAGGTGCATAAACCACCCTGCAAAAGTATAAAAGTACAGATGGTCACTGAATGGTCTTTGCAGAAGAATAGAGTTAGGTACTCATAGAGCTCATTCTGCAGAGTGAGACACTGTGTCAGGATGGGGCTGATTTTCCAACGGCCCTGACAAAGAATCTGAGCTCTACACCAGTAGGCCTCTTTCTCTGTCTTTCCTCCATGCCAGACTTTTCTTGATATTGCTTAATAATTGCCATTGTTAAGATAGAGTTGCTTAATAATTCTTAGATATACGTTCAGTAAATATCAGCTTGAAGGACTGCCAAGTCATATGTCTGAAGAGAGGGGCACACATCTAGGCCTAGTCCAGTGATAGTCTTTTCCATGTAAGGAAAATACTTAGTTCTTTCACCTCTTTGGCTGATTCATCCCCGCAAGTAACTTTTAGAAAGTACAAATAATAGATCAGTTTTCCCAAAGGAGGAAACTGAAGTCCGGAAATGAGAAGCATCAGATCTAACACTTGAACTCTTTATTGCCGAATCAACTAAGCAATCTTTTCATACTCCTCACTCAGGAGCCCTTGCCCCATGACACCTTTCTCCTGCCTGGTTCTTCTTCAGTCAAAAGCACTAATTATCTTAACCTTTGCTTCCTCATAGAGCATCAGTGAGGATTCCATCTGCCAACAGGGCAGACATTCTCTAGGTTACAGTCCTAATAATTAGCTGTGAGACTGCCTGAAGGCTGGTATTAAAGCGCATGGAAACCAACACCAGCATTCTCCTGCTTGCCTGTCTCTCCTTGGGGTTTCACAGTGCTGCCACTGGCCATGGTGATTAATGAGTTAATAATAACAATGAAAGTTTTCGGGTGCTTGAGCAGAGGGTAGCTGTCCACCAAAATGGATTAGCCTGGTCCACCGGGCGTGGCCCTGGAGGGACAGCTGTTCCATGTTCCTCCAGGGACCTTGTTTAGCACCAATCACCTTGTCATAAGGATATATTAAGGGGAAAGCAATTCCGGCTGCCTGCTCAGAAACGCTGACCACTCCAGCTGCTTGATGATTCTGAATTTGCAGAGCTGGCCGTGCCCCAGAGGAAGCAGCACAGAAGGGGAGCCGAAGGTCTGGCTTCTTAGCCTGCTCTACGGTTAATTTAATATGTGACTTTGGAGAAGTCACGTCCCTCTGAGCTTCAGTTTCCTCACCTAGAAGACTGTAGGACTAGGTGATTCCCAAGACTCTTTAAGAGAATCTGTAATCCTATTACTTAAGTTACTAAGTAGACCATCGGTAACAGCAACTCATCATCCTCTTTAGGAGTGTTTGCTGTAAAAATTGAGTCAAAGCTTTCAGTACAGGATGAGTTTCCCAGTTTGACGCAATAGAAGAATCACCTGAATTCAGTGTTAAACTCTCAGTCTCCAGTGCCACCCCACACAGAAAGGATCAAAATCTCCTGGGAAAGACTCTGAAATCTGTGTTTTTAACAAACATCTCTGGCGAGTCTCTAATGGCTCAAGTTTGGAAAACAATGAGAGAGACTCAATGGTATGCGTGCAGCATCTGCAGAGATCCCAGACTCATGGATCTCAAGCTTGTTGGCACATAGGAATCATCTGGGAGCTTTAAAAGCCCTGCCACCCTGGTGCCGTCTCCAGAAATTAGGACTTAATTGGGCTGGAGTGCAGCCTGGGGTTTCAGGGTTTTAAAGATTCCTCAGTTGATCCTGATATGCAGTCTGAACTGAGAATCTCTGCCTTAAATCCCAACTGTGTGTGACTCCTATGTCTTCAACATTCCTCCTCCACCACCATTGGGGTAAGGGGCAGCCCAAGAGAGCTCAGACATTCTTGTAAGGACAACACCATCATCCAGCACCTGGTAGAGACTCTGATGACAGAAGGACCAATTCTTATTTCCCATGCACCAGCGTGGCAGCAAGGGATGGAGGTCTTCTTGTGTAAATGGGAGCATCAATGGCTCCCTCCGTGTTCCTGGGAAAGTGGGACTCACATTCTGCCTATTCACATCACAAGTGTTCAATGAACAATACTTGTAACGAGGATCAAGAGAGGTTTTAGGAGATCACGGGAATCTTCTCACAGTCCCCAGATACTTGGCAAATAATTGCCACTGGACATATTTATCACTTTCATTCAATTTTTTAAAAAGCAGAAATAGTGGTAACTTTAGCTATCTTTTTCTAAGCTCCAATCGTATCCTCTGCACTGGGCTAGACCCAACAACCACTACCACTCACCCTCACCCCACCTGCAGAGAGGAGGACTCTCCCTGCTTCTTTCTTCCCAGGCTAGGAAACTCAACTTCAGAGACTTGAAGGTCATTCTGCTGGCACAAAACAGAGGTTTAAGCCCTCATCTGTCATACTGCAGGCCAGCCCCAGGCCCCACGCCACACCACCCTGTAATTTATTTGGTAGATTGTTTTATTTCTGAGTAATAAAGTCTCTCCCTCTGCCCACCATCTAATTCCATATAATTTACATGAAAACCCTGTCACCAAAGTATTCTCTCTGTGGGAGACATCAGCTCCTGTCAGCCTTTTGAAATGTCTAGAGCAAAAGCTGGAAGCTTGTCTTGCAGCATTTAAGCAATCAGCATATGTCTATTAAGGGAGAAGCATCCATTTTGAGAGTGACTTGACATTTTAAAAATGTCTATTTGTTACCAACAATATCTTTTCAAACCTTTCAAAATCCCCTAAAACCAACAAAACCAGCTAGCATGCAGGTGAGCCTATCTTCCCTGTCACTGTCTGAGCAGTGATATTTCAGTACTGAAAGGAGATGTGTGTGTGTGTGTGCATGTGTGTGTGCATGTATGTGTGCATGTATGTATGTGTATATGTGCAAGTATATGTGAAAGACACATGCCTGTGTATATATCTGTATGTGTGTGTGCATGCACGCACTCATGTGCAGACAAAACAGAGGACTCTAACGATGAAGTAGACATAGGACAGAGACAAGAAGAACCTGAGTCCACCCACTCCTTTCATCAAGCAAAATGAAGGATCTGAAGTTATTACCAGCCCTTAAATCTCTGCTCTTCTTCAGTAATTAATCAATCAGCTTGGGACTCATGCTTCTCATCTTTAAAAAGACAAAACAATTATTTATGGAATTGATTTCCCCCTTGATCACTTAAAATTCTCAGCAAGTCACTTAATTTCTCTGTGCCTCAGTTTCCTCATAGAATTATTATGAGGAATAAAGGAGCTAATAAATGTAAAACAAAATATATGGAATATAATAAGCATTGTTGTTATTGTCATTCCTAACTCAAAAATATTATTGGTTTGTTCCATTTCACTATCTCAGGGAACAGATTAATGATATATTTCCTTTAATTGTCAAATTAGAAAACCATTCACCCCTATATTATAGATCAATAGAATATCTAGTCTTCCTCCTCCTAGGGTTTTCCTCTTTCCAAAATTTTCATGATCTTCCAAACATTGTTGATAGGCTCTACTAATCCACTCTGGTTTCCAGCTTGTCTCTTTTACAAAAAGCACCACAATTTTTTATAAGCTTGGACACAGTCTTCTCCCTTAACATTTCCCAAAAAAATCTATGTTGCTTGGGGTTCATGCATGAGAAACAGGAAAGAATAAAGCAAAGAGTGACCCATATCACTTCCAAGGTTGCACACGGGACTTACAAACTATTAATCCATCTTGGATTTGCATTCTGCAGCTGGAAGTCTTCCTAATGGAGGAAGCATCCAACCCTCACCAACAAAAAAGTCTCTGGCAACTTCCTCCTCTAGAGACCAGAGGACCATTTCTTGGCACCCAGTAAGAAGGAGGTTTCTTCCACAATCTCTGCCCACATCCAGCATAGGCTGGCTTCCTTTCTGACTCAGAGGGAGATAAAGCAGGGACATCCATTCTTCAGGAAATACTCTGGTCTTCCTTCCACCCACAGGGCAGTCTGATCACCAGAAACAGACAGGGTAATGGCTGTCTTGCCATTTGTTTAGCAAAGTCTGAGTTGATCAATTTTAAATAGCACTTCCTGAACATAGTAAGAGTACAGCATAAATTCACATTTAGGAGAAATAGTTCTTCCAGGACCATTCTAGAGAGATATATACTCAACTCACATTAAAAAAGCCAAATTCTCAGTTTGGCAGAATAGGTGGTGTCTGTTTTACTGATATGTAACCAAAGGGATTCAGGAGGAATTTTCCAAAAGATAATTAGTGTTCCTCAGCTGCAGGAAGCAAACATAGTCAGTGACCCTAAAATGTCCATACTCCAATGAAAGAAAAAAAGAATTAAAAATCCTTTTTTGGGTACCCCATACACAGGGTTGTTATAAAGGCAAAATAAAATGCATTTTCTGAACTTTAAGAGGGTATAAAACATTGGTCATAGTTAACATGCTTCAGCCCCAATTTTCCCATATGAAAAAAAATGGAATGATAATAATAGCTACCACACAAGTTGTTGTGATAATTAAACAGGATTTAATGTGTGACAATCTTAGATAAATATTAGGCATTATTTTTTATTTCCAAGCTCTGGTAGAAATTAATTATGCATTGTGACTATGCTACTTCAACACTCACCATTTATTTATTTATTTATTTTATTTTATTTTTGAGATGGAGTTTCACTCCTTTTGCCCAGACTGGAGTGCAATGCATGATCTCGGTTCACTGCAACTCGGGTTCAAGCGATTCTCCTACCTCAGCCTCCCGAGTAGCTGGGATTATAGGCATGCATCACCATGCCCGGCTAATTTTGTATTTTTAGTAGAGACAGGGTTTCTCTATGTTGGTCAGGTTGGTTTCGAACCCCCAACCTCAGGTGATCCACCCACCTCGGCCTCCCAAAGTTCTGGGATTACAGGCATGGGCCATCGCACCTGGCCAATACTCACCCTTTGTTATCTGAAAATAAGGTTATTCCAGGTCTGATTCTCTGCAGGGATGCAGAGTCTTCCACACAACCACACCTAGGATGTCCCTCCTGGGTGTGCTTTGCTATTGAATATGATTCATTTTGCAATCCAACTGGGTTCTCAGCTTCTCACTGAAGTACTCCCTGACCAGCACAGGGATCCCATTTCTCAATGCTTATAGTTCTATAGTAACACTGAACACTGTCTAATTTTGTTTGTCAGTCTGAAGATAATATTTCTAACTCTGAAATCAACCCATAACTTCCTCAAGGATGACCATTGCACCTCATTATTTATCTAGACAGTCTACATTATAACAAAAAGAGTAGGTGCATTTATTTCAGAGAATCTTGAATTCAAATCCTGCTTCTGTCACTTGTTAGTGGTCATATTTGGGGCCAGTTACTTTAGATTTCTGAGCATCAATCTCTTCATCATTAACTTGTGTATAAAGAGAAAGCATGAGAAGAGAACCTCAAAAATTACTCCAGTTGCCTGCCTGTGCAACTAGAGGCAGCAAAGCAATGCACGGGAGATATCACCTGAGAAGGGACTTATATTCAAGTAGATTGCCACTGGCAGGAATAAAGGATGACCAAAACCTTCTGTAGCTCCATAAGATCTACCCCTCACTTAGACACCTTGGCATACACAAGACCCTGGAGAAGGCTGGATCAACTTTTGAAAGGAGCCAAAAACCTTTTGGAAAAAGCTAAGACCACAACACAAGTGTCCTGGAATTAAAATATGGGAAAAGCTTCCAGGATGGATCAGGTGGCCCTGACACAGGCTATCACAGGAGAATGGAGCAAGGGCTTCAGAAGGATATTTAGCAGAAGGAAAGAGAATCTGGGTGGAACACAAAAGTCCGGGTGCTTGAGTGGTGGCTGTTCAGGCACAGTAAAGAACTGAGTCTTAGAGACCTTCAACACATCACCACTGTCTCAGAAACACTGCTTGGGACTAATGGCTAGTCATGACAACTGGAACTAAGCCATCCTAAGCATTGGTAGCCTTGCTGTGAGCAATCTGGACATCAGTAATGACCACATTGTCAAAAAAAAAAAAAAAAATCCATATACCTATGAGAAACCAAGTTGTCTTGTTGTCTCACTATCTTTGTAGCGCAAAGATACCTTTGAGAAACCAAGCTGTCTCACTACCTTTGTAGGGAAATTGACTGTGTATACAAGTAGATGGATCTTACTTTCCACTCTCTAATGACTTGACATCTGCAGGCAGGAGTCACCCTGCTGGACGCAGAACATTTAGCAAATTAGGACACAGGGAGGCCTCAAGAGGGTGACATAGACTCTTCTGCACTAGAGGTAGATGGATCCTACAGTAATCATTCAAAAAATGTAAGAAATACCAATGTGTCTGTGCTCCCAAGCTGGGGCATCAAGCTGAGTGCCAAGCGGATGTGGCATCAGCCACATCAGGAGCATGAGGGTAGTAGCCTACCTCATACATTGTTGTGTGGATTAAATAAAATAACAAATATGAAATCTCAGCATAAACATTCATTCTCTCCCTACCACCTTCCTGATTTCTGCAATGCTCAACACTGCACCTTATTATACATCGAAAAGCCTCAGGCACTTTCTGTACAGTAAGTGATACAAATCTAAAGCTGGAGTCTGTAGAGAAGGTGGATGACACCTTGTGTTACTCCAGTGTCAAAGAAGATCCGGGCTTAAAGAGATCTCAGAGATCATGCCATACAATTGTCCTGCTCTACAGATGGGGAAAGAGATGTCTGGAGTGGTTAAAGAGACTGCCCATGGCCAAACAACAAGTGTCCTCATTCATAGATGCGCTGTCACTCTACAACATCACATGGCCTCTTCTCACTCTTCTTATACCTAACACAGACAGCATTTAGCTTCTAACGCCTTTCACCAGCACAGAGTACTGGCACCTAGTTTTCCACCTGTTGGTCCGTGCCTATTCAAATACATTAAATTGCCATCTCCACTGAGTTATTCCCAGGAACAGTTGTGTGGGCCAGTGAGTGGAGAGAGAGTTCTTATAAGAACTAAGGTAGGGTAGAAGATACATTTTACAATTTATCAAAGTCATGACCACTGGCATCTCATATTTCACAATAAAAATGCTGTTTATATAAACTACAAATATGTATGTATGTTTGAAAATGGGGAAAAAAGATAAAATATCTCAGGTTTCTGTAGCCATGGAGGTATACATGCGCCTCAACTTACAATAGGGTTACATCCCAATCATCCCGTTATAAATAGAAATACCGTAAGTTGAAGAAGCATTTAATACACCTCATCTACGGAATATCATAGTTTAGTCTGGCCTACCTTAAACGTGCTCAGAACACTTACACTAGTCTGCAATTGGGTAAAATCATCTAACTCAAAGCCTATTTTATAATAAAGTGTTGATATTTCATGTAACTTATTGAATACTGTACTGACCATGAACAAGAGAATGCTTGTACAAGTCCTCTAAGTGTTATTTCTATTAAATGCATATTGCTTTTGCACCATCATTAAGTCAACAAAATTGTAAGTGAAACCATTGCAAGTCGGGACACATGAATACCAACCTCAGATTATTCCAAATGTCTTTTTTCGAGCCCTTCACACAGAGTGCTCTAAATGGATAGAGAAAATCGCATAACCGGCCGGGCGCGGTGGCTCAAGCCTGTAATCCCAGCACTTTGGGAGGCCGAGACGGGCGGATCACGAGGTCAGGAGATCGAGACCATCCTGGCTAACACGGTGAAACCCCGTCTCTACTAAAAAATACAAAAAATTAGCCGGGCGAGGTGGCGGTCGCCTGTAGTCCCAGCTACTCGGGAGGCTGAGGCAGGAGAATGGTGTGAACCCGGGAGGCGGAGTTTGCGGTGAGCTGAGATCCGGCCACAGCACCACAGCACTCCAGCCTGGGCGGCAGAGCGAGACTCCGTCTCAAAAAAAAAAAAAAAGAAAATCGCATAACCATGCATATTGGTACTACTAAGAATTAATGATCATTAGGCTCAAATAAGTTTAGTCCATATTTTGCATCCTGAAAGAGAGCAACACAAAGCACTAGCATCATTTCCAAGTGGGCACCTCATTATTTTATTAGGCTAGCTAATTCTGGGCAAAGAAGTGGAAATTAGGCCTAGTGGATAAAACAGTCATGTGCCCACTGGGGCATCTCCACAATATAAAATGAATCTCAAAGACTGAGACAACTTGTATGGGCCTCCTGTAAACTTGGAATGATGATGCTTGCAGGAACATTGAGGGCGGGGAAGAAAAATGCATAAGTGATGATTCTAGCAATGACAAGTCACTACACCTCCAGAGTACAAGTAATCTAGTGTAAACAAACTCCCACCAAGTGGGTAGCTGGGATCCTCATGGGATGGTGCCCTATGAGGAGCTTGGTGTTGGTCTCTGTAGCTGCACGGAACCTAGAAAGGCCTAGGTGGGTGTGAGCTGCTGCTGTTGGCTCATACGTGGCTGGTCTAAGACTCATTTCACAGGCACTGGGCTAGCTAAGGACAGAGGGCAGTGTTGACATCCCAGGACAAGCCTTGTCTGATGGTGGTTGAGAGACTTCTCTATGTTGGATGCTTTCTGGTGGGCACAACATGAAATGCAAAGATTAACAAATAGAATGCCCACTACTGTAACTTCATCTCCTGCCTCTGTATCAAATTTCTATGTTTTGAATCTTCTAATCCTGTTCCTTTTAGGCTTCTGATCAGTCACCCAAGCCATTTTCCCTGCCAAGGAGTCTGCATAGTTCTGCAATTCAGGTCATGTTTTCTTCATATCAAGTGTATTAGTCAGCTTAGGCTGCTGTAACAAAATGCCATAGGCTGGGTGGCTTAAATAACAGAGAATTATTTTCTCATGGTGGCTAAAAGTCCACGATCAGGGTACCATGGCTGGTTCTGGTAAAGACTCTCTTCCTGGCTTCTAGATGGTCACCTTCTCACTGTGTCCTCACATGACCTCTTCCTTGCACACACAAAAGAAGAGAGAGACAGAGCAAGTTCTCTGATGTCACTGTTTATAAGGACACTAATCTCATCATGAGAGCCCCACCCTCATGACCTCATCTAAAACTAACTGTCTCCTGAAGGCCTTATCTCCAAATACTATCACATTTGGGGTTAGGGCTTCAACATATGAATTTGTACAGGACACACAAATATTTAGCCCACAACACAAAGTTAATGTGCTGTGAATACCCTGGGCTCCTGGAAGGACTTTCCCTCACAACTATCTTTCAGGGTTACTTTCAAACAACTTTCAATGTCCAATTTCAAATAACGCGAACATATGGAGCTGACCCACCCATGAATCAAGCCAAAGTAGTTTTCTCCTTTATCAGTTTGTTGTAGGAAAGCACCCAAGAATGAGGTCATAGGTGTGAGCTAAGGGGAGAAGTGCTGGTACAGTAGAGCAAGCGATTAAGATCTGGACCACCTCTTCTCATAACTTCCTTTTGCCCTGTGAGACTACTCATTTCTGATCCCAGTTGTAGCATTTCCAAAGAATGATGGAATGCTGATGTGTCCTCCCGACTTCATGATTAGGTGGGTCTGACAGTAACCAGCTTATAATGGGCAGCTCTGGTTGCATGTTTTCATGCCCTGTGATGTCCCATCATTAAACTAATTATCCAGCAGAGCCCAGGAGTTAATCGACTGAGAGATGATCCTTGGTTGGACTGAAGGAATTGCTATAAAACTTTAAAAGAGGGCTTAAAAGAGTTCAGAAGCTTCTATTTGTCCCCAAGAAACTTCAGGTCTGCCTGAAGGGTTACGTATAATCATCTTCTTCCCTTTGACTTCCCCAGTGCCTGTCCTATGAACTTCAGACTTGTGTAGCCAGACCCACAATTGCACAGGCTAATTCCTTCTAATACATGTCTACCCCTTTTATACAGAAACAAAACAGAAAGGTCAATTGCAGGAAAGAGAGGTTAATTGGAGATGTTGGGCTGAATATGAATAAGAAAGAAAGGAGTTAAAGGGTAGGGGAAATACTACAGTGTTTGTCCAGAGACAACATGCAATATGGACTGATCCAGAGTGGGACAGTGGGGAAGGAAGTTGCTGCTTCCATGATTAGCTTAATTCAAGTAGCCTAGGGTAGACACTATTGGTATCCCCACCAAGACCACCTTAAATTCTCTTGCCAGTGCTGGGTGCCCATCCTTCAGTTTCTGTATGCCATGATGTTCTCTGTGTGCCACTACAACCTCTTCAAAGAATGATCCTTAGGCTACTGTAACTGATTTATCTATAAAAAGAGGAAGAAATGTCTAGCAGTTTATATACCCCTGAGATGATCTGTAACTGGTTAGCTGGGTCTAGGTTATAAAATTCCAGCTTCCTTGCCCCAAAATAAACTCCAGAGGTCCTTGTGGATTAGGCTGGAAACCTCATCTGAAATTTCAGTCTTGCTTGCCTTCTTCCCGTTCCCTATCTTGCTTCTCTCTCTCTCTCTCTCTCTCTCTCTCTCCCCCCCCCCCGCCTTGCCCCCCCGCCAACCTCCAGTTCC
The DNA here is from genome assembly GCF_000951035.1 of Colobus angolensis palliatus. Lineage (NCBI taxonomy): Eukaryota > Metazoa > Chordata > Mammalia > Primates > Cercopithecidae > Colobus > Colobus angolensis. The sequence continues at coordinate 9,351,446 of NW_012114821.1, forward strand.
TTGGAGACTTTCCTTGGAAAATTCTTTGCACTCAGATCTTTGACTTGGGGTTTATTTCTGGGAGACCGGGAGACCCTGACCTAAGATAGATCCTCCCATCCTAGGACCTCTCTAATGTCCTGTAAACATGCTTTGTAGGTTCAGGAAGTATCTGTAACAAAGCTACTCATTATATTTTCAACAAAATCAGTGGTTTCCAAGCTTTCTTCAGAAGCAAAGCTATTTTTTAGATGAAACAAAACCTCACTCAAAACCACAGTATATAAAATAGGTACTAGTCACCTCCTCCGGTGACAGATGGAAGATCTTTTTGAAGCCCCTTCTGTCTGCATTCCCTTTACCCCACAACTGTCCCAAGGCACCTCATTGGAACCTAAAGACTCAGCAAAATACTATTAGCAAATAGCCATATTGGATGATTTATACGATCCTTCGACTCAACTCATACTCCTTGATGTAGTTCTTACATTGATTTCTGTTGCAGAAGAAAAGCAAACAGAGCTCTTGTTGTCCTTCCTGGTCTCAGCAGGTGAACACTGCTTCTTTTTCCCCAACCCTTGCCATCCCCAGACCTCTGGCTGCCTCCCAGCCCACTGCCTTGTCATGCTCCACTATTAACTTCAGGTGACCAAGAAAGCTGCAATCTTCTTTCATTTTATTGCAGTTCAGGGTCTCATGCATCATAACTGCCAAATGCAACCAGAAGTCATAGCAATCAAATGGCAACTGGCATTTATAGTCTGAATTCAGAAGTAGTGAGCAACCTTTCCTGGGACAATCCTGCCTTTCTGGGAACCAGAATCCATCTCCCATTTTACTAATGAGGCCACTTTGAAAAATACATTGGAAGCCTCAAAGAAAAGTAATTTAACCCATCAGTGGATTGTCATAGAGCAACATTTGGAGAGGACTATAAATAATCAGACTTTTGTCCTCAGGAATAAGAAGGACTTGCTATCCCACCATTTGTAAAATAATTTAAAACTCATTTTCTCAGTTCTTATTTTCTGTCAGAAATATTTATATCTCTGGTTCTTTCTCAACCTCAAAACCTAAACGTGGCACTTGAGATACTTAACTAGCCAGGATGAACCAGGGAGAATGTGACCCGAAAAAGATTTCATGGAGAAGAACGTTTCAGTAATGGGTTGCTCTGGCTGAGAGGTATTTTCTTACCTCAAAAGTCAGGGATATTGAAACATCCTTCCCGTTCCATCAGTTCAGAGAAGAGGGGATGGTGTGGCTTTAAGACAGGAAGGTGCAGAAGACCTTGTAAAAAAAGTGAATGAGCACCACCTCTCCAGCATTTGTGTACGTCGGCAGTTTCTTAAATAGAAACAGAAATAGAACCTTTGAAATATGGAAGAGGCAGACACAAAAGCTTCCATCACTGCCAAGCAAGAAGAATTTTAAGTTCTTGGGACTTCAGCCCAGTTATAAGGAAGCTCACATGTGCTAGATGGATGGGAGCAACTTCAGATGAGAGCCAGAAGGAATCATGGAAAATCCAAGAGAAGATGGGGCTGACCTTACAGAGCTAGGGCCTTCCAGGACCAGTGGCCCCCTCTCAAGACTTTTTTAGAACTCTAGTGAGGAATGATTATTCTTTAATGCCTGCATGACACCTAGAAGAAGCTGTGATCTGAGAGAGAGGCTTCAGGGATCTGACAAACTTAGGCTTGCCCCATTGCCTGCTATGTACGGCCTTGGGGAAGTTACTTACCATTTCTAGCAGCCACTTCTGGAAATGAAAAGAGTGTTCAATTCACAGCGTGGTTGTAAGAATAAAACATTGCATAGAATTTTCCCGACATGATTCTCTCCCATAAACCAGGTGGTTAAAAGTGTCAGTTTCTGTACTCATGGGCTTGGTCTACTGTAACAAAATACCATCAGCTGGGTGGCTTAAACAATAGGCATTTATTGCTCACAGTCATGGAGGCTGAAAAGCCCAAGGTCAAGGGGCCCACTGATTCTCTTCCTGATGAAAGCCTCCTTGCCACATTAGAGATGGCTGCCTTCTCGCTCTGTCCTCAAATGGTGGGGACAGAGATCAAGCTTTCTACCTCTTCTTCTATAATTGCTAATCCCATCATGAAGGCCCAGCCCTCATGCAATCATCTAACTCTAATGACCTCCCAAAGGCCCCATCTCCAAAAACCATCACATCGAAGGTAAGAGATTTAACATATGAACTTGGGGAAGGCATGCAATTCAGTTCACAGAAGTCCCTCTTTCCCCTCCTTGCATACAATGCAATTTATAAATTTATATATGCACATGTATGTATATAAATGTATATATATGATCTTTCACATGATAACTGCATGGAGTCTATCTTCTATCTTTGGATGGCGTATAACACATACTCTAATTATATAACAATTATTTAAATTATTAAACAAATTATCTTAATAAATTACACAATATACACATATTATACAACAATGAAATACTTGCTCAAATTATATTTTGACTTAATGGAACACTAATTTCATTCGTTTCGTGAGACCGCTGGGTTGACTAAGCATTTTGGATGGCTGGGTCTATACACTTGCATTTTTATGCCCAGTTCTGCAACTAACAGCCTAGAAGATTTCAGACAAGTTAATTAAAAAACCAGAGCTTCAGTTTGCAACTGTGAAATAAACATTTAACTAAAATAACTTTTCCTTTCCTTTCCAGTCCATTGCCAAAAACAGTGACATGGTCACTAAGTATAAAGGGCATCCTGGAGGGGATGAAAATATGGCCTGGAGTAGTAACAGAATGATTCCTGTTGGAGACAAGTATTCAGACATAACTACTGTACCATCCTGATGGGTATTAACCCCGAAAATTTAACAGCTACTTGTGAAAGTCAAGCATTTTTGACAAAAAGTAATTTTTAAAAGTGCATATGCAAATTGATCACCTACAGGGATATACTCAAGTGTGCTGAAAAAGAAAGATCAGCAGTTATTAAACTTATTTTGGCATGGTTTAATCAATAAATCCAAACAAAACTCTTCACTCTACTCTTAGACTGACTCATTATCATGATTTTTCTGTTTACTCTCAGTTCTAAGCAACATGACCATGTCACCATTCCCAGACCAAAGTCATGTATAGCAACTTTCCACATGATGGCCTCCTTCCTGCTGTCGCTGCACCACCATGGCTCTTTTCTATGGACAACTGGACCCATACCCGCTACATTTAATTTTACAAATAAATGGTACCAAATTCTGCTGCCCATGATACTTTTAAAAAATACACAAAACCAGCCAGGCACAATGGCTTATATCTGTAATCCCAGCCATTGGGAGGCCAAGGTGAGAAGATCACTTGAGGCCAGGAGTTCAAGACCAGCCAGGGCAACAGAAAGAGACTCTGGCTCTACAAAAAAAAAAAAAAAATTAAATAGCTGGGCATGGTGATGCAAGCCTATAATCCCAGCTACTCTGGAGGCCAAGGCAGGAGGATCCTTTGAGTCCAGGAGTTTGAGGCAGCAGTGAGCTATGATTCTGTCACTGCACTCCAGCCTGTATGAAAAAGCTAGACTCTGTCTCAAAAAAAAAAAAAAAAAAAAACCTTTGATACGTTTGAGGGTTCACCATTGCCTACCAAATGCAAAATAAATTCTGTCTGCTTTTCAAGGTCCTCCTCTGAATCCTTGAGTAGCAGTTTATACCAGGAACTATACCAATTAGAGAATAAAGGGGTCAGTGGAGTCTGGTTTTTGCTCTTATGAAGCAAAAATTCCGTATGAAGATACAAAGAAGTAAACAAGTCAACAGAGAATATGAATATTGTGCTGTAAGTGGTGCAGCAGAAGAAATGCCTTGTGGAAGGAAGTGCTGTGGGAGTCAGAGGGACAGAATGACCCAACCTGACAGTGTCACTGGGGAGGCAGTCAGCAAAGCCACCTTCAACTGGCCTTGAGAATGAGGCCCAATAACCCATGGCTGGGTTCTGAGCCAGCATCCTGACTTTGGGCTTCTGTTCATGTTATTTCCTCTGCCTGGAATCCAACCCCTCCCCTCCTTCCAGACATGACCTGCCCAACACAGGTCAAATAACATCCTCCTTCATGAGCTTCCCGTAAGGTACCTAGTCAGAATTAAAGGTTTCCTCCTGAAGGAGAGCTCACAGCAGGCTGCTGGTCACTCTATTTAGCTCTCATTTGATTTTCTATTGTGTTAGAGTCTGTGGTTTACGTGTGTAAGTGGACTCCTGCCTCGTCCATTTCCTTAGTTCCCACAGCCCGAGGTAAGATTCATTGCATCTAGCAGGCAATCAATAAACAGCCGCTGAATTAAATTATATTCACAGTCAATCCTTGCTCAAAGACTGCAGCTGACGTTCCCTCTTAGACTATGCACAGAGAGGACTCTATGACATAATACATGATTCCTTTTGGTGCCCCATAACCTCAGGCTTTCTACTCATGCCCCTCCACACTTCCTTCAATTGCTCCTCCATTAATCAGGTCCCTGTAAGCCCGACTATTTCATACCCTTGAAATGTGTACTGCTGGGATCCTCTCTACTCACACACTGATTCTATTCCTTACATTGCCTGTGACTATTCTATTCTTTGCTTTTCTCTTGTCTTTTCAAGCAAGTTACTTCTACTTCTTTCCCACTGCTGTTCTTACCTGCATCGCCCTCCTCTTGTTGTGGTCTGGATTTGTTTCACGTCTTCCTGTTCAGTTTACAGCACTCTACTTCCTTCTTCTGGTGATTTTTCTCTAGAAAATAATTGGGGTTTTTATCCCCTAGATCTGTATTTTGCTATCTTATTTTTTCCTGGACACTACTCAGATGAAGCAACAGAACCCTAACCCTCATCAATGCTGCTACCAGAGAGGGTGTGATCCTCTGAAATGGCCCTTCTCCATTCTGAGGAGTCCAATGGGACTAGCCAAGCCCTTCTCCTTCTTCCCAGAACCTCCTGGTCCATGCATCACAACCTGAACACCCCGAGGGTTCTTGTTGAAATCCTTATCATGTGGATCCTGTTTGTGATCAGCTGACATTCTATCTACTCACAAACTAGGATTTTGCCTTACTCTGTACTCTATCTAGACTGACAGCCTGGTGTTTCTCCAAAATAGCTGCAGTTTGTTATATATTCTTGCAATTTTCTCTCATGAGTCTACCTCCTTAATGATCTTTGAAACTTCACAACCATCTCCATTCCTCCAGATGCAACCCACCTCGCTTGAATCTGAAACATTCTCCAATCTATTCACTACAGCAGGTGACTGCATTCTGATTGAACTTCCACAGGAAAAAATATTTCAGCATGCACTTTCACCCTCATTATCTACCTATCATCTATCTGTAAATCGACTTACAATTACTTATGGTTATATAAATATAGACATCATTATCATTTCTTAATATCCCAAGGCAGAATGTATATTTAGACAAGGTTTATCATTAATGATTGTGAATATTAAATGCATGCTTTACTTACATTTACTCCACAGTGTCACTTACATACCCTTCCAGGACATTAGAGAACTCCTACATGGCTTGGAGTTAAACTGGATTCAATTACTAACTTAGAGATGGCCAATTGGTAAGATGTATTTCTATCCTACCTCCTTCCAGCATTCCTAAGCCATGGGTTGGAGTTCAGGTTCTCTCCCTGCTTCTCCTGCTATCACTCCAGCAAAATGTGGACCTGCTCCAGGGTTTCACATCATCTGCACTAGGAGACAATTCATTGAGACCACCACGAAGGACCTCATAATCCTCAGCTCACTGACTGCCAGATTTCTGTGGAATTCCACAAGCCAGTATGATTGGATATGGGCTCATGAGAGCAGTACCTGATCCATGCCTTACTGTTGCAGTGTTTCTGAATCTGGGAGACACCTTGATGCTGGTCTCATTCACTCCCTCATTTTAGAAGGGAAACCACTGGGCTGCTCCTCCTCAGGGTCCCCTGCTGGGCCTTTCTGCTCTTACTCTCCTCTGTGCCTCAGGATGCCCCAGAGATCCATCTTCAGGCTCATTCTTTTCTCATCACACTCATTCTTTAGCCAACCTCCTGCATTCTATGACTTCAACAGACATCTATTTTTAAATAAGTTTTATTAAGGTAAAAGTTACACAAAGTGAAATGTATATATTTTAAGCATAGAGTTAGATGATTTTTGACAAATGCATATACTTGTGTAACCAGTGTCCCAGTCAAGATATGAAACATTTCCATCATACCAGAAACTTCTCTCACACTCTCTTCCAGTCTGTTCCAGAGGCAGCCACTGTTCTAATTTCTACCATCACTGATTAGTTTTGCCTGTAGGTAAACTTCATAAAAATTGAATCATACATTTTCATCTTAGTGTCTATCTTACTTTGCTCAGAAAAATGTATTCAAGATTCACTTTATAATGTTTAATATGTTAGTTGTTCATTATTTTTTATTGCTGAGTAGAATTTCATTATACAAATATAGTACAATTGGACTTTGGCTCAACATATAAAGAGCTTGAGAGTTGTCTCTTTCATCCTTACAATAAAACAAAGCTGAACTATGAAAATCAGTGGGTTCTCTTAGACCTACTAGAGAACTGAGGTCACAGGAAAACTGCCACCCCAGAATCTGGGAAGACAGGTGAATACAGAATCACAGGTGAGATCTGTTTACCTAGAGCAGAAGTGGCTAAAGCCATAAATTGGCAGAAACAACTCAATGGTCATTTTTAGAAATTTCTGGAGGCCAAGTGAGACTAACATAAAGTTTTAGGCAAGCCCACATACTTTTGCGGGTTTTACTTCCAGAAACCCCAGCGGGTTCCAATGGTGAAGACCTGAGGAAGAGCACTTGTAACCCTGGCACGGGAAAGGAAAGATTATTCCTTGTACCTTGCCCAAGGGCAGACATTATTCCTTGCTGTGGGACATTATCCACAGCAAAATCTTCTAGTTCCGGTTGGGAGGGGATTTTACTAGAGTTTACCCCACTTGAGAGAAAACATTTCACCTGCTTAAATCCCTCTAGTCTTCCTGTCTCACCTAAGGGTGTTAAGTGGGGAAAGCTAAGAAACACTGAATATCAAAGCCTAGAAACGCAGGCCAATTAAAGATCGAGATTTACTCATAAGATTTATAGAACACTTCTCCTTGCTCTCAGTTTACCACCGTATCAACAGGGCTCTGGTATACTAATAGTATATTTCAGCTGAAAGAACTGTAAGATGCAGCTTTTCTCTGAGGAGGAGTGTTTAGGGAAACCTAATGTCAACAAGGAAGACAAAAACAAGGATGCTAGAGGAATGTGAAGACTCTGGTACCTACAGATACAGCAAACATTAAACAAAGCACAACTCCTAGTAAGATTAACCGATAACCTCATACTAAAGTGCCATTGACCTCACTTCCCATTATGTGATATATCATGCCCATATTTTGTCAAAATATTACAAAGCATGCTAAATAAAAGTAAAAAAAAAAATACTCTGAAGAGACAAAGCAAGCACCAGAATCAGATATAACGTAGATGTTAGAATCATCAGATAAGAAATTTAAAATGGACTGGGTGGGGTGGCTCACGCCTATAATCCCAGAACTTTGGGAGGCCAAGGCAAGTAGACCACAAGGTCAGGAGATGAGACCATCCTGGCTAACACAGCAAAATCCTGTCTCTACTAAAAATTAAAAAAAAAAAAAAAAATTAGCCAGATACGGTGGCAAGCGCCGGTAGTCCCAGCTACTCGGGAGGCTGAGGCAGGAGAATGGCATGAACCTGGGAGGCAGAGTTTGCAGTGAGTCAAGATCATGCCACTGCACTCCAGCCTGAGCGATAGAGTGAGACTCCATCTCAAAAAACAAAGAAAAGAAAAGAAATTGAAAATAACTATGATTAATATATTCAGAACTCCAATGTAAAAAAAAGTAGACAACAGGTGAAAAGAGATGAGTAATTTAAACAAATATGGAAATTCTAAGAAAGAATCAAAAGAAAATACTGGAAATAAGAAACATCAATAAAAATTAAAAATGCATTTGATGGACTTATCAATAGATTTGACATGAATTAGGAAATAATCAGTGATCTTGAGAATTGGGCAATATTAATTTACCAAACTGAAATGCAAAGAGAAATAAGAGAAACAAAATAAGAACAATATCCAAGAACTGTGGGACAATTTTAAATGATGTAACATACAGTACTTCCTCCTTGTTCACAAGAGTTACATTCCAAGACCCCCAGTAAGTGCTTGAAACTGAAAATATTCCCAACCTGATTGCTGTCAATCAGAACATGGTTTTGTTTGTCTTCCACCCACAAATTAGATGCCTTTTCCATCTTAACTAAGCACATATCATGCCTTGTAGCAATAACTTTTGCAGTTTGAGGTATAACAGCAAAACTACATTTTTTTCTTTCTTCTCAATTTCACAGAGAGAAGATTTGTTCTTACCATAGATTTTAGCAACCCCAGCATAGATTTTTTTTGAACTTATTAAGTCATAAACTTTTGCCTTTTCACTTAAATGAAGCACTTTATAGCTTCTTTTTGGTGTATACAAATTGCCAGCATAATTACTCTTGTGTTTTGTGGCCATTCTTAAGTAAAATCAGGGTTATTTGAATATAAGCACTGTAACGTCACAGTAGTTAATCTGATAACTGAGATGGCTAAGTGACTAACTAGAAGGTAGTGTACACAGTGCAGATATGCTGGGCAAAGGGATGAATCACGTTTCAGGCAAGAGATTTCATCACACAGCTCTCATTGCAAGAGATGTCATCACCCTACTCAAAATGGTGCACAATCTAAAATTTTAATTTTTTATATTTAGAATTTACTATTTAATATTTTAGAACTGTGATTGACTATAGGCAACTGAAACTACAGAAAGCAAAGATGAGGATAACGGTGGCTACTGCATGTATAATTGAAATATCAGAAAGAAAAAAAAGTAGTGCAGAAGAAATATTTGGAGCAATATAGCCAACAATTTATCAAATTTATCAAAAATTAATGTCATACACCAAACCACAAATCCAGGAAGCTCAGAGAACTAACAGAAATAAATACAAAAAAATATATAGCTATGCCTATTCTATTCTAACTGCAGAAAGCAAATAACAACAACAAAAAAAATACTTGAAAGAAGGCTAGAAGGGAAAACACAGACACCTTACTTCCTGAGGAACAAAGATGAGAATAACAGCAGATTTCTCATAAGAAACCATTTTAGAATACAACAGTGAACTGAAATATTTAAAGTGTCAAAATAGTAAAAAACACGTATCTAGATTCCAATGTTGAGCAAAATTATCCTTCAAAAGTAAAGGAGAAATAAGGACTTTCTCAGACAAACAAAAACAGAGAAAACTTAGGGCCAGTAAACCTGCTCCAAAAGAAATGTCAAAAGAAGTTCTTCAGGGAGAAGAAAAAAGTACAGTCATATGCTGTATAAGACGTTTTGGTCAATGAGGAACCTCATACATGACAGCCGTCCCTTGAGATTGTAATGAAGCTGAAAAATCCCTACCACCTAGTGACGGTAGCTATCATGTTGTAGCGCAACCTGTTACTTGCGTGTCTGTGGTGGTGATGCTGCTCTAATATGGTTTGGTTGTGTCCCCACCCAAATCTCATCTTGTGATCCCAGTGTGTTGTGGGAGGGACAAGGTAGAGGTAATTGAATGATGGGGGTGGTTTCCCCCATCCTGTTCTCATGATAGTGAGTTTTCTTGAGGTCTGATGGTTTTATAAGGGGCTTCCCCCTTTGCTGAGCACTTCTCTCTCCTTCTACCCTTTGAAGAGGTGCCTTCTGCCATGATTGTAAGTTTCCTGAGGCCTCCCCAGCCATGCAGAACTGTGAGTCAATTAAACTACTTTCCTTTATAAATTACCCAGTCTTGGGTATGTCCTTATAGTAGTGTGAGAACAGACTAATGCATGGTGTAAATAAATTTACTGCACTACCGGCCATATAAAAGTACAGCATATGCAGTTACAAATAGTACATAATACTAGATAATGATAATAAATGACTATGCTACTGGTTATACATTTACTACATTCTACTTTTTATCTTTATTTTAGAGTATACTCCTTCTGCTTAATTAAGTTAACTGTAAAACAGTCTCAGGCAGGTTCTTCAAGAGGTATTCCAGAAGAATTCCAGAAGAAGGCCTTGTTATCCTAGGAGATGACAGCTCCATGTCTGTTATTGACCCTGAAGACCTATCAATGGGACAACATGTGGAGGTGGAAGACAGTGATGTGGATGATCCTGAGGTTAGGTGGGTCTCAGCTAGTGTGTGTTTGTGTCTTAGTTTTTAACAACAACAACAAAAAGTTTAAAATTGAAAAAAACAAAAACTGAAAATAAAAAAACATAAAATGAAGATATAAAGAAATACAATATTTTTGTATAGATGTACAACATGTTTGTGTTTTAAGCTAAGTGTTATTACAAAAGAGTCAAAATTTTAAAAAGTTTAAAAGTTTGTAAAGTAAAAATGTTACAGCAAGTTAAGGTCAATTTATTATTGAAGAAAGAAAAATATTTTAAAAGTAAATACTTTAAATGCTTTAGATTTAGGAAAAAATTTGATAATAAAATAATATTTAATATTTAATAAAATATTGAATAAAAATAAATATTTTTTAAAAATCAATATAGTGTAGTCTAAGTGTACAGATTTCTAAAGTCTGTAGCCATATAATGTCCTCCACCTCCACATTTACTCACCACTCACTGGCTCACCCAGAGCAACTTTCACTCCCGCAAGCTCCATTCATGGTAAGGGCCCCATGAGCGTGTTCCACTTTTTATCTCTTGCATTGTAATTTTACTGCACCTTTCCTGGGTTTAGATACACAAATAGACATCATTGTGTTACTATTGCCTACAGTACTCAGTGCAGTAACATGCTGTACAGATCTGTAAACTAGCATCAATAGGCTGTAACTTTTATCCTAGTTTGCAGTAGGCTATACCATCTAGGTTTGTGTAGGTCACTATATGATGTCCTACAACAAAATCGCCTAAGGACACATTTCTCAGAACATATGCCCATCATTAAACAACACATACGGTGTATAGATCAGAAATTCAGATCTACATAATAAAAGGAAGAAAGTCAGAAGAAAAAACTGAAGGTAAAACAAAATATTTTATTTGTTATCTTTAACTGATTAAAATTTAATTTTTTAAAATTAATCATAGAGACAATATATGGGTGAGTATAGCATATAAATAAGTGTAATGAATGACAGCAATGTAATGAGGGAAGGAGGAAGTCATAGGGAATACTCTGTTATAAAGAACCGCACTGCACTTGAAGCCAGATAGTGTTATTTGAAGACAGAGTTTGCAAACTCTAACAGAATCACTAAAAAAATTAAAGCATTATAGTAAAAGCATTTTATCTACTAAGCGAGCAGATAAAATGAAATTATATAAAAAGCTCAATTAAAACCATAATTCAACTTTCCACATTATCACTTTAAAAGTGAATGGCCTGGGCTGGGTGCAGTGGCTCACGCCTATAATCCCAGGACTTAGGGAGGCTGAGATGGGTGGATCAATTGATGCTAGGAGTTCAAGATCAGCCTGGTCAATATGGTAAAGCCCCATCTCTATTAAAAATAAAAAAATTAACCAGGGATGGTGGTGCCTACTGTAACCCAAGCTACTTGCGAGACTGAGGCAGGAGAATTACTTGAATCCAGTAGGCCGACGTTGCAGTGGGCCAAGATTATGCCACTGCACTCCAACCTGGATGACGGAGAGAGACCCTGTCTCAAAAAAAAAAGGGGGGATGGCCTAAATATGCCAATAAAAATACAGAAATTGTCCAAGTGAATTAAATATATATATGTGAGTGTATATGTATGTGTGTGTATATACGTATACGTATACATATATACACACATACACACACATATGTATGTGTATATACACACATACACACTATAATTTGTTTTGCTATTCTCCTAGTGATGTGCATTTGGGTTGATTCAGTCTGGAGCTATTACCGACCGAGCTGTTCTGGACATTCTCACACAAGCGTCTGTGTAGATGTGTTTTCTCTTCTTTCTTTGGTAAATACCTAGAGCATAATCTCTCCATCACAGGGTAAGTACACTGTTAACTTTAAAAGAAACTACCAGCTGTTCCATGTCACCCTCTCAGTGGTATAAGGAATTCCAGATGCTCAAAACGTCACCAACACTTGGCGTTGCCAGTTTTTTCTTTCAAACCATTCTAGCACCTTTAAAGTGGTGTCTCCTGAAGTTTTTAACTGTATGTCCCTGGTGACAAAAGATGTTGAGTATCTTTTTTGTGTGCTTATTAGTCATTTCTATATCTTCCTTTAGTGCTGCATCTCTCAAAATTTTTATGCTTTTTCGTTTGCTGTCTGTCACCCCTATTAGAATGCAGTCTCCATGAGGAAATTGACTTGTTTTATTCACATGTTCACATCTACATTCTAGTGTTTAGAACAGAGGTCATCAAACCATGGTTCATAGACTAAATACAGCTGACTGCCTATTTCTACGGGCTTACAAGATAAGAATGGCTTTTAGAGATCAATAATTGTAATCAGTTCAATGATAGGGAACACTAACTTTGCACCTCAACTAAGTGAAATGTTATCATCCAATGTCGTAGTCCATTCAGGTTGCTATAAAAAAAATACCTTAGACTGGGTGACTTACAAACAATAGTTCTGGAGGCTGGTAAGGCCAAGATCGAGGCACCAGCAGATTTGGTGTCTGATGAGAATTTGCTCTTTGCTTTAAAAATGACACCTTGCTGCATTGTCGAATAGCGTAAGGGGCCAACAAGCTCCCTCAGGCCTCTTTGTAAGGGCACTAAAACCATTTGTAAGGGTGGAGTCCTTATGACGTAATCGTCTCTCAAAGACCCCACTTCTTAATTCCATTGCATTGGAGATTAGGTTCCAACATATGAATCTCTGAGGGTCACAAACATTCATACTATAGCACCCAGAAGATTAATTCCATTTTTTAAATTAGTTGGCCTATTTTTATATGTAGTCAAATATTATTATAATTTCATCAGTTAAAAATTTTTAGAAACTTTTCTTTCTTGTTATGTAGTACCTTTATATATTTGATTCTGTTATAGCCTACAAAGACTAAAATGTTTACTTTCTTGCCCTTTTAATCAAATGTGATCAAATTTTGCTGATCCATGCCTGATCCAAGCCTGTCACATAATAAGTGTTAAATAAATATTTAACAAATGAATGAATAGATAAATGAGTGGAAATCCAAGAGTGGGGTTGACAAGGATCTTATCTAACATGTCACAGGAAGTTACTACTGACTGAATCCTGGGATCCATGCCCCGTTCATGAGCTGTGAGCAGCACACGGCGTCCACCACACACAGAACACTGGTGTGCACAGTTGATTCTCCTCTTGGCAAAAATGTCATATCTAGTCACTGATTATGCTCTGGATATCTAAACTAGATTAACCCCAATAATTTTGTGTGCATTTCCCATTCATATACACTAAATAGACAGATTTCACAGAGAACAAGGAGTTACTCAGAGTAAATCCAAGAAGGATAAATATGCAATGATCAATTTTCAGTAATCATTTAATCATTTCTGTAAATTTGAGGTGCAAGTCCAGGCTTACCCCCTTATAGGAAGACTGCTATACACCCCCACAGTGGGCACCAAGTTCTCCTCCCACAGCCCCTGACACAGCTTTGTCTCTGCAGTGATAATATTATATTTAAAAGATCTGCTCACATGTCAACCTCTCTAGTGGATACAGTCCCCAAGGGCAAAGACAATGCCTCGTCCATCTCCAAGTCTCCAGGGCCACAACAGGACTTCCACCTGGAAAGAGGAATAGATCATTAAAGAGTGAATGTGTTAATTAGATAATTAGAAATAAAGGATTGTCTTCATGGTGAGGGGTAAAATGAACCCCAAAATTTGTTCCAGTTCAAGAAATTATATATCTCAGAAACACAGTTTTGTATGTCTTGGACCAGCTCTCTAAGTCTTCTCATCACCTAGAATTTATAACCATTGACACTTCCTCCCATCTCATTTATTTCCTATTGTGTATCACTCTTCTAGGCACTGCAATGACTTCTAAAGCTTGAGCTTTTAGGTGCCAACGGCAAAAGTAGAAAGTTCACAAAGTAAAAATATAAATGAGTAACAATTATATAAAAAATGTTTTATTGCACTAATCATAAAAATGCATTTATATCACAATGTTAAAATATTTTAGCTATCAAATTAACAAAATTGTATTAAGTTAATACTCACAGCTTATCTTAGGCTGTTTTCCGTTGCTTATAACAGAAAGCCTGAAACTGGATAATTCATAAAAAAATTTTATTTCTTACAGTTATGGAGGCTAAGTACAATGCTGAGGGGGCACACCTGGTGAGGACCCTCCTGCTCGCAGGGACTCTGTGAGGTCTCAAGGTGGCATAGGGCTTCACATGGTAAAGGGTTGAGCATGTTAGCTCAGGTCTTTCTTCCTCTCCTTAAAAAACATGAGTCCCACTCCCATGATAACCCATTAATCCATTAACCCATTAAACCATTAAGTCATGAATGTATAAATTCATTCACGAGAGCAGAGCCCTCATCACACAAGCACCTCTTAAAAGTCCCACCTCTCTCCCTTCTAGCTTGAAAAGTAAAAAAAAGAAGAAGAAGAAGTGTACAACAACAAAAGTCCCAACTCTCAATAGTGCCACGTTGAGAATTAAATTCCAACATGAGTTTTGGAGGGGACAAACATTCAAACTATAGCACAAATGCTGTTATACAGTGAAACAGTCTCCACTGCATTAGAATCTCAATGCCGGCAATGACCCTGTGAGATAGATGTGATTTCTGTTTCATATTCATGGAAAATGAAACTACAGGAATAGAAAGGCTCTCCCTGTTTAAATTGTCTCACCCCCAGACTAATTCTCTTTATCCCTTGAGACTGTGTTCAGGTATTATCTGTCTCAGGAAATCTTCTGGAAACATAGAATCTTCAGGTGGACTTGGTGTACTCTGTAATCTGCAGCACATCCCTCCATCTCTGAACTTGTACATCATTTTACATGCCTGTGTTTATGGCTCTTATTTTCTTACTTTTTTTGTTTTATTTTGTTTTTTGTTTTGAGATAGAGTCTCACTGTGTTTCCCACTGGAGTGCCTTGGAGTGATCAAGGCTCACTATAGCCTCAACCTCCCTGGGCTCAGGTGATCTTCCCACTTTGGCGTCTGGAGTAGCTGGGACCACAGGCATGTGCCTCTTACTTTTCTAATGGACTATGAGCATCATGAAGGTATTGACTGCTCTAATCAATTTCTACATACAACCCCCCAACCTTGGCTCCCCGCATACCTTTAACTGGGCCAGCCTCAATAAATGTATGTTAATTACAGTAGATGACAATCTATTGATAAGCATTATATTCCCAAGGGAATGGGCACTCTTCAGGAACCGACCTAGTCTTTAATTGGCAGGGAACTAGAGACTATTAAGACAAACCTGTACCCAACTAGACTCTTATCCTACTCTCTCCCAGTTTCTTAATTCCCAAAGTCCAGGCTCTCACAATGAACAAATTCTAAAATGAGTGATTGCTTGCGCATTTCCCATGCTTCAGGCGATGAACAATTTTGCTTGCTTTGTTGCGTTTACCCTCACACTAGTACTGCAAGGTAGACTTGAGACTCTATTTTCCAGCTGAGGAAATTGTGGTTCACAAAGGTAAGAAAATTGGCTCTAGGTCACCCAGAGCATGGGCATCAGAGTTGGAATTTAAACTGGGCCTCTCTGACTCCAAAGCCAGTCTCCTAACCATTGTGCTGCAAACTGGGTTAGCTCCCTGCTTTTCCCTCACACTCTGTGACTGGGTTCAGCAAAGTTGTCTCCGAAGCATGGCCTACCAAAGTCAAGGATGACCGTAGCAGTGCTTTGGGCACACCACTTCCAAGGTCAATCATTCACACGGTCATGCCACCGATACCAGCGACCTCCACCCCTTGAAGCAGTGCTGCACCTCCTCCTACTACTACTTACAACTTTTCTGGGCCCCCCTTTTTTTTTTAAACAGATTCAGCACAAATTTTCCCATTATATTAGCCAGCTACAGGGCACCACCTCTCTCAAATGGAAAACTATTATAAATAGCTTTTTTCTTCCTCTGTGTGTACATGTTTCAGAAAATAGAGATGTTTCATTTCTCCAACATATCATCTCTTTGGGCAGCTTTGGTGAACAAGTTGACTCTCAGCTACAACTTTTCCTGCATTTTCTTAGAAGAAGCATTGTTTCCCACAATGACTTTTATTCAGTTGAATTTAAAATCCCAGATGAAAGTAACTACATGTCAGTCAGCAGGCAATTCACACACACACACACAAAAGGAAGGCTTCCAAGCAAATGAGATAGCTACACTAAATTTAATTCAATCCAACAAGCCTTTGTTGGATATCTTTAGGAAAACAAGACAAAGAAAGAGAACTTTTGCTTCTTGAGCATCAACTATGTGCCAGACCAGTGCTAGGTGTTTCATAACTCTGCTGTAGGATATTTTCCTCATTTTTAAAATAAGCCTGATACCACTCCAACATGTGAAGTGTAAAAAGATGTATGAGAAATGAGGTTCATAGCAAATGATGAATACCAGTTAGAGAAATCTGAAATTTCTTCAGTCGTAGGGAGCAATCTAGTCACAGACTTTAACAGGCTCCACCATCAGACTTACGTACCCAAAGCTCCAGGCGGCACAAGCAGGAAATCAGCAGCCTCTTCCCAGCTGCAGGTGTGTGTGGGGATGCGGGAGGTGTCTGGAGACTGTGAGCCTCAGACTGGGTGACTATTTGGATCCACCCTGCCTTTTTGGCTCAGTCTCTGTGATTGAACTCCTTTGTCCCTATTAATAATTTGAACCCACCATGCACACACCTGGCCAGATCCCAGTTCTCTTCTCTGATCTCCTGTCCTGCCCCTGCTTCCCTGGCACCAGCCTGAGCTTGGCCAGGAATGAACAGTCTGCAGGAGCACAGAACATAACAGTGAGAGTTTCCTCCCTGTGCCAGGACATTCCTAAGTCCCCCAGGTCTGGTCTTCCCATGTTCTGAAGAAACCCGTAATGTGGGCATCTGTGCGCTCCTCAGCTTGAAAGAGAATGTTGGGTTCTGCTTCCCCATCCCATTGTCATACAAACCTGTGTTCCTTTTGTCCAGTCTTGTTGCCCTACACCAGGTAACTGATGTGTGAACTATGCAATAATCTCTCAGGGATAAGGCTGCAGACGTTTATCCTGTGCCTCTTGGCTCTTCTTTTGATTCTCTGAGGCTGGGACACTAAGGTTCTTAGTTTCCCCAACTCTTTTTGGAGACTAAGACTGAGTAGAATGGCTTTTAGCCTAGGGTTATTCCAGGGTATCTGCCAAGTAGGTTGAATTCAGTAGCTAGTACCATTTCCTCTGCTAGTGAGTGTTGCAGGAAGTCAGGGACTCCGAATGGAGGGACCAGCTGGAGCCATGGCAGAGGAACATAAATTGTGAAGATTTCATTTTAATATGGACATATATCAGTTCCCAAAATTAATACTTTTATAATTTCTTACTCCTGTCTTTACTGCAATCTCTGAACATAAATTGTGAAGATTTCATGGACATTTATCAGTTCCCAAATAATACTTTTATAATTTCTTAGGCCTGTCTTACTTTAATCTCTTAATACTGTTATCTTTGTAAGCTGAGGATGTACGTCACCTCAGGACCACTATAATTGTATCTAACTGTGCAAATTGATTGTAAAACGTGTGTTTGAAGAATATGAAATCAGTGCACCTTGAAAAAGAACAGAAAAGCAATGATTTTCAGGAAACAAGGGAAGACAACCATAAGGTCTGACTGCCTGTCGGGTCAGGCAGAATAGAGCCATATTTTTCTTCTTGCAGAGAGCCTATAAACAGACATGCAAGTAGGGAAGATATTGCTAAATTCTTTTCCTGCAAGGAATATTAATAATTAAGACCCTGGGAAAGGAATGCATTCCTGCAGGGAGGTCTATAAATAGCTGCTCTGGGAGTGTCTGTCTTATGCAGCTGAGATAAGGACTGAAATATGCCCTGGTCTCCTGGAGTACCCTCAGGCTTATTAGGTGGAGAATTATTACACTTCCCAGTAAATTTGAGGTCAGACCAATTCTCTGTTGTTAAACCCTGTTTTCTGTTGTTTAAGATGTTTACCAAGACAATACATGCACAGCTGAACATAGACCCTTGTCAGGAGTGTTTGATTTCGTCCTTTGCCTTGTCATCTTTGCTTTGCCTTTTGCCTTGTGATCTTTTTTGGCCTCAGAAGTATGTGATCTTTGTTCTCCTTTTTGCCCTTTGAAGCATGTGATCTTTGTGATCTACTTCCTGTTCATATACCCCCTCACCTTTTGAATTCCTTAATAAATACCTGCTGGTTTTGTGGCTCAGGTGGGCATCACGATCCTACCAATATGTGATGTCACCCCCAGAGGCCCAACTGTAAAATTCCTCTCTTTGTACTCTTTCTCTTTATTTCTCAGCCAGTGGACACTTAGGGAAAATAGAAATCACCTACATTGAAATATTGGGGGTGGGTTCCCCCAATAAGTGAGAAGTCACCAATGTTGGTTGAGTACTGCTCTGGGGTTCTTTATCACCAGTGAGTATTGGTAACCCTCAAAGAAGTTTGAAGTGGATGAGGATTAGCTGTTTCCCCTACTCTTGTCACTAGGTTATATTAAAAGCATGTCTTAGACCAAAATCTATCACAAGATGGGATATCATGAAATAACTACTCACTGGGAAAGACGACGCAAATAGTTTATACAACCTTCTCTGACAGCCTGAGGAAAAGCCGGGCTTTTTCTTCCAGGGATTACAAACATTTCTTGAAAGCTCAAAAGTGGCAAACATCAAAATTCCAGGTGCAGGGTTCTATTTATTTACAACTTAGAATCCAGCATTCACAGTGGAACATGAGATGCTTAGAGAGTTAGCCCAAAGTACCCCTAAAAGTGAAGAGCACACGCCTCACTGGGCTTCATAACCTATTCATCAAAGGCAGAGTGTTTCTAAGAATCAGACACAAATTCCAAATATCTTCACTTTGATCAAAAAGAGCTCTTTTTACATATTTATCAGACTAATTAACAAGTGACTGGTCTTACCAAAAGGAATTCCTTTCTGACATTCCGTATATTTATTATTCACTCCTCCTTTGAGGTAGGAGAGATCAGATAACAAAGGTGCTTTAGCAGTTGCCTCTGGGTTTCAGCTCTTCCATGCTAAAATCCAAAAAAAAATTCTGAAAGTTGAAAGATTTGATAACATGTTTGGAGGCAAAATCTGACCCTATATGAACTTCTTGGGTAGCAAAACCTCACCTGAACAATAGTTAGGTCATTTATGGCCTTACAAACCCCATTTCACTTGACCATTATCATGTGTTACTGCAAAATATTAATATGTTTTATTACTGGGTCCTGCCACAGGTCCCAGTGAGCCATACATAATATCCAGTACAGGCACATCATTGCTTTTCTAAAATACAAAAAAAAACTCTGAATTCTTAAATATATCTCCCCTCAATGGATTCAGATAAGTGATCACATAGACCAGTGAAATTCAAGGTGATTACTCCTAGATCTGCTTGAGTAAGGAGTTGACAATGAGATGTGCAGACTGAGTAGCCTCTGGCACTTACTCCTCCATTTCTCTCTTATCTAATTCCCAGGACTGATGGATTACAGCCTAAGAGCCCATTTCAAACTGCTTTTTCCTGTGCATTTAGAAGTGAAACGCTGACCTGAAAAGTGCCTGCAGGGAAAGAAAGCATGAGTAATTAAAGTAAATCCTCAGTACTTATGCTCCTCACACTAGGGATTATCTGCACTCCCTCCTTCAACTCCTCAAAACTGAGAGAACCAGACCAGGGTCTGTCTTCAGACCCATCTCAAATACCTATTACCAGAGAGAGAAGCAAATATCTCCATGGGAGTTTGAGCTGAAAATGATAAGACTCCTGTAACTACCTCAAATACAAGACAAGAAATTTGGAAGGTGCACAAAAGCTAAAGGTGAAGAAGCACTGAATAAAGAATTTAAAATAAACATACTCAATACACATAAAGAGCTAAGGAAGGATATTAGCTATGTAAAGACAGGACAAGATTTTTAAAAATAATAATAAAAGAAAAACAAAAGGAAAGATTAGGCATAGAATAGATAATAGTTGAAAGAAAGAAAACAGTATGGAATAGATGGCTAAATAATAGAATAAAATAAGCTTCAGAATTAAATTGTGAATTATAAAGCAAATTGAGAAACTTTTCAAGAAGGCATTAGTTAGAAGGTGTCTTAGTTCATATACTGCTATAACAGAATACCTGAGACTGGAAATTTATAAAGAATAGAAATTTTATTACAGTTCTACAGACTGGGATGTCTAAGGTCAAGGGCCTTCATCTTGTGAGGGCCTTCTTGCTGTGTCATCCATTAGTGGAAGGTGGAGAGAGAAGAGATTATACACAAGTGAGACAGGATGGGGACAAACTCACCCTTTTATTAGGAATCCATGTGCATAAAAACAGCATTAATTCATTCATGAGGACAAAGCCCTCATGATCTAATTCCCTCTAAAAAGGACTCGCCTTTCAACACTGTTGCATTGGGGATTAAGTTTCCAACACATAAACTTTGAGGAACATAGTCAAACCATAGCATTAGGTATTAAGAGATGGGAAACAGTAAATACCAAATATTTTCTCCTTTATTTTATCAATATGAATTTAATTGAAGCTTTTCCTGATATTAAGCCATCCTTGCCTTATATTTTATTAGTTTCTTAAAACTATAAGCTAGGTTAATAACATTTTTTAATATACTGTTCATTATTTTTTTAAATTACAGTTTTACTAGCCTTTTAAAAATAATTGAATAAGTTTTCCTGTTTTTTTTTCTCTGGAAGACAGTGTAAATTATCTTTTTCTTTAAAACTCATTTATAAAAGTATTTGGTTTGAGTAATTCATATATAACTATGTTGTATCTACACTAAATCTCTCCATGCTACCTCCTAATTCACTAATTCTCCTTTCAGCTGCACACTAAACTAGAGGATTCCCCCCTCCTGTACTTTTTTGTTTGTCTTCTTTCTTTTGTCCCTTGCCACCTTCAGACAATGTTTCAGATATTTCAGCATGCTTTTAGCGCATTTTGTCATTGAGGATCCCAGTAGGGAACAAATGACACATTCAAAATGTTCAAAAGGTTTAATAAAGGGTCTATTTCCAGAGATTAGGACAGGGTATTAGCAGACCACAAGAACAGTGAAGTACACTGGGCTATAACTTACAGATGAGCTATAACTTACCCATAGGCCTGTACCATAGGATAGGACTAGGGAAAGGAGTGATGATCAGAACCTGGAAGTCTTATGGAGACTACCTTGGCCTTCTGTTTGAAGGTACAGCTCAACTGAGGTGTGAGCTGACAGCAAGAGATTAAATACTGCAAACATCTTGCTCTCACTTTCTTTCCTCCTGTAGCAATCAAATTGGAGAGCAAACCTGGAAAAGTCATCAAACTTTACTCAGCACTCTGATCTTCACCCAAATCATGAAAACCATGAATGTCCAATAACCCAGTGTTTCACAGCCAACTTGACATAGATACAATGTATGATAGGAAGCAGTTGAAGACAATTTAGTGCACTTGTAATCACACATTTTCTCATTTGTTTTTGTCAGTTCCCAAGGAAGCAAGACTGTTTCGGTCATCTTCCTACCACCAGCACTCAAACCAAAACCCAGAATACAGCAAGTGTTCAGTAAATTGTAGATGAATGACAGTAATAACACAGTGCGACCTTATATGGGTCCCATGATTTTTTAGCCCTAGTTTTATTTAATTTTTTGAGCATGAGAAGCTGGATTGGATGATCTGTAAATTTCTTGAGAACAATGGTAGTCCTTATGTCTATGACTCTAAGACCTTCCATTCATCCTTGTCAATGAACGTTGAAAACATCCTTTGTTATTCAGAGGCCTGGGTATTCCGGTTGACCTCCAAATACTTTAACAGAAACTAGAGTCTTTGGACAAAGTTAACAAGTGAGCCCAGAATCTCCACTGTCTAAATATCCTCACAGTTGAATAGCTCATTCATGTTTTTGTTAATTCATGACTCACTTATCCCATCTGCCCTGCTGTGGCCTCCAAGGACAAATTTCCAGCTATTCAGAAAGCCACAGCTGCCTCCACTGCATGACTACAATGATTTTTTGAGAAGCCAAGGATATTGTAAGAGAAAAACCTTTGGATTTATCTCATCTCATGCTTTATTGGCACAAAAGATATTCTGTGCACACACCTAATATAGAGAAAGGAACTAACATTTGTGAATGAAGCACCTGTTCTTTTACTTCACTGGATCCTTACAAGAGTCCCGTGTAAGAAGGAGATGGGATTGCCTGGTCTGTACATGAAGCTCTAAGCAGATAATTCATTGCTAACATCACATGGCAAATGAGCAGCAGAGCAGAGAAGGAGAAAAAAATTCCAGCTTTCCTGACCCCAATCTAGCATTGTTTCTGAAAGTGTTTGTTGGATGATTCTGGGCGTCACGTCTCTGTTGGGTTGATCTGGTGTTTTGAACATGTCTACCCTAACCAAAGATGGTTCAAAACCCTCTGTTTTTGCTGCTTGGTGGCTGAAAGAATCTACCACACAGTCTATAATAGTAATAATAATAGTAATATTATTTAATTCAATTTAAATTGAATTGAAGAGTAATGACAATAATTGCAGTTAATATTTTGGCAGAGTCACTCTATGCCTGGCCCTGTACTCAGAAATTTACCAAAATCAACTCCTTTTAATCTCACAGTAGCCTTCTGTTGTAGATATTAATATTATCCCAGTTCTGCCAATGAGAAAACTGAGACACAAATCAAATCACTTGGCTAAGGTCATACAGGCAATAAGTGGCCAAGCTGAGCTTCAGCACAGATAGTCTGATTTCTGAGTCCATGTAGTCTACCATTACTCTATCATCTCTATCAACTACCTTGCAGAAAAAGAGGGAAGTACGGCATTAATAGCACATAATAAATAAGAAAACCAAGGCTTGGAAGATGGAAGTGACTTCTTGATAAACAACATGCTGTCTAAGTTATTAATAAACAGGTCTAACCTGCCTGCAGAGCCAAGATTCTTACCCAAGTCCATCATCCTGAGAATATACATCTATTTCTACTTCTTTGGGTACTCATGGGGACTAAGCAAAATCATGGACATAGAATTTATTGTAAAGATGGTATCTTGGCTATCACTGGTTTCTTTACCTTTTTTCCTCTCACTTTTAATGCCTTATGACCTTTTAGTAAGTGGTAGAGCCAGGACTCAAACATAGTTTTTGCAACTCAGCCCCCAAGTTCTACTGTGAATATACATAACTATTGTCAGTGCTCTGCCAAGTGCTTTCAGCTGTATGTGAATGAGTTAATGAGCTTCTCTACAAGAAGTAACGTACAGAATAGACTTCTGGAGAGGGAAATAGAGCAGCTACCCCAAAGGCAGCCTTGATTGGAAGTTCTGTATAGTTCAAGCTAAACTGAAAGCCCAGATACTACCAAGACATGGGATCAAGTATCAGATGAAGGAGGGAGGACCCCAGGAAAAATCCAGATGGCAGCCTTGTAGTGGGCATTAGAGAAATATGTCACTCTTCATCACTCATCACCCTTTCAACAGATGACTGTGGGGCACCCATATATGCCAGCTAATATGAATCTAAGGCAGTAGACTTCTGAATCCTACACTCTGAGAATTTACAGTTTAAGGGAAGGTGGGGATAAATAAGGAGGAACTTGCAATGCGAGGTGAGAAGGGCTGCAGTGGAGCAGTGTGCCCACCATTGGAAGTACTTGAAAATCACTTGAGCAGCTTTTTTTTTTTAGACAGATTCTTGCTCTTTCCCCAGGCTGGAGTGCAGTGGTGCCATCTTGACTCACTGCAACCTTCGCATTCTGGGTTCCAGCGATTCTCGTGCCTCAGCCTCCTGAGTAGCTGGGACTACAGGCGCATGCCACCATACCTGGCTAATTTTTGTATTTTTAGTAGAGACAAGGTTTCACCATGTTGGCCAGAATGGTCTTGATCTCTTGACGTTGTGATCCTCCCACCTCAGCCTCCCAAAGTGCTAGGATTATAGACTTGAGTCATCGCCAGCTTTTTAAAATTGGTGATGCCCAAGGGCTATTCCAGACTACTGGAATGGGAATCTCTAGTGGTGGAATCTAAAAATTACCATTTCTTAAAAGCTGCCAGGTGAGTGTGTGGCCGGTGTTGACAAGCACTGCCAGAGCAGGAAGCACAGGATGCCATATGGGGCCTTGGAGGACTCCCCAGCACCACCTTAGAGAAGAGGGGAGACTGCCGGCAGGAAGGAGTAGATGAGCTGAGACCTAAAGGAGGAGAAAGCCAGGCTAGGGGAGGTGGACAAAAGGGAAGGGAGTGTTAAGAATCTCTTAAGAGAAACGTGAATTCCTGGAATAATTTCAATTCCTGTTTTAACTTGACCACTTGTTCTCGTCTCTCACACTACACTGGCCCCAGTGTCTCTGCCTAATGAGATGCAGTCTGACCATATTAGGATGGAAACCACTCCTCACACAATCTGAGAATCAGTCTTTTGGCAGCTCTCGTATTCCTTTATGGAGAGTAGCTGACAAAGGCCAGAGAGAGACTTCAGACTCACTAGAACATTCCAACACTCAGTTCCTCAAATGCAACTTCTCTGAGGAATGAGATGGCTAAAGGGGAACTCTAAGGGGAAGTCGGGTCAGTCAACTGAGACTCAGTAGCAGATCTCAGTGTCAATACCACTTCCTCTGAGAAGCTGTCCCTGATCTACCAAATGCTAGATCTTCATCATTTCAGTGCTGCATCATTGCATCATTGCACACCTGCACTGCTATTTGTAGCATTCATTATATTTGCGGTTATTTGGTCAATACCTATCTTCCTTGAATGTCTTTGTATTAGTCAAAGTTCTCTAGAGGGACAGGACTAATAGGATATATGCACATATGGAAGGGAGTTTATTAAGGAGAACTGACTCACACAATCACAAGGTAAAGTCCCACAATAGGATATTTGCAAATTGAGGAGCAAGGAAGCCAATGGTGGATCAGTCTGACTCCCAAAACCTCAAAAGTAAGGAAACTGAAAGTGTAGTTTTGGTCTGTGGCCAAAGGCTCGAGAGCCCCTAGTAAGTAAGTCCAAGAGTCCAAAAGCTGAAGAACTTGGAATCTGATGTTTGAGGGCAGAAAACATACAGTATGGGAGAAAGATGAACGCCAGAAGACTTAGCCAGCCTAGTTCTTCTGCATTCCCTTGTCTGCTTTTATCCTAGCTGTTTTGGCAACTGGTTAGATGGCATCCACCAAGACTGAGGGTGGGTCTGTCTCTCCCAGTCCACCAACTCAAATGTTAATCTTCTTTGGCAACGCCCTCACAGACACATCCAGGAACAATACTTTGCATCCTTCAATCCAATCAAGTTGATACTCAGTAGTAACCATCACAATCTTTAAGGCCATGAAAGCAGGAATCTATATAGCTTAGTTACAGCTGTATTCCAAGAACTTAACATCATACCTGGCACATAGTTGGTGCTCAATAAATATTGGTTGGGTAAATAAGTAGGTGGATTTATAAATAAATGGATGGGTGGAGATTGGAGTGATAGAGCAGCACCATTTATAGGATTCTCTTTTCCTTGAGGTACACCTAAGATCTGACATCAAGTCCTCCAGGAGAACAGGGGGCTATTTTCATTTCAAGATACCTTTGTCCTTACCTGGGGTTAACAAACCAGCTACAGATAGGTAAGGATAGCTACAGGCAGACTTACATTTCTTTGTATCTTCAGCAACTTGCATAAAATCACAGAGCCTCAATTTCCCATCTTTTAAATTGAAAACAGTACACCTGCTTTATAGGGATTTTCTAAGAGAAAATTTTAAAAGCTTCAGATATTCTGCTGGGCACTTGGTTGAAATGCAAGTGAGAAATATTCCCTCCTTGTCCTATTTCTCTGTTCAGTTTTTTCACCAAAATAGATATCTGACTTTGAGGAGATGAGCATATAGCACCCTTTATTCCTTTCCTGAGTTCAGAACCTTTTAAGAAATGGAAGCCAGAGAAATGAAGTCCAAAATAACAGCTTAATTATTGATCAGCCTATATCAGAAGATGTGGCTTAGATGTGTGGCCTCATGGGGCTTGCTAATTAGAGCCATTTGCCCACCATTGACTTGGCTGAGCCACTGTAAGACCTCATTTTCCAAGTCCAGCACACTGCATGCACTGTCACAAATGATTCTGGGACTGAGAGAGGATTATAATTTCCTACCTCTTTGACCTCAGGCTTGGTCATATAACTTCTGAGAGCAATAAAAATGCAAGCAAAAGTGATGACTAAAACTTCTGAGTAGAAGCTCTTGAAGTCAGAAGGTGTTTGTCTTATCTTTTAATCCTTCTGCTATAAGACCAGTGTCTTAGCTAGAGCCACCATAATAAAATACCATAGACTGGGTGGCTCAAACAACAGAAATATACTTTCTTGCAGTTCTGGAACCTGGAAGTCTGAGATCTGGGTATCAGCATGGTCAGGTTCTGGTGAGGGCTCTCTTTCCTGGCTGCTTACTATCGTGTCCTCACAAGGCCAGAAAAAGAGTAAGAGAGACAGAGAAGGAGAGATCCCTGGAGTCTCTTCTTACAAGGGTACTAATCCTGAGGGTCCTACTCTCGTAACTGTAACTAAACACGATTATTGCGAAGGCCACGTCTCCAAATAGCATCCCATTGTGAGTTCAGACTTTAACACATGAATTTTGGGGCAATGTAATTCATTCCACAGTATCCAGCAATGTTCTAGAAATACACTCTTTATAAGCCTGGACCAGGAGTGAAGACCCTGTGAGACAAAGACAACAGGTGTCCTTATGAGAAGGACAGGTATCCTGGTATTCATAAGCCACCCAAGTGTTGAGGTTATTAGCATGGCAGCATGCTCTAGCCCATCCTGACTGCAATACCACCCTAGTTTCTACCATATTCCCACGTGAACTTACCCCATGGGTGTTTTAGGCCATTTTTCCCTGCTATAAAGAAACATCTAAAACTAGGTAATTTATAGGAAAAGAGGATTAATTGGCTCATGATTCCGCAGGCTATATAGGAAGCATAGCACTTGCATCTGCTTCTGGGAAGGCCTCAGGAAGCTTTTACTCATGGCAGAAGGTAAATGGGAGCAGGCACATCACACAGCCAGAGCAGAAGCAAGAGAGAGAGAAGTGCCACGTGCTTTTAAATGATCAAATTTCATGAGAGCTCACTATTACAAGAACAGCATCAAGGGGGTGGTGCTAAAATACTCATGAGAAATTCACCACCACGATCTAATCAACTCCCACCAGGCCTCACCCCCAACACTAGGGATTATAATTCAACATGAGATTTGGGTAGGGACAAATATACCAACTATATCAATGGGTGAATGGAAAAATCCACCCTCTCTATGGAGAGACAGTTTTGAAAGAGGGGAGAGAAGAGACAGAGTCGGACATGCTCTGTTTCTTTCCCCAAATTCAGCCATTAGTTAAGTTACTTCTGCTTCAGTCATGGATTGTCCCCTGTTGCAGGGAGGAGTAAAAATTCCCTTCTAATTATGGAAACTTATTCAGTGCAAATATAGTGAACTTATTTTCAGGCAGGTATGAATAGAGCAGGACACTGATGCTGAGCAGAGGAATGTCAAGATATCATTAAATAGCCATACAAACTATCTGTATAATAGGGATTTTAGTATTCTAATTTGTAACCCAGAGTTTGGAGTGTTCTACAACATATCCTATCCTAAGCATTGATTCCCAGTGCTACATTTTTGCTCACTCTTTGATTATTACCATAAGGTCTCTTAAAGGATGGTACTTTAAGTATGGTACTTTAAAGGATGGTACAGGTCTAATTTAGATCATATTCCTCACACAACCTCTTACCACTCCAACCACACACGATCAGCTCTTGGCATTCGTAAGTTCTCAGTAAATAATTGTTCTGTATGCTTTTCAACTGGAGACGTGGCTCCCAGCACCTGCTCCCTTCTTTCTATGCTTCTCTAGAACAAATTCCAAGAGCCCTGGGGCCAGTGAGAAGGCATAATCCAATCCTTTTCTAAACATTTCTGACAGTCCTGAATCTCTTCTCATTGTGCTCCCTCCTGGCCAGGGATCCACCAGCTCACTGTCACAGCTGTTCCTGCCAAATTCTATCCTCGTGAGTGTACTTGGCTCTTCTGCAGCATTATCTCCAATCCCCCTGCCAAGAACAGAGGAAGGTAAATGACACTGTGCACAAATGAAATGAAGCCCAATACAAAAATTGTGCTGTATTTTTTTTAGACCTAGATTCAATAAATAGACAAGTCAGGAAGAATCTTACATAACATTTGGCCAAACCTCCTAACTTCCCACATTGAGAAAAATAAGACTGAAAGAGTTTGTGGGATTTGTTCATGGCGCCCAGTAGGCAGAGTCATGAGTCTTTCCGCGTTGCCCTGAGGAGCCTGATCACTTAGAGTGCTGCACTTCTCATGAATATTCTCATGCTATAAAGATGTATGTAAATACTTTAATTCACCTCCACAGTCAGCAAACCAAACGTCTCAGTCAATAAATATTTTCCTTACGTCAGATCATCTAGTAGAGGAAAGCTTTGCTACATTCTGCACCAATGGAGTCTGGACCTTAAGAAGCCTTTCCTGTTTCAGTTTGCTCTGTCATTTTCACGGCTAGCAGAGGACAGACCACCAGTCCAAGATAGAGAATGAGATACATGTGGAACAGAACTGCCCAAACCAAGTCCAAACTAGGTCAGCCAATCTCCAGCAAAGACATAGACACATAAGAGAGTCCAACCAAGCCAAGCTTGTATCAGCTGCACCCCAGCCAACTTGCAGTCATATGAGCAGTAATGAATAATGGCTATTTCAACCACCGTTTACTGGGGTAGCTTGATATCTGTGATGATTAATTTTATGTGTAAATTTGACTAAGCCATGAGATGCCCAGATATTTGGGCAAATATTATTTCTGGGTGGGCCTGCAAGGGGGTTTCTGGATAAGATAAATATTTGAATCAGGAGACTGAGTGAGCAAATTGGCCTTCCCAATGTGGGTGGGCCTCATCCAATCTGATGAAGACCTAACTAGGATAAAAAGCTGAGTAGGAAAGAATTCTCTTCTCTGCCTGACTGACTTTGAGCTGGGACATCAGTCTTCTCCTGTCTTCAAACTCTAACTCAAACTGAAACTTACATCCTCGGCTCTTTGGGTTCTTAGACCTTTAAACTGAGAACTTCAACTGGAAATACACCACTGGCTCTCCCAGATCTCTAGCTTGCTGACTGCAGATCTTGGACTTTTCAGCCTCCATAATCATGTGAGCCAATTTCTTACAGTAAATCTTTCTTTAGATTAGATAGATAGATAGATAGATAGATGATAGAGGTATTTTCTTATTGCTCTGTTTCTCTGGAGAACTCAGACTAACACAATACCCCAATTAATGAGGTAGCTTGACACTCCAGTTAATGAGGGAATTATTATCTAGCCTCTTCTCTTCCATCCCTATCACCTCTGACAAACTTTAGAGCTTCATTTTTCTTTCCCCCAAACTTTTTCCACCTCTTATTAATGGCCTACCTGCTTCTTTTTCCATCCTTTTCTAATCCATCTTCCTCATTATTATAAAATTGTTGTCTAGAAGACCATCTGTCTAACTTTCCCTCCTGTGAAAAGTCCGTGAGTCACAACAACAGCAGCAACACTCATATAGCCACACAAGGTTAAAAGCACAATTTTCAATGTTTTACATAATTCAACTCATTAAATTATCCCAAAAACCCTATAAAGTGGATATTTACATTTTTCCCATTTTGCACACGAGGAAACAGCAGAGAGTGATTATGTCACTTGCTTAACATTAGTGGAACATGGATCCAAGCCTAATAGCGCAGTCTCCGAGGCTCTACTCTATGGCACATCTCAGTCTCTTTTGTCTTCAGTAAAAAAAACCCACACTCCTTAGCACAGAGACCTTAGCACAGAGACTGTTCCTGAGGTAACCTGCAGGCCACCACATTGAACAACTCCGAAGAAATCATGTACAGTCTAATGCACCCTGCCTGCCTCTTGAATTCTCATGACTCCATATCTGAAACTATTGTATATCCTGTCCTCCACCCATGAGAAATGACTTAAAATTCTGAAACACATGATAGAATTTCCAACCTCACTGTGTTGACACAGGTACCTGTCTCCACCTGCATGCCCTTTCTCCCAGGACACTTGGAAAACTGCTCTCTTGAGCCTCCACCATCTTGCCAGTTCTGCAATTCCCCTTTTGAGACTCCAGGCAGCAGGCATGGCTTCCATGTGCCCAACGAGGCTGGACTTCACTCTGTCATGGCACCACTCCACTTAACTGGACTGACTAACCCTTCTGCCTCTCTTAGGTCTACAGCTATGTATAAAATCTCGTAGGACCTTAATATATACTAACTGAATAAACTGAATTAGTGATTAAATAAATACGTCCGTAGGGTTTATAGAAACAAAGAGAGTGTTAGAGATTCCAGAAGATCAACGAGAACCACAGGAATGGCCTAAAATTCTTGGTATAGACACAGTGCAGAGTACTCTCCTGCTAATTAGCTTAAGCTTCTAATTCCCCCATTAGCATCTGACTCTTTTAGCTTCAAGTCGCGACTGAAGGAAGGAGCAAGTTCCCCTGGGAGGGGTTACCCTGAAGCTGGAATCATTAAAATGAACATCAGTGAGGAAAAATCAGTTCAGCATTTCCTGGAAAGCAGGCCTCAGAAGGGTCAGAACCTCTGGAGAAGGGGATGGAGGTGGCGGGCTGGAACACTGGGCTACTGAGACACTTCTCAGAGCTTGTCAGACTAAGATTTGGAATAAACAGCCCCGAACTCCTTCCCAGTTCAATATTCAGTTATTTTATGGTGACCTTTTCTTCTCACAGACTCGTCCCTCCTCCAGCCACCGTTTTCCCCAGGCTGCGGAAACCATGCAAATGAGTTGCAGTGTTTTTGTAATTGTTGATTCTGTGAGGCTAAGGTGGGTAATAGGAAGAGCACTGATTTGGAGTCAAAGACTCCATATCTAAGCCCTGGCTTTGCCATTTCCAAACCGTGTGTTTCTGGACAAATTGCTTTAACGACCGTATATTATAAGTTCTTTCTCTGTGCCAGGCCCTCTGCCCAGGATTTTACATCCAGTGCTTCCAGCCCCTCAGCTCTGTGAAGGAGGCAGCACTGTCGGTATTTCATCCATGAGGAGACAGAGGCCCAGGGCCACCGAGGGCATGCCCAAGGCCATCTGCCCAGCAAGTGGATGGATGAAGACCCCAGCACAGGTCAGCTCGCTCCAACTCCAGATCTTCCCCCTGTGCCATGAGTCTCAGTTGGTTCATCTGTAAAATGAAGGGGCTGGAACAGTTGCCCTCCCGGCTCTTTTGTTTTATGACTTGATATTCGCTTGTGATTGGGGCAGGTTTGAAATTACTTCAGAGACCCAGCGTCTGCCAAATCGTAATCAAGTTGGCTGCCTGGTCTGAGGCCCAATGAACAATACTGCGTCTGTGGCTCAGCCCTGCTTCATGATGGCCACGGTGCGTTTCTTGTGCTGTCCAGAGCCCTTTCGGGGGGTGGGGGAGGGGAGGTGGGGGAGGTGCCGGCCCCGCATTGCTTCATTTCCCATGCTCCATTGCAATAAGTCACCAGTCTTTCAAAACACATCAGTGTGTTCCTTTTTATTGCCATCAAACCCTCTGCTCACATGATGGCTCAGTCACTGTGATTTATTTTAATTGAAAAGCCTACCGGCCACCCTCTGCCAAAGCAACTGGCCAGCTCCTGTGTGATTTCCTACCAGAACATTTCCTGCCAACCCACAGCGTCTGCACAGGCCAGTGAAGGGGAGGGGGTGAGCTCTGAAAGGCCATTTGGCCTCAACCTGACATCCAAGAAGATCCTCAAATGTACATTTTAACCTTTTCCCCCCAAGTGATAATAGATACAAACTGCACGTATTTTGTAAGTTTTCAGTGCAGTCATTTATAATGGCATTTGCAGCAACCTGGATGGAATTGGAGACCATTATTCTAAGTGAAGTAACTCGGGAATGGAAACCCAAACATCACATGTTCTCACTTACAAGTGAGAGCTAAGTTATGAGGATGCAAAGGAGTAAGAATGACACAGTGAACTTTGGGGACTCAGGGAAAGTGTGGGAGTCGGGTGAGGGATAAAAGACTACACATTGGGTACAGTGTACACTGCTCAGGTTATGGGTGCACCAAAATCTCAGCAATCACCACTAAAGAACTTATTCTTGTAACCAAACGCCACCTGTTGCCCAAAAAAACCTACTGAAATAAAAAATAAATAAATAAGTAGAAGCAGTCATGTATGAATAGACTTTATTTGTTAAACCCTATTTTGATATTTTCCTTCCTTTTTAATTTGGTGAAAACAACAAAGAAATGAGAGCAGCCAGCATCTCCTTCAGTCCCTGCGACACTGGGGTTGGCCCAGGTTTCACTCTCGTCTGTCCTGCCCTACAGCTTCTCTCTTTTTGTTTTTCGGTTTTTGTTTTAATTTTTTTAACTTATTTTAGGTTCAGGGATACATGTGTAAGTTTGTTACACAGGTAAACTGTGTGTCATGGAGGTTTGGTATACAGGTTATTTTCCTTCCCAGGTAATAAGCATAGTACACAATGGGTATTTCTTCTGATCCTCTGCCTCCTCCCACCCTCCACCTTCAAATGGGCCCCAGTGCCTGTCGTTCCCCTTTGTGTCCATGTGTTCTCATTGTTCAGCTTCCACTTACAAGTGAGAACATGTGGTATTTGGTTTTCTGTTTCTGTGTTCGTTTGCTTAGGATAATGGCCTCCAATTCCATCCATGCTGCTGCAAAGGACACGATCTCGTTCTTTGTTATGGCTTCATAGTATTCCATGGTGTACATGTACCACGTTATTTCTATCAAGTCTTCTGTTGATTGCCCTGTATCTTTAGACAAATTATTTCATTTCTCTTGGTCTCAGTTTTCTCACCTGTAAAGATAAAATGACACTATCTACCTCACAGGAGTGACTTTTGTTTGCTTTTTTTTCCTTTTCTTTTCTTTCTTTCTACTCTTTACTCTTTACAAACTTCTTTACTTTTTGGTGAGGACCAACTGAAAAAAAGCATAAGAACGTATACTTACAAATTTGAAATGACCAGACAAAAGCAGAAGATTATTGTTAGCATTAGGGAAAGGGGAGGAAAAAGGAAAATAGCCTAAGGAAAAAAATAAGAAACAAAATTAAGGAGAGAAGTTGTAAGAAGAAAGGAAAGAAGGAAGAGGGAAAAGGAAAGGCAAGGGCCGGGCGCAGTGGCTCACACCTGTAATCCCAGCACTTTGGGAGGCCAAGGCAGGCAGATCAAGAGATTGAGACCATCCTGGCCAACACGGTGAAACTTCGTCTCTACTAAAAACACAAAAATTAGTTGGGTGTCATGGTGGGCACCCGTAGTCCCAGCTACTCGGGATGCTGAGGCAGGAGAATTGCTTGAACCCGGGAGGCAGAGGTTGCAGTGAGCTGAGATTGTGCCACTGCACTCCAACCTGGTGAAAGGCAGGAGCCCTTATGTGCAAGCCCATGATAAATCATTTCTCATTCATTTTCTACAAAGAAGAAAAACCAAGCTTTTTTAAAAACTTGTTGTAGGTTATGTTTACTCTCTTTTCCATAAAGTGGTCAAGATCTAAATGTAGCATTTCCTATTTCAGAGTCCAGGCTGTTTCCTCTGCACTGTACTGATGGGAACACTGATGAAGAACTCACCCTGGTATGGCAAACAGTTGCACCCAGAGCCACTTAGGGCACCACAAGGCTATTACACTCCTACGTGTGGGGTTGGGCAACAGCAAAAGGTGCCAAAAACAAACGTCACTTTTTTTTTGTTTGTTTCTTTGTGATGGAGTCTCACTCTGTCACCCAGGCTGGAGTACAGTGGCACCATCTCAACTCACCGCAACCTCCACCTCCCAGGTTCAAGTGATTCTTCCACCTCAGCCTCTTGAGTAGCTGGGATTACAGGCAGCCACCACCACACCCAGGAAATTTTTGTGTTTGTAGTAGAGATGGGGTTTCGCCATGTTGGCCAGGCTGGTCTCGAACTCCTGACCTCAGATGATCCAGTCGCCTCAGCCTCCCAATATGCTGGGACTATAGGCATGAGCTACTGCACCCAGCCAAACATCACATTTTTAATTTTGGTAGGAATCAGGTGTGGTTGTGGAAGTTCCTAGGAAGATACAAAGCAAAAAAATATTATTTCTGGTATTTCATGAACTCATTGCATCACAAGGATGAAAAAGAACCAGTCCAACCTCCACCCAGTACAGAAACTTTTCCTGCAAGCTAATGGGAAAAGGGTCTCCTATCCTTGGTTGGATGACCTCTAGTCAGTGAGGAGCTCACTACCTCACAAGGCAGCATCCTCCACAGATGCATCCTTTCCTAGGTGAAACTGACAATGTCTATTCACTGGCGATGGCTCGACCCTCTAATCCTTATCACTCTTGGACACAAGGAACCATAAGATATATTCTCAGGTCTCTTCTGAAGATTCCTATTCAGAAAAAAAACAAAACTCTGTATGACCATTTCTCTTACAATATGGCCATTGCATGATCGTTAAACTAATATTCATTACCCACTATGGCAATAAATAGCAAGGGCATTTGATGCCTTGCTTGTCAGAGGACCTGTCTGTCAGGATCTGCCCCTCTCTCTTTCTCTTTTAATACTGATTGGGTTTTCTTCTGATTAACGAAGTGATACATATTCATTGTAGACACCTTAGAAAATAATATGAATAAACAGATCATTCTTAACTTCTAATTCTGAACCAGGCACTGTGCTATATATACTTTAATATACATTATCTCATTTAAAATTCACAACAGCCCTGCAAAGTCTCCTTTATTCCCATTTTAGAGAGAAGACTCATGGGATTTAGGTCATTTTATTAAGATCACACACAGGAAGAGAGGATTCAAACCTAAATATCTGCTATAACCCAACAAAGACAACGAAAACCACCAGTAATCTGGAGCAGCATACTCTAGTACATCTTTCCATTCTTTATTCCACCCACGGAGGCCATGGTTTTCTTCATCTAATCGGAATCATACTGTATGTACATACTGTGCAAAGGTAGATACAATGCCATTCAGTGAATATGATTCTGATCAATGTAATCTTTTCCCTGTTAATAGACATCTAGGCAGTTTTCTATTTGTTTGCCAATATAAATGATACTGTGGAAAATATTCTAAAAAATAGATATTTGTGCAATCTTTTTTTTTTTTCTTAAAATAAATTCCTGGGAACAGAATTATCTCTCAAAAGTACCTGTAGTTGAGCACAATCCTCCCTATAGGGGTACTACTCCATGTAATATAAAAACAACCATGCCCAGAAAGTTCTTTATCTCTTTCCCACTAATTCTATGAAGGCAGCAACCTTGATTGACTCATTATTCCTTGTTCTTGGGGCTTAAAACATTATCTAGCATATATTAGGCACTCATGAGTATTTGTCAAATGATGTAATGAATGAATGAAATGAAAGTGACTTCATTGAGCCTGATTTGGGAAGAAAGTTTTCATATTCCTTGAAGCTCTTGGGAAATGAATAACTGTATTTATAAAACAAATGCAACCACATTTACCCTAATGTTTGACACTAGGATGCTTTGTCTTTTCCTGTTCTTCCCTGATTTCCTATCCCAGTGGTTATCCTAGTACATATGGGGGAAAAGTCTTTAGACTCCAAAGGACCTGGAGTACAGCCTCAGTTCTTGTACGTATCAGTTGTACATGAACTAAGTGTGTATGCACCAGCTCTGTGTGTACTATCTGTGTATATTTCAGTTGTAGAAAACAAGTCAGTTGACCTATGTGGTAGTCTTTCATTTTGTTAAGGTCACACACACGAAAAGATAATTCAAACCCAAGTATCTTCCATAGCCCAACAAAGACAATGCAAACCACTAGTTACCTGGACCTGCATAGTATATTTTAGTACATCTTTCCTGTCTTTATTCTACCCACAGAGGGCCATAGTTTGACTCAATGATCTCTGGATAAAATTCTCTAACACTGAGTTAAGAAGAGGAAAATTGTTTTGCCTTTGAAGGTAGGATTTGGGAAACAAAGAAGAAAAAGGATCTGACATTCCTCAAGTAAGAAGGTAAAGGTTCAGCTATTGATCATCTGACTCCCATTTCTATAGCACTTTACAGTTTATATACAACTTATTCGCCAATGAGTCGTAACATAATCTCACAAGAGATGTTGTTACTTCTCTTTTACATATTAGACAGTTCCTGAAATTCATTTCCTTAACTAACCAAGGATCATGTAGGTAGTAAGAGACAGCATGAGAAGGTGAAGTTGTGCCTTTGGAAAACCAAGGTGACATTCTCTCTACTATCCCACTCTCTGACCCTGCTGCCTGCCTCCCTAACTCACTTTCCCCATCCAATAGCTCGCCCTTGACTTCCTATGTCCCTGAGGTCTCCAGTCACATGCGGACCTTTTCAGATCCATCAAAGGTCTC
This sequence comes from Colobus angolensis palliatus, assembly GCF_000951035.1. Lineage (NCBI taxonomy): Eukaryota > Metazoa > Chordata > Mammalia > Primates > Cercopithecidae > Colobus > Colobus angolensis. The sequence continues at coordinate 9,388,229 of NW_012114821.1, forward strand.
AGGCCACCTCTCCACATGACGAGCTTCTATCCACCACCTCAGGGACCATGCCCATAGAGAAGAAAGGCACAGGTTAGGTTTTGAGTCTGTCCCTACCACAGCAAGTAGAAACAATTATTCACCAGGTCCTGGCCTGAAAGAAAACATCATTTCTTAGACATGCTGTACCCCATCTGTCTAACCAAAACACTTTTTATCACCAGAAATCTGGGTTGTTTTCAAATCAGTGACTCAAGGTAAAAGATGCAGCCAAGTAACTCGCTAGCAAGCCAGAAACCATTTGAAGCCCGCCATTCTGCCCCAACTAGCTTGCCCAAATGTGGAATCATTTAGGGAGATGCAGCAGCAGGTGTCATCTGTGGTGATGAATCTAACCCATGTCATCTTTATTTCCCAGAGGGGAGTTCTATGCATTCCAAGTAGGAAACAGAGATCTCCTTGCCCAGCCTTCGAATAAATTAAAGACAGCAATCCAGGATCTTGGCTTTCATGGAAGTGCTAATGTTTTGAAATAAGGATACTTCTTTGATCCCTTGGAGATAAGGAATAGCCAGTGACATTCTGAAGTGCTTAGGAGGGGTGAGTCCTGGGTGTGACTGAGATGGTGGTCTGTGGACAGAGCCTGAGAGCTGGGGTGTCCAGCAACGATATGAGGAGGTAGATAAAATTACGAGAGGACTGTTTGGCAGAAATTAAAGGGGAGAAAGTGTCACTGCACAAATTAAGTTGAAGAGCAAAGGGTGAACAGCAATGGATCCATCTCAGGAAATTCATCCATTCACTCACGTATTCATTTATTAGCCAAATATTTATTGAGCATCTATTACATGACAGGCACTGTTCTAGGTCATTAAAATAGATGTTTGTCACTGAAAAAAAATTGAAAAAGAATCCCTTTGTTCATACAGGTTACATTTTGGTAGGGGAAAACAGACAAAAGACAATAAACCTAAGAAATAGGTAAATTATGTAATATGTTACCACAGACACAAGAGCTAAATCCCAAGGAAGGATCCAGAAATGAAGACAGGATGAAAGGTGAATGCAGTTGCACCTATGAAAGGTAAGAATTCAGAGGTAAGGCCAGATGCACCAGGGCCAGGAGTTGAAGAGGAGTGCTCCATGAGCACACAGGGAAAGACCTTATCATTTGTTCTGATGCCACTCGGGCACTGACATCCACTTACTCACTCGGTGAATGATCTTATATTAATAGCCCATCTCCTGCATAAGAGTCATTTCACCAAGTACACATGCTGATGAGAGATTCCCTGACCCCCAGGAACTTAAAATCCAAAGAAGTAGTTTTGAATGTGTAGGACATCATTTGGGGAAGTTATCAAAATTCAGACTCCCAGGCTTCACTTTTGAAGGGTCTGACTTTATATCATTGGCAGTTTCACAAGATTTCTATGTGTCTCTCAGGGGGGCAGGGACATTCCACACAAATAATTACAAATGGTGAAACTAGTGATAGACATGTGCACCGTGAGAGTCGTTTAATTCAAACTAAAGGGGAAATGAGCAAAGATTTCTGGCAGAGGACCTTCGATCTAATTCCTTAAGGTCAGGTAGAAGTTGGTCAGGTGGGTATGGAGAAGGGGCGTAGAGCAGCCAGAGGGAGAGCAAAGGCAACAGTAGAGAGGTCAGATGCAGGATGAGTTGCACTAGGAATGCATCATAGTCGGTGTTGTTGAAATCCAAAGGGATTAGAAAGAAGAAATAATTAGGCAAGTCTTGTTGAATAAAGCAACTAGCTATTAAGTCCATCGGTTCTCCATGGGCTCAACCTTTTCTTCTTGAAAAATACATAGGGAGGATTTTTAAGGTGGATTTAGCTGACCCTTGGCCATTATGCTCTGCCCTGATTTCCTTTGTTCCAGCGTAGTGTTCTTCTACCCTCAAGTACTGGTCTCAGAACTTTGGGCTGTTCCTGAAACAGAGTAGCTGGTCCATAAGTGTTTGTTATTAAACTAATTGCACAAGCAGTTGCTTGGTTTCAAAGAGGCTGTACAGAGATAACAGTTAAGCTGTATCTTAAAAGTTGACCAAGGGTACCTTCAGCAAATGCACAGAATATGAGTCCATGCCTGCTCAGGAAACTATGATGACTTCAATATTGTTGTTCAGTAATTGTCAGGAGATAGCAGGAAATGCAGCCAGTATAAAAGGTTAAATGCAGATTGTGAAGTATCTTGAATGTCACGCAAAAGAGCCCAAACTTTACCCTGAAGATAAAGGGGGTTATTTGTTATTCAGACAAACACTTATTAAACATTTGTTATGTACTGTTTATTGTGCTAGGAACTAAGGATGCAATAATGACGAATGAAAAGGTCCTCTGTCTTCTTGGATATATCCGGTAGAAGAAAGGAGAAATAATAGGTCAGTGCATTGGGGTAAGCATCTGCCACTATCCCAGCTAAATGGAAGATCCTAAATTGGCCACCATGGTGGAATACGAAAACCTTCTCTTCGTGTCACCAATACCCCTCTAGAAGTTTCAGTCCCATTCTCTATTCCGGCGCAAATACAAGTGTCCTAAGAAACCGAACAAGATATTGTCCAAACAAGCAGATCAGATTGAGAGCTGAGCAGTGTGTTGATGATGGACATCTCCTTTGTGGTTGACATTCAACAGGCAAAACACTGGCTACAGACAAGAGGAAACAAGACTACTTGGTAACAAGAAAGAAAACTGGGTGCTGCTTTGATTTTTGCATTGCTCTGGCTCCACCATGCTAATGATGGAGATTCTGTCTAGTCCAGGGGTAGGAACAGACTCTTCACAGGAGTCTAGGAGTTACCAAGATGATGTCTTGGCCTCTTTCTTCCCTTTATCAGAAACAGCCCTTTTAAGTCTTAATGGAAAACTACGCCAAACAAATGCAAACACAAAATACCAAGCAGCAAAACCCAATAAATAAATGATCATTTTCTTTCTCACTGCTTTCTGAAAGCTCTTTATACGTGAACTCACTAAACAAGATTTCACAGACTGTATTTGTCTGGTTCATAATTAAAGTGCTAGTTTTCCCCAGCCTGAAGTCAAGTAGGGGGGAAAAAAACTTTGGCAAATTGCTCTCAAAATGGCATTCTTTTTAAATTAGTCGAAAATTTACATTGCAACCTACTCCGCATTAATAGAGTGTATATTTTAAATTTGTGTTACTTTAACTTAATTAGCTATTTTTATTTTTTTTTTTTTTTAAAAAGGTAATCAGGAAGGCAGGGGATGGAAAATGTACCATGTCTATGTTCAACAACTGCTTAATGATTGCATTACAACTGTCCCGTTGAAACAACTGCAGCACTGCGAAGTCCAACCATGCTAGATTTTCTGTACTGGAGGATCTATCTTCAGAACAGTCTCTTCAATTTCTTAGAAAAGTAAGAGGTGGTAGGTTGTAAACTTAGTTTTCAACACTATTTAAATGGTGAAATAGAGCAAGACAAAAACTATAATTAAAAGATATATTAGTTAAGATAAAGCCTCTGTGAGGATGACAGAGTATCTAACACTTTAAAAAGATACAAATAGGCCAGGTGTGGTGGCTCACACCTGTAATCCCAGCACTTTGGGAGGCCAAGGTGGGTGGATCAACTGAAGTCAGGGGTTTGAGACCAGCCTGACCAACATGGCAAAACCCCATATCTACTAAAAATACAAAAATTAGCCGGGCATGGTGGTGCGCACCTGTAATACCAGTTATTCAGAAGACTGAGGCAGGAGAATTGCTTGAGCCCATGAGGCAGAGGTTGCAGTGAGCTGAGATCGCTCCACTGCACTCTAGCCTGGGCTACAGAGCAAGACTTTGTCTCCAAAAAGTAAAAAACAAATAAAAAGATACAAATATATTTCTTTAATATCCACAACAGAGGCACAGAGATTGGCAGTGTAGGGCAGGTAGGGGTGCCATTACACTTGTCAGGCCTCAGGCCCCTCCTACCTTGCTGCTCTGCCATTCTCAGGATATGGCTTCTGCCTCAGAGTCCCAGATGGCTGTTTAAGTATCAGCCATCACATCTTGCAACAAGAAGGAAGAGGATGAACACACACTCACTCCCGTTGGGAACATTTCCTCCGAAGCACATGTGAACTTCTATTTATATACCATTGGCCAGAAATACGGTCATGTGGCTATCCTAGACTGCATGGGAGAATAAAAAGTATAGTTTTATTCAGGAAAAGCTCCCATTCATCTCAAATTTGCTGATTGGAAGTGGTTACAAATGAAGACCATACAAATAAATATTCGAGGTCAAATATTTGTCTCTGCTGGGAACAGTGAAATGGGTATAACTCCTCAGCCCGAGAGGGGCACTTATCATGGGAACCTCAGGGCAACTAGCTTAAGCATTTGCTGAGGACAGAAAACCTTAGTGCTTACAGAATCGTTAACTGCTTTTTTTTTTTTTTTTTTTGAGACAGAGGCTTGCTCTGTCACCCAGGCTGGAGCGCAGTGGCACCGTCTCGGCTCACTGCAACCTCTGCCTCCCAGATTCAAGTGATTCTCCTGCCTCAGCCTCCCAAGTAGCTGGGACTACAGGTGCGTGCCACCAAGCCCGGCTAATTTTTGTATTTTTAGTAGAGATGGGGTTTCACCATATTGACCAGGCTGGTCTTAAACTCCTGACCTTGTGATCCACCTGCCTCGGCCTCCCAAAGTGCTGGGATTACAGGTGTGAGCCACTGCACCTGGCTGAATCGTTAACTTCTTTTCTCAGAGATCATGGAGTCCCCTAACCTGGTTTTTATTCTCCTCTCTGAAAAAGAAAAAATTGCACAGAAACTGTTTGCACATCTGTGCGGGAGCTTTCTGGCTCCCTTCCCCTCCACACTAGCTGGCGAAAGCTTCTCTTGTTCAATGAGAAAGAACTCAAATCATATCATATTTTGGAAGGAATTTTCTAAAAAAGAAAAAAGTTCACACTGATCCGATTAAGAGACATGCCTGGTACAGCTATTTATGCTCCTTCAAGTGACGTTGGCAGGCTGTGGGCAGGCGAGGAAAAAGGAAGAAGGAGTTAGTGTTTGTGGTGAGGCACCAAGGCGTTTGCCTGGAGAGAAGAGCCAAGCATGCCAGAAATCCCGCTCCTGGGAAACCACCCAAAGCCTGGCTGCCTGCTAGTCCTGCTGTTCAGAGGAAACAGCCCCTCTATTTAAAGAAGTTCCATCCCTTTGTTCTTACAAACTCTTCAGTAAATACATATTCTTCAGAGGGGGTAAAAAAGAAACAACCAGGAATGTCAAATGTCATCCCAGATCCAGGGGATGGAGATAAGGGGGAAATCAGGGTCAAGTGCTGCCTTGTTCACACATAAAATTCCAGACGCACCAGAGGAGTGGTGTCAGAATCAGAAGTAAAGGGCAGAAACGCACAGCATTTCCCAACCTCGTGGATCCCCCTCTTTGCCCGATGTTTGTGTCTATGATGTTAAATCAGTTTTCATAATTTCAGAAATAATTCTTGTTAATTTCATATGCTATAAAAATAAATACAAAAAATAAATAATAAAATAAAAATCCTCTAATTCTGCAGGGGGTGCTTATTTAACTACCCTTTACAAGGCCTCTCTGAATACCGAGTAATGTTTTGTACTATTTTTCAGGTGGGATTTACACACTGATTATTTCCTCCTGCTTCTAAGCAAGATATTCTAAGGTCTACATGTACACTCTGTAATCCCTGTAACTCCACTAAATTTTAGAGATGCTTCCAGCAATCTAGCAAGTCTAAAATGATACAGATAAGCCCCCTCCTGTTATTAAAATCATATACATGTTGAGAAAATATAACAAACTGTATGACACAAAAATGAATTCAAAAGAAAGAATGCGAATTCATAGGTTCCAGATATAAAAAGAGAAGTAAAGCCAGCAAGATAAACCTGAACTGATTCTGGAAAGGCCCTTGGGGTTTTAGACTAAGATGTGTATTGTAGGCAATACAAACTAAGGTTCTGCTATTCAAGAGATACAGGAAATATGGGTTTAAGTCCCTGAAAGCAGAGCCCTTGCATAAATTCCAGATTCCCAAAGAGTTTTCCCTTCCGTGAAAACCCTGGTCACTGGTCTGGACATTCACAACGAAGCTCGACTTTGCCAAGGGCACTGGATGTGAGCAAAAGGCACCAGTGAGAAACTGAGGCTCAGGATTAAGCTATTAGCTCATAAATTTAAAAAAAAAAAAAAAAGAGGCCAGGCACAGTGCTTCACACCTGTAATCCCAGCACTTTGGGAGGCTGAGGTGGGTGGATCACAAAGTCAGGAAATCGAGACCATCCTGGCTAACACAGTGAAATGCCATCTCTACTAAATATACAAATTAGCCGGGCGTGGTTGGTGGCGCCTGTAGTCCCAGCTACTTGGGAGGTTGAGGCAGGAGAATCGCTTGAACTGGGAGACAGAGGTTGCAGTGAGCAGAGATCACACAAGGGCACTCCAGCCTGGGTGACAGAGTGAGACTCTGTTTCAAAAAAAAAAAAAGAGGAAAAGAAAAAAGAAAAAAACAAATCTAATACCATTGAAAACTCCAGGCAGGCTCCTATAGAAGCAATTAGGAAATTCCTTACAATAGCCCCCATGACTGGGAGGGGGTACTGATTAAAAATTTTGAAAGCCCAGTAAGAATTACAGCCACGTAACAAAATAAGCTATTATGATAAGATTATCAGGTACAATGAATATGAGAATTAGTGTCTCAAGAATTGTAAATAACAGCAACAACAACAAAACTTTTAAATAAATATATTTAAAGTGATAAAGAAAATTAAAGTAAGAACTTTTATGTTTAATTTAAAAGTAACAATATAATCTAAAAAAGAACAAGCAAATTTAAAAACATCCAAAAGTGAAACTTTCGGTAATAAAAAATACTTACATTTAAACAGAATAAATTTAAGCCAAATGTTATTTCATATTGAAATAACATTCCAATTTTGAAAGATCTTTTAAATAAAAAGATCTGATGATACCATAATGACTGTAGAAAGGATAGAAATGAAATATCAGTAACAAAAAGAGAAAGATGGAGATTAAGAAAGTCCAACATACATCTAAGAGGAGATCAAAGGAAGAGAACAGAGAATTCAAGAAGCTCATACTTGATAAAACTTAAACGAGAAGCTTTTCAGTATTGAAAAAAGATACAGATCTCCAGCTTAATGAATGACGAGTTCTTAGTAAGATAAATATAAACAAATTCTACTTTTATCATGAAAAACATTAAAAGCAAAACAAAAATGCAGAACATCCAAGAAAAACAACCAAAAATAGATATAGATACAGATATAGATATCCCACTGACAGTGTATCTGTTGTTCTCAGAATTAAATGGTTATCATTTAATACCATATCTGTGTATGTATATATGTAATCTGTATATATATATGTATAATTAATTCTGGGTACAACAAATACACTGTTAGTGGGCTTTTCATCAGCAACAGCAGATGCCAGAAGACAATGAAATAATATCTTAACATCTTCACAAATCTGAGGAAAATAACTGTCAACCCAGAATTCTAGAGCCAGATATACTACCTTTCAAAAGTGAGAGCAGCATAAAGATATTTTGGGGTCAATTTTCATAGGCTCTTACTAAAATATGCTGCATTAAAAACACATTTTAGAATAACAGGATTGGAAGGCAGAAAGAGTAAAATGCAGTAAGCACAGATAAACAAACAAAATGGATAAATCTGTGGGTTAAAAAACATTATTTTGCATTAGACTACCGTACATTCTTCCTCTCTCTAGTAAAAAAAAAACTACAAATTCATGTCTTGTTTTAGGAAAACATTTGAATCTAGGTTTGTATTTGTTGACCTAGAAGTGTTTTTTGTTTGTTTGCCTGCTTTATAGACAATTGTACTGTTTTAAAAAAGCCTAGTATCTCATATCAGTTAACAAATTTCAGTAAGTATTAACTGTAAGAATAAAAATTATTAGGATATTAATTTGGAACTTGTATAGTAGATTGTATTATGAGAGAGGATAATGTAAGTATTGATTAATATTGAATTTTGTAGGAATGTTTATTATAATTGAAGGGAGCTATGACATGATTACAGTAAATAATTAACTTCTAAACAACAAAAGGGAAATAGATTTAGATAAAATTCAGTATTTCTAATAGAAGGTGAAAAAGGAAGGTAACAAAAATGAAAACATTAAATATAAAATGCAAAATGAGATGCAGAAATAATCCCAAACATCTTGGAATTTGGATCTTCAAAATCGTTTTGGATCTTCAAATCTGTTTTTTAAAATATGTTATTTACATTATATGTCAAACAGAGCTTCTCAGTGTAACAGATATTGATTATGCATCCACAAAGCACTGCGGATACACCAAAGAACAGAAGAGATTAATTTCTTTACCTTTGCAGAATTAACATTTTAGTAGGGTGAAACAAACAAATACATACTCACATAATATCAAATATAAACAAGTCTGTAGTGGTTGAATAGCGTACAGAATTCACATCCACGTGGTGCACCATACTATGACCTTATTGGGAAATAAGGTCTTTGCAGATGTAATTAGTTAAGTTAAGGTGAAGTATGACAGACCCTAAATTGGAGTCCCAGTGTTCTTATAGGAAGAGGCAAGGGGACACACACACACACACAAACACATATACACACCCAGAGAAGAAGGTCATGTGAAGATGGAGATATGGCAACGAGCCAAGGAACACCAAGAATTGCCCGCAACCTCCTGAAGCTAGGAAGACACAGGAAGGTGTCCTCTTTAGAGTCCTCAGAAGGAGCATGGCTCTAACAACATTGGCCTCCAGAACTGTCAGAGAATCTATTTCTGTTGTTTTAAGCTACCCAATTGTGGTATTTTGTTACAGCAGCCCCACGAAATCAACACCAAGTCCTTTTGAAAAATAAAGCTGGGTAAACGTGTGGCAAGTGATTGTGAGGCAGAGGTCCTAGGTTACATAGGAATGCCAAGGGTGTTCTATCAGAGAAACTAGAATGTGGACAGAAAGTTGGACTATACAAGAGAGGGAGCCCTGAGAAAAAGTAGGGGAAAGATGTCCACATCAGAGGACAAAGCAAGTGCAAAGCCCCCTGAGGAAAAGCATTCCTGGCATGTTCTATAAGCAGGACGGAGGCCAGTAGTTGAGCAGACAAGGTGAGAAGGAGATGTGGAGGAAAGAAAATCTGTTGGTGGGAACGTAAACTAGTACAACCACTGTGGAAAACAGTGTGGCAATTCCTTAAAGAACTAAGAGTAGAACTACCATTTGATCCAGCAATCCCACTACTGGGTATCTACCCAGAGGAAAAGAAGTCATTATTTGAAAAAGATACTTGTACACACATGTTTATAGCAGTACAATTCACAATTGCAAAATTGTGGAACCAACCCAAATGCCCATCAATCGACGAGGGGATAAAGAAACTGTTGTATACACATGTGATGGAATACTATGCAGAAAAAGGAATGAACTAACAGCATTTGCAGTGACCTGGATGAGACTGGAGACTATCATTCTAAGTGAAGTAACTCAGGAATGGAAAACCAAACATTGTATGTTCTCACTGATGCATGGGAGCTAAGCTAGGAAGATGTAAAGGCATAAGAATGATACAATGGACTTTGGCAACTTATTCGGAAGAGTGGGAGGGGGATGAGGAATAAGACTACAAATAGGGTGCAGTGTATACTGCCTGGGTGATGGGTGCACCAAAATTTCAATATCACCACTGAAGAACTTAATCATAACCAAATGCCACCGGTACCCCCACTAACTTATGAAAAAATAAAAAATAAATAAAACAAAAAGGAAATCGGAAAAATAGCCAGGGGCCTATTATGCTGGGATTTGTAATCCAAATTAAGGTTAACACCTAGTAGGTCATTATCATGGGTCTTGCATGGCTTAAAATGCATTACTTATTAATTAATAATTACATTAATTATTTATTAAGATAAATTCTCTGCCAGGTTCCATGATCCAACTTTTTTCACTCTACCTTGGGCAATTTCTAAATTCCTATTCATTCTAACTACTCTTTATATACTGCTGAATCTCATCTTTCCCCAGATGCCCTTGCTAAGGACCATAAACTTCTGCCACGCCCTTTCCATCCTCCCATGATTGACCTCTCAGTCTTGTCCATTCCATTTCCTCAAACTATCTCTCCAGTCAGTATCATTTGAATTATGTGGGGTCAAGGGCTTCATATGGAGAATGTTTACTGATTGTTTCTCCTCTGCTTTGTCCTCACTAACACTGACGACCTCTTTGAATTGCTTATTATTCCTCATACCAACTATTTCAGCATTCTTCTAACAAAGGGTTAAGAGGGAGACGCATTCAGCCAGCCCCTTTCCAATCTACTAGTTCAATTTAATTTTACAAATAATTATCTAATTTTTATAATATTAGTTTATTTAATATTTTATAATTTAATTCAATATTTATCCAATTTATTCAATAAGTCTAGAAAGACTTATCATAGTATAATGTAAATTTAATCAAATCACTTTCCTGCTTTCAAATATATCAGCCATTCCCCATTGCTATCAAATAAACCCAAGCATCTTGAATGGTGTACAAGGTCCCCCAGCAGGTGCCTAAGAACCAAATAGAATTACTTTTGAGTTCCTTAAAGGGGGCATCCATGCCTTTGCAGACAGTTGTCACTCTGCCTAAAATGGTTTTTCCTTCCTCATCTATCTATACAGATAAAATGATTAAAATGACATTACACATACTGTAGTTCTCTATCTTTTCTACTAATTTGTGTCTGACTTTTTGCATAACATTCATTCAACATGGTTTATAAAAATATAATGTGTATTAAATTTATAGTTTTGTGACTTTTTATAGAGAAAGTTCCACAAATTAGAAAATAACTTATTGACAGATCTCCAATGTCTCAACGTGGGGTTTGTGCAACCTGGTTAATGGTAAGCTCAGGATCCTTCTGAAACGGGTGGGATAACTATGGCATCTCTAGGGAGGCGGTCCCAAACCCTTTCGGTACCAAGGACTGGTTTCATGGAAGACAATTTTATCATAGACAGGGCCAGGGGGATGGTTTCAGGATAAAACTGTTTCACCTCAGATCATCAGGCATTAAATCCTCATAAGGAGCATGCAACCTAGATCCTTTGCATACACAGTTAACAATAGGGTTCACTCTCCTATGAGAATCTAATGCTGCCACTAATCTGACAGGAGGCAGAGCTCAGGCGGTAATGCTCCCTGGCCTGACCACCACTTACCTCCTGCTGTGTGGCCAGTTCCTCACAGGCCACAGGCAGGTCCTCAACCCGGGAGTTGGGGACCCCTGCTCTAGAGGATTATTCTGAGAGTTATGGATTGTTTGTTTCAAATCCAAACCTCAGGGACTCTGATTTTGCTACTTGAACTTGTCTATGACCACATAATTTAATATCCTAGCCTGAAGAAAAGAACTATCCAACCAGCTTTTTCTCAAAGGATAATTGGAGAGTGAATAAATAAACAAATAAAAATTTTGGCTTACCTTTTCTTAGTAGTGCCTATAGGCCTAAAGACATTACAATGATTTTTTCAAGGAAGAGCAAAAAATTAAAAGTAAAACTCTCTCCATCTAGTGTTTGCAGTAATTATAAAATTGAATAGCTGTGTGTTCAGGAATCACAAAATAATTAAACTTATCTAATACTCACCAGACATGTTTATCCAAAATAAACCAAACCCAGAGATTCAAATAGTAAGGGCCTTCCTCTACAACACAAGCTAAGGTGATCAGAATGGAACCTAGTCTTATGTGTTATTCAGATAGAAAAAAGAAATAGGCTGTAGTCACTATGATTAAGCCTCTACTAGGTGCCAGAAACCATACAATGCATTGTGCATAGATCAACCCTGCAAGAATAGCAATGCTATCTTTATTTTACATAGGAAGATACTGGTCTTAAGAAAAGTTAAAGAACTTCACTCAAGTCACACAGCTTGTAAATCAGTTGTTTTGTGAAAACTAAAGGTAGTAATGCATATAAAGTGCTTAGAGAATTGACTAACATACAATATGCATTCAATAACTGTGAACATTATTATAATTTGACAGTTGTAAGGTGTTTATGACATGTGTAGTCACGTCAGTTAAATCTAGTTTCAAAATAACTTCAAGGTGGGTGGTTCACATCTGTAATTTCAGCACTTTGTGAGGCTGAAGTGGGAGAATCAGCTGAGGCCAGGAATTTGAGACCAGCAACATAGTGAGACATTGTCTCTACAAAAAATAAAAGCAAAAAAATTTAGCCAGATGTGGTGGCATGCACCTATAATTCTAGCTACTAAGGATGCTGAGCAGGAAGATCACGTGAGCCCAGGAGTTCGAGGCTGTAGTCAGCTATGATGGTGCCACTGTACTCCAGCCTAGGCGACAGAGCGAGATCCTGTCTCTAAAACAATAACAGAAAACGAAATAACTTCGAAAAAGAAAAATTATGGATGGAGAAACAAGGAACTCTTAACTGTTAATAAAAAGGAGTATCATTTCAATAGTTTAAAATTTTTAGCGTATGCATGTATTATGTTTTTATTTTTAAAAAAACCATCATGTTATTTACCTGCTATAGATTAAGATCAGAATATAGATTAGTGTTTCATCTCTAATGAAAAGGATTGACACACAGAAAAGTATGGTATCTTGAATTATAATTCAGCCTAGGGCAATTTGTGGCCTGGGAATGAAGGTTATACAATGATTAATTTTAAAGTAATTAATCATCTGCCTCTGACTACTTCCCCCAAGTCCCAGATCATAACCACATACAAGGCAGGCAAGAATCCTGTCTTCCAAGTTCTCAGTCTCCAAAATCTACTTGCCCACAGATCAATTAAACTTAAAAAATGGATACACAGATCTGCTTTGCAAATGCTTATTAAATCTTAGTTCTATATATAGGGAGGTCTGTTGGATTAATTTCTTATTTGGCTTCAAGTGTGAACTATTTCATAGTACTCAATGAAGTTTTATTGAATGAGAGATTCTCATTGAGAATTTTTTAACCTATGAGGTTAAACTCTTTATAGGATGGTTAATAGTATACGTCAACTAGACTTTGCTAAGGGATGCACAGATAGCTAGGAAACCATTACTCTGGGTGTGTCTGTGAGAGTGTTTCTAGAAGAGATTAGCATTTCAACCAGTAGACTGAGTAAAAATCACCCTCACCAATGTGGGAGGGCATCATCTCATTTGTTGAGGGCCTGAATAAAACAAAAAGGTAGAGGAAGTAAAAAGTTGCTTTTGGGCTGGGACATCCCTCTTCTCCTGTCCTTGCACATTGGTGTTCCTATTTCTTGGGCCTTTGTACTTGGAATGTGACCTATACCATCAACTTCCATGGTTCTCAAGCCTCTGGACACTGACAGTACTACACCACCAGCTTTCTTGGATCTTCAGCTTGCAGGTGGCAGACTGTGAGATTTCTCTACCTAAAATAGCATGAGTCAGTTCCTTCATTCATATCTATCCATCTATCTACATAACATTGGTTCTGTTTCTCTGAAGAACCTTGACCAGTATTCTATTATTGCTCTCAATTTAACACCATGAAATGGGAATTTAGGGAATTTATGTGACATATTTAAGATTTCCCAGTAAACAGAGTAGGCATGACCCAAGCCCAATGTGCCAGACTTCCAAAGCCCATACCCTCAACATTACACAGCATTGCCACAGTAAATTAAAACCATTCCTCTTTTTGGCTATTACTATTTTAGAGTCATTAAAATCTGATATGTGTTAGAATTTTTCAAGTATCCTAACAACCATGAAAATATTTACTTTATCTTTTTTTTATTTCACAAATATTATACCATTGTATGTGTACACAACCCAGCACAGTGACTCTTCAACCCATCTAAGTCTCTTCTCCATAATCCCTCAGTGTAGACATAGACTCTGACTGCCTTCAGACAAGTCTCCTTCCTGAATCCTTCAGGGACTCCGAGAGCCGTATTTTATATGCTTTGAGTTAAAATGATGAAGAGTACTTATCTTGAAATGAGACTGATACATATGTTTCCACCCCTCTCTGTTGTATCCCTGAAATTCAGAACTCTCACGTAGAGTCTGGCTGGGTCTGAAGCCTGGTGAAGTCCTTTTCTTTTTCTGTTCCCACAAACCAGCTTAAAGCCTGGCTCTGAGCCCAAATTGTATCATATTTCCTTTCAATTGGAGTTTTGCTTTATTTCTTCCCCTTTGCTATGAGAATGATTCCCTCTCAGAGCTGTGGGGCTTGGGTGTCATATAAATTAAAATTTAATATGTGTTATTACGATCACTATTATTATCATTACTGTTATTAACAATGTTCTTTTTGGCAGCATTTGGAAGCCATTCCAGCAGTGACATTTGGCTCGAGGGATAATGGATCCTTTTATGTACAGGCTTGTAGACTTGATACCTGCTGTTTTCATTGCAGAGAGAGCAATTTTCTGACATCAGGAAGCCTGCGGGAGCTGGGAAACTGCGAGTCTTGGTTGTATTTTCCAAAGTGAACCAAAAGTCTTTGGGTGACCGAGATGGAAAGACCCTGCCATAGTTACCAATGAAAACAATGAACCCCTGAAACTACGTATTCATTCATTCATTTAGTAAAAGTTTGTTGTTCAGTTGTGGACCATTTATTTTATTTGTTTTTAAAATAAAACATGGACCAAGCACTATTGTAAATGCTGGGGATAATGTGGTAGGCAAAATTAGCTACTCTTTCTGTCATCAAGGAGCTAAACGTCTTGTGGTAAATAGTAGAATGTATCTGAGCCAGCATCATGAAAGACAGATTCACAAGAGTGATGGAATGAGGATTTGCAGGCAGTTAAAGCCATGTGTCTACGTAAATGATTAGGCTAGAATCCTAAGGAAGAGTTGGAATTTACCAAAGAAAGAGAAGAGAATTTCAGAGAGACACGATATGTACAAGAGTTTAGTGTATGAAAATGAGAAGAGGTTCTAGCCCTAATTCCATTAGAGGAGGCTGTGTCAGCAAAGGCATTGGAGGAGAGCTGCCACGGGCAGTGAGAAGATGCAGTGAGAAGATCATATATGGATCCTACCTTGTTCATTGTATACTGGGGAGATAAGACATCACTGAAAGTGTGCAAAGTTCCACATGTGAGAAACAGTGTGATTAGATTTCAAAGAGAGAGATCATTCACAACTGTAGGATATTGAGAATCTTTCTTGAAGGAGTTAGGAGAAAAATAAAAATGACAATCCGGCTGCTAAGATCAATGTTGGGTCCATGCGGTACTGGATTGGACACCACCACCAACAGCCCAGTTTGGGCATTGAGACAGAGTGTTATGCATTAGGAGCCTGAAGAGTATGAAGCCAGGAAGGGAACAGAATCTGGGGAGAAAATGAACTGAAAAGTGAAGCACATCACCCATCCAACTTGTGGTCTAGACAGGAGAGAATCATGGCAAGTTGTCAGGATGGAATCCAGGACACCTGGGAAAGGGAGCACATTCCAAGTAGAAGGAGGAAGGTGATACCTGGGAAAACTCCCTGGTCAGCAAAAGTAGCTCAAGCCTCTTGTCAAGCATTACAGACTCAGACATGAAAAAGGATAGAGCCAAGAAAGATTCAAGCAGTCTGGATGGCTTTCCCCTGGCCCAGGCTCAAGGCCACAATGCTTTTGGCAGGCAGAGCTGAGATAAGTCTCTCACCTGATTTTCAGTCTAATGTGACTTTATTGCTTTGTCTTATTTTTATTTATTTTCTTGTTTTTAACAAACACAACTTGCTTGGCCCAGAATAACTTGGCTTTTCCAACCCTGAGGCTATGAGCAAAGCAGCTGCTATAGACAGAGAAGTCTCTGAGGTCTAATATGCAAATGACCACATTTTTCATGAGCCTGAGAGTTCTTGGAATCATAGCTCCCAACAGTTAAATATCCTCCAGAAAGTAGCAGGGTGGGAAATTACTTTTTTCTTTGTGTGTTTAACCTAATTTATAGAGAATGAATTCGCTTAAACATTTTAAACATTTTCTGATTCAGATTCACTGCCAAGTTACTTTGGAAGTTAAGCTCAAAATTGTTTTCTCCCATTTTCCTGGTAACTCAGAATTCTGAGAAGATGAACCTGATAATGTCTTAACACTGCTAAGTCTGCGTTCAAGAAGCTTCAGCAGCCTCGTTCTATTCGCGTTTCCTTTGTGTAGTATGAAAATGCTTTCAAAGCATTTTAATGTACTTTATCTCATTTTTTACCACCATTGTATAGCAATGGAGGTGTTTTGAATCACATTATACGTGAGATGAAGCTGAAGTTCTATGTAATTAAGGAAGCTTTCCACGTTCACAAAGCATGGAGCAGGTCTTGGGTTTAAACTCAGGTCCATCTGGTCCCAAGTCTTAAGCTCCTTCTGTTTCATCACGAAGACTTCCTCTCAAGTTTGAGCCTTGGGAACCCCACCTTCTCTTGGTAGTCATGGCCTCCTTAGGGCTTGAGAACCATGTGGAGATAGACATTCAGCGGTATGTCAAGTTTTTCAAGTCATACTCACTGTGCTTTCACTCAACACAACCAAGGGGGAAAAAAGGGGCATGACAAAACTTTCTGGCACTTCAGGTAACCTATAAGGCAATTAATTTGAGAGGCTCATTTTTGGTAACTATATAATTTAGCTATACCCATTTAGTCATTCATTCAGACAAATACTTATTTCCCATCTTTCTTTCTTTAGGCAGGCACTTGTCTGTCAAGTCCCTGACCCAGATTAATCTCTACTCAACTGGACCTCAAGAGGTACATTTAATACATGAAGATTTACTTCTGCATACATTTTACATAAGGATATAAATTTTGGATCAAGTAAACATGCATCCGGTGCCGCACTAAATGTGAAGTCAAAATTGATAAAGTAGTTGCACCCTCCAAATATCTATCTTGTTTTCAATGGTACAGACCTAATATATACTTCTACCATTCACATTCTTCTGGCTGGGGATCTCCATTTATTCTAAGACTCATCAAAATACATTTCTTGTGATTTTTTTTTGTTTATATGTGTTTCCAATGTTTATAAATATCAAAAATTTAGAGTGCCATTCTGTATAATCGCAAAATCCAGTGTAAACTAGAACACTATAACATGCAAATATTTATCCTATGAAAAAGCAGATGAATGTAGAGAACAGAGCAATGTCTATTTCTGGCACTGTTGCTAACTAAAGTGCTCTGACAGTCCCTCTCACAAAAAATATTCTGAAGAGGACATACCTCCAAAGGATTATCCTTCTCACATGTAAGAAATCTCTTCAATTGTTTTGTCATCCCATGTAAGAAGGTGATAAAAAGAACTAGGGATAAAGTAGCATGTGGACGAAGCCAATGTTACAACACATAGCTGGATGGTTCCCTAACGGCAGGTGCTGATAACTGCAAGCTATTTACATGGAAGCCATGGGACAAAGTTGAGGTGGGAGAATAAAGCCTTGGGCATCAGAACTGACTCAAGCCTTTTGAGGGGTGTTGAAGTGGTCTGTAGCTAGTTTTAACCCCTGGCAGTCTGCATAAACATCTGTACTTTGGAGGAAGGTTTCCCCAATATTGACCTCGAAGATTTTGACAAATTAACGTCAAACAGTGATCTCAAAAATCAAAGATCAACAAACATGCAGAATACAAACCACAAGAATGTAAGTCAGCAGAAATTAGAAATAATTTACTTCACCAAGGATTGCAGTTTTTGGAATTGTAAGATAGATAATAATAAATCAATATGTATGAAATGTTTAACAAAATAAAGGGCATTATCACAAAAATGAGCAAAATAAGACATTATCGAGAATTAAAGAGCAGATATAAAATACACTCAAACTTCTAAAAGTGAATAAATTTGTGGAAAATAAAAACTTAATGAAGGGTGACTTTATCATGGCCTCGTGAGAGGAATTGTTATCAGACCTACCGACCTACCATAAACAACTATAAAATGCAAACAATAAGAATGAATGAAGCAACTGTTCTTAGAAACTGGATAAGAGACAGAGCAAGACTATGATTCTCCTAATAAGAAGGTAAACACTTGATCAGAAGCCATGATGATACTCACACCTCTTGAGTACATGTTCTTATTCATGGAGTGGGGCTGAGAAGCCCAGGCAGATGCTGAGGTTGTGCTGGGTTGAGGGGGTATTGAATGTTATTCATGAATGCTGGAATTTGAGGGAAGTCTGCCAAGAGGAGGGAATCATGCACAAACGGGATCCCAGAAGTCTGTGTGGGGATCATTACAGGTCTTAGCAGAAAACTGAACTGGACATGCACAGAGACTAAAAATGCTGATCCAACAGTGATGGCTGCACACTGAAAGCTGAAGCAATCTAGAGGCTACAGAGGGCCAGAAGACATTGAAGTTTCAGGCCAGCAGAGTGGAGACACTTGACTGAGCATCCTGGGCATTGAGTTGAGACCACAGAAATCTCTCACTTCAGAAGTAAGGAACATTCCCTAAAGAAAGAGTCATTCCCTAGTAATAAAAGCAATAGACACTAAGTTCTCAAGAAGTATTATATGGTTTGACTGCGTCCCCACCCAAATCTCCTCTTGAATTATAGCTCCCATAATTTCCAGGTGTTGTGGGAGGACCTGGTGAGAGATAATTGAATCATAGGGGAGGTTTCACCCATACTGTTCTCATGGTAGTGAATAAGTCTCATGAGATCTGATGGTTTTATAAGGGGGAAACCCCTTTTGCTTGACTGATTCTGTCTTGCCTGCCGCCATGTAAGACGTGCCTTTTGCCTTCCACCATGATTATAAGGCCTCCCCAGCCATGTGCCACATGGAACTGTGAGTCCATTAAACCTTTTTTTCTTTATAAATTTGTTTAAGTGTTTATCAGCAGCATGAGAATGGACTAACACAAAGTATAAAAACCAACATGACAGGAGAGGATGGCAGCCAATAATATACTTGCTTTCCTTTAAAGGAAGACCTTATAATCCAGACTTCTTATAGCACATCACCCATAAGAGCCAACATACAACAAAAATTTGTAGGCTGTAAGGAATCAGGAAAATTTGACAAATAACTTAAGAAAAAGAAGTTAATAGGAACAATCATGAAAAAAAAAAAGAAGAAAAAAAAAGAAAAGGACTTCAAAAGACTGATAAAGTAAGTGCAAAGATTTAAAAGAAAATACGGACATATGAGGGACTGTATGGAAAACCTCAACAATAAAATGAAAACTACAGAAGGTAAAAATGGAAACCATAGAAAGAAAAAGTTATCAGAAATAGAACCTTAACTGAGTAGGCTAATAGCAAATTTGAAAGAACAGATGAAAAACTTTGAACTAGAAGAAAAATCAATAGAAAAGCTAAATATGATAAACAAAAAAGAAAATGATATTTTAAAAAATGATTAGAGCCATAGTGAGATTTAGGATAATTTCAAATAGCCTATTATACATGAAATTCAACTCTTGGAATAGAGAAGAGAATAAATGAGGCATCAAAACTAAAAGCAAATTAAATCATGGCCAAAAAAATTTCTCAAATTTGGTATAATATTAATAATTACCAAAGCAGTTAATTTGCAGATCTAAGAACTTATTCAGTAAATGTACTGAATAAAATATAAATAAATAAATAAATAAACAAACACAAACATAGACATTTCCAGTATCAAACTTCTGAAAACCTAAAACGAAAGTATTGTTTGCTGTGTCTGCATAGGAATACAGTTAATTATTGTGTATTCATCCCGTACCCTGCAAACTTGCTGAACTAATTTATTAGTTTTACTAGTTTTTAGTAGATTTTTAGTACTTTCTATATACAAGACCATGTCTTCTGTAAATAGCAATAGTTTTACTTCTTCTTTTCCAAACTGGATGCCTTTTCTTTTTCTTGCCTAATTCCCCTGGCTAGAACCTCCAGGGAAGAAAGAACAGAATCTTTGTCGTGTTCCTAATCTTAGGGGGAAAGCATCGAGTCTTGCACCATTCAGTACGATGTTAGCTGTGGGGTTTTTCCAGATGCCATTTTTATCATGTTGGGAAATTTTCCTTCTTGTCCCACTTCAGTGAGTCTTTTTACAAGGTGTTTGTTGTTGTTTGTTTGGTTTGGTTTGGGCTTGTCTTCAGTAATTTATGTTCTTTATTCTCTTTGTTTTTGCTTATTTAATACTTCCTTCCTCTTCCCCTTTCTTCTTCCTTTCTGTTAGCAGAGGGAAGAAGAACATGCTTAAAAAGTTGTCAATTCCTTGGGAGATGGAAGGAGTGTGCATGTACTCCCTATGTTTTCAAGTTTCTCCTATAAAGTAAGCTGGCACTGGAGACTGAATCTTGGTGAGCCTCAATATTTAGATAAGAGCAGCCAAGAAAGGAAGATTCCAAGCCTCTAGTAAAAGTGAAAACCTGGCCTGTAAGAAACAGGTAATGACTCAAACTAGGCAAACTGAATATGCCACTGATACAGGAGGTCAACACAAGATCAGAGAGTAAAGATTAAGCTAAAATGTTCAGGAAACAGACAAGCATAGAACTGAGCCCAGGGGACAATGGGAAAGACAATAACTAGGTAGGAGAGTTCTGGGCTGTGTCCCTGAGCCCAGCCTGAGTGGTCAAACTCCCTGATAGGAGGCCAACTAGGTGGCTTGTGGCAGCAAGTCTGCCTGCTTCAAAGAACCAACACCATGATACAAAATGGAGCATGAAAAAATGTGACCCTTCTGCAAGAATCAGTGAGGTGTGAAAAGCAAATGGCTCATCCCCAGGCCCTGTGAAAAGAGGCCTGAAGAAAGCTAAGAAAGAGGTGGAAATGGCTTCACTCTATATATTATTGAGAGCAGCTATTTTCTCCTTTTAAATTTTGTCTTATTAACTGAGATTCATAAGGCATGTTACAAAAAGTATGAATCCAGTAGACTTGCTAAAAAGTGAATTCATTCTGCGAGCCTACTAAAATTGTCTGTCTTTGTATCATAATAGAAAAACAAAAGAATTAAATGGAAGTAAAAACAGAATTCTAACATGAAAATATGAAAGATTTTGTTCTCCAGGATGCCCAGTTAAAATGCATTTCGCTTTGAAATCAGACAACTTTTGACATAGAGTTTGTTGAAGGCCAGAGGACAGCCTTATCTGGAAATAATGGAGTATAGGCTATAAGACTGAGGAGCCTGAGCACCAGGGGAAGGGCTGAGGATTTTGAAGGGAAGGTGTAGAAGACAAAACCGTCTAGCATTTTGAGGTCAGAGTCCAGACACCAAAAACAGTCTCAGATTATCAAAGTCAAAAGGCTGAGATTTCACATAATGAATATAAAAGTCTCATCTTGATTTCAAACATTAAATAGCAAAAGCTATCTAGTTTGGGCAGAGCTAGCATCTGAAATGCATTTTTATGCTCTTTGCCGGTTAAAAAAAAAAAATAAAAGGTCTCGATCTGGGACACACTCAGGATAGAGCTCTGGGTCTCACCACTAGGCACCGAGCTGCCCTTCCTCCATTCATTCATTCGTTTATTCACTCAACAGATATTCACTGAACACCTACTATGTGCTGGGCACCATGCTAAGCATTGGAAATGCAACAGTGAACAAAATGGTTAAAAATTCCTACCTTATGGGGCTTACAGTCTAGCAAGGGAAGAGAGGCAGTAAACAAATAAATAAGTATAATATATAATGGGTTGGATGGTGATAAATATTACAGAGGCTATAAATCAGGAAAGGAAGAGAGGGGGTGTTAGAGAAACAATTTGAATAGGATGAACAAGGAGGACCTCTCTGAGAATGTGATACCTGAGCAAAGACCTGAAACATGTAAGGAAGCAAGCCATGGTGACAGGCAGGAAAAAGTATTCCAGGTTGAGCTAAGTTGGTCTTGCTCTATTGACAACATCTTATTCAACTATGTAGCCTCCATCAAACCTGACAAGCAAGGTTATACTTTTCATCTTGATAGGTAGTATAATGAAGGGAAAGGCTTTCAGTGAATTTTGGTCTGTCTTCACAATTGACTAGACATATGCCCCTCTGAATGCATCAAATGAAAGTGGTTATGTTTAGTATATGAGCTCAGAGTACAAGGCCACTATATGCCATTTGCTCTTTTTCATGATCCTGTAATATGGCCTCCTTTCTCTCAAATGCATCTTCCAAATACGCAAATACCAAGAACACTGTGCAAACACCAAGAGTACACTGATGTTCATCAAAATTATTTCCTATTCCCCAAATAATCTAAGTTTGTTCAGTTAACCTTGGTTTGGAGAAGGATGGATATACGAGAAAAAGTTGATAGTGTAAGGGAAAGAAAGCTCATTAGGAGACATCCCACTTAGGAATTTAGGGGAAAAAAATCATTTGTCTGTTACAAGAAAAGATACTTGTGCTTCTGAGTGGTCTTAGGCTTTGCTTTTCTTCTGGGTGTCCATTAGCCTCAGATTTACCATGAGGAGAAGATGAACTGGCCCCAAATCAGCAAAGATAAGAGGCTTCCTGGCGAGCAGTGAACAAGAAAGACAGGAAGCAACAAAGAGGGCCAGAGAAAGATTAGGAGAAAATGCTGTCCTAGCAGCAGTAAATAAATCATTTGCTAAAAAGGATATTTGGCTAAATTGCCTGCCAGTGTGTATTCCCAGTGGGCATTTTTAATCAGAAAATGCAGAGCATCATGAAAACAGTTCAGAGGTGGAGACTGTGTTGCCCGAGGAACCTAGAGGAGCTTGCAAAGGAGGGAGCCATGTTGCCAAGCGTGACAGGGGCTCCAATCACACCTTGTGACTCACTAGCTCTACGTCTTTAGGCTGGAGAAATAAATCCCGTGGACTCAATTATGTCACCTATAATACAGACAATCTAACTAAAGCTGGTTCTCTTCACCCTTTCTTCCGACAATATATAAAAAGTAGCGAGTTCTTTTCCAGCAATATTTTCATGAAAGACCTGCCAATTATCAAGAGAAATCAGGAGATTTTAAAAGGAAGCTGATATCTTGAAACTCAGGACTTGGAACCTGAGTTGCTATGATCTATGCTTGAGCCTTGTCTGTTACATCTGTTAAACTGGGTCAGCATGCTCAGACTCTGAATCCCAATTTTCTTATCTATTATAATATAAACTGGGGAAAGAGATACCCACTTTAAAAGATTGTTGTAACTGTTAAATCATGAATGTAAACTTTTTAAAAATAAATTACAAATGCCTTTATCAAAACATTGTGTGTGATGTTGATGTGGGGGAGAGGGCACCGTGTATAGTTTACAAAGGATGTTAGCAACACTTAAAACATCTTTGTGATGTAGGTATATGATGGTGCCCGTTTTGTAGATGAGGATCAAGTCAAATAAGACTACTGTATTAGTTCATTATTGCATTGCTATTATACAATGATTTATAAAGAAAGGAGGTTTAATTGACTCACAGTTCTGCAGGCTGTACAGGAAGCATGGCTGGGGAGGCCTCAGGAAACTTACAATTATGGTGGAAGGTATACGGAAAACAGTCACATTTTCTCATGGTGGAGCAGGAGAGAGAGAATGAAGGGGACAGTGCTACACACTTTTAAACAACCAGATCTCGTGAGAATTCACTCACTATCGTGAGAACAGCCAGGGGCATGTCTGCTCCTACAATACAGCCACCTCACACTAGGTCCCTCCTCCCACACTGAGGATTACAATTCAACATGATATTTGGTTGGGAATACAGAGCCAAACCTTATCAACTACTAATTATGGGAAAAGAACAAAAATTGTAAATGATCCAAGTTGATCCACCTGGATGATGTCAATTAGTCACTAAGCCACATGCTTTATTTGGTGGACCGGAAACTAAGTAGTTTTACAAGGAAAATTATTTGTACTTCCAAATATTATGAAATCCATGGTCCTGTCTACCCACCAACTCTGCACCCCAAAGACAAAAGATGAAGTTGAGGCTTAAGTCCTTCCTACCCGAACAATATCCAGCTCTCCCCTTCATCCCCAGCACAGATGATACCTTGTCTACACAGCACATCTAAATATTGGTTGAATAAATGAGGCATTCTGAATATTGAAATAATTCCACCCCTAGGCCAGCTCCAGCCACCAGCCTACAGAGTATCAATTCTGGGATCGAGAATTGGATTCTTGGACTAGACATTAGAGGAAAGGGACAAAATACTCAGACTGGTTTGGTTTAATAAGTATGCTAACAAAGTGTTGGCATCTAGGTATTCAGAAAAAGCATAAATAAATGTTCTGTCTTGTTCAAACTCTGACTCTATGACTCCATTGTTTTTCTTGTTGCCATTCAGATTTTAGAAAAGTTTGTTGCTTACAAAGAAGAGGGCATAGAAAACTGAAAATTCTACTTGCTGCAACTTACTGTTGTGTCTCCTCTCTCAAAGACTTGTTCTTTTCTTTTCTCCACTACCTTACAATCCTTTCTCTGACATCTGCCTTCCTATCTTCCTGTCCTCACTTTGACTCTCAGTCTTACCTGTAAAATGAAAATAATAGATATTTTTCATATTGAAGATATTAGGATATTCTGAGAATTAAATTAAATAATTACTGTGATGAGCTTACCACAATGATTGGCACAGAGTAAGACTGCATGAAAATGTCATTACTTCTTTCTATCACATTCAATACTTACCTTAGCACATAAAAAGTGACTCACCTAGAGAAAATAGTAAAATTGAGATCTGGATATAGGTCTTCTTATTCTACAGGCCATACTGATCCATCTACCCAAGCTGAGAGAGAAGACAGAAAAGTACCTGGAATTGCACTTTTCCACTGAGGCCGACAGAACAAGAAGCGGGAAGGAACCAACCCAACCATGTAAAATGCAGCTCAGCATGACAGGCAAGGCACAGGACAATGATCATAGATATATTTACAGAACAAGTGAGCAAGCGACCATGGAGAGCCAAGGTCAACAACATTTCCACTGTGTAGGAAGCATCTGTACTGAGTCACACTAAAATCCAGATAGATAGGCATGTCAGGGAGAGACATCCTCAGACCTGAAGGTTCAGAAACAACTCCGTGGGAAGAGAATGGCAAAAGCAAGTCTGGGCTGCATTTATTGACAGAAATCAGGTCCAATAGCTCGAGAAAAAGGATCAAGGCTAAATCTCTATTAGAAAGACAGAGGCTCTCTGAGGATAAGGATCAGGAGGAAGTAACCAAAGTGACTTGATAATAAAAGATATATGTTGTGGACCATCTGCTTTTTTCCTGGTGTTCTATATGGTAATCTAATTTATTTCTCACAGTCTCTCTTTACAGCAGGTATGATTATCTCTCTTTAATATCCAAAGGCACTTAGGCTCAGAGAAGTTAAATATTTCTCCTAAGTTGTCAGCAAGTAAGTAAGAGAGCTAGAATTTCAAAGTTAGTTCTATTCTATGCCAGCATAAGTGACCTGCCCTCTGTACCATTGACTTTGCAAATTCTATTCAAGGTATTCAGAACCTCATTTCTTAGTATAGAGAGTTTTGGGAGCAGATCTATGTCCTCAGATGGAAAGTTGGATCATTGCAGCCATCGGTAAGAGCTGAAGTCAAGATCCTTTCTGAATGTGGAATTTCTCTATGAGATGACCATTGTTCCTTCGATTCTAGTCCTAGCATAGGCTTCTACTCTTGAACAAGATTAATTGTGCTAATATCTCTATAAATGTGCTTTCCTTAACACCTAAAAGAGCATGGCTGATATAGTTTGGCTATGTCCCCACCTAAATCTCATCTTGAATAGTAGCTCCCATAATTCCCACATGTTGTGGGAGAGACCTGGTGGGAGATAATGGGATCCTGGACATGCTTTCCACCATACTGTTCTCGTGGTAGTGAATAAATCTCATGATATCTGATGTTTTTATAAGGGGTTTTCCCTTTTGCTTGGGTGTCATTCCCTCTCTTGTCTGCTGCCATGTAAGATGTGCCTTTCACCATCTGCCATGATTGTTGAGGCCTCCCCAGCCACGTGGAACTGTGAGTCCATTAAATCTCTTTTTCTTTAAAAATTACCCAGTCTCTGGTATGTCTCTATCAGCAGCATGAGAACAGATTAATAAAATGGCCTTGGTCTTTCAGCTCATCTCCCCTCTCACCTTGACTTCCTGCCCTCCCCTTCCATGAAAGGCAAGTCCTGCTTCCACCTGAATGCTTCTCACTGAAGACATGCCACTGGATGATGTTTCATTAAACAAAATCATCCAAGAAGAATAACAGAGTGATATGCTATCGGGAAAATGTTCCTGTAGTAATCATGTCAGGGTAATTCACCACCAAGAGGGAGGCAGAGTGGTAAGATAACCCACCTCCTCATAGGCAGGACCTGCACTGCTCTCTCCCCAAGCACTACTACTACGTGCTCTCCTATTGGATAAAGCCTCCTGTATTCACTCAAGTGGATTTTCTCAGACACAGCTAAATTGCATGCAGAAAAATAGCTAGATATTTATTCAATTATGTTGGCTATGTGATCTAATGAATATAATACAAATGAACTTCTATATTAAGGCAGCATATCACAAACCAAAGTCTTTTAGTATTTGTTGAAAGTGAGAGAGATGGAAAAAGAAAAGAAATTAATCTCATTTAAGCCTCACAGTGACCCCATGCACTCAGGATCAGTCTCCCTATTTTGAAGATAAAACCCTGAGTCACAAAGAAGTTTGTAAACCTTGGTCAAAGTCCTAAAAGATTTGAAGTGACAGAAATGGATCTTAAAACAGATCTGACTGACACTAGTCAATTTATTTTCACTCTACCATTTTTTTATTCCAGGAGGCTAAGTCATAAAGTTAGAAAACTGCTTGATCATATTTGGGGGAAAGAGAGTTCCTTAGATATTATGTAGTCCAGCTTCCACAAATGGTTTTTAATTTATGTCTGAAGAAACTGAGATACAGAGAGAAGTGTTCTGCTTAAGGGCTTTAGACCTTGGCAGACCTAGGAACTGAATTCACAGCACATAGTACCTGCTGTGGTGTCTCACTTTTAGGACCAAGGCACTTATTTGGTGTGGAATGTGGGATGTTGTTGTTTAATAGCTGAATTCCTTCCCAGGAATTACCTTTGACTGAGGGAGCCACCTTTTCAAAACCAAATCAAGTGCCCTTCTTGGGGGTAGCCAGCATCCAATGACTATTCAATGACTAGCCATAAAGTCCTGGTTCTCTTGCCTCAAATCCCAGCTCCAAAACCCCCATAGGGTACACTGAACTCTAGTTGCAATAGTATTACCATCCAACCTCTCCCTCCATCTAATTTCCACTTCCTGACAGGTAAATTCTTGAGAGCACTTCCCAATAAACTTCCTGCATTCAAATTCCGTCTCAGAGACTGTTTCCAGTGAAGCTGATCTAAGACTGTTGATGGATGCCTGGAGTGGTGCTAGGAAGCAAACTCTAAAATGGGATTTGGAAGTGAACCACTCATTGGTTGGCAATGACAACCCCATCACTGGCATTAGGTGGAGTACCAATAACTCTTTGCATCTGTAACAGTGCAAATGTGAGACTTTCCCCAGTAGAACTGGGGTGGAATGACTGGAGGGGAGTGCACCATTGGAGTAATTGTTCAGGTGTTTGAGCATTACAGAAGCAGCAGTAATTTCAAGGATTTTGGAATTGACGGCTGTTGCTAAGGGCTACTTATTGATGCATTAGAATGAGACAGTGAAAGGCTGATGGAAACTAATGTCTAATTTCCCAAAGTGGAAAAGTTAGGCGAAACCACCAAAAGGGACTTTCACCTCCTCTGGATAGAGGACGTAGTGACAGGATAGAAGAGCTCCACAGAAGGCTGAATTCTCCAACCCAGAAAGTCTGTAATGTCAAGGTCAGCTCTGAATTGAGAAGAGAGTGAGACTCTGAGATTTGGGATTTAGAATCTCGATTGATGATCTCGAAAGTCTTGAATTCCTAGGTTCTGTTGAGCTCTGTCAAACCTGTGTCAGTGGCTCACTTCGCTCTGTTAGAAGCTAGCATTCCTCTCTCCATGGAACAAGATACAGAGGCCTCTGACTTGCGAACATGTGAGTCCACTCAAGATTTACTTCCACCTCTCCTCTTGGGTCACGGACTGATAATGAGTCGGGTGACAGCATAATCTGGTTGGGGAAGTGCTGGAGTACAAAACAGGGAAAGACCCTCCACGCTGAAGGAGCACCAAGACTGGCCAGCATACGGGTGTGTGCTTATGAAACTGAACCCTGACGATGCTGGATCAAGGTGGGCAGGACCAGACCATAAAGTTAAGTTTGGGAAAGTTCACACCTGCTAAATATTATGATACAAGATATCACTAACCTAGCAAGGGAATAATACTCACACACTAAGACAGCTCTTAGAAATGTAGAAATAAGTGGTGAATACTAAGCAAAATAGAGATCACAGAACTGCTGTGGAAGATGGATGGCAAAGAACAGGATCAAAAGGTTCAGGAGAGTGAACCTGCCAGAATTAAGATACCACATACAGGAAAAAAAGAAAAGAAAAGAAAATCTTACCAGCTAGCTTTGTCCCACGTTCCAACGGAGGATACATCATTTACCAAAGTGATAAAGGATGCCTTAATAAGAGTGGCACCACTATCTCTGGGAAGCTCGGTAGTGGCTGATCTCTGCAGCATAGGGCTGCCAACAGCAGATATCATTACAAAATGGATAGCAAGGGGTATGTGAGGGTTCTGATATAATAGGTTCCAAATGGAGACACTTGATCAATGGAAGTGAGGTAGGTGCAATTATTATTATTATTGTTGTTGTTGTTGTTGTTGTTGGGACAGAGTCACACTGTCATGCACCCTGGAGTGTAGTGGCATGATCTCGGCTCATTGGAACTTCAACCTGCTGGGTTCAAGCGATTCTCTTGCCTCAGCCTCCCGAGTAGCTGGGACTACAAGTGTGCACCACCACGCCCAGCTAATGTTTGTATTTTTAGTAGAGACAGGGTTTCGCCATGTTGGCCAGGCTGGACTCGAACTCCTGATCTCAAGTCATCTGCCTGCCTCAGCCTCCCAAAGGGCTGGGATTATAGGCATGAGTCACTGTGCCCAATCAGTAGGTACAATTATTGCAAAAAAATATAATGTCAGAATGGTATCCAGGGTATTCTTACCTGGAGAGAGTTATGAAGATGGTTAAAGAATAAAAGAGTCCTATAAGGAACTAAATTTTGCCAACAATATGTGTAAGTTTGGAAGCCAATTTCTCCCTAGGACTTCCATATAGGAGCCCAGTCTGGCATACATCTTAATTCCATCCTTGTGAGACTCTCAGCAGAGAACCTAGCTGAGTCCATTAAGACTTCTGACCTACAGAACTGTGAGATAGTGAGTGCTGTTTTATGCCACCAGATGTGTGATCATTTGGTATGCATCAAAATAAAGCCAAAGCAATCATTACATGTTGCAGTGTCCCCAATTTGCAGAATACATGGGTCCAGGAACTAAGGGTAGAAATAGCCCAGCCTCCCTCACCACCACTCCCAATGATACACTGTGTTTCCTGTCCCCAAAACGTTAGGCTCTGTCATTCTAGAGGGTCTAGTTCCCATAGGAGAAATCTATGCAGCAGGAATACAATGAGGTATCCAATCAATTTCAAGCTATTACCACAGATCAATGACTTCAGGGTTCCTGTGTCAAAAGGCCAGCAAGCAAGAAAAGGAGTTATCATCCTGACAGGTGTAACTGGCCCTGACTATTCAGAAGATGGGAGTTTTCTTACATATGGAAGCAGAGAAAAATATATTTGGCACCTAATTGATTCACCAGGGTGCCTATTATACTCCCCCTTCTCAATTTTGACAGTAAATGGACAAATATGGCATCCACATTTCCCAAAAGCATGGTAACCAAAGGCTTCGGGGATAATGAACTGGGTTGTACCATTGCAAGTCCTTCAGACCAGCAGATGTGCTAACTGAGGGTGAGGGAAACTAGAGTTGGAGTTGACAGTAGAGATGGGAGAGACAATGAGTGTTTAGCTGTAGCCTCAAGATCAACAGTGGAGGTTAGGAGACTACAGTTTGTTCTACAAACCTTCCTCTCATAACTTTTCCAAGGCAAACAGACCAAGAATTCTGGAGGAACTGAATTGATGCTGAACTATGATGTTGCTTCCCAGAGGAAACAAATGTAATACACAAAGCAAAGGAATCCAAGTGCTGCAAAATATGGGCTGTAGTTGATGCTGTGGTGCCCTTTCTAAATCTTATACCACCACCACCACCCCACAACACACACCTCCAGTTAGGACCAAAACGCTCCTTTTTCCAGCTGCAGGAAGTATTACCTGCTGGGTTCTCACACTGAGTGCCTGTCTAAGGATTGTCCCCAACCAAAGGGAGCTGCCTCATCTTCCCCAAGAATAACTCACAACCAAAAACTTGTCCCCTCAATTCTGGACATCTCTAAGGGCAATTCTACCTCCAAAGCTCCCTTAGAAATAAGTTGTTGTAACTGCATCAGAGTTCATCCCCTTCTCTGCCCAATCCTGCTTTCCTTTCCCCTCTAGATAAGCTGTTCTCAAGCATTCCTGACAAACTTAACACACACAAAGCTCATAGTGCCTGGAAACCCAACCTATAATGTTATGTGTCCTCATGAATGAAGTGACACTTCAGTAGCAGATAGGCCTACATTCAAACTAACCCCAGCAGTGTAACTTTGAGGAAATTTACTGAATTTGTCCCTCAGTAAAAAAGAGTGGAAAGAAGGCTGTCCAATCAATGTGTAATCATATTGTCAGCCATTATTCTTGTCATTTGTCATTGTTGTCAAGGAATGCAAAAGGCAGAGGCTCTAATGGAGTTTAGAGTGATGCATTGGGACCTCTCACAGCATTAACAAGGAAGCTAAAAGTCTGATAGGAGCTCAAGGTTTCACCATTTCATCTTAAGAAAGTAGATATGAACAGTGATCATGTTCTGAGCTCTGTTGTTTTGATTTTGGATAAAGTTGAATTTTGTACCTTCCTGCTGCTGCTAAAATATTCTAACGAGCTTAACTTATCTCAAGTTAGTCCATCATCTCTTGGTAATAATGACTTTGCAATTTTTCAAAAGACCATAAATTGACTGCTAGGAAATCACCTTTGGACATCAGTTGCCCCATCCTTTGGAAGGTGAAGCAGTGAGGTTGAAGAGCCTTGAGCAGATGTCCCCCAAACATTGGCACACACCTTGAACAGCTGCTACCTGAGCATTGCAGGCTGCCTGCTCTTTACCCCCTCATCTTCGCCCTATCTACTGTAGCATATTTTTGGAGACAGAGCAAGTTGTTTCAACATTGCAATAATTAAAGAGCAATCACAGAGGAAAGCAAACAAATTAAATCCAAATGCATGTGGGATGTGGCACATTAGGAGGCTGTTTGTAGTTGGCAGACAAGTATTTATTTTTAAAGTTACAAGAATGTTTTCCAACTTGATTCTCTTACTACCTAAAGGCCTGACGGTTTTACAACAAAGGCCATGTTGACCCTCTTGAAGAAAACCCCTTGGGACTGATACTGGCTGCAGACTTCAAATGAACTCATTGACTTCATCATGGCACACGACCATGAGATAAACACAAGAGCAAAAATATTGCTGTGCTCTCAAGAAGTCAGACACAGCCTCAAAATACAAGAAAGGACATGTTGTCCATTGGAAAGGACGTTAGCAAGAAAGTCAGGAAAACTGGAGACAGCAGAGTAGAGCACAGAAATCCAGAATTCAGAGCCTTCCTGCCACTGAGCTTGAAACCTGACTGTACCCCTCATAATACATTTTCATTTTCTTTTTCTTTTGTTTTTCTTTTTTGGTACTAAACCATTTGGTTCATCTAACACTCATGATATTTGCCTGGTGAGAAACTGGCAGAAAGTATTCTAAATGATATTTTGTAAACTTTGTGAGTTACATCTAATGACAGAAGAGCAACCAAACTAATAATTATATATAATGACAGAAGAGCAACAAAACTAATACTAATAATATGCTTTTTCTGTTTATACTTGTTTTAATTTGCTAAATATGTGTTCAACTATCTTTAAAACATGAAAATGAGCAGAAAAAAATAGCATTTAATAGAGGAAAACTAGAGGGATAATAAAGTAATCCTCTCGTTGATGGCATTTTAATCTCCATGACTTGAATGGGTTTGAGAAGGAAGACAGCCATCTGATGTTGGTTGAAATTCTAATGGACCATGTTTTTATATAAAATTCTTCCTCTAATTAAAATGGAAATGAATGCTTCAGCATTGACAAAAGATTACTTTCAGTTACAAGTAACCAGGGACCTATTGTCAACTCATCATTGGCGTTTGTTAAAAAATGACCACTAGTGACTTCTGTGAGTCAAAAGTAGAGAGTGAGTTGCAAGAAACCAGAACACCCAGGACCCTTCCTTTCCACTTCAGAAGTAACTTTCTCAAGGTCATGGGAGTGCACGTGTTCTCTCTCCTTCTCTCTCTCTCCCTGCCCCTCTCTAACAGCATAAACAAACAGTAATTATATCAGTGATAGAAGTAACCATGGCTAAGGAGATTTTAATTGTTACAGCTATGTAAACAGGGAAAAGGACCCTCTTTTATGCTAATAGATCAATGAGGAAAAATTGCCTATTCATTTTCAGCAGCATGTCTATAAAATGTAATTGTGTTTAATGGTTTATATTTCTTCTTCACTATCATACTTTATTATTTTAGAAATTAGGGAACTTAGCAAAGTCAAAACTGTATCTTCAGTGGCCAATACAAACTCTAGCAGGAGTAAACACAAAAATAATTTGAAGTATTAATACAATTTTCAAGGTGCATATTTTATTATAATAATAAATATTGACAACTAATAACAATAACAAAACAGCTCTATGTTAGGCCTTGAGCTGAGAAATGTTATGCTACTTGGGCCTTAGGACAAATTCAAATGAGGTAGTAAAAAAAAAAACCCGTCATTCCTGCTCTACAAATAAAAATAATGGAATGAAGAGTGATTAGGTAATTTATATAAGCTCTCACAACTCATAAATAATGGAGCAAGTATTTAGATCTATATTGGCTCATAACTTGTTGAAAACATGAGTATGAAGGTTATGAGCTTGGTCTGATTGTGGGATGTTGCTTGTGGCTGAGTTGCTGGTTGTACCTAAATTTGCACCCTTCAACTATTCTGTTTGCATAAAAAACCTCTGGTTTTAGCTGGGCCCATACTCATGAAGTTGGGAAAATACATCATTTCCCAGTTTCCCTTGCAGCAAAGTGTGGCCACATTGTGAGTTTCTGGGCACAGAAAATCATAGAGATGATGAGCACCCTTCCAGGTGAGATTGTGCTGGTGTAGAGGACAGGTTGCCCTGCACCCTCCCTCCTATCTTGCTGTCTCCACTTGAACTTGCATGTCCCCTGCAGAGTAAGAGGCTTCAGTAGGTCTCGGTCTGACTGGAGACATGGAATTCTTTCCCAGCCCACAGCCCACCATCAGAAATTGCTTTCACTAAGACTGTCCATGATCATATTTGCTACATCCCAGCCTGACCCTTCTTGGGCATTGGAACCCATTAGCTCTAACCTCCTTCCAGAAATCTTTTCCTCTCCTGGATTCTGAGAAGGCACTCTTTCTAGTTCTCTCTTTGCAGTTCTCCAACTGCTCCTCCTTGATGCTGGCCCCATTTACTCCAACAGTTGGGATTAACCAGGAATGCATTCTAGGCTTTCTTTTTTATTTTACTTGGACTTCCTAACCACTCCACAGAAGCAGTTGGCTTCACTACCATCTACACAGCCATACTTTTAAAATACTTCCCTTCAATCCCCATCTCTCCACTAAGCTACAAACCCCTGGGTAGAATGGCTGCTGGAAGACCCCATCTGCAATGTCCTACATGCACATCTAATTTAAGCCTACCCAAATCAACTCTGAGATATCCACCTAGCCCGCCTCTCTTCTCTTACCCTTCCATCTGAAAGCCCACCTATTGAAAACACTCTTACCTTTACCCCTAGAAAAGGTCAAGTCAGGAGGCAGGAAGGCCAGCCAGGAAGCTCCTGCAGCAGAGTCCTGTGTATAAGGTAATGGTTGTGAATGTGGAAGGGATGGTATGACATACAAACTTCCCAATACAAAATTAGTCCTAGAATCCCAAATGGCAAGTGGGCTGCATTTGTGATAAGAACAATGGGTGTCTACTGGGGTTCACTCCCAGCTCCCATAGGCAGGTCACCAAAGTCACTTGATCCCTCAGTTTGAGAGGGCTCCCTAATTATTTGTTCTACTACCTGTGAGTAGGTTGACTCCCCTCAACTGTCAGTAACCCCAGCCACTGACCTTAGCAAAGGAATACAGTCTCTTATATTTATAAAATGCTTTAGCATTAAAAACAACAACAGCAATAACAACATGTGCAGCTTTATCATTTGTGTATACCTTTTTCTTAAACCTGCCTCTCTTTCAGGCCCATCAATGATATCTTTTGGTGGTGTGGATTTTGAGTCATCAGACGTGAATAATGCACTCATGCCCACTTAGCACTTCACTTTCTTTGTCCAAGGAAAATTATATTCTAGTCTAGATCAATGCTCTCTTTCCTGAGCTGATGCCTTCATTGGTGCTCCATGCATCAGATGAATGGATGCTGTTAACAACAAAAGCAAATTAACAACATTTGCAGAAATATTATTGCATTGGTTCACGTGATGCTAGACCTTAGGAAAACCTGCATTACTTGCCAGAAAATGATATTCTTTCTATTGTTATTTCACTGTGGACTGCCCTCAAACCTAGAGCCGATTAACTAGTTCCCCACTGCCACAATTGTTTGAGGGAAAGGAAGTTGGCCAAAGCAAGATGAGCCAAGATCCTCAGGAAGAAACAATACGATGTTGGAAGAGAGAGCATTTTACTCCCTCTTCTAGGACAGCCGGCTCTAAACACACAACAAAGTAAAGCCAGCAGAGAGGTGAGGAACTGTCCCCGTGATGCTATTTGTCTCCCTGGATCTAACCGCACTGGAAGGAGATATGGCCTCTGAAATGTTCAATTATGTCAGTCAATACATTCTTCTTCCCCCTAAGCTCCCTGAGCCTAAATTGCAGAAACAAGACTACTGAGAATGTCTCCTTGCACCGTCACAGGTGTGATGCTCTACTTTGTCTACATCTCAAATGCTCTGATTCATCACTGTTTGCTTAAGCAATTTGTATTAATTCCCTTAAAAGTTCATCTTCTCATCTGTAGAAAAATTAGAAGGTCTGAAAAGACCTATGTGTAGAGAACTTACAAGCAGTGGTGAGCGAAGGGCCAAGTGCTGAACAGGGAGAGCGGGTCAGAGCTCTGATGACAGCCAATAGCCTGGGTTTCACCCTACTACACCCCAATCTCACTATGTGACCTTAAATAAGTTCTTAATATATCTGAGCATCAGATTCTTCCTCCATAAAATGAGAGTAATAAAAAAGTAGTAACTTAGGCATTCTAAGGGCCAAGAGAGATAACCCTTGAAAAGCAGAGTTAGGGCCAATTAATGATTGCTGTTATCATTAAATGATCAACATAAATTTTAAAATTCCTTTATCCTTTCCTCAGTTAGAGGTTCCAGAGGAATCCCTAACTAGGACACTTCAGAGAAAAAAAAATGTATATATGAATATATATGCATACACACATAAATATACTTTTACATACACATATACACATATCTATACATTATATATCATTACATCCTTCCACTTTCCTTTTTTGAGACATTACTATTGTCTTCCTTGATTCTCATAGCAACTCTAAGGTAAAGGAAACTAGATCGTCCTTCTTGACTGACAAATAAGAACCAGGCCTGGCAAAAAAAAATTGAATTTCTAGCTATTCCCACAGCCTGGTGGGCAGCAAGACCCTGGAAAATTTCCAAGTTTCCTGACACACAACCAAGGTTTTCCTTTCCACCCACAAGATAATAGTACCCAGACAGATTTTTCAGAAGTAAAAATTAATTCACTCAAATTTATCATCCAAAAAAAAAAAGCTTGGCTTTTTCTGAAACGGGAGAATTCAATGCACAAACCTTCTCATGGAAAGATGTGCTAGAGATTAAAGAAGTAACTGACCTTCATAATTCACACCCAGAAGTGGTGAAAAATAATCTGTTATTATCTAGAGCAAAGAAAGAGTAATTTATAGCTGACCATGAATACTTAATCATTAGGCCCAGTGACGTTGCTCATATTAACACAGCCAAAATAAATCAGCCATAAATCCGAAGCAGATTTCAACATGACACTGGGTAGATAAATCAGTGGGGCCTGGCATGAAAGAGTCTGTCTGTGAAACAGAATTATTAATACATGGTACTTCTTCCCCCTGGCCTTCCCCGGCACCCAGGCAAAAACCGCATCAGTCCAGTAACAAAAGTAACAGGACTGTACGTTTTATAACCAGCAATTAGAGTTCCACAGCAATTCTAAACACATTAATTATTGCTAAAAAGCCCCAGGTTGTCCTTCTGTTAATTTCCCAGTGGATACATTTGCTACTATGTGACAAGTCGAGTAAAACTTCATTAATTGAGACTTCCCAGGGGACAACAGTCTGAGTTAGTGAAAAGTGTAAATTTCACATTTATAACCAAGAAAATGTGCTGCTTACTTCTGAGAACACAGAGTAATAGGAAGTAGATTAGCAAAAGCTTTATTTGAATCACTGTGTATATTTGAAAGCACAAGAAAAAATTACCTATTTTACCTAAAAATTATTTTTCTATAGTTTCTTAAATCTATTTTAGTAAAAAATAACTTTTTAAATTGTAATTAGAGTAGCAATTATTTGCAAATAGCATTACAAATAATTTGAAAAATTTTTAAAGAATTTAATGTTTCTCTTCCACATTTACCATTAATGTCTTTTAATGTTATATATTCTGCTAAACAACTGTTTGTGTTTTGGTAACCTTTAGGTCAGTCTTAATTAGTTCTTACTCTATAAAGTGCACTCCAAATTAATGTGATCATGATTCACATTTTTTCCCTCTTCTCTTCTTTGCTCTTGGCTCCACTAACTCTCTTGTCATTTGATGAAGTTACATGGATCCTGCCATGGTTGTTTCTTCTAAAGACTTGTTAAAAGCTATTTGTTGTCTGTCCACACAAAAAGATTCCATTCTTCTCACCTACGTGTGCCTCATATAAAGCTTGCTCTTTCTAAGTGAGTATAAGGGCAATTGCTCCCTGGCTTTTCTTTAAACATTCTTTATCCAAATGTATCACATCTTGTAAAGTGGCAGGGAGAGGTCTTTACTTTCCAGATGGCTCCCACTTATCTTTTACTTTTGCACACATGGGTGGCAGCATCTCTCTACTCAGAGCACCATGAGAGCTCCAGGAGACCACCTGGTCCCATTCCCCAAGATTGCACAATCCACAGCCAGGCAAACCTCATTGAACCAGAATTTACAGCGCATGGGCACAGGAGGGTGAACCAGCATGTCAGAGCACTTACCTCTCCAGACATCCTTTGAGTCAGGTATTTCCACTATTTGAGAGACGAAGAATTGAGAATTGCAATAATGACCTAGTCACCCAAGATGTCATAGCTATTACATGATTGAGTTAGGATTCACACCCAAGTCCATCTGAATTTAACCCTCATGGTCTCCCATGAGGAGAAAGAGACTTAACTCACTGACTCCATCAGAAACACAATTCAGTTTCAATCCTTATTGGGAATCCAACACAGAAGACAAGCTCTGCTGGTGAGGAAATAAAGAACAGACTGTGGGTGGTCCTCTTTGAAAGGTGGGGATCTGACTGGAGTTAGGAGGGGGAACATCACACACTGGGGCCTATTGTGGGGAGGGGGGAGGGGAGGGATAGCATTAGGAGATATACCTAATGTAAATGACGAGTTAATGGGTGCAGCACACCAACATGGCACATGTATACACAGGTAACAAACCTGCATGTTGTGCACATGTACCCTAGAACTTAAAGCATAAAAAAAAAAAAGAGTTAAGAATCTGAAGCAGTAGGAGGAGAAAGTATAGGAGACTGAGTCAATAAAAGCCCAAGGGAAAAACATAACAATGATGATTTTAAAATAAACCCCTAAAATCAGCTTTCCATTTTTGAATGCTTTCCTAATGATAAAACTTCAGCCAAAGTAAATGGCAATCTTGCAGAACATTCTATAACAGGGACCAGTTCCTTTAAATAAGAAGGAATGAGGGGACAAAAAGGTATATGATAAAGAACAAAGATTTTGGAATAAAGTAGTTTTGATTCCAAAATGTGTGTCATCTACTTTCTAGACAAGAGTGCTTTGTCATCTAACTCCTCAGTAAAACTGTGAGATGAAACCTATTCTGCACGATGCTGTTGGGTAGATTAAAAAAGATGATGCATAGTAAATGTCTCCCTCTCTGTCTAGCACAGAGTTTATTCTTCGTGTAGAGGAATAAATTCTTCCTTTCCTATTTTTATTTATTTGCATCTAAAAAGTCATATGTGTCAAGAGACCCAGATTCAAGTATTGAATGACCCAGAGTCAGTCAACGATAGCAGCCCGTTATTGTGGAAACATTTGGGTTCTTAACTATCTATATCACTTGGGACACCCATCTTTATGAGAAAAGCGGGAATAATAATTCTTACCATAAGGAGTTGCACATATAAAGTGTCTAGAATCATACCTGGCAGACAATTTCCTGCCATTGTGACTTCAAAAAAAATGATGTTCATAAATTCTGTTCATTTATAGTGATTTGGTTTGGTTATGTCCACACCCAAATCGCAACTGGAATTATATCTACTAGAATTTCCACATGTTGTGGGGGGGACCCAGGGGAAGGTAATTGAATCATGGCGTGGATCTTTCCTATGCTATTCTTGTGATAGTGAATAAGTCCCATGAGATCTGATAGGTTTATCAGAGGTTTCCATTTCTGCTTCTTTCTCATTTTTCTCTTGCCACTGTCATGTAAGAAGTGCCTTTTGCCTTCCACCATGATTCTGAGGCTTCTCCAGCCATTTGGAACTGTAAGTCCAATTAAACCTTTTATTCTTCCCAGTCTTGTGCATGTCTTTATCAGCAGCATGAAAACAAACTAATACATATAGAATGTCAATTTTCTTAAATTTTTCTACAAACAATTATTAAGCACCTCTATGTAATGATTCTGGAGGTATAGTGACAAACAGATTGAAAAGGTCTGTGGCCTCATGAATCCCATTCCCATGGGAGAAGCCATAAGACATAAGTAAGTAGCCAAATAAAAAATAACATGAGACAGTGATTGAAGCTAAAGAGAAGATAACAAAGACGCTAATCAGATGGGAGTAGTGTTGCTTAAGGATTCTTCTAATTCTCATATCCTGTCACTAGTATTCCACTTCCCACTAAAACCTGGACTCCAGTCTTCTGGATTCACAAGGAAACAGAACCAATAGGAGACACACACACACACACACACACACACACACACACACACACACACCCCGTATAAGGAATTGGTTCACATGATTACAGAGGCTGAGAAGTCCAAGATCTGCAGTCAGCAAGCTAAAAGCCTAAGAGAGTTGATGACATAATAGTCCAAGTCCAAGGGCCTGGGAACCAGCACAGCTAATGGTACTAGAGTTCCAGTTCAGATTGAAGTCAGAGAACCAGAAAAGCCAATGGTAAAAATTCCAGTCCAAGTCTGAATCTGAAGGGAGGGGGAAATTGATGTCCTAGCTCAACAACAGTGAGGCAGGCAGAAAACATTCTTCTCTTCTTCAGTCTTTTATTCTATTTAGGCCTTCAATGAATTGAGTGGGACCCACCCACACTGGGGAGGGAAATCTGCTTTGCTCAGTCCACCAATTTCAACATTATTCAAATCTCATCCAGAAACACATTCAATGACACACTCACAAATACAGTTTAGCCAATTATATGGGCACTCTGTGTCCCAACGAAGTTGGCACATAAAATTAACCAACACACTTTTCTTCCTGAGGTTGTCTAGTAAGCATTTCACTGGACAGTATAGCACTTCTCCTGTTAACTGTTGAATTCCAACTAGGACTTTGCTCTACCTTCAGGCAACCTATCCCATGTAGAAAAATCACCATCGTTACCATCACCTGAGTTATCAACACACTTGTAAATTCCTAGAAAAAGATAATAGAACTTGGCCAGGCATGGTGGCTCACGCCTGTAATCCCAGCACTTTGGGAGGCTGAGGCGGGTGGATTACCTGAAGTCAGGAGTTTGAGATCAGCCTGAGCAACACAGTGAAACCCTGACTCTACCAAAAATACAAAAATTAGCCAAGTGTGGTGGCATGTACCTGTACTCTCAGCTACTTGGGAGGGTGAGGCAGGAGAATTACTTGAACCTGGGAGGCAGAGGTTGCAGTGAGCAGAGATCACACCACCACACTCCAGCCTGGACAACAGAGCGAGACTCTGTCCCTGCACTCCCCTACCCCCGCCCCGAAATAAAAGAGAGAGAGAGATAACAGAACTCTAAGCAGCTACTTTGGTGGTAATGCTAGTGGTGGTGGCATTGGTGGTGACAGAGGTGATGATGATGTTGGTGGGGTCGTGATGGTGAGAGTACGGTGGTAGTAGTAGTACCAGTAGTGTAGGAAATAGAGATGATGGTAGTGTTGGCTGTAGTGGTGGTAGTAGTAGTATTGGTGGTAGTGGTGGTGATGGAGGTAATAGTAGTATTGGTTGCAGTGGTGACAGTGACCGTTTAGTCACAGAGATGATGGTGGTGGACACGGTGCCTATGGTATTTGTTTAAGGTGGTGTTTTAAAAAGGAAAGCCTCTGAATCATCCTTGGACAACCCTGTTTAGAACCAGCTAAAGA
This sequence comes from Colobus angolensis palliatus, assembly GCF_000951035.1. Lineage (NCBI taxonomy): Eukaryota > Metazoa > Chordata > Mammalia > Primates > Cercopithecidae > Colobus > Colobus angolensis. The sequence goes on from NW_012114821.1 coordinate 9,429,052, forward strand.
CCCTCATTCAGACAGAACATAATAATTCACACCTCAGTTGCATCCATAAAATAAGGATAATGAGCCCCACCTCAATCACATCCATAAAATGAGGATAATGAGCCCTAACACAGGTTTACTTTGCACATTATGCGAGGTCATGTCATGGCAGGATTTGAAGACATAAAAAGCTTTACACATTGTGTCCTTACAAACCTATATGCCAAGATCACAGAGAATCTGTGCTTGTTTACTGTATTCACATTTGCCTAGAAACCAGTAGCCTCTACCTCTAACTCTTCAGAGTAGAACTTTCTGAGTGCAGATTCTCTGATACTTTATTTTTCCAAAGGAGGTACCTCGGGCCCAGGCCCTATACAGAGCACCCTTGGATCACACAGCCTAAGTCTCTGCCTACACCTGCCACTCCCACGACCAAGCCTACTTAAATTCCAGATCCTGTTAGCATTCCTAGCAGACAATTAACCAAGAAAAAGAAAAAACTCTCCTCAAAGGTTCCTCAATAAATGTTCAGTAAACAAGAGGTGTGAGGGAAATTAATTATAAACACTTTGTACTGTGCCTCTCCAGGATGAGAGGCAAAAAAAAAGGAAAGGATTTAAAGAAAAAAAAAAAAAACTTTTCAAATGAAATGCTTTTCCATTAAAAGTTATCCTGACATAGTCCCCCAAAGGATGTAAATGTTTCAGATTAAAGCCATAAAAAACAGTGATGTCTAGAGGCAGCTCCCACTGGATTAGGGGTAGCTATGAGCTCCTAAAGCTAATAAGCTTTTTCTTCAGAGTCAGCAGTTGACAATCAAACATGCCAGGGCCTTGACGTCTGTCGTCCACTAAAACAGCAGTTCCTGCTGGATGTACAGATGTGTTAGTCAGCGGAGAAAGCACAAGGTTATATGGGGCGTGCTTTTTATTCTGGCAAAAAAACAATGTGGGCTCCCATCTCCCATCATAAATAACTCCAGACATTTTCTCAAACACATTTGCATCACTCTTCCTTTCTTTCTTTCATGCATTCATCTCTTACTATTTTATTTTTGCATTTGATGTACATCTGCTATGTCCTGGACACATTGCTTGGCACATTTAGGATAGAATGAGCTATGCTGGAGCAACACATATATTCCCAAATCTCAGTGGGCTGACACAGCGAAAGCTTGTCTCTTGCTCATGTCACAGTCCTCTGAGGGTCAAGTAACTCTTGATGACATTACTCTAAGTGATGACTCAGGGTCATGAGTGGCTTCTGTTGGCTTGCACCATGTAGAACACATGGCATCCAAGTAGATTGCAGAGAGCAAAGGAAGGGTACAGGATTCTGCAGGACATTTTCAAGGGCTAAGCTTTGAAGTTGCTTATAACACAGCTGTCTACATTGCACCAGTCAGGACCCAGTTGTATTTCCCCTCCATAACCATAAGGATGGGCCAGGAGTGATGGCTCACACCTGTAATCCAAGCACTTTGGGAGGCCAAGGCGGGTGGATCACCTGAGGTTGGGAGTTCGAGACCAACCTGACCAACATGGAGAAATCCCATCTCTACTAAAAATACAAAAAAATAATAGCCAGGTGTGGTGGTGCATGCCTGTAATCCCAGCTACTCAGGAGGCAGAGGCAGGAGAATTGCTTGAACCCGGGAGGCAGAGGTTGTGGTGAGTCGAGCTCCTGCCATTGCACTCCAGCCTGGGCAACAAGAGTGAAACTCCGTCTAAAAAAATAAAATAAAATAAAATAAGGATGGCGGGTAGATATAAAGGAGCACATGGATATTCAGTGGACACCAAAGGCTTGCCACACCATGGTGGAAGAGTGTGATCCACACCTTTCCTTCATACTCTGAATTCTGTAACCATGTCCCACTTCTGTCACCTCCTGTATGACCTATGCTTACACACATGATTTTGATGAGGACACACTGCGCTGCCCCCGACCACTCACACTTAACATCCTCAGTTTTGAAAGGTGGGAGAACAGAGTGGTTAAGAGCTGACTTGGGATTATGCCCAATCCCCTCAACTTGTAAATTACATACTTGGGCAAGCCTCTTAACTTCCTTGAGCACTAGTTTTGTCTTCCATAAAATCACAATGATCATACTTCCTTATACGACTGTTATAAAGAATGTAAGTGAAATAGGCTGGGCGCGGTGGCTCACGTCTGTAATCCCAGCACTTTGGGAGGCCGAGGTGGGCAGATCATGAGGTCAAGAGATCAAGACCATCCTGGCCAACATGGTGAAACCCCATCTCTGCTAAAATACAAAAACTTTGCTGGGCCTGTAGTCCCAGCTACTGGGGAGGCAGAGGCAGGGGAATTGCTTGAACCCAGGAGGTAGAGATTGCAATAAGCCGAGATTGCGCCACTGCACTCTGGCGTGGTGACAGAAAGAGACTCCGTCTTAAAACAAACAAACAAACAAACAAAATAAGTGAAATAATGTAAGTAAACAACTCAGGAGGAGTTTTATACAGAAAGCTAACAATATTTAGCATTACCTGTGATGGGCTTCTATTCTTTGACAATTATCTCATCCTCCTTATCTTACTAAGAGTGGACACTCAAGGCAAGGATCTGTTTAGTCATTGTTTCTTTTACTGACAAAATAATATACAGTTGACCCTTGAACAACAAGGGTTTGAACCATGAGGGTCCACTTGTGCACAGATTATTTTCAACCAAACGTGGATTGAAAACACAGTATTTGAAACCCACGTGTATGGAGGGCCAGCTGTGCTGGCACTGTGTGTACAGTCAGTAGTGCAACAGGGAGCTCTTGTTGTCAGGTCCACAGGTTAGTCGGGAGGCTAGAGATCCACACGTTCATTCTGGGGTCCAAGACTGAAGAGTAGCAGCTATATCCAAGAGCATGCTCTTCTCATGGGAATGGTTGGAAGCACAAATGGAAACACACAGTGCTTCTTATGGTCTGGACTTGGAACTGTCACTTTGTTGCTTCCACCTACATCTCAAAGGTCAAAGGCTGAGGCAAATCACATGACCATATCCAACAGAGACACAGTAAGACAATACTCTCCACCCCCCAGAGGATGGAAGTGCTAGATCTTAAGACAAGCACACAGGAAGGCGTTAAAAATCAGAAAGAATTATGCAATTGACCACACCTGTCATCTATCTCACCCCCTAATTCTTATTAAAATTATTCCCAAATTTGAGGAATAATGTAAAGCTAGAAATAATTTCATCTAAACCCCCATTTTGTAGATAAGAAATCAAAGGCCCAGGGAAGGCACTGACCTATCCAGTGATACAGAGCCAGTGCTTTACTTAGGTGATGGGTTGACAGGCTCAGCAAACCACCATGACACACATTTTCCTATGCAACAAACCTGCACCTTCTGCACATGAACTCTAGAGCTTTAAATTAAATTCAAATTTTTTTTTAATGCCAGCTCTGATGGTGAAAGAGCTTGCCCTCAAAAGTGCTAGAATAGTTGGAAACTATTCCGTGGCATCCCCAAGCCCATCTCTATGCAGACATTTTGTGATCTAACTCACACAGCAACCTTGCCATGTAAGTCCTGTTTTCCCCATTTTATTACAGGGCAGGTGAATCAAATACACAAGCAAATCACTTGAAATGTAGATTTTTTAAAAAAGAAACTGTGCTTAAATTATGTTTTCTAGTTTGCATCATTTGGATTAGTTTGTCTTAAATGTATACAAGAATGCATTTACTCAACACTTTAAAAATCAAGTGAAACATAAGAAAATGCCCAATGAGAAGGAGAAGGTTCAAGATAGGGAGGCAATGACCAGAAGAGAGAAAAAATTCTTCTTCTACTAACATAACAATTTGTGAGCACTTAATTATGGCTTGATTTTATTGATTGTAATTAGAATGTTTTCTCTGTTGGGGAGATATCATGTCAGAATCCCAATCTAAGTTAAGTAGACATTGTCTTTAATAAGAAGGCCCGGCCGGGCACGGTGGCTCACACTTGTAATCCCAGCACCTTGGGAGGTCGAGGCGGGTGGATCACCTGAGTTTAGGAGTTCAAGACAAGTCTGGTCAAATTGGCGAAACCCTATCTCCACTAAAAATACAAAAATTAGCTGGGCGTGGTGGCAGGTGCCTGTAATCCCGGCTACTCGGGAGGCTGTGATGGCATAATTGCTTGAACCCGGGAGGCGAAGGTTGTAGTGAGCTGAGATCACGCCACTGCACACCAGCCTGGGCAACAAAGAGTGAGATTCCAAAGAAGAAGGAGGAGGAGGAGGAGGAGGAGAGGGAAAGGGAGGAGCAGGAGGAGGAGGAGGAGGAGGAGGAGGAAAAGGAAGGAGACTCGTGAAAAACAAAAATCCCTGTGCCAAGCAGGGATTCTTTATACTTGTCCCTAGTATAAAATAAGCCAGCCTATATACCCCAAGAGCTGATGATCGAAAGGAACAGACAAGACAAACACACACACATACACACACACACACCCCTTCTCCTTGGCATCCATGGGGGATTGGTTTCAGGACACCCTCAGATACCAAAATCCAAAGTTGCTCAAGTCCCTTATATAAAATGGCATAATATCTGCACGTAGCCTATGCACATCCTCCCACATACTTTAAATTATTTCTAGATTATTTATATGATCTAATACAATGGCTACACAACACTTCAGCTGCACACATTCAATGCAGTACTTGGCCAAGTTTTGCTTTTTGGAAGTTTGTGAAATTTTTTTTGCCAAATATGTTCAATCTGAGGTTGGTTGAATTTATGAATGCGGAGCCAACAGACATGGAATGCTAACTGTGCGTGTGTGCGTGTGTGTGTGTACACATGTGTCTGCATCTGTGTTGATATATACACACAGTCATTAATCACTGAACACTGGGAACACATTCTGAGAAATGTTATTCCCACAGTGTTATTGTTAGGCAATTTTGTCACTATGTGAACACCGTAGGGCGACCTACACACATCTAGATGGTACAGCCGACTACACACCTGGCTATTTGGTCTAGCCTATTGCCCCTAGATGGCAAACTTGTACAGCATGTTACTGAATACTGTGGGCAATTATATTTGTGTATTTAAGCATAGCTAAACATAGACAATACAGTAAAAATACAGTATTATAATCTTAAGGGACCACAGTCGTGTATGTGGTCCATTGTTGACCAAAACATCATTATGCAGGGCATGACTGTATATATATGTGTGTGTGTATGGATGTGCTTTTATATATAGATATATGAATGTATATATTATACTCATATGTGTACATACGTATATATCATGCATGTACACATAAATGTACATATTATATGTAATTTATCAACATATTAATGCATTTTACATATATATCTCATAAGGCAATAGAGTCAAACACACTCATGCTAAACATGTGCATATGTTACATCCCAGGAATCTTTCACCTACATGGACCCCTATACACAAATATACTTGATAAATGGTATGTTCGGAGAAGCACTATTCATAACAGCTACCAAAAAAAACATGCCAAAAATATGCATGAACCAAAAAATACGTAAAGAAGTTGTGGCCCAGTCACTCAATGGACCACTGTACAGAAAGAAGAAGAAACAAAGAACAAGCATGCTCAGTGACATGGCTGACTCTCACAGACTATGTTGAGTGGAAGAAGCCAGGCAAAAAACAATGCATGCTGTATGATGCCATTCACATAGAGTACAGAAGCAGCAGAAATCAAACGGTCCTGAGAAAAATCAGGATAACAATTACCATAGGTATTATTTAGGGTAGGGAGAGAGGGAATGACATGAAGAAAGCATCAGGGGGCTTCTGGACCCCCTAATAATAATAATGCTTTCTTTCTTCATCTGGTGGTGCTGGTTGCAAGGGTGATTTCAGTTCTAAAAATTCCATTGACCCAGCAATCCCATTACTAGGTAAATACCCAAAGGAATATAAATAATTATATTAAAAAGATACATGCACACCTATGTTCATCGCAGCACTATTCACAATAGCAAAGACATGGAATCAACCCAAATGCCCATCAATGATAGACTGAAAAAACAAAATATGGTACATATACACCATGGAATACTATGCAGCCATAAAAAGGAATGAGATCACATCCTTTGCGGGGACATGGATGAAGCTGGGGGCCATTATCCTTAGCAAACTAACACACGAACAGAAAACCAAACACTGCATGTTCTCACTTATAAGTGGGAGGTGAACAACAACACATGGACACAGGGAGGGGGAAGAGTACACACCGGGGCCTGTCAGGGGAGGGCAGGGCGGGGAGAGAGCATTAGGGAAAAGAGCTAAAGCATGCTGGGCTTAATACCTAGGTGATAGGTTGATAGGTGCAGCAAACCACCATGGTACACATTTACCTATGTAACAAACCTGCACATCCTGCACATGTATCCCAGAACATTAAAAAACTAAATAAAATAAAAAATGTATAGTACTTCCCCCATCTCTCTTGCTTCTGGCCATGCAATGTGCTTGTTCTCCCCTTGCCTTCTGCCATGATTGTACATTTCCTGAGGCCTCCCCAGAAACCAAGCAGATGCTAGCATCATGCTTCCTGTACAGCTTGCAGAACAGTGAGCCAATTAAGTTTCTTTTCCTTATAAATAAAAAAAAAAAAATTAAGTTGTATACTTGTGATATGTGCAATTTTCTGGATATTATACATCACTTAGAAGTTTTTGAAAAATGCAGTAAAGTAAATAATGACTCCCATCCACTTTAGCTCCTTCATATTCCCTGATTTGCTTTCTCTGTCCTGGGCATAGCCAGAGCTCAGGTCTCTATAACATACCACTGTATCCTGGGTTAACAGAGCAAGCAGCCATTTTTATTCCCATAACAAATCAGCAGGCTGATAAACAAGTGTATTATTGAATGTGCATGTGCCTGTTTTTCTGGTTGTTTTATTTTCACTTCTTTAACATAAAAACCAACACACGCTGGGTCTTAAGAGTCTGCTCCAAAGAAAGCCTATCAAGTTCTGATTAGCTGCAATCGAGAATGAATCTTTTCAATGAATGAAAATGAAGCAAGCTTTTATGGGCCTATTACCCGAGGACATACAGTGATATTTTTATTCTCCATATTTGACCTTAAAAATGTTTTGTAGTTTGTCAAGGATATAATTTTCACCCAGTCGGGCTGCAAGGGCAGCTAATTAAGTGGTGTTTAATGACATTTGTTCCTTAAAGGAGCCCTGATTAAATGTACCATGTAATTTTTTACCAAATCAAGCAATTCACCCAATTTTCAAATGTGCTTAATAAGCCAGGCCCAAGCCATTACAGCCTGCCAGCTGTGTGGCCGATGTGGTCTAGGCTGGAAGATTTTAAAACTTGCTGAGAACGTCCTGCCTCCATTCTTTGTTCTGGCTGTTCCTCCCACCTGGAATATTCTTCTTCACTTCCCCTTACCTGAATCACTCCTATTCCTCCTGGTGGGTCAATCTGAAATCACATGGGCTTCTTAAAATTTCCCCATCAGGAAGGGAACATCACACACTGGGGCCTGTCGGGGGATGGGGGACTGGGGAAGGGATAGCATTAGGAGAAATACCTAACATAAATGACAGGATGACGAGTGCAGCAAACCAACATGGCATATATATAACTATGTAACAAACCTGCACGTTGTGCGCATGTACCCCAGAACTTAAAGTATAATAATACATTTTAAAAACTTAATTTTAAAAATAAATTTTAAAAAATGTTTCTGATTTAGCCTGTCTCAGCTCTCCCTCCTCCAAGCTCCTATAACGTCTAGAGCATGGCCCTGGTCTGTGAACTTGTGCCCATATCCCAAGTTCTTTACTCCCCTTTCATGTATATGCTTCTTATGACCCCAATTAAATTATAACCAGTGTGAACTGAGGAACCATTTTTAGAATTCTTGTAAGTGTCAGAGCTTTACACAGTCCTAAGGACACAGAACAATCCAGATTTAGAGAAAGCAGGGCAAGTGCTCTAGGAGGAGATGCAGATGTCATAATCCTGACCCTTAGAGGCAGCATGGCCTTGGGCAGTTAATTATTAATTTTCTCCTCTAAAACTGAGCTTCCTCACCTTTAAAAGAAAAAAATGTTATTCTTTGTATGAAATCTAGTAGAAATTACATAGGAAAATGCAGTGGCTCTCATATGCTAGTTTGCCTAAGAATTACTGGAGTGATTATTAAAAATGAAAAATCCTAGCCCCCTAGAAATTCTGACTAGGTCTAGAAAGATGCCCAGAAAGATCTAGAAAGATATATTTTTTATAAGTACCACTCAACCATGCATGTTATGCTCATGGAGGTGTTTCAAATATCAGTTTTTGAGAAACACTGAGATGCAAAATAATAACAACAATTACTATTATTATAAAGCCAAATTATGTTGAAACTTAAAGTGGCCTAACAGGCCTTCAATGCACCACCCAATTGAAGAACAAATTAAGAGATAAAAAGGCACTAAAATGAATATTGGTCACAATGTCACCTTTATTTTTTAATAAAAGCGAATAATGAAAAATGTGACTTGTGTATGTGAGCAAGTGGACTTCCTAACACTGAACTCTAGGATTAGAAAGACTCATTCATTCTACCCCTATACAAGTATCTTGCTCCTGTAAAATTCAGAGCATGGAGCCACAGAGCTCCTTTCACAACCATCATCACCACACACCTCGAAAAACAGTAAAAGGTAGAGTAAAGATATGTAATTCCTTATCCCAAGCCTACCAATCAGGGAGGAGAGAAGCTAAGAGTGTTACTCCAATGAATGTCCCTCTACAGAGAGGAAACATCAGGAGTAAGAAACTGGTGTTTCTCCCAACACTTCACATGTGTGCTATGATCTGGAAGATTGTGTCCCCCCAAAATTTATGTTAAAATCTAACCATCAATGTGACGGCATTAGAAGGTGAAGACTTTGGAGATCATGCGGGTAGAGGCCTCAGAATGGGATTGGTATCCTTATAAAAGAGGCCTGAGAGAGGCCACTCACCCTTTCCTTAAATGTTAGTGCCCAATATATGAGGCAGGAAAGACTAGAGTTCACGCCTTCCGCCACGCGAGGACACAGCTAGAAAGCACCATCTATGAAGAAGAAAGCCGGCTATCATCAGGCACCAAATCTGCAGGAATCTTGACTTCAAGTTTCTAGCCCCTGGAACTGTAAGTAATAAATTTCTGTTGTTTATAAGCTACCCAATCTATGATATTTTCTTATAGCCAAATGAACTAAGGGTGCCAAGATACACTTTACAGTTACTGTATCATTTAATGCTCATAGTAGCCTCTTAAGGGTGAAGTGAAGCACAGAAGTATTAATCATCCCATAGATGATCAATAAATAAAATTCTTCTTTCCATTTCTACCCAGTTCCTAAGCAAAACCACATTGATCTACTCAACTTCATCCTTACATACCTCTTTTTTATTCCAGTCAAAATGATCACCCCATTGCCATCCACACTGCCATACTCAGGCCCCATCCTATCCCTCTTTTGGTGGGGAGGGGAGGGCAGAGTCTTGCTCTGTCAGCCAGCTGGAGTACAGTGGCACCATCCCGCCTCACTGCAAGCTCCACCTCCTGGGTTCAAGCGATTCTCCTGACTCAGCCTCACGAGTAGCTGGGACTACAGGCGTCCGCCACCATGCCTGGTATTGTATTTTTAGTAGAGACGGGCTTTCACCGTGTTGGCCAGGCTGGTCTCCAACTCCTGACCTCAGGTGATCCGTGCGCCTCGGCCTCCCAAAGTGCTGGGATTTACCGGCGTAAGCCACAGCGCCCGGCCATCCCACCACTTAATTATCGATGTTCTTTCTGCCTATGAGGCTAGCAGAGATGCTCAGTCATAGGGCCACCCCTGTGGAGTCAGGGTTCATCTTTTTCGAGTAGTTTTCAGCATTGGTGCGCTGCCAAATAAATGCCAACCCAGATTAATCTAGTTAGACCCAAAATGCAGATCAAAAGTCTGTTATATGTTAGAAATGAAAATTTTTTATGGGGCACACCCCACCTTTGGAGGATCCATCCTGAACCATTCAGTGGAATGCTGCTCTGTCCCTGTGGTTTGTGTGCCGCTCAACCCCTTTGATCCCCAGTAGGTGTGTGATCTTTGCCTAGCCCATCAGAGGATACCATCTGATGGATACTGTGAGTGGTTAAAGGAATGGACACGTGACCCAAGTGGACCCAATCAGAGCCCCCCTGGGCACTTTTGCCTGAGCTACTGAGCAACATCCTCCCTCCTCTTCTCAGGCCTCTGACTTTAGGACCCATTCAGCTCAAAGCCATTGGCCGCCATGTTTTCCTGCCTCACAAAGGAAGCAGAGTGAAGAGACTGAGGGACGCAATACTGGGGCAGTGATGACCACCTAAAACCAGCTAGGCTGAGAGTCTGCCCAAATCCTAGACTTCTTTCTTTATGTGACCCCAGAAGCTTCTTTTCTGCTTTGTTATTTGCTTGGCATTCTTTTAGTTGCAGAAGAAAGAGCCCTGGATGAATATCATGCTTCCCTGCTTTTCTGCAATTCACATCCACGGCCCAGCACACAGGCGGGACCAACCTTCCCTATCCTGTCTCTGGCCATGATTCTCTCTTGATGCAAGTCAACCCACATTAACATAAGTGCACTAGACACCATCGTGTTCAGCCTTAGAAATGCAATAAGGAGCAAGAAGGATCCAAGTCCTTCCCTGGAGTTGTCAGAGTCCAGGGGTGTTCAGAGAAATGAAGCAGTTCGTAAGGATAGAACGTGCTAGGGGCTGTGGTTGTGGAGTACTCAAGCCCCCTTCAGCCCAGGCCCTGGAAGGTTTCTGTCCACTTTCATCGGAACTCAGACTCATAGTGCTCTGAGGCCCATTCCCAGGTCTGTCCTGCTCTTCGTAGCTGTCTTTCCTCTCTGGTTTATCAATCCTAAGTTTGCACAGCCTCCTGCAGACACTTCCTCTCCATTTTCTGTGATCAAGGAGCACATGAAGCAGGAACTAAAGTCTCAAAAATTCCTTAATTTCCTTTGTTTAATAAAAGATGAAGAAACTGTCCCTTATCTGGGTTTGGGAAAGTGAAATCACCACCAACCCGAAAGGCCGTCCAGAGCTTCATCAACAAAGCCCAGGTCACGGCTCCCCTCAGCAGGGACTGTCCAAACTCTCAGCTCTCCTTGGCTTTCCCAACCTTCCGATGGGAGCAGGGGCCTAGGAAAATCCTTCCCTTTATCCTGCAATAAAGAGGCAAGATATGCAAACATAACTAACAAAGGGACCCCTGAGTTACCCTAACTCGCTGGATGTTCGGATTTCCGACTTACTAGCTGGTAACTCAGAACAAGTTACTAACGTCTCCAAGCCTCAGTTTACTCATTTGCAAAACAAGAGCAATAATGGATTCTCCTTGGCAGGACTGGATGTGAGGCATACAGATGTGAAGTCAGGAAAATCCGTAAAACAGTCCTTGGTATGCAGCAAGGCCTGGAACTTGCTAGTAATTATCACAAGAGGCTCATACCGCATTCTTCCTAAAGAAGAGAGGAGGAGAGGGAGACAGGATAGGCTTTTGAAGTGGCTCATGGGCGCGCGACAGAAATCAAAACACTTTTTGAAGATAGAGCTGCGTCTGTGGCAGAAAGGGAACCACTGAGCAAGAAGGCATGCACACTCCAGTGACTCAAATCCCCACTGAAGCTTTGCCTTTTAGGTTTAAGAAAAAACATCAACCAAACAAAACTTTTTTTTTTCATTGTATTTCTTTTATTCCTGGGTCTGTGTTCCATGCCTCACTCACCCCCAAATCCCTCTCCCACAAGATCTGCTGTAGTCAACACTCCCCCAAGAAGTTCCCTGACTGAAGCTGTTGTTAGCTTCCTGATTGTAATACAGAGGTACAGATTCGGAAAGTTAGCCTAGACCACGGGGGTCACCCATGAGACCACCCCCACAAAAGCAATCTCCATGACAGTTCCCACCCTCTGGGAGGCAACTATTCCATTTGCAAAGACACTCCTTCCCAGAAAATCCTCCTGCCTACTAGAAGGCTGATGGTGCCATGCTTCCCATTCTCTTCAATCCTGGCTTCATTCTCATGGGAACTTTCAATTGTCCAACCATCCCGCTGCATGATGACTCTGGGCCTCCCTGAGCTGAGCTGGCATCCCTTCCTGGGTTGTACTTCTCAACTTTTGTACAACCTCCACCTTACAAACTCTCCAACACTCTCACAGGGTGTCATAGAGCGACAATAACACCTACGAACACTTGTTGGGAATTTGCTGAGTCCTGAGCACTGTGCTAAGCCCTTAACATGCACTGCCTGTTTTAATCCTTAGAAGAACTTAAAAGACAAGGACCATGACTAGATTCACCTGTTAGATGAGAATACCAAGGCTTGCAAGGCTAAGGGCATGCCAATAAGTGGCACACAACTAATAACTGGGGAACAGGGTTTGAATTAGCTCTGTCTGACATCAGAGCCAGAGCTTTAAAGTCAGGCAAATACACAGATTTGGAGAGATGCTGACTCAAACCAGAATGTGGAGTCAAGGTGGAGCACGTGAGAAATGTTTACGGAAACAAATTGACAGGAACTAGTAACTGGTCAGGCTCTGCCTGTGAGGAAAAGGGAGAAGTCACAGACAACTCCTAAATCTGTGGCCAGAGCTGCTGGGTGAAAACCGGATGTCTTTTACTGAGGTGAGCATTGTGTTGGGTAGAAAGGATGATGCGATCTGTCTGAGGTGTGTGCGAGGCCAGGAGCAAAGACAACGGACTCCTGTTGCTGACACCACCACAATTCTTTGAGCTTCCATGAGCCCCTCAGCCTTTCTAAACCTGTTTCCTTGAGGTTAAAATTATGATAATACTCCCAATGCTTACCTCACAAGGCTGCTGGGAGGACCTAATGGTACCACATGACATTCATTTATAAACCTCATGGTCCGGCAGGACAGGTAGATAAATAAACAGACAATCATGATACCATGTATAGGTGCTATGATAAAATATTCACACAGTCATATCACTGTGAATATCATACCATTTGTGATATCATACTGTCTGCATGGATGTGTTAGGCAGACTCTGGTGACAGTGGGCAAAATAGACATGGCCCCGGCTCTCAGAGAGATTCCTGTCTCACTGGAGAGATAGACATTAACCAAATAATTGTAAAAACATGCAGAAAAATTGTGACTGTGACCAGTACCAGGAGAGAGGACAATGAGTTATGAACATCTATGTTGGGCCAGAGAAGCAGGGGACAGGAAGTGCTTTTTAGGAAATGATGCCCACGGGGATAGCTGACGTGTGACTGAGCATTAACCAAGCCAAAGAGAACTCGAAAAGGTACTCGCTGGCCTGCAAAGTTGATGACAGACTTCCTAGAAGAGTAACCTCAGTCGGGTTGAGAGAAGCAGCAATCAGTGAACAGATATTATCAAGCACCCATGATGCATCAAGCCCTGGGTCCCCAGAAGAGTTGAACACCTGAGGCTACAGCAATTGGGAAACAGCAAATAGGGATGGGGCTGAGTGGCAGGTTCAAGAAGTGTGATCCATTAGGGAGGCTGGAGCATTGGATGCACGGAGTGAAATCGTCACGGGCATTGCCTAGACCAGGCCATAGAGAGCTTGGACATCAAGCTCGTGTCCTAAGGGAGCTCACTTAGTCTCAGAAAATATAGAAAACCTATGGTCCCACCACACTAGGCGGCAGAGCTGGAATTCAAACCCCAGTGGCCCAGCTCCCAATCCAGGGCTTACATCCCAGCATGAGACGCTTTTCTTAGACATTTCTTTTTTGTTGTTGTTGTTTTTTGTTTTTTTGTTTTTGTTTTTGTTTTTGTTTTTGTTTTTTGAGACAGAGTCTCACTCTGTTGCCCAGGCTGGAGTGCAGTGGCGCGATCTCGGCTCACTGCAAGCTCTGCCTCCCTGGTTTACGCCATTCTGCTGCCTCAGCCTCCCGAGTAGCTGGGACTACGGGCGCCCGCCACCTCACCCAGCTAGTTTTTTTTTTTTTTTTTTCTTTAGTAGAGACGGGATTTCACCGTGTAGGCCAGGATGGTCTCGATCTCCTGACCTCGTGATCCGCACGTCTCGGCCTCCCAAAGTGCTGGTTCTTAGAAGTCTGGCAAATAACAACAATAATAACAACCAAGATAACAACAATTAATACTTATTGCATACTTACTATGTGCCAGGTGCTATTGTAAGCACTTTATATGTTTCTAATTCTTTTAAACAAGTCTATAAAATAGATATTGTCATTATCCCCTATTTCACAGATGAGTCTATTGATGCACAGAAAGGTTATATCATTCAGCGAAAGCGACACAGCTAGGAAGAGAAAGTGCTGGGTTGTAAACCAGCAGCCTGGCTCCAGAATTCATGATCTCATGGCCTATGTTCCGTAGGCATGCTGCACTGATGGCCCATCTTGGCACTGACACACAAGTCTCAAGGCAGCCGCAGGCAGCGGTAGGCCTCCTTCCCCCCTGATGTTGAGTTTGACCTTGTATCTTGCTTCACTGAAGAGAATGTGGCAAAAGTGACTATGTGTGAGTCCCAGGCCTGGGCCTCAAAAGGCATCATTTGTTTCTGACTGACCTGTAGGGACCAGCCTCACCAGAAGAAGAACACACGCTCACTAGCCAACTTGTCCTAGAAGAAGAGACACATGGAGTGGAGCTGCCCACTCAACTCAGACTCATGAGGGAGAAATGAATGCTGACATTTATGCCATGAAAATCGTGGTTGGTTGTAAACAGCAATGGTTCATTAATAAAGAAAATGAAATACAGTGATATAGAAAGTTACTTGCCCATGACAGGCTATAAAGTGGAAAAGGGAAAAAGTTGCAAGGCTGGATGCAGTGGCTCACACCTATAATCCCAGCACTTTGGGAGGCAGAGGTGGGTAGATAGCTTGAGCTCAGGGGTTGAAGACCAGCCTGGGCAACATGGCAAAACCCTGTCTCTACCAAAAGTACAACAAATTAGCCCAGTGTGGTGGTGCACACCTGTGGTTCCAGCTACTCGGGAAGCTGAGGCGGGAGAATCACTTGAGTCTGGGAGGTGGAGGTTGCAGTGAGCCATGACCATGTCACTGTACTCCAAGGTGGGTGACAAAATTAAGATCCCATTTCAAAAAAAAAGGTTGCAGACATAAAGCATGGTGATGGATGGATGGATGGATGGATGGATGGATGGATGGATGGATAGATTAGCTAGATGATAGATAGACAGATCGATCTAATGACCTCATTAAGGTGTGTGAGTGTGCTTGTTTTCATGTGTGCTTTTATTGTGTGCATATGAATAGGTCTGAAATTATTCACATAAACTGTTACCAATGGCTATCCCTGGGCATTATCATTCCTAGACTGTATCTAACTCAATTTGTGACCTTGGCCCAAGACCTTTTTGGTTTCTATGGACTTTGGTGCCCCAATCCACTGAAAGAAGGGGTAGTCACCTTCTAGTTCTGACATATTATGGTTCTGTGAATAGTAACACCCATCTTGCCAGAATTCTGTAATGATTACTTAATACAATAAGAAAGATTTGTTATGCATTAATTGAAAATCACTTGGAGAGCCGAGAAAATAAATTCCAAACAAGAGTCATTCTCAGGCCTTATCCTCCAATCCACTGTTCAATATGAGCATAAATGACCTGAGCCCTTGGCCAATCACCTCATAAGGCAAAATGTCATGACTGTGACCCAGCTGTTAGCTTTCCCCGGTAACACGGGTCTCTCTTCTCCTGAGATGCAGAAGGGCCCACTAGCATTAACTCTCAGGATTTATGAAGCATTGAGGAAGGGGTCTCTCCCCTCTGTAGATGGAGAAAAACCACAGAAAAAGAATCCTTTCACTCTCCCTACCATGTTACTGAGACTGAATATATTAGAATATTAACATCACCAAGAAGAAAAAGGACCTTGCTTTTCACAGAAGTTCATAAATTCCTTCAGAATTTAGCAGACAAGTATCCCCACCCAGGACCCCCACCCTGAAGAACAATTCATTGCACTTATTCAAGTCACATGTAATGAGTCACAATGTACCATTCCTTGTGCTTAGGGACTGTAAGACAAAGGGAGTAATGAGACAGAGGAAGGAAGGAAAGGAGAAAGGAAAGAAGAAAAGAAGGAAGGGAGGAAATAATAACAATATATATAGTTCAATAAATGTTAGCTTAACATATTTAAACCTACGGAGCTCAGAAAGCAGATCTTATTTCTGAGTTATAGATGGTAAAATATCCGATGAAGATAGTCATGTCAGTGGCCTAAGGACACTTATATAAACATCAAGACGTAGACTCTAACTCATGCCTATCTAATTATTGACTTTTATTAAGTTTCTTTCAATCATTTTCTCAGACACAGTCGGGGGGACTGAAATTTTGCAGGTTACATGTTAAAATACATTAAAATTGAAAATGGACATACTCTTTGTGTGTCCAACCATTCCTTTTCAGTGTGTGTCCAACCATTCCTTTTCAGTGTGTGTCCAACCATTCCTTTTCAGTGTGTGTCCAACCATTCCTTTTCAGTGTATGCCCAACCATTCCTTTTCAGTGAACAATGTGTGTGTTCACTTATACACGTGCACAGAGGCCAGCACAAGGTATTCTTGCGGCACTGTTAGTAAAAGCTGAAAACAGTCTGTGTCATTCTCACATCGATGTTCTCTGCACTGCCACCAGAGACTACAGAGGGATACAAGATAGTGTCCATGACAGCAGGTGATGCCTCTTACACTGATATGACTTTGTCATCTGCGGGAGAGGCCCGTCAGCACATCGCCCCTGCTTCCATGCACTCTCTGTCCCCAACTCAGCCTACTTGGTGTGGCAGATCTGCAGAATCCTGACCACTACTTGGGTCTGAAATGTCCATTCTAGGAGCTAGGTGCACACAAGAGGCGTTAAGTCTGTTCTACTGCTCCGACAATCAGGCTCTGGCCTCTGGGGTGAGTGAAAAAGCTTCCCCAGAATCCAGGCAGGTTTGCCTAGTTCTGGGGACCGTCATTAGGAGGGCTCTTGCCTGCAGATATAGATATAAGCCACATCCTCCAATATCAGAATTACATGTAATAAAGACATCTTGGCCCCCAACTGCCTTACTCCTTAGAGGATCCTCTCTTGGGTCAGAACCTAGGTTGTCTAGAGTGGGTGACTCACTAGGCCCATGGACATCTCCAGCATCTATCTGCAGATGACAGATGAGAGGGCACTGGCTGACGCACAGCTAGGAAGAGATGGAAGTAAAGGAAATGAAAAGATTGCTTTCAATGAATGCATAGAGAGGAAAACCCACCAGAAAGGTGATATTTGTGCTAAGGACCTAAGGACTTTCCTAGCTAAGACAAGAAAGAAGAAAATCTAGAGTCTTCTTGAGAATAGTACTGGAGGTGAGGTGGACTTTTCACAGAACAGATACCACATAAGAGAGGATAGAACACAGATTTGAAGGGGAAGAGATGTGGAGAGGAGTGGGTAGTGTAGTTTTAATGACAAGGAGCCATTGCTGCTGGAAGGAGGAGGACACTATTGGCTGTTAGAATGAAACAATGGGGAATGATGAAAGGAGTTTACAATGAAAATAACATGGTAAAGAACAGGCTTTCTTAAAACAGGAGAATGTGGTGGAGGATGAAAGGTAGAGGGACAGAGGAGACACTAGAGGCGAGGAAGGAGAATCAAGATCGTCCAAACAAGAGTAATAGCAAATTGAATCAGAGGCAACACAAAGAGAGCGAACAAACACAGATGGATTCAAAAGCCACTGTAACCAGGTAGGCGGTGATTGCATTTCTGATTCTGCCACTAGCCAGCTCTGGGCCTCTCAGAAAAGGGTTTCAACTCCCTGCTTAAGAACAATGCTGAATTCACTCACAAGGTGGTTGTCACATAACATAAAGTTCCCTATTTTCCATTTTAAAGTGCATAATCCGATGGCTTTTAGAGTAGTCATAATTTTGTGCAACCATGGGCACCAATTCCAGAACATTTCCATCACTTCAAGTGCAACCTTATCAACAGTTACTTCCCATCCCTTTGCCTCGACCCTGCCAGCCCTTGCCAACCACAAATCTACTTTCTGTCTCTCTGGATTTGCCTGCCTTTTTTGAGTTTACATTCTAGTGGCAGAGAGAGGAAATAAATGAGGAAGCAAATAAACAAGATACTTGCAGATGGTGACAAGTTCTATGAATGAAAACAGGGCAATGATAGAGCCCAGCAACTAACTGGGGAAAGAGAGGCGAAACTTTAGGAAGGGTGAGCAGGGACGTGATCCTTAGAAAGACGCCAATGCTGGCTGTGATGTGAGAGTGAGCAGGAGGCCCCAGTGCAAAAGCCTAGAAAAAAAGCACCCCAAACAGAAGGAATAGCAAGTGCAAAGGCCCCGAGGGAGGTGCAGCATGCACAGTCAGATGGGGCCCAGTGGGATTAAAAGAAGTGATGTCAGAGGGGTGAGCAGAGGGCAGAGCAAAGTATATTTTTTTAGAGGGAGAGAAAAATCATTTTCTGCCTGGCCCTCTCTCCCACACTCTGCTGCATCAGGTTACCAATCCACAAAGCTGCATTTGGCTGGGAGAGGTGGGCTGAAAATGCATCTTCAGGCAGCTACACAAAAAGAAATCATCAGAACTTTTGAAAGAAAATATGGAGAAAAATAACATCTCACAAAAATATTATTTCTCTTGGTTCTTTTCTGTGCTTCCAGAAGCAGACAAATTTACTTCTAAATGTTCCTGCTGAGTCTGACTTTCTTACTCGCCTTAGGAAGGCTGCATCTGGGCCAGCTGGGATGCAGGCTGCCTTCAGTCATGCTGGAGTTTCTCTGCGTAGACAGCACAAGGGCAGGCAGAAGCTTGATTTCCCCACAGATCCCCGCAGCGGCCCCATCACCTTGATTGCTCTTAATCAGGGCGAACTGAGAAAAGCAAAGCAGGCACATCTGCTCTCTTTCTGACACTTACAATGGGCAAAACTACTTTAAGTTTCATATGGAACCAAAAAAGAGCCTGTATAGCCAAGACAATCCTAAGCAAAAAGAACAAAGCTGCAGGCATCACACTACCTGACTTCAAACTATACTACAAGGCTACTGTAACAAAAACAGCATGGTACTGGTACCGAACAGATATATAGACCAATGGAAAAGAACAGAGGCCTCAGAAATAATGCCACACATCTACTACCATCTGATCTTCAACAAACCTGACAAAAACAAGCAATGAGGAAAGGATTCCCTATTTAATAAATGATGTTGCAAAAACTGGCTAGCCATATGCAGACAGCTGAAACTGCACCTCTTCCTTACACCTTATACAAAAATTAACTCAAG
Organism: Colobus angolensis palliatus; assembly: GCF_000951035.1. Taxonomy (NCBI): domain Eukaryota; kingdom Metazoa; phylum Chordata; class Mammalia; order Primates; family Cercopithecidae; genus Colobus; species Colobus angolensis. Next base: position 9,448,376 of record NW_012114821.1, read on the forward strand.
ATGGATTAAAGACTTAAACGCAAGGCCTAAAACTGTAGAAATCCTAGAAGAAAACCTAGGCAATACCATTCAGGACATAGGCATGGGCAAAGACTTCATGACTAAAACACAAAAAGCAATGGCAACAAAAGCCAAAATTGACAAATGGGATCTAATTAAACTAAAGAGCTTCTGCACAGCAAAAGAAACTATCATCAGAATGAACAGGCAACCTACAGAATGGGAGAAAATTTTTGCAATCTATCCATCTGACAAAGGACTAATATCAGGAGTCTTCAAGGAACTTAACAAATTCACAAGAAAAAAAAAACCATCAAAAAGTGGGTGAAGGATATGAACAGACACTTCTCAAAAGAAGACATTTATGTGGACAACATACATATGAAAAAAGCTCATCTTCCCTGGTTATTAGAGAAATGCAAATCAAAACCACAAGGAGATATCATCTCATGCCAGTTAGAATGGTGATCATTAAAAAGGAAACAACAGATGTTGGAGAGGATGTGGAGAAATAGGAATGCTTTTACACCGTTGGAGGGAGTATAAATTAGCTCAACCACTGTGGAAGACAGTGTGGCAATTCCTCAAGGATCTAGAACCAGAAATACCATTTGATCCAGCAATCCCATTACTAGGTATATACCCAAAGGATTACAAATCATTCTACTATAAAGACACATGAACATGTGTGTTTATTGCAGCACTATTCACAGTTGTAAAGACTTGAAAGCAACCTAAATGCCCATCAATCACATACTGGTTAAAGAAAATATGGCACATATACACTATGGAATACTATGCAGCCATAAAAAAGGATGAGTTCATGTCCTTTGCAGGGTCATGGATGAAGCTGGAAACCATCATTCTCAGCAAAATAACAGAGGAACAGAAAACCAAATACCACATGTTTTCACTCATAAGTGGGAGTTGAACAATGAGAACACATGGACATAGGGAAGGGAACATCACACACTGGGGCCTGTCGCCTGTCGGGGAGTGGAGGGCTAGAGGAGGGATAGCATTAGGAGAAATACCTAATGTAGATGATGGGCTGATGGGTGCAGCAAACCACCATGACACATGTATACCTATGTAACAAACCTGCATGCACATGTATCCCAGAACTTAAAGTATAATTAAAAAAAAAAAAAAAAAAACTGACAAAACCCTGCCATCAACATGGTCACTCAACACCAATGCAAAGATGTGTTTTAAGAATCCAATACATTGTCACTAACTGTAGTTGCCACACTGACCCATAGATCTTCCTCCTGTACTGCAGTAATTTTGCACTCTTTGACTAACATCTCTTCAACTGCTCCAGCCTCTGGTAACTTCCATTCTACCCTCTCCTATGAGAGTGAGTGTTAAATGTTCTCACCACAAACAATGGCTATGTGAGCTAATGCATATGTTATTTAGGTAGATTCAGCCATTACAGCATATACATACATACACACACACACACACACATATATATATATTCAGACATTAAAACATATAAGCATATATATAGATATGCTTTAAAATATCAAGTTGCATGTGATAACTCCATACAATTTTATCTGTCAGCACTTTGAGAGGCCGAGGCGGGCAGATCACTTGAAGTCAGGAGTTCAAGACTAGCCTGGCCAACATGGCAAAACCCTGTCTCTACTGAAAATACAAAAATTAGTTGGGCATTGGGTGGACACGTGTAATCTCAGCTACCCAGGAGACTGAAGCAGGAGAATGGCTTGAGCCCAGGAGGCAGAGGTTGCAGTGAGTGTGAGATCACACCACTGCCCTCCAATCTGGGCAAAAGTGAGACTCCATCTTAAAGAAAAAAAAAAAATGCAAAAGTAAATTCCAAATACAGAATGCTCCAGTAGCAAAATTACGAATGCTGACATTGATCCATCCTCTCTTAAGAAGGAAACCACACACTGGTTTAAGTCAGAATGAGTGTCTACATGTCTTAGTCAGAAACGTCCATAAAGAATAGTGCTGACTAGTCCTGCATTCTGCCCTTGTGGCATAGTTAGAAGCCTGAATTCAAGACCTAGCTTTGCCACTTGTCATGCATTACACCTTTGACAAATACTTTGTTCAATAAATAAATGTTAACTAGAAACTACTTTCCACCATCATCTCTCTCTTGAGTTGATGCAAAAGCATCCTAGGGGGCACTCTAGGTACATTTTGACCCCCTCCATCTGTTCCTCATGCTGCCATCAGAGTCGTAAAATCCTCTCCTGCCTCCTCTCTCTGCAGATCCTACTTCCACTGTCAGATCAAGCCTCGGAATTACTTTCATTTTGTCCAGCAAGTCACACTTCATTTCGCCTCTGTGCCTTTGCATGGTTGTTCCTTCTACCTGGGGCATCCCTATCCCCTCAGCACTACCCTGTGTGTTTCACTGAGCCAGCTCCTCTCCCTCCATCACGTCTCAGCTTTGGGAAACATTCCCTGACTATTCATCTGAATCAGTGACATTTCTTCAAAGTCCCATGACACCTCTTACCACACAACTCCCAGGATGTGGCAGCTTTTTTGTTTTATCTCCCAACACACGGAATTCTATGAAAGCAGAACCCCTTGTTCACCATGGATCCTAAGTGCCTACGAAGTTATCTGGCAAAGAGTAAGTGCCATAACATTAGTTTTTGAATGGATAGATGAATGGATAGATTGAATGAATGGATAGGATAGATGGATGGAGGGATGGAGGGATGGATGGATGGATGCATGGATTGACAGATGGATGGACGATGAATGGCAAACTCAGTGATAGTCTCTGAGTATAAAAAGGAGAAACAGAAGAAAGCCTGTGTCTTCCAGGATCTTACAAAGAAGAAGCAACAAGAAGCAGCCACAAAGAGGCAACATCATCTGAGTAGGAACATGTGAAAGAAGGGGAAGGTTAGCCAGCCCCTGCAAGAGGCTCATGACAGCTTCTAGCAGGAACCAGAACCTCAGCTGAGTCTTAAAGAAAGAATAGAAAGGAATAAGGTAAGGAAGAAGGAAGAGAAAAGGCAGCCTGGGCAATGTCAGGAATCAAAGGCCAGGGAGCCCCAGAATCCAGACATTTGTGGGAAGCTAATTCTGTACAAATAGAGCATCATATATGTGGCGTGTGTCAGGTGATGAGGGTAAAGTGCAGATTCAACAGAGGTCAGGGCTGGAGATTCCAATCAGATGGCCGACTGCTTAAAATGGAGACTAAATTCAGGAGAGAAGATGAGAGCATCGACCCAGTGCACATGCAGAAAGGAAAGACTCTGAGGAACACAGACATTTAATTAAGGGATAAGGGACAGAATGAAGAGAGGAGGAGGGACAGATAATGGAAAGAGAGAAGGGCCAATCAGAGAAAAGGAGGAGAACAAGGGAGAGTGCTGATGTGGAAGACAAGGGCAAGGGCAGTTGCAGAGTAAAGTGGGTGTAGCTAACCTCATCACTGCAGCAAAGATGGCATGACCTAACCAGAGCGGTGTCAGTGAAGTGCAGAGGTCAGGGAGAGCGGGAAGTCAGATAGTCAGACTGCAGTACGTGGAGAAGGACAGGGGAGGTGAGAAAACAGAACCAGCAAGAACTCCCCACTCATTCAAGAACCTCCATGGAGAAGGACAAGAGGAAGAGAGAAAAACTAAAAGCAGAACATAGAAAATGTAGGAGCAAGAGAGAATTTCATTTTGGAATTGGGAATGCTTAGTCATCTTTGCAAGCTAAAAGGAAATTGTGAGGAGGGAACAAAAGATCAATGAGACCAGGGAGGAAGGGACAGGGGGTGAGAATGTACGGAAGTGGCCAGGGTCTCACACACACAGGTGAGGGGCTGGCCTGGTCAAGAGGAAAGTGATAGCCTCAGAAGGGGAAAACACACAGGCTGTGGAGGCAGGTAAGTATCTAGATAGGGTACTAAGAATGGAGATAATTAACTTCTCTAAGCTATGGTGTTCTTGTCTGCTGAAGGTGGAGCATGTACTCCCAGTGTGAAGTGGGCTCGTATGTGAGAGCACTATATAATTCTTGAAACTGTCCTTTGCTGTGACCATGTGGTATGCGAGTCTGTGAAGTTCAAACATGCCTGCAGAAATTCTAACATTTTAAATTAATTCAAGGAAATGAAGAGGTTTTCATAAAGATGAGCCATCTTAATCTCTATTTTTCAGTCAAAAAATACATTAGATGAATCAAAAGAGTGTTAACGGGGTCTCCCTCATCTCAAAATGTAAGCTCTGGCAGCCCTGGACTGCTTACAGTAAGTCCAACCTAATGAAATGGGCATTTTTGCAAATCAAAACATGTCGATAGCAGCAATTTCATGCAGTTCCATCTAAGAAGCCCCCTGACAGCCCAGGCCTTTACTCACCCAAAACCTTCATTCAGGCTGTGCTCCCCATTTTAAAAGTCACCTTCCCCTCCACCCCCATCCCTCCCTAAAGTGCCAGCTAGCTCCTAACCTTATTCTTTAAGGCACAATCTAGCCATCACTTCCTCCAAGATTTCCTTGAGCAGTGTATTAGTTATCTGTGCTACATAACAATATTACCACAAACTCAGCAGTCTGAACCAATATATATTCATTATCTCACGGTTTCTATGGCTCAGGAGTCAGGGCATGGCTTAGCTTGGTTTTCTGCAAAGCTGCAATCAAGGTATTGGTCTTTCTGAGTTTTCATTCAAAGACTACCCAGAAAAGGACAGGCTTTCAGGCTCATGTGGTTGTTGGCAGAATCCATTCCCTTGCAGACTGTTGAAACTGGACCTCATTTTCTTGCTGGCTGTTGGTTGGAGGCCAGCCTCAGTTCCTTACCACCTGGGCCTCTCCATGGAACAGTTCACAACAAGGCCACTCACTTCATCAAAGACAGCAAGGAAGAGTCACCTGGCAAAATGGACATTACACTCTTAGGCAACATAAATATGGAATATCTTTGCTGTTTTCTGTGGTCAAAAAGAAGCCACAGGTTCTCCTGGGGAAGTGATTACACAAGGACATCAGCACAGAAGGTGGGGAAAAGCAGGAGCCATCAGAGTTTATCTACCACAGCCAACAAGGCTGAACTATGGATCTTCCTCTGTGTTGCTGTGGCCCTTTTTTTAATTACACAATCACAGCGGTTTTCTGCTTACATATTTTTCTCACCCATTAATTTGTGAGCTTTCTTCTGGGAGACATCGTATCTCACTCATTACATTGCCTTAACCAGTACAATGCCTGGCACATAGCAGACACTGAATAGGCACTTGGTAAATTCACCAATTAATGGCATTGCTGGCAAATTGACTAATCACTGGACAACCTAGACCAAAAAGTATATTATAAATGCATCAATTTTCAGTAAGGCTTGGGTAGGATAAATCCAATTATTACATCCCACAGTTAAATTACAAAATTAACAATGGATGAATGAAATAATTAAAGGATAGTGCACTAATGAGCAGAGATATCAAATGAGATTGTATGATACTGCCTCAAAGACTGGATTCTGGTCTGTGTTTGTGACGTGTGCATTCTCCTTTCAGAATTAAACCACCCAGCAAGAAGCTACCTTACATATGAGAGTTTTGAAGCTGGTACTGCTAATCTTCGTTATTAAAAGAGAGAAAGACCAAAAACAAGAGTAAGAGAGGATAGAAAGAGAGAGAACAAGAAAGGACAAGAATGAGAGCAAGAACAAAGGAGAGAGATATCAAAATATTATAAGATACTTAGTGCACAAAATGTAAAATACTCCAAAGAAATAGATAGGGCTTATAGAAGAAAGGAAGTGAAAGAGGGTCAAACTCAGCTTCCAAAGTAAAGAGACTAAATGAGAAGGTTAACTCACATCCCTGCCTGGGAATCAGGGAGTTCTGGCCTATAGTAAAATACATTTCTCTTTCATGCAATGTCTACTCTATTGTAGGCACAGGGCTAGGAGCTATGGAGATGGTAGTGATAGATAAACAAGATCACCACACTTATAAGGCATATACATCAGCACTGCTGAAGACTAACCAAAATAATAAATAAATCACCACAATGGTGTCAAACTGCGATTCTCTATCCAGGAATAAACATGGCAATAATGATAAAAGCCATTCTCTCTATTCACTAATTTTACTCTGTCAGCCAGTTATCCAGACTTTGTGACCATGTTATTTTCAACTATAAAGTATGGCTGCCAATCCCTATCTGCCAACTCAGCATGAGGGTTAAATGAGTTAATAAAAATAGAACAAGTGGCACAGCAAGTGACATTGAGAAGACTGTCAAAGCTTTTGCTATGCTTTCCCAATTTAACTGTCCAATGACATTTTCAATTTAAGTGCCCAGCATTGTGCTGGACTATTAGTAAGTGGCCAGTGTACATGAGTTGAGCTCTAAGGCTGGGTATCTCGACAGGGGATGCAGGCAGCATTGCTGCTTCATGCAGATGCCTGTTCCCATAAAGAAAACCATTCTCTTTTTATTTTACAAGCCCAGGGGGTTATTAAATTAAATAGTTCCCTTGCTGATAGCCAACCAGAGTATCACCAAGCCATTCATGCTAAAATTACTAACAACCTTATCGATTCTGAAACCCAAATGGATACACAGACAAATCAACAAAGCAATATGTCTACATGGTATTGTGGTACAAAAGAGGAAAAAAAACTGTCAGGGGACCTGGTTTCTAGAAGTAATGTGCCATTGACTCACTGTGTGATCTTTGGGGGAAGAAAACATTTTCCCTCTTTGGGTCAAAGTTTGCTTCTCTTTAAATAGAGTAAATTAGAATACATGCTTGGATAGTTTCCTCATTTTAATGAATGGTTTATAGAATTATTTTTTCTCTCTGGAAAGAGAAAGTGAGCTGGTGAGGTGAAAATCACTGATGCTGTCTACCACATAATTTGGGTTCTTTTCTTGCAGATATGTGGTGGGATGACTATTTCCTCCCCTGATGAAGTTAGATATGTCCATTTGACTTGTTTTGCCCATGAAATGTGAGCAGAAGTGACAAGTACACTTCCAGGCATAAGGTTTAAGGAACAGTGCATGAATCACCTCCCTATCTTTTTCCCTCTAACATGAAAATCAGCATCTCAAAAATATTTGAGACGGTGGCTGCTCCATCATCCTGGCCCCTGAATGGCTGTGGTGAGCAGAGTTCTCCTTGCCAATCCATACAAGTGTGCTGAGATTATGAGGTTGTTGTTACTGCAGCACAACCAACCTATCTTGACTGATGCAGTGAGCAACAATGAGAGAGAGGAGGATCATCCATTTCCAAAGCAAATGATTCTGGTCAAACAAGGGATCAAAGAAATCAAGAGTTGAAATTGTCTTGAATTAAATGCAGGGCTCAGATCTCAGAACAGGTCACCAGAGTGTGAAAAAGGTCCCTAGAATACCTCTAGAACTTATATATGCAGACCCTAATTCTCCAGAAACTTTCAGGCCTGGAATATTCTGTGATATGCTGATGTTGTGGTTCAATCTGGGAAGACATCATTTATCCATGTATGAGTCTGTTTACACACTGCTGATAAAGACATATCAAAGACTGGGCAATTTACAAGAGAGAGGTTTAATAGGACTCACAGTTCCATATAGCTGGGTAAGCCTCAAAATCATGGCAGAAGGCAAGGAGAAGCAAGTCACATCTTACATGGATGGCAGCAGGGAAAGAGAGAGGTTGTGCAGATAAACTCTTATTTTTAAAGCCATCAGATCTCATGAGACCCATTCACTATCAGGATAACAGCAAGGGAAAAACCTGCCCTCATGATTCAGTCATCTCACACCAGGTCCCTCCCACAAGATGTGAGAATTGTGGGAGCTACAAGATGAGACTTGGATGGGGACACAGAGCCAAACTATATCAATCCGCAAGAGGGAGCATTGGAGTATCTAATCGTGTGTATCTCTAATAGGTTGGACAGCTTGTGTGTGCTCCTGGGCAGCTGTGCAAAGGAATAGATAAAGTTGACCTACGGCATCTTTAAGTGCTTTGTGCCTAGCAGCAGACCAAAACCATCTGGAGAGAAGGGCTGGTAAACTTTTCAAATTCTGACAGTCTAAATTTGAAATTCAATTATGCCTAGGAAAGACAACCCAACAAAAGCCACGTTACTGGAGATCTGTCTAAATAGCCAACAGTAACAGGCAGAGGGGTGACTTTGTATAAAAGATGAGTGTGATTGTGAGCAAGGTATTTATCTTTCCTTGAATTAGACCAGTGCCATGAGCCTAGAGGGAATGGGCTTAATAAATGGTGGCGGGTGGAATGTAGGTTAGCTCCAGAAGGAGAACATTTCAGTAAGGGTTATGAAACACCAGAGTAAGTGACTGATGAGGCTGTGTCATTTATTCCCCCTGAAAGATCACTGGGAAGGAGATGGAAAGTCTTTGTCAAAGTCAGATGTTGAGGAACAAGTCCAGGCCTAGTCGGGTGGGAGCAGAGGTTGAGGGGTCTCAAAGTGGGAAGTGAGGGGCAAAATCGCACTCCCCTTTCTACCCAGGTTTTCAAGAAAATGAAATCAGATTAATAGCAAGGAAGATGAAGGTCAAAATATCACCTTTTTAAAACATAACTTTAAACTGATGGACATATCTAAAAGACCAAATAGACCTGTTAAATGAGCTGCAGAATGGGACCTACTTGTCCTCTGGTCTCAGACAAGGGTGACCTGGGACAGTCTTTGTGCTGCATGCAGAGACAGAGCACCGGAAGAGTCCTTGGCATCATGCTCTCTGCATGCAAATCACTCTCTGTGGGGAAAGTAAAGTCTGAGCTGAACATGCCCAATTTAATCTTACCTATCCTCCAGTCAGAGAGGTCACTATTGTGCCTGGGACATAGTAAGCAAAAAATCAAAGAACATCACATCCAGTGGGCTCCCAACATGGAAGAAGGAGCAGGAAAACCCCTCCCAGACATTATGCTCCCTGCCTTTTCTCCCTGTCTTCTTCTCATTCATAATATCAATGTGTTGTGTCCAACACCTTCATATTCATCATTTTACTTAGTCTTCTTACAACCGTGGATGGAAGGTATTACCACCATACATAACCCATAGATGAGGAAACTGAAGCTGTGAGAGGTGATCAGCTGGTGGAGAGAGAGCCAGGAGTGGTACCTAGGGCTTCTTATTTCACCTTTTTCATTCTTTTGTTCATTGCTTTATGCATGAGTCCCACGAAAGAGTAGACCCTTACCCAGGAAAAAATCTTATCAATAACTGGTCACAATTTAGGCATTCACATTTATATTAAATTCTTTTTCACCCCTAGAAGCCAACACTGACCATAAGACCCCACGGTTTTGGAGAATGGTACAAGTGTCAGAGAGACACAAAATAGGAAAAGAAGACAGAATCTTAGATGCCCACATTTCTGCTCTCTATTTTACAGACAAAACAGATGCTGAAGAGAAAAGGCAAGGAGTTTGCTTGGGGCCACCCAGCTGGTGAGCCCCAGGGTTAGGAGCTGAACCTCACAGTTGTGACTCTGCATCCTTTCCTCTTTACCACTTTTCTTTGCTAGAACACAGGCACCCATGGGCCTGACACACTCTCAGATGCACATGTGCACCTTGGCACCGGCCCTGCAAGGATGTGGAGCTGAGCCACAGTTCACACACCCATCCCCCAGGTGACCTTGGACACTGAGTCTCAGTGGTTTTCTTACTCTGAGGCAAAACCCCTCATGATATCTGATATGCTTTGGCTGTGCCCCGCCCCGAATCTCATCTTGAATTGTAGTTCCTATAATCCTCACGCGTCGTGAGAGGGACCTAGTGGGAGGTAATTGAATCATGGGAGCAGTTACCCTCATGCTGTTCTTGTAATAGCGAGTGAGTTCTCCTGAGATCTGATAGCTTTATAAGGAGCTTTTCCCCTTTTGCTGGGCACCTCTTTCCTAACACCATGTGAAAGAGGACGTGTTTGGTTACCCTTCTGCCATGATTGTAAGTTTCCTAAGGCCTCCCCAGCCCTGCAGAACTGTGAGTCAACTAAATCTCTTTCCTTATAAATCACCCTATCTCAGGTATGCTTTTACCAGCAGCATGAGAATGGACTAACACAATATCAGAACGAACCAGTTTGCTCCCAAACGTTTTGATGTGAGGGAGAATAATACAAGTAACTAAACAGAAGAAATGTTTGGAGTTTGGGTGGCTTTTGCACAGTGGAGTGTGTCCAGGGAACGTGGATGTTATTGATTCTGTGTATAATTAGACTATTTATTGTGCTTTGGTCCAGGGCTTAGGTAGCGCTGCCCTTGTTCTCTGCAGCCCCATCCAGATTTATGGCTTGAAGAGTTTTTTTAGTCCCTTTTATTTTTATGCCTATCCAATTCGCGACCAAGATGGCTCAAGTTTAAAGTCAGTCCTGGGGCCCTGGAGAGCACCTCATTCATGAGCCTGAGGGAAAGGCCCCAGGGCCAAGCCAATGAAGAGATGGGACTTGCTTCTGACTGACCTACATGCTGCTGTCCAACAGGCTTTGGAAGTACACTTCAATACTTTTCACATGAGGAGAGTTTCCATTTTAAGTTAATAAACCCCCTCAAGGAAGGAAATGTAGCAGAGCATATAAACAACTCATGACTGAAACATTTTGGTCCAGAATTTTGTCCTCAAACTTGGCAATAACGCAGCAGGAGGAAAAGAAAATGTCAATGGATGTGTTGCTCCAGTGAGTGGAAGATTTCATTTGCTTAACACTTGCTGGGTCTGTGCCTTCGTGCCTGATAATGCTGAAGATCCCACCAAGTCAGGGAATGTCCACCTACTGTGCGTATCACACTATGGAGGGAGGAGAAAGATGGGAGACACAGAAATGGATAAAGAGGGAAAGAGGCGAAACACTACTGCAAGGTGAACAGCCTGGGTTACTAGCAGACAAAAATAAGTCAGTCTGTAAATATTTATGAAGATCTGTGAGAGACACTACCCTTACCCTGGAGCTAATCCATGACCCGGAGAGCAAAACTCTTGCTTTCACAGAACACATATTCTTGTGGAATGAGAAGGGCCATCAGCAAGTAAGCAAATCATTTCATGGAGTGTGTTAGTCTATTCTCCCATTGCTATAAAGAAATGCCTGAGACTGCGTAATCTATAAAGAAAAGAGGTTTAATTGGCTCATGATTCCACAGGCTGTACAGGAAGCATAATAGCATCTGCTCAGCTTCTGGCAAAGCTTCAGAAAACTTACAGTCATGGCAGAAGGCAAATGGGAAGCCAGCACTTCACATGGCCAAAGCAGGAGGAAGAGAGAGAGAGGCAGGAGGTGGTACACACCTTTAAACAACCAGATCTCGTGAGAACTCACTATGGTGAGAACAGCACAGAGGGAATGATGTTAAACCATTCATGAAAATCCACCCCCATGATCCAATCACCTCCAACCAGGCACCACCTTCAACACTGGGGATTACAATTTGATGTGAGATTTGAGCAGGGACACAAATCCAAACTATATCACCTAGTAATCAGTGCTATGGGAAAAAAGAACACAGGCAATTCTAATTAAGAATACCTCGTGGGGAGGAGAGGGGAGAGTGGAGAAAGAGTCAAAGCAGTGACTGAGCTGAGCCCTTAATTGTGAAAAGGAGCCACCATTCAACTGTGAAAGGGAAAAAAATTTCCAGTTGAAGGGAAGAGGAGTTGCCACAGTTCTGAAGTGAGAATGGATTTGGTGTGTTGGACAAATAAGAGGAAGGCCAGTTGGACTGGAGTGAAATGAGGAAGGAGACAGTTGTCAGAAGGGAAATCAGTGCAGTGGGCTTGGCTGGCCCCAGGTGCTGGGTCAAGGCAACGAGACCCATTCTGGATACAAGCCTCTGGGGTGGGCCTGCCTTGGTCAGCACTGACTCAGTATCAGACACAGTGTCTTTAGGATAGAGATGGGTGCCTCTGGCTGAGCGACATGGGGAAGCAGGAGCAGACGAGAAGCAGGAGGCTTGGGATTCTCAACCCTGGCTGCATGTTGGAGTCCCCTGGAGCTTTAAGAATACCGATAGCTTAGTGTCACCCTCAAAAATTCTGACTTACCTGGTTATGTGTTCAGCTTGCTATTTGTATTATCACTCTTGTTATTCTAGGGTGCAGCTAAGATTGTAAACTAGACCCAAATGACAGAGAGGAGGAAAAAGGTTTGGAGAAGACAGATTCATAATCATAAGATAGCTGTCATCCCCAAGCTTCTCCCTCCCACTGCAGACTAGATGCTCTCCAAGAATCCATCTGCCCAACTCTAAAATACTCACTGATTCTTTCACTTTGAATAAGACAGGAAGCCCTCGCATACACCTGTGAGGCTGAGCCAGAATGAACCTAGAGGGCTACAGCCAGGATGTGGGAAAATAATCCACATCTTTTCTTCCTACTGCATCTTACAATGCCACCAAGAGGGGATTTAAAAACAGGACCTGCAAATCCCCCCAATGTGCCAATCTGGCACACCAAGGCCAAAAGTTTACGCACTGGCTCCAGTGTGAACAAAGACAAGGCAGCTGTGCACACACTCTCTTCTTCACATTTTCCCATGTACACAGCTCCCACCTCCAGCTCTTGGACCGCATTTTCTACTGGGGTCAATGTATTTATATGACCCTCTTCCTCTTCAGGTTGTGACCCACTTTGAGAAGAGACACTTACCCTCATCATCTGGTCATTCTTCTCAACGTAATATATAGCAAGTTACAGAAGCCATCACATGCACACTGTATGAAATAAGAAGCGTGCCCCTCCTTAAGTGGGCAGTGTTAGAATTGAAAGTGATATGGTTTGACTGTGTCCCCATCCAAATCTCATCTTGAATTATAGCCCCTATAATTCCCATGTGTTGTGGGAGGGACCTAGAGGGAGATAATTAAATCATAGGGGTGGTTCCCCCATACGGTTCTCTTAGTAGTGAATAAAGTCTCATGAGATCTGGTGGTTTTATGAGGAAAAACCCTTTTTGCTTGGTCCTCATTTTCTCTTGTCTGCCGCCATGTAAGACGTGCCTTTGGCCTTCCACCATGATCGTGAGGCCTCCCCAGCCACGTGTGACTGTGAGTCCATCAAACCTCTTTTTCTTTATGTATTACCCAGTCTCATGTACGTCTTTATCAAAAGCGTGAAAACAGACTAATACAGAAAATAACCTCAAAAATTAGTCATTTGACAATTGGGGAAATCAAAACCCAGGGAGAGTAGTAACAAGCTGCCTTTACATCGGGCTTTGCCATTTGCACACTCACATCCATTTTCTGATGTAGTGTTCATGCTCCACTCACGTGGCAGTGCTCTTCTCATTATCTACATTTGAAAATAAGGAGAACCGGCCGGGCACAGTGGCTCACGCCTGTAATCCCAGCACTTTGGGAGGCTGAGGCAGGTGGATCACAAGGTCAGGAAATAGAGACCATCCTGGCTAACACAGTGAAACCCTGTCTCTACTAAAAATACAAAAAAAATAGCCGGGCATGGTGGTGGGCACCTGTAGTCCCAGCTACTCCGGAGGCTGAGGCAGGAGAATGGCGTGAACCCAGGAGGCGGAGCTTGCAGTGAGCCGAGATCGCACCACGGCACTCCAGCCTGGGCGACAGAGTGAGACTCCTCCATCTCAGAACAAAAAAAAAAAAAAAAGAAGAACTAAGGATCGCAGAAGTTAGCTAACTTGTCAAATGCTGCTAGCTTAGAGGGAGCCATGACCCCATCCAAACAGTCTGACAAAAATTCTGTTCTTTCCACTACTCAAGGGTCCTTGTATTTTGGCTGTGACCTCAAAAGAAAGCTGACCATTCACAAAGTTAGATTTAAAAAAAAATTCTTTAGGCCAAGTCACTTCCTTTAGCAACACAAAACCAAGTTCTTTGGCTTCTAAAAATCTGGGTAAAGGCACATCACACAACATTTCATCAGGGGAGCTCAAGGGAATACTTGGAATTAAAAACAAATAAACAAATAAACCTTAGAGAATAATATTAGGAGAAAAACACATGAAGTCAACTCTTTGCAACAGTGTTTTCCCTTTGTGTCAGCAATTCACTGTTTCCTGATATGTGTGCATGACCAAGCTCGTTAACCATGTTGGAGCTGAGTGCTGCTGCCATGGAGCATGATTTATTTCACTTTGGTTTCATATCTTCTGCAGATCAAGGCTTTCTTTACATATTACATTTTGCATTTTAAGAAAACGCAAAACGATTATATGTTTTGTGAGTTGCTAGGTTTTATTCTTTTTTTTTTCTCTCCAATCTTGCTAATGTTGAAAAAACCACTCTGACTCCCTGGCCCTATCCTCCACGGCTGTAAAATCACAAATCAGGCATAATAATTGTGTTCTCCTTAAGGATGCACCCAAGCATTTCAGCCAGCCTAGTGTACCAGTAATGAAATTTGCATTGTGCTTACAGAACTGTTGTATTGATATAAATGGACTTTTGTGGCCGAATGACTGAGCAGCAGTTGCTGGACCTTGGTGTGTATGAGCGCTTATTCTATTCCTGGGTCCCTGAAAAAGGCCAGCATGGACCTCCCTCAATAACCATGATAGTAGGAGAGGACTGAAGCAGCTAGTGTTGCTGCTCATTGCAGTGAGAAATTTGTCTGGACCCAAGCCACTTCCTTTTCTCTGTTCTCTTTACCCTCCCGTTTCCCACAGCCACAGGCCTCAAGTCATTCATTCACTCAGGCTCCCTGCAGGAGGATGTTACTGAACACCTGCAATGAGTGGGCAACTGCAGAGATCGCTGCCTGAACCCATGACCAGACATGAGGGTCAGAGGGATGGATGGGGATATAGTTCAGCCCCATAGCATATATGAGAAAATATTTAGATGTTTTAATCAACAGCAAGCTCAAAGTGAGGCTGCCTCTCTCTATCGTAAGAACTAACATTTCATGTGCTGCTGTCTTGACATCTTTGATCTTGATAGGACCCCAAAGACCTAACCATGAGTCGCCCTGCTCTCCCCAGATATGGCCGTCATTCAGGAATAAAGGTTCCCCTCTCAAGTAGTTTCCTTCATCCACCAGACATGCCGCACTGCACCCACCCACTCCTCAGCCTATCAGGTTGCTTCTCCCTGCCAGTCATTGAATCATTCAAACAACCAATCATGTACATCCTTCCATGCGAACCAAGGGTTGACCTGTCCTCTTGTTACTACAGAGCCCACCTCCCACAGTCCCTACTGGCCCATTTATTCCCAACGTGTGGCCCCGCATAGCATGCAGCACCCTCCTCTTTGGGCTCTGGGTGTATGTGAGCAATAAACCGCCGTCAGTCTCATCTGTCCAGTGTCAGGCATTGTGTGTTTGGCTGTCGTGCATTATTTAGGGTGGGGGATCCTCCTCTCACTAATGGGATGAAATGGAGGCAAGCAAAACATCGCTTTCCAAAAATCCCCACAATTCCATTTTAGATTCACTGATAGATAGAGAACAAGGAGTGTGGTTACTCTGATCTGCATTCACTTGGTCAAAATGTACCTAGAGTCCAGTTCAGGCTTTTTCAGGGACATGGATGGAGCGGGAGGCCATTATCTTTAGCAAACTAACACAGGAACAGAAAACCAAATATTGCATGCTCTCCCTTCTAAGTGGGAGCTAAATGATGAGAACACGTGGACACACACAGGGGAACAACACGCACTGGGGACTTTCAGAGGTTGGAGGGTGGGAGGAGAGAGAGGATCAGGAAAAAATAGCTAATGGGTACTAGGCTTAACACTGGGATGATGAAATAATCTTAACAACAAAGCCCATGACACAAGTTCACCTATGTAGGAAACCTCACTTGTGGCCCTATATATAAAAGTTAAGAAAAAAGTGTGTATTTAGGGAAAGCTGTCGGTAAGCTGGAGCATTCTCAGAACACTGGCACACACTGCTCAGATGGATGCGAGGGTGTCAGGGAGACACACTCAGACTGGACTCCTTAGCTTGGTAGTGAGTTGGGTGGGATAGAGCAAGACTGCAGAGTAGGAGATCTGGGTGCATTGCACAGGAGGGAGCTATAGCAGAGGCTCACAGCACTTGACCCAGCCCCTCTGGCCCTGTCTCCAGCTTCTGCATGCTCCTCCCCAAAGGAGTCACACCTAGAATATTATTCAAAATACGATCCATGGGTTACTGGAGCCACTTCACACAAACTGACAGCCAACAGTTTAGGGTCTTAGAGCAGTGCATCACCCACTGAGGGGTGTGAGGGTATGAAAGCTCCCTTGCCTCAAGGTGGGACAGACTCCAAGGGTAGTTACACTCCAGGGCTCCCTTGGCCATTGGCTCAGCTGAGGGCTCTCCTGAAGCTGCACAGATCTTGCTTACTCTGCTTCTATGGGAGTTTCTCGAAGGTACTTCCTTGATAAGTCTCTCTCTTTCTCTCTCTCTCTCTCTCTCTCTCTCTCTCACACACACACACACACACACACACACACACAAATCTCCATCCCAGAGAACCTGGAGAACCTACATCAAGTCAGCATCAGGGCCTTGGCTCTATCAAAGAACCAGATAATGCACCGGAACCTCAGACCGACATGAATGGACAGAGAGGCAGGCCAGGCAGAAAGAAGGGGCACCAGACAGAATAAACAAAGTTTTAACCAAGAAATTGTAACCTAGGGAGCTGATGCATTGTCACAGGGATCCTTACAGGGCCACTAGGATGCTGAAGTGGGAAACAGGCTAATAAAAAAAGTACTTAAATATAGAAGGGATCAACTCAGGTTTGTTCAAATGTCTTTCCTGGGAATCCAAGCGGATTGTCTTACGGAAAAGAAAAAGAAGCAAGGTAACTAAATCCTAATATTTGAATAATATCCATAAATAAGAAATTATAAATGTTCTCTGGGATTCCATGGGAGTAATGGGATCAATATGTGGAATGAGGTGAAGACGGATTCACTCTCTGTTTAAGGAGGATCACTCTAAGAGTCATGGCTGTTCAAAGACAGCATGGCCCCTCAGAAGTTAATGAGTATTTGGTCACTGGAAGTGGAGCACAATTTTTAGAGATATTATTGAGGGCATGAAAGCATCTCTTAAAAGGATGTGGAATTAGATAACTTGTGAGATTCACTCCAGCTAAAGACTAATAAATCGTAGTGTCTCACTCTTCTCCCAGCCCCACCGGGTTCCAGGGGAAATAGACCAATGCTTCCAGCCCAATTTATTTCCCTTGGGGTTTCTTTAGCACTTTCAAAAAATTCAATAGGTAAACAACAACAACAAAAACCCTAAAAAAATGAAGAGTATGCTAAAACAATGGACACAACTTTTTTATATTACAAACTTTTAAAATAATAATTGAATGGTCAGAGTAAGGAAAAAAACATTATTTTGCTACTACAGATTATGTAAAAAACAAAAACAAAAAACAAAACATCAATTTAAAAAGAAAAATTGCTCTGCCCAAAATAGGTAAGTAGGCAATGTTACACTGACAGTTTTGCTGTGAACAGGTAAGAACTTCATTACATGCTAGTCTTACTTCACAAACTGCTGCTTGGGAAATTTTACTCTTAAAAATACCTCCACTAGAGTCTCATTGTGTGGCTGTTTGTGGCTTTCATGATCTAAAGGATGTCTTTAGGTAATATATTTAGGTAATAAAGGGAGGTCTCTTTCAAACTTTTATAACTAAATGCAACTTCCCAACAATAATCAAGTGAAATCTATTTTGCTTCCTGCAATACTTCACTTATCATTAGTTCCTTGAGTTTATAAAACATTTTCACATCCCTTATTTCACTGGATGCTCATGACAACCATATGTTGGTAGGCAGAACCATATCGTTATTGCGTGTTTACATGTAGCTGGGTCCTAGCTGGGTGTGAGATGTTCAGTGTGTGAAGTTGGACAACCTTCTCCTCATCTAGCTAGGTCTGTTTGTTTGCACTGGGTGCACTTACCCTTGGGAAATGACTTTGTAATATATCCTGCCTGAGGATAGAGGGGGAGCTCAGGGAAGCTTTTCTAGAGGAGCATTTGCTGGAGAGAAAGTGGGTTCCAGGTGTTCTAGGTAAAGGAAAAAGCGAGTAGTCACGCAAGCTTCCCAGAGAAGGGAAGGAGAAACACAACAAGTGTTGTAGGAAGAAAGAGCAGCAGGTGGGACAGGCCACAGGCAAGAGAGCTGCAAGATGTTCCAAGAGTTGGACAAGATGAGAAAAGCTGGGAGAGAAAGCCAGAGAGAGAGGAAAGCTCCCACCACACCTCAATGACTCCTCTCCCCTCCAACCGTCTATCCTCCTGTCTTCTCCAGAGTCATAAATGGGAATAAGTATCCTGTTTCTCAGTCCAAAACCTGGGCCATCTCCCTTGCCATCTGTCTTTCCACAGCCCCTCACCCACCACCAGTCCCTGGGTACCTTCCATCCACTTCCAGAGCTCCACTTGGGGATGAGCCACCCTCATCTCTCAGGACCTGCAGAGCCTCCTAATGAGGTGTCCCAAGGCCAATCTTCACCCTAAAGGGGTGTCTCCAAGGCCGACCTTCACCCTAATGGGGTTCCCCAAGGCCAACCTTTGCCTTTTTCCAGTCCACATCCACAGAACAGCCTAAGTGATATTTTAAAAACAAACCTTATCAATTCACTCCCTATGTAAAGCCCTTCAATGCTTCTCCTTTTGTTTAGAATAAAATCCAGGCTTTGTACAGTCAGCCCTTCCTTGTCACTCCACCTTGCCTCACATCATCTCTGCCCTACTGGCTCACTGCGGCCTCTCTCACTGCCACCTGGGTTCTCAGATGCACCACACTGCGTCCCTGGTCATTTGTGCCTGGCCCAGAGCCCTCCCCTCTCCTCGCACCTCCTGTTAGCTCATCTCCCAAATGTCAGCTAAGGCATTACTTCCTTAGGGGAAGATTTCTCCGTCCCTAAACTAGGTTAGCAATTTAGTAATCCCACTCACCGTCATTTGCTTTCATAACACCAATAACTTCTCATCCTTTACTTATCTCTACTGGAATGAAATCATTATTTGTGTCTCTTTGACTCAAGCATAAGTTCCCAGGACAGGAACCATATCTGGAAGAACAAAATGAGAGCCACGTATACCCAGGGCCAAGTCCAAGGACTAGCGCATTCTAGGGGCTAAATAAATGGTTTGGAAAATAATTTTAAAAAATAGAAAAAGAAAATTTATTTTAAAAGGATCAAGAAAGATATGTCTACTAAAGAATTCGAATGATTCAGGATTATAAGTAGGACTAGATGAAGGGTTTTAAAGATCTGGAAGCTTTTCAATTCAGAGACAGATGGAGAGTGGACTGGTTAGGCATGGAGACACAGGTTAGAAGAACGCTAGTGTGGTGTGCTGAGTGGTAATTACTGAGGCCTCAAACTGGGCAGTGGTCACTGAGCATATATTGGACAAAAGAATGAAGGGCAATAAAGTGGATAGAGTTTGCAGAACTCATCAGTTGGCCAGAGTCCACAGGTCCAACAGGGGCAGAGTCAGGACATAATTGGAACTTGGGCAAATGGCAGGTCGATGATGCCTTGATCCAAGGTAATGGGACCAGGAGCAGTAGAAGGCTTATAGGATGTGTTAGTTTCTGGAGGCTGTAGTGACAAATGGCCACAAACTGGGGGGGCCGAAACAACAGAAACATGATCTCTCATTGTTTTGGAGGCCAGAAGTCTGAAATAGTTTGTTAGCAGGGTTGGCTCCTTCTGAAGGCTTCCAGGGAGTATATTAGTCAGGGTTCTCCAGAGAAACAGAACCAAAGGATAGATACATACACATATAGATACACAGATAGGTGGAGATATAAAGAGATTTACTATGAGGAATCAGCTCACATGATTATGAAGGCTGAGAAATCTCACAATCTGCTGTCTACACATTCAAGACCCAGGAAAGCCAGTGGCGTAATACCAACCAGTCCATGTCTGAAGGCCTGAGAATCAGAGGAGTTGATGGGGCAAGTCCAGTTTCAGGGCAGGAGGAGACCTATGTCCCAGCTCAAGCAGTCAGGCAAAAGGAACGTATTCTCCCTTCTTCCTCCTTTTGCTCTATTGAAGCCCCAGTGGACTGGATGGTGCCCACCCACACTGGAGAGGGCCATTTACTTGACTGAGTCCACTGATTCAAATGTTAATCTCTTCCAAACACCCTCAGAGATGCACCCAGAAATAACGTGTAATCAGACATCTAGGCACCCAATGGCCAAACTGAAACATGAAATTAACCTTCACAGGGAGAATCTGCCCATACCTCTCCCCTAGGTTCTTGTGCTTCCTGGTGTTCCTCAGCTTGTAGACACATCACTCCAATCTCTGCCTTTTTCTTCATATTGCCTTCGCCTCTCTGTGCCCCTGTGTCCCAAAATGTCCTTTCCTTTCTCGTATAAGAACACATGTCATTGGATCCAGGATGATCTCATCTCTTGATATCTTTTACTTAATCACATCTGCAAAGACCCTTCTTCCAAATATGGTCACAGCCACAGCAACTGGGGGTTAAGACTTGGACATATTTTCTGAGGGGACATAATTCAACTCACTACTCAGGAAATGTGTAAATGTGTAAATCACAGGCCTGTTGTGTCACCTCTTGAAGGCACGGGATAAAGAGCTGACTGTCTGGAGATCATTCAAGATCAGAGTGAGCTGAGGTTATAAAAGGAAGACACTAGGAACTAGAAAGTCTACCCAAGAAAAACAGACAATATTCTATGGGTATTAGAAAACTGTAGACCAGCTGCAGAACTGTACCTAAGAAGCTCATTAAGACATTTAATCCCCAACCATTTCTTGCTCAATAATAAATTTACTCCACATAGTCACATCACAACTACTTTTGAATGCTCGTTGATATCCAGGATAAATCTGGCATGAAATAATATACCAACTATGCTGTTGGAACTGTTCAACTTCAGTATCTTGAAACTAGAAAGTATTGGCTCAATCATTAGGATAATTCATCTTTTGTTTAGCTGTTTACTCGTTAAAGAATGATTTACTGAGCAGCCTAGGACATGCCAAGCACTATGTAAGGTCAGAAGATGCAAACGTGACTCAGCCAGATTCTCTCCCTCAGAGGATCACTGCAGAATGGGGTTCTCACCTTCAGTACTACTGACATTTTAGTCAGCTTATTCTTTGTTGTGGGGAGGTGCATTGCACATAGTGGGATGTTTAGCAGCATCTCTGGGCTGGAAACATCGAATGCCAGTAGTAACCTTGCCGCTCAGATGTGACAACCAAAGATATCCCAAATATTGCCAAATATTCCCTGGGCACAAAATTGCTGCAGGTTGCTAGCAATGGCCCTAGGGTGATAGGGTTGGCACTGGACAACTTTCACAAGCAGGACAACCCTGGCACTGTCCATGAGGAAGAACACTGATATGGGGGTCTAGAAGCCCAGGCTATGGGGTGGGGGAAGGGAGGTGAGGCAGAGAGTAGATGCAGGAGATTTTAGAGGGGCCTGAGGGAGATGAGCTATGTACCAACTCATTCAGAAATCTTCCATATTTTAACAAAGGACATGCTATACCAGAGTCCAAATATGAAAATCCACAGAGCTGGGGCTCAAATCTGGCCTCATTGCTTATAAACCCAGCATTGTTTTCTGCAGGGATCCAGAGTGAGCCTCCATGTGGCAGCACAAATGCTCTCACAGACACTCTCAGGGTTAGGCTGACACTACGGACATCCTCAGCAACAGATGGAGTTAAACAAAACAAGCCCTGCACTGTTTCATATACAAGGATCTCTACTGAGCCCTTCTCTTTTCCCTTCTCATTTCCCTAAACCACTTGATTTAAATACCCAGCTTTTGTATTAACTCACCAGAATAATTGACATCTCAATGTCTTCCTCTTTGTCACCCGTTACTAAATATACATTCTTCTCTGCAAAGTTTTCAGATTGACTGCTCCTGACAGACAACACAGATTTCAACATTTACACAGAAGTTGTCTGTCAAAAAAAAAGGAATAGAAAAAAAAAAAAAGATGCCCTATTTTAGGATGTCTCTTTGCTTAAAACGCAGGAGAGGGAGGAAGGAGACATCTCTGCCTGTGCATAACAGCAATTTATGCCAGGATGCATAGTCTTGCTGGAGATGTTGCTAAGCAACTGCCTGGAGGCAGGTCAGGGGGCACAGGGAGACAGAAGGTAGAAAAGGCACCAAGGCCTGGGCACTGCAGGACATGCAGAGACCCACTTGGGACACCCACCTTCTTCCCCGTCTCCTGGCAGCTAGAATAACCTCAGAGCTGATTTTGCCTCTCTGTGGCCTTGAAGCTAATAAAAGAGATTTCACACCAAAAGCAGAGCTTAGAACACAGTCACTGTTGCTGGCATTTTTTCTGCTATTCCTTGTGTGGTAGATAGAGCTGAAGCTTGAGCGTTAAGCATGCTTAGTTCCTGCATCTGTAAAATGATGATGGCAGCTGTGCCATCACCGCATGGTGGTCAGACCTCTGTCGTGCTCTCAGGCCATCTGTCCTTACCTCCCTTACAGCATTCACCACCATGTCACATCGAAATTTTCTGTTCCTTCTCTGCTTTTCCCCAATGAGACCGTGTGTTCCAAGTTCAGAGACCACATCTTCCTCATCCGTCATTACTCAGTGAGGAGGATACTGCCTGGCATGCAAGAGGGCCTCAAATAATTTTATCTTTCCTGATCTGAACCAAGACCTCTTAGAGTGTCTTGCAAAACCCCTCATACTCCAGTTTCACCTACATGTCTGCCCTCATCTCCAACTATCCTTGTACCTTCCACTCACCCTCCCAGCCTCAACACAGTCTTCATTTTATTGGCATACTTCTTTCTACTTCCTGTGTAAATAAGGTTCGCTAAACCACTGGTCCCTCTCCCCGCTTAACTTCTGGTTAATTCCTACTCATCATCTAAAACTCCACTCAAGCATGAACTTCTCCATGAAGGCCCCATGCGCTTTTATCTAAGCAACCAACCTGCAGATGGAGAGTATGACATTACAGAGAGGAGGGGACTATGGCACAGCAGAAATTGATTCTGAGCCATTTATAAAGAGGCAGAGAACTGTTCATTTGGAATAACTGCTCTTCTAAGTCTTGGGTTATCTATAAATATTTGGCTTGCTGAAGGTCACACAGAGAGTGAATGGGGGGCAGATCTAATTTCCTGCAGTTGGATTCCACAAAGTCAAGTAGGAAAGTAGCAACATAAAACCCACATCTAACTCCTCCCAAATTTTCTGCATATCCCTCTGAATCATAAATTGCTTGTGACGTGCAACGCAAACCCTTCATTAGTTCAAATAGTCAGTACTAATTTATTAAGCCTGTACTTTGGACTGATAATAGTGGAAGGTACCAAAATATCATGCATTTATTTGCTCATTCAATTCAGTCATTTATACATCATTCAATGAAAGGCACTGTGCTAGTCTCTGAACATTCAAAGATGGATCCCCCCAGCCCTCAGGTTGCTCACAAGTAGACACTACAACACAATATTGAGCTGGTTTGTTTCCTGTAGGCAATGGATCTTCTCTCCACACCTGGTCCAGTAACACCTTCATAAAACCTCTAGACCTCATATTCCTGCCTTTCCATAGCTGCCAGCTTGGGGCTTGAACCACAGGAAGTGGTGTATAATCTTCTTGTTGGTAGAACTTGAAGATCTTATTGGTTTGTTTCTTTAATTGAATTTCCTGCAATTTGATCCCACAAAGCCAGGTAGGAAAGTAGTAACTAAAGCACCCACCACATGCTTTGTCTTGTGAGTCTCCTATATCTTCTCACTTAGTCCTCACAACAATTCTTTGAAGTAGGAATCATTATCCCTGCCTTCATATATATGAAAAAACTGAGTTCACAGAGAATCAACATCTTGCCCAGAGCAGAACCAATAATGGGGGGGGGGTTTCTCCAAAGTTGGCTTACCTTTCATGAGAGCATGCTGCCCAAACAGGTTCAGAATTCTGTAGATACAGAATAGGAAGAAAGGATCTCAGAGGAAGGAACAACATAGGCATGAAGGTGCATTGTGTTAGGGAAACACGACATGTCAGGCATAGCCAAGGCAGAGTGTGAATGTAGACTTATACGGAAAATGTGGCTGAAAAGAACATTGGGGGCAGAGCATGAAATGCCTTGAAAACCTTTGCGCGGTGCTCAGCTGCATGGTTCTGCCTACAAGTACTCAACAATAGCAATTGGATATATTCTCTGTTGTAAGCCAGACCTAATTTTCCAGAGTAGACCTAGGGAAGTATTTACTTTGCAGTTCCTGTGTTCTCAAAAGCTACCCTTATCTGTCTTCACACCCACTACTGCCCCCACTACAGAAGCTACCCAGCTTTTACCGCAGTTATCACACTGCATCCCAACCCGATTATGACTCCATCTAGCCTTGCTTAGCTGTGATCAACTTGAACAAAGGCATTCTGTCAGGTGCATCACAGCAAAGCTACCTCCTAGCGTGATGCTAGCTAGGTGCTAGCCTTATACTTCATTAATAAGCTGTATTTGTCCATTCTCATACTACTATAAAGAGCTACGTGAGACAAGGTATTTTACAAAGAAAAGAGGTTTAATCAACTCACAGTTCCACAGGCTGTAGAGAAAGCATGACTGAGAGACCTCAGGAAGCTTACAATCATGGACAAAGGCAAAGGAGAAGAAACTTTTTTTGAGACAGAATCTCACTCTGTCACCAAGGCTAGAGTGCAATGGCATGATTTCAGCTCACTGCAACCTCCACCTCCCGGTTTCAAGTAATTCTCCTGTCTTAGCCTCCTAGTAGCTGCAATTATAGGCATGCACCACCATGCCCTGCTTTTTTTTTTTTTTTTTTTTTTTTTTTTTTTTTGTATTTTTAGTAGGCACAAGGTTTCACCATGTTGGCCAGACTGGTCTCAAACTCCTGACCACAAGCGATCCACCCGCCTCGGCCTCCCAAAGTGCTGGGATTACAGGAGTCAGCCACCATGCCTGGCCAACAAACACCTTCTTCACATGGCAGAGTGGGAGAC
This sequence comes from Colobus angolensis palliatus, assembly GCF_000951035.1. Classification (NCBI taxonomy): domain Eukaryota; kingdom Metazoa; phylum Chordata; class Mammalia; order Primates; family Cercopithecidae; genus Colobus; species Colobus angolensis. Next base: position 9,473,310 of record NW_012114821.1, read on the forward strand.
AGCAAGTGAAGAGGGAGGTGCTACATGCTTTTAAACAACCAGATCTCATGAGAACTCACTCACTATCACGAGAACAGCAAGGGGGAAATCTGACACCATGAGCCAATCACTTCCCACCAGGGCCTTCCCCCCAACACCAAAGATCATAATTCAGCATGAGATTTGGGTAGGAACACAGAGCCAAACCATATCATAAGTGAGGTAGTGAATTAGTGATGTATTTAAAGCAAGCCATCTCTCATCGCCATCCACATAACAACTCAAAATCTTTCGTAAAGGCCATCTTATCCCTTGAATGTAAACTCCCTTTGGAAATGCTTGACAGGGGATATGGCACAGTTTCATTCAGCTCAAGGTGATTTGGAGTGTATGTTTGAATTTGACTTCTCTGAGAATGACATCCCACCCAAGGCAAAAAGGGGGTATGCCTGCCGGGTTGGGGAGTGAAGGAATCTGAGCTAAGGCTGCTAATTGGGCTGCTCTTAATTACAGTCATTCTTTATGCTGGGAAATCGGAAGGGGAGGCAGGGAGTGCAAGGGCTTTATTTTTAACAACCACACTTTCTGCGAGATGTGTGGCCCCCATTTACAGCAGCAAATGGAATTCATGCCAAGGAGATGGGGCTCCATTATTAAGTGCAAATAATTAGGCCCTTAGTTCCTGGAGTTGGGAAAAGGAGAGCTCTGTGCAGCACAGGGGTGGAGAAAGTACCATTCATTTTGAGTTTTTCATCATTTAAAATGATAATTAGTGGGAGATAATATGCCTCAGTCGCCAATTTTGCCTCTGATTATTTGCTTGAATATGGTAATTGTATGGTTTTGTTTTGCCCTCCCTTCGATATGCTTCCTAAAGTCCTTGTGATGTTTAGGGGGTTGGGGGACTCGTTTTTATAATATCTCTCAAAGTAACCATGGAAATATATAATTAGACATTATTCAGGATAGAACGACCCAGGTTGCAGGAGCATCTGTGGTACAGTGCATTTAACTATGCAACGACTCTCTCTTAATACCAGCAGGACATTATTTTCCCTGATTTTATAGTCCTGTCTTATGGGACTTTATTTTATAGTCCTGTCCTATGGGACTATGGAGGAAATAAGTCCAGACAGAAGACCTGTTTTCTGGTAATAGCTCTGCCCCGTGTGCAACTGGTCCTACATCTCTGAAAGCAGGTGGGAAGGGAACGTAGGTGGTTTCAATTGTATTACTAAGTGCTTGCATTTGTGTACCTTTGTACTTCTTCACTGCCAGTGGAAGATCCTGTAAAATCACTTCTCTACATTAAAATGCCTGCGTATCCCCAAAATAGGAGGAGGGAGAGTTCTGTTTTTATTAAAATATAAATACGTATTCTATATGCCATGGATATGTAAGAATACTAGAAGTTACAGCTATATATTCTCACCATCGGACACAAAATATCTGTGGTGCACAGTGGCTCTATGGATTCCAGTAAAGGACTAGGTTATATCATTTGCTTGGCAATCTGGAAAGATATACTCAGTTTGGAAGGAGGGGAGTTAGGAAGCTACCAAAAGTGATGGGGAACAGAGGCAGAGGAGGCTGACTTCAAGGCAGAAGAGGTTGCATTCCCTGGCCATTCCCTTGTGGATGGGGACCTAGTTAACTTAAGGAAGGAAGCTGGTCGCCCGGAAAGATGGAGGCACAATTAGAGGATTGGGACTTTCAGTTCCACCTCCAACCTCCAGGGAGGCAAGAGAGGCTGAAATTCAAGTTGATCACCAACGGCCAATGATGTAATCAATTATGCCTATATAATAAGGCTCCCATACAAACCCAAAAGGACTGGGTTCTGAGAGTGTCCAGTAGCTGAACATGTTCAGATTCTTGGGACACTAAGACTTCATCCAAGGTTTAATGTCACATCAAGCAATGGCATCGTAAGAATGGGATGGGCTCAGCTTTAGGAGGCCAGCTTCTTCGGGGTAAATCCAAATTCCTGGGCATGGTACAGAAGGCCATTAGTGATCTGAGCTTGGCCTGTCTTACCAACGTTCCCACTTTATCTCTCTCATTCTAGTCCTACCTCTTCAGTTCCCTGTATTCCATGTTTCAGGCACTTTGGATGTCTTGGAGAGTCTAGAAAATTGTCTTTCTTTCCCCTGTCCAGAATGTCTTATCTTTCCTCTTTGTCTACATAACTATAAACCACCCTTTAAAACAAAGCTCAAATATCAATTCCTCTGGAAATCTCCCCAGTTTGGGTCAAATTCACTTCCTGAGCACAACCACAATATTCTGAATTTATCCCACTATTGCACTCACCAAGCATTTAGTAGGTGCTCAATAAATGTTTGATTCATTAATATAGCTTCCTCCTGTGACCTGTATAACATCTCATCTGTTCATTCTGTCAGTTGAGTTGGGTTCATTTTTCCTGTATCCTAGTTCACTGGCTGGAGGTATTCTTATATCTCTTTGCCTTGAGTTCATTCCAATTCTAACTCAACACCAGTCAGTTTAACCTATGTCAACCCAACTCAACTCACTCCAAGTCAAGATCAGAATTGAACAGAATTAAAGCACACATAGCTGGTTTTTGTCTCAGAATTGGTTATATGGGGAGAAATCCCATACACATTTTCATGACCAGAAGTGAAGTGAGGTAGAATATGCTGTGTTATGTTGATGGCGTAAGAAAAGAAAAAAACACTTTTTTTCCTATCCTCACAAAAAGAAACACTAATTCCAAATACTACTTAAGGAGAAAGGGAGGATTCATACTTTCTCTGTCCAGTGGTCTTGTCTTTGTACCTGGACAGAGTCAGAGCCTCGTGAATAATGCTAGGTTCTCATTCTCATCAGGGAAAAGTGAGATGAGTCTAGGATGTGAAGCCAGGGCCAAGCTTCCAAAAAGATGATTCTTCCTAGAAGGGACTGAGTGGGATGTTAAGCATAAGAAATAACTGTGTGCCTGAAAATGTCTAATTTTGTTGTTCTAAAGTTTATGTTATTAACTGGTGCTCTCTATTGCAGAGTAATAAAAATGGATCCAAGACTCTGTTGAACCTGAGTTCGAATCCCATTGACTACATATCATCAAAAGCTTACTAGCTACTTATATTTCCAAGGAGGAAAATAAATTTCTGCTTCACTCCCTAAGAAGGAACATTGCTGGAGAAACACTTTCACCCTCTCTCTACCCATCACTCACCTAGAGGAGGGGAGTGAATGGAGATGTTGAAGGAGGGTTTTCTGGCATACAGGGATTAACTCATTCTGACCTCAAGGGTCAGTCTTCTCCTCTACCATAAGCTCATATTACACACATTTTGGCATGACCAATGGACCTAAGAGAGCCGGTAAATTCAATTCTGGAGTAAAGACTTAGGACACCTGCCATGCCACATATCTAAACTCTAGTATCCAACCAGCCTTCTGTGTAATAAAGCTGTCATTTTGAATGAAATTTTTTACTTCCCATTTCAAATTAACATTTTGAATGCTATCTTTCTGTCTCCCATTTCCTGTTTCATTGATATTGAATGTTAAAACCGTGAAGAAAGTTACACATCAGCCCCGTCCTCCCCAACAGATGTGTGAACTTGGCCATCCACACCATCACTCCAGGTCTCTGTTTCCCCACTTGTAAAATTGGACTAGCACTTCCTATCATCAAACTATTGTGGGAAATAAAAGAAACAGCATATGAAAAATAGTCTGGCACCAAATAGAATGTTAGTTCTTTCCAATCTCTACCTTAGAAAAACAAATATATTGATGACCTATGGTGTTCTTGATGTGTTCTCTTTCTTCTCCCAGTCCCATTCTACTCTCACCTTACATTCCCTATTTTAATTAAAGAAATCACTTTCTACCCATTTGTGGCAGATAGAAATCCATGTTATTGACACTTAAACCCTTACCTCCAGGACAAATATTTTCTTCAAGGACCCAACCTGGTATCTCTACAAGAATGTCTCAAAGCACCTCAAATGTAACATGTACCGGAATTCATCTCCTCCCACCCAAGCCCTCGACCTGTGCCTTTTCTCAACCTCCCACACAGAAGTCATAATCACCTGGCCCACATGCACCATAAGCAAATTCTACTGAAGCCAGCTCCAGACTGAACCCCCCCCACTCATCCCGCCCTGAGTCACATCTTCAGCAATTCCCAGCTAGACTCATCCAAGAGCTTCTTCCTCCTCTCTCCATCCATCATGCACCATAGAAAGCTCTACTACAATAGCTACCAGCTGTTTTGTGTGTTCTACTCCTTATCATCGCCCCTTCCCAAGCTGTACATTTCCAGAGGCAGGACCAGTGATTCTCCTTCTCCGCATCAGCATTGTTATCTACACAGATCTTGCCATAGAGAAGCACCTTAAAAGTGTTAGTGAAATTGAAAGTAGATTGATCTAACCTCTGTTCCCTGTTCTCTCCTATTGAGAAATAACCTTATTTTAGTGGTGGCAGTAAAGAGTTGTCAGAAAAGTGACATTAGATATTATTAATATTATGAAGTGAAAAATTACGTTGGCCTGCGCACAGTTGTACTAGCTTCTTTGCTTTCTAACCCAGTGTTCTAAGGGATCTCAAGTAGCCAGCTGTTAAGCTTCTTACATAATAAGCCAAGTGCATCTGTCCAGGTTAAGGTTGGTATGATAATAGCCACAGTCACCAAATTCTATTTGCAGAGATCTCCAAGGGAATAAAACACCGCTGGTCCTAAAAAGCAACATGTGGAAAATCTAATGCTCTATCTCCAACTCAACCTTGGCAGTGTATTCAATACTTTCTATAACATAAAAAAAGAAAAAGAAAATGTGCATTTCCCTATTTGAATAAACTGTAAACAGCCTCTCCTATCTAGTACTTATCCCATATGCCCTTCTTGACTGATTTTCCAATCTCCAGGCCACAGAAGACTATGGTTGAGTGACAAGAATAGGTTAAAGAATGTTGGCACTACTTTTTTTAAAAAGCAAGAGAAAGAACCCTGACACCTCCTTAATATTTATTAGCATGAAAAAGAACCCAATGAGGTAGCATCACCTTGGCAAATAAAAAGGAACTGACACACTGGCATGTCATCCTGGCACATGCCATCTAAAGAAAGCACTGTGTGTATTAAATGTGGAGATTTGCCTTTTATTTCATTGTCATGACCTTATTAGGAAAGAGCCTCCCTCTTCCCAAAAGGGACTTCTGCCCAAGATGCACAGCCCATTTACCATTCACTTCTGCCCCTTTTAAAAATAGCTTTTTGCTTTCCCAAGACCATTGGCAAGCCCAGGCTCATGTGGAGTCAACCTTGTGCCAGACACTGTTGGTGACCTCTTCTATCCACTCACTACCCACCTCTATACAGGGAGGGTGCTTCCTGAATCCCAGGGCCACCTGTATACAGGAAAGCTGGAAGACCCTGAAGGTTTCCCTCGATAGCGAAAAATGCAGAGTTGGTGGTTAACTACTGTGGCATCCTTGCACATCAGGTGAGAGGACTCGGAGGTTTATGCCCTACTCTGGCTCCCAAAGTTTTCCCAAAGAATTGACTCCCATTGGCCATAGCAGTCACTTTCTTGACAACATACACTTTGCTGGCTTCCTTCTCTAGCTCTCTTATATTACCCCTCCCCTGCTGTTGTTTCTCAACATCATCTTCTAAATGAATCACCTGCACTTAAATTCTAGTCTCAGGGTCAGCTTCCAGCCCAACTCCTGCCTAGATCTGAAAGAAAGTTTTGCTTCAGGACTTCTCTCTAGAGGGGGTCACCTTCCTGAGGAGCACAGCCCAGATCTCTGAGGTCTTGCTCAGCCTCGTGCTGCAGACTTATTCCAGGCATGGGAGGATTTCTATTGCCTTTGGATGCAGGTTCAGAGCTGAGTTTGCAGCCAAAGCATCAGCACTCATAGGGCTGAAAAGATAGTCACTGAGACCTCAAATTCCAAGGCTAACAGGCAGCTTATTTCAAATTGTATTTTTAGTGACTATGGTATGTTTACCATATTCTGCCATATATAAGATTCCTTCTACAGGAGAGTTCAAATTATCGTATTTTTTTTTATTATTATTATACTTTAAGTTCTAGGGTACATGTGCATAACGTGCAGGATTGTTACATATGTATACTTGTGCCATGTTGGTGTGCTGCACCCATCACCTTGTCAGCACCCATCAATTCGTCATTTATTTCAGGTATAACTCCCAATGCAATCCCTCCCCCCTCCCCCCCATGATAGGCCCCGATGTGTGATGTTCCCCTTCCCGAGTCCAAGTGATGTCATTGTTCAGTTCTCACCTATGAGTGAGAACATGCGGTGTTTGGTTTTCTGTTCTTGTGATAGTTTGCTAAGAATGATGGTTTCCAGCTGCATCCATGTCCCTACAAAGGACGCAAACTCATCCTTTTTTATGGCTGCATAATATTCCATGGTGTATATGTGCCACATTTTCTTAATCCAGTCTGTCACAGATGGACATTTGGGTTGATTCCAAGTCTTTGCTATTGTGAATAGTGCCGCAATAAATATACGTGTGTATGTGTCTTTATAGCAGCATGATTTATAATCCTTTGGGTATATACCTAGTAGTGGGATGGCTGGGTCATATGGTACATCTAGTTCTACATCCTTGAGGAATCGCCATACTGTTTTCCATAATGGTTGAACTAGTAAACCACAATGAGATACCATCTCACACCAGTTAGAATGGCAATCATTAAAAAATCAGGAAACAACAGGTGCTGGAGAGGATGTGGAGAAATAGGAATACTTTTATCATATTTTTTAAATGTAATATCATTTTTTTTAAGTAAAAAGAAGAACACAGCAATTTGCATTCTTTCAACAAAATGCAGGTAGTTAACTCAAGGAAGTATCCCTTGGACAAAGCGTCAAGAGAAGAGCATGCACAAGGCTTTGGAAAGGAGCATCACATACTTGCTTTGTGAACCCAATGTTGTTGGCATGGAAACAACATCTCTCTTTAGAACTTTAGTTCTGAAATGCCTTCAGGTCAGTACCATGAAGATATTATCTACTAGTCCACAGAGGTGATTCAAAGTCAACATATAATCTTTATAGTGCTGGAAAAAGAAAATATCCCAAAGGCTCAACAAGGAAGCAGAGGGTAGCATAAGGATGATTCTCAAACCACTTCCTCACTCACTCAGCAATGCCATGCATTCTCCTCTATAGGGGGTTGCGTTCAGTGCTCCACTGCCTGGAGTTTTCTTGCAGCTCCTCAGTCTAACCTTGTATGTGTGAAACTCCTATTTATTTTTCAGATCTCCACTCATTTGTCACTTTTCCAAGGATATTATCTTAGACTGTCAGGATAAAGTGCTAGCCTCCTTTATACAGGTACCCCTTTGCCCTCTCTGCTTTCATTTTATAGTATTTATCAAAGCTGATGTATTAGTGTGTTTTCACACTGCTATAAAGAAGAGCCTGAGACTGGGTAATTTGTAAAGAATAGAGGTTTAATTGACCTGCAGTTCCACATAGCTGGGGAGGCCTCGGGAAACTTACAATCATGGCAGAATGCAAAGAGGAAGCAAGCACCTTCTTCACAAAGCAGCAGGAGGGAGAAGAGAAAGCGAAAGGGGGACAGCCCCCTAGAAAACCATCAGATCTCATGAGGACTCACCATCACAAGAACAGCATGGGGGAAACTGCCCCGATGATCCAATCACCTTCCTCCAGGTCCTTCCCTTGACATGTGAAGATTACAATTTGAGACGAGATTTGGGTGGGGACACAGAGCTAAACCATAAGAACTGATAACCATGCATCCTTTTGACATATGTCTGTCTCTTCTATAAGCTCCTTGAAAGCAGGACCACATCGGTTTCTGCTCTCCACTGAATCCCCAGCATCTACTTTAGAACCTAACCTCTAACTGGCACTCAACAACAGCTGTATAATTAATGCAAGCATGACTCCCTGTTTGCACCAACACCAGAATAGGCTGCTGAGACATCTGTCTCATTTCCCAATTCAGTGTTCCTCAAAGTGGAACACGAGTTCCAGAAAATACTAATATGTTTTATTACAAAGGAAAAAAATTATTTCCTGAATCTGAATCTGGATTAAGTAAGTCTAGAAATGCAGATTTTAATAAAATTGCCCAGGATTCTTTACTTCTCACAGCACTTAAAATACAGATGTGTGTGATGACTCTCACGATGGGAATACATTAAGCAAAGATTTCCAGCTGGGCTCCTGTACCAGCCTCAGGCTACTTGTCGTCTGAGCTAACCCTCAGCCCTGTGTTACTTGTGCCAAATAACCAATCACAGAGTGCAGACTGAATCAGGAAATACGTGTTCAATAAATGCTGAAGGAAAAGAATTGTGGAAGAAAGTTGGGGTAGTAGCAGGTATGGTTCACAGTGCCATGAGCTCATACAATTTGGGAGACAACTTTAAGAAAAAGAATTCGAGTTGGGCGCGGTGGCTCATGTCTGTAATCTCAGCACTTTGGGAGGCTGAGGTGGGCTGATCACCTGAGGTCAGGAGTTCGAGACCAGCCTGACCAACATGGAGAAACTCCATCTCTACTAAAAATACAAAATTAGCCAGGCATGGTGGCGCATGTCTATAATCCCAGCTACTCAGGAAACTGAGGCAGGAGAATCGCTTGAACAGGGAGGCGCAGGTTGCAGTGAGCTGAGATTGTGCCATTGCATTCCAGCCTGGGCAACAAGAGCAAAACTCTGTCTCAAAAAAAAAAAAAATACAAAAATATACTATTATTTTGGATTTCACAAAACCATACAACAATGTGAACACATGAATATAAATCTGCTTTGAAATTATACTCAAGTTGTTTGATCGTCTCTGGGGTTCTCTGGCAAGGCATTCCCACAGAAGTGTTCCCGATTTACTCAAGTTTAGAGCTTTTGAGGTAGGCACCATGTCTTTTTCAGCTTGTTTCATCCACTGCTCTCTCCAGTCACTATTTGTATCTGAGCAACAATCTAGCACACAGTGGAGAGTCCATTAGTGGCTGATTTATGAAGAAGGAAGGAATGAAGGAATGAAGGAAGGAAGGAAGGGAGGGAGGGAGGGAGGGAGGGAGATCTGGTTTATTTTCAAAGCACCATAATCTTTAGTGTTTTCTCATTCCAGGAAGTTCACTTGACTGAAGTGTGAGAGATTTATGAAGAATCTCCTTTTTTAAATTAATCAGATCATAGCATAAAGATTAGAAATAAATTACATTCTTCAAAATTCCCTTATGTGCAAGAGAGACTCAGCTTCTCCTCTTGAATCTATCAAGTCCCCTCTCTTTCTCCTGCAGTTTCAGTGGCTGTTTACCCCCTCTGGTTCCTACCATGTCTAGGTAGGCCGAGGAGATTCCACCCTGGAGGCGCACATAGGAGCCTGAAACAATCATCAGCCATACCAGCGGATAACCCAACTCCCAGGAGGACTTCCAGGGAAAACATGGGCGTGAGAGTTAGTAGTGGTGCATTGCAATCACCTGGCAAGCTTGTTCAAAACATATATCTCCAGGCCCCATCTCAGACCAATTAAGTCATACTATCTAGGCCAGCAGTGTCCGGCAAAAGTATCTTTTAGGAGCTCCTTACATGAGTATAATGTGCAACCAGGTTGGAAAACTTCTAGCCTGGAGAAACGGAAAAATATGCTTTCTTTGGGGGGGTGGGCGGGGACAGAGTCTTGGTCTGTTGCCTAAGCTGGCATGCAGTGGCACAATCTTAGCTCACTGCAACCTCAGCCTCCCAGGTTCAAGCAATTCTCCTGTCTCGGCCTCCTGAGTAGTTAGGACTACAGGCATTCACCACCATGCTGGGCTAATTTTTGTATTTTTAGTGGAAACGGGGTTTCACCATGTTGGCCAGGCTGGTCCCGAACCCCTGACCTCAAGTGATCCGCCTCCCTCAGCCTCCCAAAGTGCTGGGATTACAGGCATGAGCCACCCTGCCAGGCCCCGAGATCTGCTCCTAATTCACTGTGTGAACGTAGTTAGGCCCATTTCATTATCTGGGCCTCCATTTTCTCATCACTGGAACCTGTGGGATGAACAGTAGCATCCCTAACTGTTTAGAGATAAACAGATTAAGGTCCCATTGCTTGGTAAGTGTGTGTTTCACCTGTCTAATGAGAACTCCTCTATATTTTCTACTCTTCTTATATAACCCAAATTTTTGTAGTTATAACAGAAGCAAGACACTGTGGAGAGTGCAGAGATGAAAGATGTGGCCTCTTCTCTCAAGCAGTTTATAAACAAGTTCTAAATCTGTCAGTTGCCTAAGAGTAAAAGGCAGAGAGAGGCATGTTGGATGGATGGATGGGTAGATAAGATAGATGATAGATAGAAAATGTCTTCCTTGTGATATATTCCGCAGATCATCTGGATTCTTCACTTTCCTTTTTAAATCCTAGCACTATCCTGACATGAATGGTAAGAGGGTGGTGGGAGGGGGCGGGGTTCTGTCATGTGGGTTACACGAAGACAAAATTCAAAATATCAGAATTTTATTTTTGTGTTTATTTTGCGATACCATAAACAAAGGTTGAGTAATTACAGGTCTTGGTTCAAGAAACACTATGAATGATCCATGCTTATTTTCATGTCATTCCTTATAATTTAATCATGTAAAAGCAGGTATATATCTATTGCCCAATCCATGAATAAGAACCTTACCATTTACTTAATTTAAGGCTCTCCTCTTCCAATTTCCTTGCCTTTCTCTCCCAACCAAGTCCAAAGATAATAATTACTTTAAGTTTTGTGGATCTTTAAATTTACTTTTAGTTTATAAAATCTTCATCACCTACTCACATGTGTACAACACAGGCACATACATCTAAACTACAGATATTATTTAGTCTTGCTTATATCTTAACTTTACAAAAAGACTGTCATACTGAAAACAGTCTATGTTTTGCTTTTCAATCAAACATTATGCTAATAAGATTTATCTGTTGGGTGTGGTCATAGTTCCTTCATTTTTACAGCTGCATACTATTTTATTATGTGAATATACCAATATACAGTCTTCACCTGCTCCCCTTTAGTGAGCACTTGGGTGGTTTCCAATAGTATAATAATGCAAAAGTACTGCTATTCCCATTCTTAAATATGTCTCCTAAATACCTGCGCAAGAGTTGTCCTTTGGTGTATACCTAGGGGTACGATTCCTGGGCAGCTGCCTATGTGAATGTTTAATTTTACAAGCTAATGGGTAATTGTTTTCCAATGTGGACAGGTTAAATTAAAGTCAACCATAAAGTATAAAAAAGCTTATGTTAGAATTTAATTATTTGTTCAACAAACACTTATGGTGAACACATCAGATACTGTGCTTGATGCTAGGGACACAAAGGATGCAACAACAGAGAAGGTACCGCATCTCAATGGGGCTACGCACAAGCCAGGAAAGAATTAGAATAGCATCATGAGTGCAAGGAAACATGGTTATTACAGTCCTGACAGAGCAGAGAGAAAGGGCCTACAATTCTAACTTAGAGGTCAAAGATAAGTATTGCAGCAAACATGAGTGATAGACAACATCTAGTCCAACACGTTCATATTCTAGGCAGGGACATAAATGCCTGAGTGAAACTTGGGGAAAAGATAGCAAGGGATAGTCGAAAAAAATCATCCATAAAATAAAAATAATAATAAAAATCTCATGATTATATTGTGGTGACTTTTAAATGAAATGCTTCATATAAAGAGTTTAGCAGAGTTCCAATCCATGTGAACAACTAGGTAATGTTAACGATTATTTTATCAGCCAAGATAGTGCCTCAATTGTGGTTCAGACAATTGAGTGATTGATGTTCCATTCACTAAGATGAAGAGCAGAGGGAGAGGATATCTGGGGATGGGGAGATACTCACATGCAGAGGGCTGCTGGATAGAAGTCTGAATTCAGAGATACACATGTTGGTGTCATTAGCTGGAGCTCTGGGGAAAGAGTGTGTAAATGAGAAGACTGAAAGCATAACCCTGCAAAATAGGAATATTTAAATGGAAGACTAAGTAGAGCCCACAAAAACCTGAGAAGTGGAATGAAATCTACCAAGAGATTTGGGAGTGGGAGGAACATGCATGGAATCTAGAGAGCAGAGCACTTTCAGGAAGAAGTAGCCCTGCCAAATGAAGAAAGGGTTCACTGAAATTACCACCAAAGATGGTTTGGGAAACTTTGGGAAACTTAGTATCAGTGGAGTTTTGAAGGCTGAAACTTATGTATCCCAGGTTTCAAGTAAATATTAGATGAAGAGGAAGGAATAGCTGACAAGAGAAAGAGAGGTAACTAGAAGAAGCATTGGCTCAAATAAATGATCTATGTTAAAGATGCAGAGACTTAAACATATTAATAGAGTGAAAGAAAGAATCTAATGAAAAGAGAATTTGAAAATACAAGAGAAGCCCTTAACTGACAGAATAAAAACCTTCTGAGTGGCGCATATTTAAACCCTCTTCCTTTTGACTGCAAGTTTGATGAGCTTTGCTTTGGAACTAATTGACAGTTTCCTTTAGCCCCTAGCCTATTCAGAAAAAGAGGTTATTCTAGATAATCAAGTATTATCTCTGAGTCTTTCAGATACAATATTTGTAACTTTTACTAATGCAGTATTCTCCATTGTTTCCTAGAATCTGAGAATAAGAATCATCTGCTATCCAACCATTTGATTTTATTAATGAGAAAACTTTGATACTAGAATTTTTATCCACTAAACTAAGATGATGAAAAATATTACAATAAATTAGTGATGGGAATATAAATGATGTCCACAGCTTTTGAATCCCGGTTTAAAAATAGTTTATTCCACGTATACCCACACATAAAACAGACAAAACATCTGTCCTTGTGGCTAACACAACATTATTTTCACAAGACCAAATTGTCCTTACATATTTGCTTTTATGTCTCTTTTTAAAAATAAGGCTACATATTACTGAGGCTCCTTCAGTGAAGACTAGAACCAGTTCTCACCTTATTTTGCCATTAAGACTTTGCACCCTCCATTTGTTTAAGTCCTATCAGCTTAGTACTACTCATAATATTGGACAATAGGTAGAGCAAATGAGGGTCCCATTTCTTAGGACATCATCTGAGCCATTACTCTGTCATCATTCTGCCAGATTCCAGCAATGTGACCATAGATCTCCACTTCCTTTCCTCTAACATGCTAATATGTTTATTATCATTTATTTATTTATTTATTTATTTGAGACGGAGTCTTGCTCTGTCGCCCAGGCTGGAATGCAGTGGCATGATCTCGGTTCACTGCAAGCTCCACCTCCTGGGTTCACGCCATTCTCCTGCCTCAGACTCCCGAGTAGCTGGGACTACAGCTGCCACCATGCCCAGCTAATTTTTTGTATTTTTAGTAGAGATGGGGTTTCTCCATGTTAGCCAAGAGGGTCTCGATCTCCTGACCTCGTGATCTGCCCACCTCGGCCTCCCAAAGTGCTGGGATTACAGGCTTGAGCCACCGTGCCCAGCCTAATATGTTTATTATTATGTAAACAGCAGAGGGGATAATATATTTGAATTTTCTGGCATATAGTAGATATTCAGTAAATACTAGTGGGAGGTAAGTTTGAAAATTTTTAAGACAGATAAAGAATGTTCAAACAGAAACAAAACAAAGAACTGGAAGAAAACTTAGAGATCATTTTGCCCAACAAAATTGCTTTGTGGAGGCTCTGCAACCCAGGGAAGCAGGCCAGGAGACTCACCCACAGTCACATGAACGATCAGCAAACTCACCGCACCTTGAACTTGGATCTTCTAACGTTCAGCCAAGAGCTTCTGGTTGAGGTCAAATTGTGTTGTTTTGTGAAGGGCAGTCTAAGGAATCCAGGCTTCAAACAGTGGAGACCTATCAAAGGATTACAAGGAATAACATGATAAATTGCTCATTCGGGCTTGACACCAAGTGTGTGTAATAATTGGCAAGGACTGGGACTGAGGGAAGAGTGCCTGCCTCGTGGATGGGAGGCTCTATTTATCTGGTGAGCTCTCTCTATTTCTAAATTTAATAAACCATGAAAACTTTGACTTCCAACAGACACCCTAAAAATAATCAAAAAGATCACAAAAATGCCAACAGATGCACAAATTCAGTTTCCACATGCCTGCCCCAGCTCCAGCAGGACCCTGGGTACCTGAAGGCACTTGGTATGCACTGAGCTGATCAAAAAACATCAGTGAAAACATATTTCATCTGTGGACATAATTTTTTTTTCAGTACACAGTGACTTTCGCTCCCGACTGAAAAAAAAAAGTACTCAAAAAAGAGAGAAAAAAATGAAAAGCAAAGTCTTTATATCAAAGCCTTATTGATTTTTTTTCATTTACAAAACTCGACCATGTCTGTCTATTAAAAATAGAATGTCTAAGGGCCTGAACTTATGTCCCGCCAAGAACCCAAACTTTCTGCTGACTTCAAGGCAGGCTTCTCAGTTAGAACAAAAGCAGAAGAGGCCAAGAAAGGGCTAGGAAATCAAATCTCACATCCAGGTCTTCAAAACATTGCTTTCTTATTCTATCATCACCTTCCACAAAGTTTTTGAGTTGAACTATCACACAAGAGGTATCAAAGGGCTTTATGAGAAATGCCATGTGTGAGTGAAAGCAAGAGGCTCAACAGATATCTGAGTACCTATTTTGTCGCAGAGGCTGCCCTGGAAGTGGTAGAATAAATGACTCTCAAAACTGCCTCTGAAGACTAATGGCCCATCCCTCTCCAGCAGCCGCCCTATACCCCAACCATCTGAACTGCAATTTGCAGCCCAACTGCAAGTGCGATGTTGACCCCCAGCATCTCCAAATCATTGCCTCTCTTTTTACCCTTTCATAATTCAACACTCAGCTGAAGTGTCTACAATTACTCTGGACACTCTGAAATTATGTTTAACTGTCTTCTTTCTCCATGGAAATGGGAACTCATGGGAACAAGGCACCAGGCCTTGTTCACTTTGGACCTCCTGCATCTACCATAGAAGTGAATGACAGGTGTTTCTTGAAGCATGCAAGGACAAATGAAGACTGGATGAGTTAGTTACAGATTCTGCCGTCAATTAAGCATCTAGGAGGGGAAGTAGCAACAGCCCCAAATTAACAGAAATCCCAAGCAAAGTACTAAATGTGATGAGGAGTGCTCAGAGGAAAGCCTTTAAAAGCAGAGACTGGAGAGTAGCTACTGCTACAGGATAGGGTAGGCTTCATGGGAGGAAATGCCATATGAAATTGACCTTAGAGGATATCTAGGACTAAACTAACTGAACCAAGCAGGTACTTGTAAAGATTAAATGCAACATAGGCAAATCCCTGGGTTCATAGTGGGTGTTTTAAAGAAGGCAGTTAATAATAATAACGTTCTAGTACCAAATAACTATGACAGTTGTTAGTACTTCCATTTTATTTCTTTTATACTTTTACCATCCTGGAATCTCTGGCCATATGAGTTTGAAATTGGTATATCTTACCAACCACAAAGTCATATTAACAGCCTTTGTCCAACTGGGCATGAAAGATATTGAGCTCCTGGCTTGTTCAGCTGTGGGCTTAGCATTTATTCATAGAATTTGGTTTAACTGGCAAAACCATAGTGTTAGTTCATACTCTACTCTTTATGGCAGAAATCAACTCAGATTTTTCATTTTCCCAACAGGAACGCTCCGAAATTGGCATTATTTATCCAGATGCCTCCTTTAACCCTCCTTTTAACCAGATGCTCTTGCCTCTAAAACAGAACACCAAAACATACCATGAACTTTCATCTCAATGACATTAGAGTAACAAACAGTAATAAAGGGCTCTTGCTCTTCAAATAAGATATATAATAGGTGTTCTGCCTACTCCTAAAATGGTTATGGATTTTTTTTCAACCCATATATATTTATAAGGTGCCTTTATCATTATTGGTTCTGAACTTAGCTGCAGTGAACACTGACTTCATTTTCCTGAATGTTATTCTGGCTCCAGTTTCTCCTTCTCCAGTCCATTCTCACATGACACCAGCATGGTCTAGCTGAAACATAGATTTTCTCATGTCCCTTCACTGCTTCAAAGCCCTATATGACATCCCATTCTCTTCTGCAGTGGTTTTCAAACTGGGCTCCACCCAATCTTAGGGATTTTTCTGTCTATGAATGACGTTCTTGAAGAAATAGAATGGATGGTACAGCAGAGACATGGAACCAGAAATGGCAAGTTCACAGTTTTTAAATCAGTGGCTTATTGATTAAAAAAAAAATTCAACAAAACTCATTGAAAAGTGTTCAAAGCCTTTACAATCTTGCTATTACTTCCCTACCTATCCACCATTTGCATGCCATATATATATATATAAAATATATATAATGCTTCCACTGACAACTCTCTACATCTTAAAATTCCTTGCCCTAATACATGTCATTAATATCTCCTTACAACCACTCATCCTACAATCATTCTCCCTTGGTAAGCTCATATTAATCCTTTAATACTCAGCTCAAATGTCTGTCAATCCTTTCTCAGCTCCCCCAGGAGAAGTTAGATGTGCCCTCCTCTTTCTTTGACAGTGGCCCCATCTGAATACTTTGATATCTACTCCTCACAGTTACAAAGTTGAGTAGAAAAACAAAATGAACCTAACACAAAAATGGTCATAAATAAGCTTTAAAAAAATAATAAAAATAAATAATAAAAAAAGAAAAATAATATAAAACACAACAAAAAAAGAGTTCCTGATATAACCAGCCTCTATCATGATCAACTCTGTTTTCTTGTTGATTATTCTATGCATGTCAAGTATTTCAAATGTTATACAAATACTTTGGGAGCTGTTTACAAAATGTAATTGTAACTTTTTCAAAGACATACAATTTCATGAACTCAATAAAAGTAATGTCAGAGAATTGCCGAAAGCATAAGATATCTATTGACAAGTTAGAATAGACAATTATCAAGTAAAAAAGACAAAATCTACACACTGAACAGGCACTTTGAAAGAGAATAATATGAATATTAAAGGATTAGAGTGGTCATTGGTAAAATCGATGATCCCCTTAGAAAGCTTGACACTTTAAATTAATAACACTAAGCTAACCACCATAACAAACAGCCTGAAATCTCAGAGGCTTAACCTAAATGCAAGTGCCTTTCTCACTCACATGGTCCAACGTGGATGGATCAGGGTGTGTTGGGGAAAGAGGCAGACGTTCCTTCCTCCACTCAGGCTCCCTCTATCTGTGGAGCTCTGCCATCTTCTAGAGCAGGGATGGGAAATCTGTGCCAGGTAGTAAATACTTTCAGGTTTGTGGGCCACTTGGTCCCAGTCACAAGCACTCAATTCTGCCACTGTAGCATGAAAGCAGCCATAAACAATACATAAATAAATGGGCATGGCTGTGTTCCTATAAATCTATATTTACAAAAACAAGTGGTGGGCTGGGTATGGCTTACTGTCTATGGTTTGCCAGTTCCTGTTCTAGAGCTTCCTCCTCCTCTTTACTCAAAAGGTAGAGGGGTCCGAGTGCGGTGGCTTATACCTGTAATCCTGGCACTTTTGGAGGCCAAGGCAGGTGTTCAGAGCCATGAAGCCCGGAATTAGCCGACCTCTGTTGCTTGATCTCCGCAAAGCGGAGACAAGATGGCACATTTCCGGGTTCTTTATTATAAATTGTTCCCGCGCGCGCCTAAACTCTTCCCGCGCGCACCAAAACTCTTCCCATGCGCGCCAACCTTTCCCGCGCGTGCGCCAACATTTTCGCGCCCAGGAAGCTATGCGGCCTACGGCGCAGGCACGATTTCGCGCCTGGAACAATTACAAACCCACGGCTCATGCGCAATTGTAATTTGAGTAAACCCAGCCTCCTGTCACCGCCCTGGCCCAACTTCTTCCTCTGCCAGCCTATATAAGGCATCGCACCACCATCATTAAACGAGACTTGATCAGGCTATTTGTCTTGTCTCCATTTCTCGTGTTTTCTTGTCTCCTCCATTCCCACTCCCCCTTCCAGGGCCCATTCGACTGTCCTGCAGGTCGGGACAGGCAGGTGGATCATTTGAGGTCAGCAGTTCGAGACCAGCCTGGCCCACAGGCTAAAAATTTAGCCAGGCGTAGTGGTGCACTCCTGTAATCCCAGCTACTCAGGAGGCTGAGGCAGGAGAATCTCTTGAACCCAGGAGGTGGAGGTTGAAGTGAGCTGAGATCGTGCCACTGCACTCCAGCCTAGGTGACACAGCGAGACTCTGTCTCAAAA
>NW_012114821.1:9491777-9514999 GCF_000951035.1 Colobus angolensis palliatus
CTCAAAAAAAAAAAAAAAAGAAGAAAAGCAAGATACACCTCATGAGGCTATTAATGCTTATACATTCCGTGCTAGACTACTAGCTCTGTTAGGGATTTTTGCCTGATTTGGCCACTAATGTACCCTGAATGTCTACAGAAGTGTATGTAGGTGCTCAATAAATACATACCCGATGAAATGATTGAATACATTACTATAATATAATTTTATAAGACAAAATAAGTACTTAACCAATTAATGCATTCTAAAAATTAAAAGTAGTACCTAATGTCTGTTGATCATTTAATACAGGTACTGCTCTAAAAATCCATTTTGTGTAACACACCATTCAGTCTGTGACAACAGCCCTCAGGAGTAAGTTCTATTATTACCATCTTTTTCATTCAAATGAGAAAACTGAGGCACAGAGATGTTGATCGTAATTCTAACTATGATTCTTTATTGATTTTTACTTTACTGAGCTATGATTCCTTATTCTTGAAATGCATTTTTTAAATTTCTAATTTCATGTTTCCAAAATCTAATCTCAGTCATCTTTTTTTTTCTATACCACTTCATATGACATTTTCTTCTTTTAAAACCAAATTGCTTTCAGGTGTCTTTTCTTTTTTCTCTTTATTTTTTTATTTTATTTTTTTTTTTTGAGACAGAGTCTGGCTCTCTCACCCAGGCTGGAGTGCAGTGGCCGGATCTCAGCTCACTGCAAGCTCCGCCTCCCGGGTTCACGCCATTCTCCTGCCTCAGCCTCCCAAGTAGCTGGGACTACAGGCGCCCGCCACCTCGCCCGGCTATTTTTTTTTTTTTTTTTTTTTGTATTTTTTAGTAGAGACGGGGTTTCACCGGGTTAGCCAGGATGGTCTCAATCTCCTGACCTCGTGATCCGCCCGCCTTAGCCTCCCAAAGTGCTGGGATTACAGGCTTGAGCCACCACGCCCGGCCAGGTGTCTTTTCTTAATACCAATTTTTCTCCCTTAGTGAAAAGTTCTTGTTATTTTATTTTATTTCTTGCTGCAAGTATGCCACTTATCAATGTATTGCCATTCAGCTGCAAATTAACCCCTCAATGACAGCTCTGAAAAAAAATGGAGCTGGGCCATTTTTTAAAATATTTTTCCATTGTTAACTTTACCAATAGAGGGTGCTGAAAAGACATTGCAGGAAGAAAGGTACTCTTCTTGAGCTTCTCCTGCACCTCCCAAGGTTGCTAGGGGTTAGTGAAAAGAAAAAAGCAATACAGAATACCTGACACACAGTTTGTGCACAAGTAATGCTGTTTCCATTTCTTGATGACTGGTCATATCTGCCTTTAATATTGTGACTGATTAGCAACAGAATGTGGGGTGAAAGAAATGTAGAAATTTTTGTTTTCTTTTTTCCCCATTATCTTTGGAGGAAAAAGACAAGAAGTGCCCCCCAACAGAAGTCTTGCACACAGGAGGACTTATTAGATTGTTTATGATCATGAATTTACAAATCAATGAATGTAAACTTCACTATTTAGTCCTTTTTGGGGGGAATGCAGAAATAGAAACTGTATCATGCTATATCCAAAACAAATTGTCCTGTGACCTCTGTTTGCTAGATCTTCAATCACCTGCAAAAGATTTTGAGTGTTTTTGTTGTCGTTTGGTTCATTTATCTATTTGTTTTGCAAATTTAGAAAAACGCTCTGGAGGAATTTAATAAAAGACTGTTTTTTAAGGAACAAGGAAAACTGAAGAGATTGTCAAAATAATAACTATTATTTATCAAGATTGCAAAGCAAGTCATCTGTGATTATCAAAGAAACTCCAAAAGTTAGGAGATATAATTCCCACATTATATAGCAGAAAAATAGTTCAAAGAGATTATGAAATGTACTCAATAACACAAAGCTAGAAAGTGACTTGGCGGGAATTAAAACCCCAGGTCTGAGGGACTCTGGACATGCCTTCCTGACCTGACACCATGACACTTCTCTCACAAACTGTTTGTGACAATAACGTTTGCTAAAACCAGATTGCAAACCTGTGTCTCCCTGACTCTGTCACAGATACTCTCCACCTATAAGGGGCAGCAGGACAGGAGGTAGGAGGAGAGTCAGAGCCAAGCACAATATTTACCACACATTTCAGATTGTGACATACTCTAAAGCAAGAATTTTGGTAGGAAGCGATAGAATTTCAAGACCAACTGGCTCAGCAAGTTGCAATAAAGGGAAATTACTGACTGGTGCAACTGGCAAGTCCTGATATAAAGCTGGTCTCAGGCATAGCTATCTACCTGAGCTCAGACCGTGATGATAGTGTTCCATCTTTCTGTCCACCTGTCTGTCTCTGGTTATCTTTGGTCACTGGCTTTATTCTATCTGACTATAGATAGTCCCCAACTTATAATGGTTCAACTTATGATTTCATTATTTTATGATGGTGTGAAAGCAATATCCTTTCAGTAGAAACCGTATTTTCAGATTTTGAATTTTGACCTTTTCCTGGGCTAGCAGCATGTGGTATAATACGCTCTCATGGTGGTGGGCAGTGGGTGGTGAGCTGGAGCTCCCAGTCAGCCACAGGATCACGAGGTAAACAACCAACACTCTACAGTGTGCTGTGTTGACAGTGTTTTTTGGATACTCTGTTTAGTGTTTTCACATCCTGTCATGTCTTCAAAACACCCATTTGTATACAGTATTCAACACTTTATTATAAAATAAGCTTTGAGTTCAGTGATTTTGCCCAACTAATGTAAGTGTTCTGAGCATGTTTAAGGTGGGTTAGGCTAAGCTATGATGTTCGGTAGGTTAGCTGTATTAATTGCCTTTTTGAATTTTCAAGTTATGATGAGTTTTTTGGGGCATAACCCCATAGTAAGCCAAAGAGCATCTATATAGTCAAGACTTTTCCATGTGACATGCAAAGCAGCTACCTTCAGCCCCAGGCCATGTTTACAACCCTTGATTTAAAAGATAGCAACTATTGCTTATCTGGTTTTTGGGGGGTTTTCAGTGTTTTTTTCATTGATTCTTTCTCATCTTCATGAGTTTGTCTAGTTTTGATCTTTGAGGCTGCTGACCCTCAGATGAGGTTTTTGTTGGAATATTTTGTTGTTGATGCTGTTGTTGTTGCTTTCTGTTTGTTTTTCTTTCAATGGTCAGGTCCTTCTTCTGTAGGGCTGCTGTAGTTTGCTGGGGGTTCACTTCAGACTCTATTCATCTGGTTTGTTCCCGCACCTGGAGCTATCACTCAAGGAGGCTGGAGAATAGCTCATTTATTGCCAATTTAATAAAGTCTGGGCAAAGTCTCAAACTGGCTGAAATCATTGGACTCTTCTAACCACCTGAATGTGTGAGGCATCACCAAAATCATCCAGAGGGAGAACAAAGTGCCCCAAATCATGAGCAGCCAACAAGAAGCTCTCACTGCATGCAAAATACACACATGCATACAAGCCACATTATGACACAATTCCAGCATCCCTAAGATAAAATAAGTGATAAAGCAGGGAACATTTTAACAAATAAAATCAGCTAAAGAGGGGGGCAGGGCCAGGATGGCCAACTAGAAGCCGCAGTGATCAGAGGCTCCATCGAAAAGAACCATAAAAGGGTATGAATCCTGCACCGGCAACCAAGGTATCCAGGTTCTCTCACCAGAACTGACTAGGCGGCCGGCGCAACCCACGGAGAGGAAGGAAGAGCAGTGTGGTTCAGTGGCCCACCTGAGAGCCACACGGGGCAGAGAAGCCCCCACCAGCCAAGGGAGGCAGTGAGTGAGTGTGCTATCCAGCCAGGGAAACCATGCTTTTTCCACAGAACTGTGCAACCCAAGGATTGGAAGATCGCACTGGTGAACCCACGCCACCGGGGCCTAGGGTCCCAACTCCAGAGCCACGCAGATTCTCAGTGGGCTCTCAGCTAGAATCTACTTGAGCCTGTGGAATTCTGGGAGCAAGGGGTGACCAGCACCAGGGCTGTGGCTCCCTGCTATCTAAGCCATTTAAATTCCTTGGAGGAGGGGCAGCAACCAGCACTGGGACTGACAGCTGCCTAACACACTAAGCTCCCTGGATAGGGGAGGGGCGGCAGCTATCTCTATAGCTCCAGGATGCATTTTTCCCTTGCTGGAGCCAGGAAGGCTGGATGGCTTGGTCCCAAGAGGTGTCCCCCACAGCCCAAGACACCAGCTGTGGCAGACTGTGACCAGAGTGCCCCTTCAGGCCTGACTCTGACCCATCCCTCCTCACTGGGCAGGGCCTCTCTGCAGGAACTCCAACAACTCCAGTCAGGGGCTCAGGGACAGAAATCTTATCTCCTTGGGCCTGAGCCCCTAGGGGGAGGGGTGGCCACAATCTCTGTGAACCAGCAGGCTTAGACTTTCCTCCTGCTGGTTCTGAGGAATTCGGGCAGCCCAGACAAATGGGTTTTCCCTCAGCAAAGCTCACCCCTCCGCCAAGGGACAAAGTGATTCATTAAAAGGGTCCTGTTCCCTGTGCCACCCAACTGGGTGAGACCCTCCAACGGGGGTTGTCAGGCATCCTATACAGGAGTGATCCTACTGGCATGTTGGTGCCCTTCGAGGTCAGAGTTCCCAGAAGAAGGAGCAGGCACCCATCTAGCTATTCTCCAGTTTCCTTGAGTGATATCTCCAGGTAGGGGAGCAAACCAGATGAATAGAGCCTGAAGTGAATGCCCAGCAAACCACAGCAGCCGTACAGAAGAGGGACCTGATCACTGAAAGGAAAACAAGCAAACAGAAAGCAACAACAGCATCAACAACAAAAAAATGTTCCCACAAAAACCCCATCTAAGGATCAGCAGCCTCAAAGATCAAAACTAAACTCATGAAGATGAGAAAGAATCAATTAAAAAAACACTGAAAACCCAAAAGGCCAGAGTGCCTCTTCTCCTCCAAATAATCTCAACGCCTCTCCAGCAAGGGCACAGAACTGGATGGAGGATGAGATGGGTGAATTGACAGAAGTAGGCTTCAGAAAATGGGTAATAACAAACTCTGCTGTGCTAAAGAAGAAGTTTCTAACCCAATGCAAAGAAGCTAAGAACCTTGATTAAAGGTTAGAGGAGCTGCTAACTAGAATAACCAGTTTAGAGTGAAACATAAATGACCTGTTTGAGGTGAAGAACACAGCACGAGAACTTCATAAAGCACACACAAGTATCAACAGCCAAATTGACCAAGTGGAAGAAAGTATATCAGAGTTTGAAGACCACCTTGCTGAAATAAGGCATGAAAACAAGATCAGAGAAAAAAAGAAGGGAAAGGAATGAACAAAGACTCAGGGAAATATGGGACTATTTAAAAAGACCAAACCTATGATTGATTGGAGTACCTGAAGGAGATGGGAAGAATGGAAACAAGCTGGAAAACATACTTCAGGATATTATCCAGGAAAACTCCCCAAACCTAGCAGGATAGGCCAATATTCAAATTCAGGAAATACAGAGAACACCACTGAGATACTCCATGAGAAGATCAACCACAAGACACATAATCATCAGATTCTCCAAGGTCAAAATGAAGGAAAAACTGTTAAGGGCAGCCAGAGAGAAAGGCCAGGTCATCCACAAAGGGAAGTCCATCAGACTAACAGTGGACCTCTCAGCAGAAACCCCACAAGCCAGAAGAGAGGGGAATGAATATTCAACTTTCTTAAAGAAAAGATTTTTCAACCCAGAATTTCATATCCGGCAAAACTAAACTTCATAAGTGAAGGAGAAATAAAATCCTTTTCAGACAATCAAATGCTGAGGGATTTCATCACCATCAGGACTGCCGTGCAAGACCTCCTGAAGGAAGCACTAAATACAGAAAGGAAAAACCAGTACCAGTCACTGCAAAAACACACCAAAATACAAAGACCAATGACACTATGAAGAAATTGCATCAACTAGTGTACAAAATAACCAGATAGCATCATGGTGACAGGGTCAAATTCACACATAACAATACTAACCTTAAATGTAAATGGAGTAAATGCCCCAATTTAAAGACACAGACTGGCAAACTGGATAGAGTCAAGACCCATCGGTATGCTGTATTCAGGAGACACATCTCGCTTGCAAAGACACCACTAGCTAGACTAATAAAGTAGAAAAGATAGAAGAATCAAATAGACACATTAAAAAATGATAAATGGGAGATCACCACTGATCCCACAGAAATACAAACTACCATCAGGGAATACTATAAATACCCCTGTGCAAATAAACTAGAAACTCTAGAAGAAATAAATAAATTCCTGGACATACACGTCCTCCCAAGACTAAACCAGGAAGAAGTCAAATCCCTGAATACACCAATAACAAGTTATGAAATAGAGGCAGAAATTAATAACCTACTGACCGAAAAAAGCCCAGAACCAGACAGATTCACAGCCAAATTCTACCAGAGGTACAAAGAGGAGCTGGTACCATTCCTTCTGAAACTATTCGCAATGATTGAAAAGAAGGGACTCCTTCCTAACTCATTTTATGAGGCCAGCATCATCCTGATACCGAAATCTTACAGAGGCACAACAAAAATGGAAAACTTCAGGACAATATCTCTGATGAACATCGATGCAAAAATCCTTAATAAAATACCAACAAACTGAATCCAGCAGCATATCAAAAACTTATTCACCATGAACAAGTCGGCTTCATCCCTGAGATGCAAGGCTGGTTCAATATACACAAATAAACATAGTCCATCACACATGAACAGAACCAAAGGAAAAAACCACATGATTATCTCAATAGATGCAGAAAAGGACTTTGATAAAATTCAACATCCCTTCATGCTAAAAACTCTCAATAAACTACATATTGATGAAACATATCTCAAAATAATAAGAGCTATTTATGACAAACCCACAGCCAATATCATATTGAATGGGCAAAAGCTGGAAGTATTCCCTTCAAAAACTGGTACAAGACAAGGATGCCCTCTCTCACTCCTCCTATTCAACGTAGTATTGGAAGTTCTGGCCAGGGCAATCAGGCAATAGAAAGAAATAAAGGATATTCAAATAGGAAGAGAGGAAGTCAAATTATCTCTGTTTGCAGATGATGCAATTCTACATTTAGAAAACACCATTGCCTCAGCCCCAAAACTCCTTAAGCTGATAAGCAAATTCAGCAAAGTCTCAGGATACAAAATAAAAGTGCAAAAATCACAAGCATTCCTATACACCAAATATAAACAAGCAGAGAGCCAAAACATGAATGAACTCCCATTCACAACTGCCACAAAGAGAATAAAATGCCTAGGAATATAGCTACCAAGGGATGTGAAGGACCTCTTCAAGGAGAATTACAAACCACTGCTCAATGAAATAAAAGAGGACCAAAACAAATGGAAGAACATTCCATGCTCATGGATAGGAAGAATCAATATTGTGAAAATGGCCATACCACCCAAAGTAATTTATAGATTCATTGCTATTCTTATCAAACTACCATTGACATTCTTCACAGAATTAGAAAAAAAAAAAACTACTTTAAATTTCATATATGTCTTGTATAGCCAAGACAATCCTAAGCAAAAAGAGCAAAGCTGGAGGCATCACATTACCTGACTTCAAACTACACTGCAAGGCTACAATAACAAGAACAGCATGTTACTGGTACAAAAACAGACACATAGACCAATGGAACAGAATAGAGACCTCAGAAATAACACCATACATCTACCACTATCTGATCTTTGATAAACCTGACAAAAACAAGCAATGGAGAAAAAAAATTGTATTCAATAAACAGTGCTGGGAAAGGTGGCTAGCCATGTGCAGAAAAATGAAACTAGACCTTTCCCTTATACCTTATACAAAAATTAACTCAAGATGGATCCAAGACTTAAATATAAAACCCTGTACCATAAACACCCTAGAAGAAAACCTAGGCAATACTATTCAGGACATAGACATGGGCAAAGACTTCATAATGAAAATTCCAAAAGCAATTGCAACAAAAGCCAAAATTGACAAACAGGATCTAATTAAACTAAAGAGCTTCTGCAGAACAAAAGAAACTATCATCAGAAGGAATGTGCAATCTACAAAATGAAAGAAAATGTTTGCAATCTACCCATCTGACAAGGGTCTAATATCTAGAATCTAAGGAACATAAACAAATTTACAAGAAAAAAACAACCCCATTAAAAAGTAGGCAAAGGATATGAAAAGACACTTCTCAAAAGAAGACACATATGTAGCCAATAAACATGGAAAAAAGCTCAATATCACTGATCATTAGAGAAATGCAAATCAAAACCACAATGACATACCATCTCATGCCAGTCAGAATGCCGATTAGTAAAAAGT
Organism: Colobus angolensis palliatus; assembly: GCF_000951035.1. Taxonomy (NCBI): domain Eukaryota; kingdom Metazoa; phylum Chordata; class Mammalia; order Primates; family Cercopithecidae; genus Colobus; species Colobus angolensis. Next base: position 9,500,073 of record NW_012114821.1, read on the forward strand.
CAAGAAACAAGAGATGCTGGTGAAAATGTGGAGAAATAAGAATGCTTTCATACTGTTGGTGTGAATGTAAATTGGTTTAACCATTGTGGAAGACATTGTGGCAATTCCTCAAGGATCTAGAACCCGAAATACCATTTGACCCAGCAATCCCATTACTAGGTATACACCCAGTGGAATATAAATCATTCTACTATGAAGACACATGCACACATATGTTTATTGCAGCACTATTCACAATAACAAAGACATGGAAGCAACCCAAATGCCCATCAATGATAGACTGGATAAAGAAAATGTGGTACATATACACTATGGAATACTATGCAGCCATAAAAAAGAATGAGAACATATCCTTTGCAGGGACATGGATGAAGCTGGAAACCATCATCCTCAGCAAACTAACACAGGAACAGAAAACCAACATCACATGTTCTCACTCATAAGTGAGAGTTGAAAAATGAGAACACATGGACACAGGGAGGGGAAAAACACACACCAGAGACTGTTGAGGGGTGGGGTTTTGAGGGCAGGAAACGTAGATGATAGGTCAATAGGTGCAGCAAACCACCACGGCACAGATACACCTATGTAAAAAACCTGCACGCTCTGCACGTGGATCCTGGAAATTAACGTAAAATAAAATTTAAAAATCAGCTAAATCAAACCTATATTGTTGTTCTGGAAGCATCACAATTTTTTCATCAAATGAGAAATCAAAATAGGTATCTTACAGAGAGATCGCTAAATCAAACCTATATTGTTGTTCTGGAAGCAACACAATTTTTTCATCAAATGAGAAATCAAAATAGGTATCTCACAGAGAGATCTGTCATTACATGATGCCTAAGCCTTGCCAGTCAGTATGCCTTGGCTTGTCGTGTGAGTTTGGGTGTTGTAAATTGCGTGTATTATGTAATTGTGTAAATTGTATCAAGGGATCATAATGTTATATTTTTGTGCAACCCTCAGTACCCTTTGCTACTGTATTTTAAGAAGACTATATGTCTTCAATGCTGAGTGATGTTTAATTGGCATCTAAAATGACACTCTAAGCTCTGGTATTTCTGTATGTTAAACCAACACTAAATGAAAGCATGTTTATAGTCCGTGAGGCACACGCTTTCAAGATAATAAATTTTAAAAGGTTCAATGGCCAAAACATACCATAATTAGATAAGCATGATCCAAAATAGTTGCTAAAACTCTATGAGAACTCTCAAAAAGAGAAACTATTTAGCTTTTTCTAAAACTATGGCGTCTTATTTTAGATTTCCTTAAGAGCAAAGCCCAAGACATAAATTTGCAAAAACAGTTCAAAACGTGATCACAGGAAGCAGAAGAAAGGAATGGTGAGACAGGGAAGGAGGAAAAGCTATAAATTTGCGAGAACCTTGATCCTGGACTTCCAGCCTTCAGAACTTAGCAAATAAATTTCTGTCGTGTAAGTCAGCATTTCCCCAAGCTTTTTGGCACCAGAGACTGGTTTCATGGAAGACAATTTTTCCATGTACCGAGAGGGTGGGGTGGAGAATGGTTTCAGATGATTCAAGCACATCACATTTATTGTGTACTTTATTTCTATATTATTACATTGTAATGTATAACAAAATAATTATACAACTCACCATAATGTAGAATCAGTAGGAGTCCCGAGTTTGTTTTCCTGCAACTAGATGGGCCTATCTGGGGGTGGTGGGAGACAGTGAGAGATCATCGGGCATTGGACTCCCATAAGAAGTGCATGAGCAATTCACAACAGGGTTCATGCTCCTGTGAAAATCTAATGCCACTGCTGATCTGACAGGAGGCAGAGCTCAGGTGGTAATGTGAGCAATGGGGAGCAGGTGTAACTACAGATGAAATTTTGCTCACTTGCCTGCTGCTCACCTCCTGTTGCACGGCACAGTTCCTGACAAGCCACGGACCACAGGTTCCCCAGCCCCCATTGCCGGTCTCTGGCCCAGAGGTTGGGGACCCCTGGTGTAAGTGATGCAATCTGTCGTAGTTTGTAATGGGAGGTGCTATGGTCAGAATGTTGTGTCTTCCCCAAAATTCCTATGTTGAAATCCTAACCCCCAAGGTGAGAGCATTTGGGGGTGTTAGACCATGAGAATGGAGCCTTCACTAATCTCAGGGGAATGGGATTAGTGCCCTCATAGAAAAGGCCTGAGACCCCTCACCCCTTCCACCATGTGAGGACACATCACGAAGGTGCCATCTATGAACCAGGAAATAGGCCCTCACCAGACACTGAATCTGCCAGAATCCTTATCTTAGACTTTCCAACATCCAGACCTGTGAGAAGTAAATTTCTGCTGTTTATAAACCACCCAGTTTATGGTATTTTGTTCCCACAGCTTGAACAGACTAAAATGTAGCCCAAGCACACTCACTGAGTCACATTGCTAGGGGCTGAACACGGGACTCTGACTTCTTCATTCTTTATGATGTCAACAGATATTAACTGAGCAAAACACTGTAATAAACCCCAGAGTTAGAGAGAGAATGACAGAGACACAACCCTGACTTGTATGTTGTGCAGTCTTGTGGGGAAAGCCTAACATTGAAACCTACAAATTATGAAGATAAAACACAGCCATGATGCTAATGAGGAATTGGAGGGGGGGGGCGGGGGGAAGGCTCTTAGTTCCTTGCAAGAACTGCAGCTAAAAAGCTGGAAAAGACAGTAATAGAGGAATCCACACTGTTATTTGTTAGTTACCCAACTTTATCTGAACCTGTTGTGGTTCAGGAAGGGAAACATGAGAGATCTTGGTTAATGTCTTGTTGCAGCCTGCGTGATCATCCATCCTGAGTTTATCAAAGGCTCTAAGCCATTGCCAATGAATTGTTGCTGGAAGATTACTTAATGGGGTTGCACAGAAAGCACCTTAGCATCTGTCACTGCCAAGAGGTGAGGCATGTTTTGGTGTGGAATTCTAGCAGGAGATGACCCTTTTTACCAACAGGATTTTAAAACACCTTCTCCCAGTGCTGCAGCAAACTAATAAAGTGCCACACCCATACTGAACACAGATGTGTAATGGAATGCAGGCTCAGACCCAAGGAGCTCATGCTGGACCAAAAGCTGCAACATCACTTCACCCCAGCTAGCATTTTACAGATTGTATCTGTGGGATGCAAAAGTTTCCAGAACAACTCATTAGTAGAGATGCAGAATGTAAAGTCTGCAATGTGGACAGTGGCAGAAGAAAACAGAGACTCAGTGACAATCTCTACCACAGTGGGAAGAGAATAATGTAAAATATACAGAAAGGCCCAAGTCCACATCACATCCACAGATGTTCAGTGCAGCTTTATTTATGATAGAAAACAAAACAAAAAGCTAGGAATGAACCCAAATGTTTATTGAACCCAAATGTTTATTGAAATGGCTAAGCAAATTCTAGTGTATCCTTATTACGGAATACTACTTAGTGATAAAAGAATAAACTATTGGTACACACTGAACATACACAAATCTCAAAATAATCATAATAAATAAGAGTCCACACACAAAAGAATGCATGCAAACTGTATTATTTCACTTATGTAAATACTAGAAAATGTAAACTAATGTATAGTGACATAAAGCCAATCAGTGGTTACTTGGGGATGGGGAGAGGGAAAGGGAAAGATTACCAAGGGGCCTGATGGATTTGTTCACTCTCTGTCATGTTGATTACTGGGATGGTTTCGTAGGTGTAGACATACAACAAAACATCAACTGTTTCATATGTACAATTTATTCTATAACAATTATACATCAATGAAGCTGTTTTAAAGAGAGAGTATGAAACTTCATTTTCCTAAAACTCCTTCCTTGGTTACATTAGTAGCTAAGGGGCTAGAGACGTACCAGATCCCAACGTGCACTTACTTTCTAACATTGGTGAAATAAACCCCGGACGTAGCTCATTGCAGTGTTGGAATGGTCATTCTTTCAATAAATCCAGACTTGATGAAGTTAAAAGACTTCAAGTCTGAGTTAAAAGACTTCAGGTACTCTTATATCTGGGAGCTGAGGTTGGATGGAGGCTACCTGATTTTCAAAGTCAAGATTCGAATGTCCCAAACAGATGAATCCAGATAGGACAGTCCCCTTCAGAGTCCTGAAGAGTCATTCTGTTTCTGCCTCTGCTGGCTACTGGCTACTGTTCACACAGTCAGTGACTGAACTTTTTTTTTTTTTTTTTTTGAGACGGAGTCTCACTCTGCTGCCCAGGCTGGACTGCAGTGGCACTCTCTCAGCTCACTGCAAGCTCCATCTCCTGGGTTTACACCATTCTCCTGCCTCAGCCTCCTGTGTAGCTGGGACTACAGGCGCCCGCCACCACCCCCGGCTAAATGTTTTGTATTTTTAGTAGTGACGGGGTTTCACCGTGTTAGCCAGGATGGTCTCGATCTCCTGACCTCGTGATCCACCCGCCTCGGCCTCCCAAAGTGCTGGGATTACAGGCGTGAACCACCGCGCCCGGCCCAGTGGCCGAACTGTTAAGAGAAGCAGGTTCCTCTTCTCTGTCTCAGGTCCCACCCAGGATGAATCTCTGAAGTTTCTCTCTCTCCACTCACTGAGAGCCAGCTTCTTTGAGGGCTTTTGAAGCTTTGCTGAGTGCTTCCGGATGCTAGGGCTCACCTCTTCCTCCTCCTTCCTTCCAGTCACTACTCCACCTCAGAAGCCTCCAGCTAAAAATACACCTCTGCCTGGCTCTGGACTCTGAAACTCTGTCCCCAGGAGCTTCATTTACTTTGCTTGCTTTCTCATGAAAAATGTAATTCACCATCTGTAGTTCCATAGAGGCCAGAAATGAGAAGAAAAGAAAACTGCCAAAGCTCACATGGACAACCTGAATAAGACATAAGATTTCATTTCCCGAAAGTGTCTCAGTTAAGCAAATACGCCCTCTGCACCGCGATGAGCAAAACACTTAGCCTAGCTCTGGAAGGGAAGAAAAGCTGAGCAGAAAGATGTCCTGCCCTCGGGGGAATGTGTAAAGGACTCTCTGGAAAAAAATGCGTTGTAAAAGATGAGGGACAAAAGGAAAGCTTTGACAGTCCAGAGCAAGTCAAGATGATAGTCTGGACTTTTAGCAGAAACAGCCACTTTTCAGAACACAGTAAGATGACAACAAAAAAATTCATTAAATGTAAAGCCACAAAGATAAGAAAGGTGAGGAAGGGGATGGCAGCCCACGAGATGGACAGCTGAATTTTAGACAATGGGAAGCAAACTTACAAGGCAACTGACCTGTTAGACTTAAACCTGAGCCACCCAGAGGAGCACCCACAGTAAATCAGCTGTTCCTCGTTGGCTATCCAATATCCATCCTGCTATTTGCTTGAAAAAAGAACCCAATTTTGTTTAAAGCACAACATGCCAACCCAAACAATAGGTCATGACTGGTCCCCGCCAAGCATGATACTCCACTTTCCCAGCCTCTCTCCTAGAGAGGTACAGCCATGTAACCAGTTCTGGCCAACAAGGCTAAAGCAGAAGTGTTCTGGGGAAAATCCCGAGAATTATTTTGCTTTCTTACTTAAGGGAGATATACACAGCCAGGACCTTCAACACCCCCGCTTCTTTCTGACTGGAATGTAACTGTGATGGCTGGAGCTGGAACAGCCACTCTGCAACCCTGAGGGAAAGCACAACAGGATTGCACAGACACTGACCCTGACATACTTAGTTGGCTGAACCAATGCAGAAACTGCTAACTTCAGACTTCTTGGTTTGTGGGGCAGAAACCATTTGTTTCAGTCACTGCCCGCAGGTTTCTGGTACTTGAAGTAGACTGTAGTTTTAGCCGACTCACAGAGATAAAGGAAGTGAGGCTCCTAAAACTAAGGCAGGGCAAACAGCATGTCATGGTGATGTGTAAGTCCCTGAATGGCAGCTGTGGAGCAGATCCAGAGTCAACAGAGCAGACTGGACAGGAGCAATCTAGAGCCAGAGGGATCTGAGAAGCATATGCAAGGGGAAAAAGGAAAATAATATGCAATGCATTTGAACAGATGCAGGAGTGATTTAGAATCTTTTGGGAGTTTAGGTATGACTTAATGGTAGGTGAATAGAACACTAAGCAAACAAAGACACAAGGTATTTAATAACTCCAGGAAAAAAAAATAGAGTGGAGATACATTAATTGCAATTAATTTTGCAATTAATTGTAAATATTCCTTGAACAATGCTTCATAGTCATGTCATCCCCTAATGAATGATTTAACCAAAATTGGGATATAATGCTTTCTAGAGGTTGAAAAAAGAGAACATGAGCATAGAGGGTGTAGGACAATTTATATCATCCTCTTCCATAAAGTCAATAGATTATATCGATATTTAAAACATCAATCAATAGTTGTAGTATGGTGCGGCTGTGTCCCGACCCAAATCTCACCTTAAATTCCCATGTGTTGTGGGAGGGACTCCGTGGGAGGTAACTGAATCATGTGGGCAGGTCTTTCCTGTGCTGTCCTTGTGACAGTGAATAGGTCTCACAAGAACTGATGGCTTTAGAAACAAGAGTTTCACTGCACAAGCTCTCTCTTGGCCTGCCACCATCCACGTAAGATGTGGCTTACTCCTCCTTGCCTTCTGCCATCACTGTGAGGCCTCCCTAGCCATGCAGAACTGTAAGTCCATTAAACCTCTTTTTTTTTTTTTTTAGTAAATTGCTGAGTCTTGGGTATGTCTTTATTAGCAGTGTGAAAACAGATTAATATAAGTGGTGATAGCATTTTGTTTAGAAATAAGGGAGGTGACACCAGAAGAAACAGTCAAGAGTAGAACACAGTTGCTTTGAAAAGCAGGAATTAGGAATATGGAAAAGTGGGGCAGGAAAGTGCTGTTTTCTGGTAATAATCTTTGCATAACTCTGTTTTTGTCCACTATTGTAGGTACAAATGTTACTTTGCTAAAAGTTAACTTCTTTAATCCCATTTGGTTAAGAAGAGCAGCAAAGTATTCTTGAAAGAAGTAACTTATTTGATTGGCTGCTATGTTAGACCCTTATATTCTGCCTTGAAGCAGAGGGTCTTTCCTGATCAAAGATCACATGGTATCACATTGTTCTTTTAAAATTATTTGCCATTTATCCAACAAGTGTTGGCGGTGCACCAACAATGAGACAGGCTCTGAGCTAGGCACTGGCTCTGCTTTTTTTCATCCCATGAGGCCCTTGATGCCCAGAAGCATGACTCAAGGTGAGGCCAGTATGAAAAGCAGCACCTGAGACAAGGATGCTTGCCCTCTGCACCCACCCCACACCCCTGTGTCTCTCACCTGGACGAGTGCAGTAGCCTCATATTGAGGCACCCATCCTCCTCCTTTGTCCTCGTACAACCTATTCACACAGGAGCCAGAGGAGTCCTTTTAATGTAGGTTAGATCAGTTCATTCCGCTGCCTCCAACCTCTTTATCTTCTGGCTCATTCAGCGTAAAATCCAAATCCCTCCATGGTCAAAACACTCTACCCAGCTGGGCCTCCTACTATCTGACTCTCCTGAGCGTTCACAACCCCTGACATCCCTCTCCTGTCTTCATCTGCTTCTACCACTAATACTACGATGCATGTGTTTGCTTAGTATCTCTTTCTGTGCCATGGACCACAGCAAATAAGGCTAGTGACTTTATTGTAGTCATTACCGCAGCCCCCACACATGGGACAGGGCTTGACACTAGGCACTTAGTAGCTGGTTGTTGAGTGAATACATGAACAGTAAGGAGGCACTGAAGATGACATTGGTAGGTAAATGGTAACAGGTTTGAGCATTAGAATACACATATAAGTTAACATCTTTACCATTTTTACATCTACAGTTCAGTGGTAACAAAAACATTTATATTCTCTTTTTCCCCTTCATCTCCCAACTCCAGCCCCCTCCTCTGGCCTCTGGTAACTACCAATCTATTTTCTATTTTCATGAGACCTTTTTTTTTTTTTCTTTGAGACAGAGTCTTGCTATGTCACCCAGGCTAGAGTGCAGTGGTGCTATCTCAACTTACTGCAACTTCTGCCTCCCAGGTTCAAGTGATTCTTGTGCCTCAGTCACCCAGCTGGGATTACAAGCATGGGGGGCCACCGCACCCAGCTAATTTTTGTATTTTGTAGTAGAGATTCACCATGTTGGCCAGTCTAGTCTGGAACTCCTGGCATGAAGTGATCCACCCACCTCGGCCTCTCAAAGTGCTGGGATTACAGGTGTGAACCACTGTGCCCAGCCTGAGATCCACTTTTTTACCTCCCCTATGTGAGTGAGAAAACATGACACTTGTCTTTCTATGCTTGACTTATTCCACTTAACATAATGGCCTCCAGACTTGAGCATTTTTAAACCATCACACTTCCTGCAGTGTGAAGACACATTGCAAACAAGAACATCTGCAGAGACATAGGAAGCCCTGAGGAGAGGGTAGGTATTGCAGTGAGGAGCCTGGGTTGTCAGTGGCACTGGCAGGAGGGATGGTGAGATCTTGAAAGCCACAGCACACGTTTAGGAGGTAGAGCCTGTAGGCTTAAGGACCACTCATGTTTGGGACTGATGTGCAGAAAGTGGTTCAAGTGGTATCCAGGTTTCCAGACTCTTGAGGAAATGGTGGTAATTGGTGTTTGAGGAAAACAATAATGAATGTTGTATTATTAGTAGTATGACATATCAAGGTTGAGGTTATTGATGACGGCAGTTATTAGGTAGCATGTTACACAGGTGACTCAGGAAATATGTCTAGGCTGCAGAAACAAGTCATTAGGTTCTAGAAAGTAATGGAATCTGGGGAGGTTGGTTCACCCAGTCAGAGCCTGCAGAGTGAGATGACAAGAGGCCAAAAACAAAATTTTGAGAAACCCTGATTGTCACACGTCATGATACTCTACCTCCATCTGTCCTCTAGGCTGAGGCATCCATTGCCCAGATGCTGAGCCTTCCATTAGAATTGCCCTCATTTAAAGAGAGCTGCTTTGCCCAGGGTCCCATCCCCTTCCTGGAGACAACCCTCATCTGATGCCTGATCAGGTGAGAGGGGTTGTAAAGGCAAACCCTCTTGGCTCACTGTGAAATAATTCTGAAGAGTTAACTCAGCTCTAGAGCTTTCCAAAAAAAGGATGTCCCTGTAGAAATGCATCACAGTTCAACTTGTCTCTCAACTCAATCTTTTTTTCCTCCCTCCCTTTCTGGTGTATCTCCCAAGAGGATTTCCCAAAATCCCCCTATACAAACGTATCTATTTTGCAGTCATGAAATAGAGAAACCCAACCTGCCACATCAATACTTAAGGAAGACACAGAAGTGGCTGATCTGAGGAAAAGCAAGAGAGGTAGGAGGTGAGCCTGGCTGGCGTAGGGCTAAGGAAGCAAAAAAGGGCTTTATTCAAGAGAGAGGCAAATTGAAAATCCTTGAAGTCAACTAAGATGCATATTGGAAAGTGATCATCGGATTTAGCGATAAGAAGGCTATTGATGACCATCAAGTGTTGCTTTCTTGAGGAGGCAGAAGTCAGATGTCAGTGTGATGATGGGAACAGTAAAGAAAGTAGAGACCTCATGTGCATTCCATTATTTCTCGTATGAATATATAGGAAAGGACTGTGTACAGTTTAAGTGTACAGTTCAATGGTAATAAAAACATTTATATTCTCTTTTCCTCCTTCATCCCCCAACTCCAGCCCCCTCCTCTGGCCTCTGGTAACCACCAATCTATTTTCTATTGGCTGAAGATGAGATGTGGTGAGTAGTGACTCTTAAGTTGAGAGAGACTTGAGCACATCCAGACACTGGAGAGAGAGGTAACCGACCCAGGGAGTGTAGAGACCAACCAATGGGACGAGGTCTGAGAGCAGTGGCAGCATCTTCCATCACAAGCATAGTCAAAGAAATAGCCTTGTGTGACAGGAGGTCACATCTTCCACAGGGAGGTGAGAATAAATGCTGGTGGATGTGGGGATTGGGTGGCAGCAAAGACACAGACCAGCTTCACTTGTTCCTCCCACCAACGTGGATAAGAGCAGACTCAATGCTGGATGCTGTGTTCAGACTGGGGGCACTGGTGTAAATTAAGACACAGTCTGCCAGGAGTGACTTACTATAAACATTTCAAAGTTCCATTTTCTTCATCTTGTCTGCAGGAATCTTGACCTTCAAGTCTGCTCCCATTTGAAGTGACTTTGCCCCCAAATATGCTTCTACTTTGCATCATTGCTTTCTGCTTTTCTCCCAATGTTTCCTCATATAAGTCCTTGGCTCACTCAATGGGGTTAACATTTTTAATCCAGTTTATTTTTCTGACGATCTCCACAAAACAGAACCAAAAGAGAGTAGTCATAAAGATTCTCCATGATCTCCTGCCTTACCCGAGGCTCTGCAGGGAGCAGGTGCTCTCCATGCCCGTTAAATAAAGAAGCAAGTAAATTCAAGTGTTTCACCCAGTCCCTCTATGTAGTGAACGCTTTTCATTTTAAGGGGCCTCAGTATCCGTTTTGAATGTGGATTTAGCTTTCTCGTCCCAGAGGCAGGGCTCAGGCACCCTTGACACAGTTTCCAGTTCTTCACCATACCCAAATGACGCGGGCTGGTAGCCAGAGAGAACTTAGAGGCATCTCTCTGCTGCCAGACTGGGCTCCCTAGTTCTTTAACTAGAAAATGCAGGCATCTGCCCACAAACTTAAAAGGGCCCACTTCCTCTTTCCCCATCTATGTGGCTAGTGGTCACACTCTCTTCTCTCTTCTCTCTTCTGTCTTTGCTCCCAGACTTTCATGTGTGTGGCCTCCAGGCGTGCTGTGTCCCCTACTTTGAGTTTGTGAGGCCTAAAAACTCTTGTTGCTCATAGGCTCTTTATGTGTTTTCAATTGACACATAAGGATTGTACATATTAATGGGGTACAGAGTAATATTTGAATTCATTATACTGTATTAATGATCAAATCCGGGTAATTAGCATATTCATCACTTCAAACATTTATCACTTCTTTGTGTTGAGAACATTCAAAAATCCTCTCTTCTGGCTATTTGAAAATATAAGTTATTAGCTATAGTTATCCTATAGTGTTATAAGAACACTAGAACTTATTTCTCCTGCCTAGCTGTAATTCTGTATCTGTTAAGCAACCTCTCCCCAGCCTCCCCTCCCCACTGCGCTTCCAGCCTCTTAATAGCGACAATCCTATTCAATGCTTCCATTAACTCACTTTTTAGCTCCCACATGCGAGTGAGAATGTGTGATATTTATCTTTCTGTGCCAGACTTATTTCACTTAATGTAATGTCCTCCAGAATCATTCATGTTGCTACAAATGGCAAGATTCCAGTCTTTGTATGACTGAATAATACTGCATTACGTATACACACTACTTTTTTTTTATTCATTTACTTTTTGCTGGACATTTAGGTTGATTCTATATCTTGGCTATTGTGAAGAGTGCTGCAATAGACACGGTGATGCAGACATCTCTTCAATACACTGATTTGCTATCCTTTGGATACTCAGTAGTGGAATTGCTGGAACATGTGATATTTCCATTTTTAGTTTCTTGAGAAAACTCCATGATGTTTTCTATAATGGCTGCACTAATTTACATTTCCACCAACCGTAAGATTCCCCCTTACCAGCGTTTGTTGTATTTTGTCTTTTTGATCATTGCCATTCTAATAGGAGTAAGATGATAGCTCCTTGTGGTTTGAATTTGTGCTTTTCAGATAGTTATGTTGAGCATTTTAAATATACTTCTTGACCATTTGTATGTCTTTTTTTAAAAAAAATAGTCTATTCAGATCTTTTACCCATTTCTTAATTGGATTATTTGTTTTTTTGTTGTTGTTGTTTTTGTTTTTTTTTTTAACTGTTGAGTTGTCTGAGTGCCATGGTACTGGCATAAAAACAGACACATAGGCCAATAGAACAGGATAAAGAGCCCAGAAATAAGTTCCCATATTACGGCCACCTGATTTCAACAAAGTTGTCAAGAATATATATGGGGGAAGGACAGCCTCTTCAATAAATGGTACTGAGAAAACTGGATATTCATATGCAGAAGAATGAAACTAGACCCCTATCTCTCACCCGGTACAAAAACCAACTCAAAATGGATTAAAGACTTAAATGTAAGACTGAAAACTATAAAACTACTACATGAAAACACAGGGGAAATGCTTCAAGGCATTGGTCTGGGCAAAGATTTTTATAAGGAATAATTCAAATGCACAGGCAATAAAAACAAAAACGGACCAACTGGGATTATATTAAGCTAAAAAGCATCAGCACCGCAAAGAAAATAATCAATGAAGTGAAAGGATCACCTGTAGAATGAGAGAAATTCTTTGCAATATTAAAACCCTTAAACTTTCACACTGTGGTTGTGTTATTGTGCCTGCAGTTGGACCCCTGATGCAGAGAACACCCCACAGGGACCCAGGCAGGTGGATCTCCTGCGTGCTCCTTTGTCCAGCCTTCTGGTGGCTGCTGGGGACAGTGACTACCAGCTATGTTGCTAGAGTTTCATTCAAAACACACTGGTACCCATCGTGGATTTCGGAGGTGGTCATCAGAGCGGATAGTTAGAGGTAAGTTGTAGGGAAGAGTATAAGCTCCCACACAGGCTGGATTTCAGTGTAAATCCAGCTCTGGCACAGGTTGGGCATACAAGCCTGAATTAACTCATGTTAACATCTCTGATACCCATTTTCTTGCTCTAAAACTGGGAAAAGTAGTTGAAACTTTATTAAATTATTTTAAGAATTGGCTAAGTCAACATAAATGGTCAAAAAATATCAACCTCACCAGAAAGTGAAGAGACAAAAACTAAAATAAGAAAATATCTTCAGCTATTAAATTAAAAGAGATGAAGCCAAGATGATAAAAATGCAGATGAGGCTGGAGAGAAATAGGCACTTTCCTGTATCATGGACAGGTCTGTAAGTCAGCACAGTTTCATGTGCTCTGGAAAAACCTGGCTCTAGACATAAAAACACCTTATTAAAAAGCTGACCCAGAAATTCTAGTTCTAGGAATTGACCTTAGGGGAATTATTGGCTAAGTATACAAGCATGTATGTATAAAGTCACTTCAGAATTGCTTACAGCATAAAAATTAGAAAAAAATCATTTAAAAATATAGAACACAAAAAATTCTTGTTATACTATTGATCTAAAAAGCATGCTGTATATTAGTAAGATGCAATTCCATTTTTTGTTTTCAAAATTCTGCATTTTCTAACATATATTGTAATCCTCCCTTATCTGTAGGAGATACATTCCAAGATCCACGTGGATACATGAAACTGCAGATAGTACCAAACCCTGCATCTATTAATACTATGATTTTTCCTGTACACATATACCTATGATGAAATGTCATTTGTAAATTAGGCACAGTAAGAGATTAACAACAATAATAAAATAGGGCAATTATATCAATATACAGTAATAAAAGTTATGTAAATACGGTCTCTCTCTTTTGCTTTGTCTCTCCTTCTCTTTCCCAAATATTTTATTGTATTGTACTCACCCTTCTTCTTGTGACATGTTGATGTGATAACCTAGATGGCTACTAAATGACTAATGTAGCAGATACAGGGTAAATACACTGCACAAAGAGCTGATGCAGGTCCTTGGCTGGACAGGGTGGGACAGGGTAAGACTTCATCACACTACTTAGAACCGCATGCAGTTAAAAGCTTTTGAATTATTTATTTCTGAAATGTTTTATTTAATATTTTTTGGACCTTGTTGACTGGTAACTGAAACTGAGGAAAGTTAAACTGTGGATAAGGGGGAACTACTGTATATGCATGGACACACACACACACCACTTCATGGTTATCTATATATTTACAGAGTAAAGTATCAGTAAGTTCTAGAAACTTGTATACCAAAATGCTAACAATAGATATCTTTAGACAATGGTTCCTGCAAGAAAAACTTTAATCCATTACTCTTGTTTCCAAATTTATTTCTAATGGCATTGTTAGGCTTTTATAATCTCAATGAATCTGTGTAATGCAATCAGAAAATAATATTTTAAAAATAAAAATAAAACCAACATTTTAAATGCTTAGTACAATGCTGTATTAGTCAGGGTTCTCTAGAGGGACAGGACTAATATGATAGATGTGTATATAAATCGTAGTTTATTAAGGAGTATTGACTCACACGATCATAAGATGAGGTCCCACAATAGGCCGTCTGCAAGCTAAGGAGCAAGGAAGCCAGTCCGAGTCCCAGAGCTGAAGAACTTGCAGTTCGATGTTTGAGGGCAGGAAGCTTCCAGCATGGGAGAAAGATGTAGCCCAGAAGATTAAACCAGTTTAGTCTTTCTACATTCTTCTGCCTGCTTTTATTCTGGCCACACTGACAGCTGATTAGATGGTGCCTACCCAGATTGAGGGTGGGTCTGCCTCTCCCAGTCCGTTGACTCAAATGTTAATCTCCTTTTGCAACATTCTCACAGACACACCCAGGAATAGTACTTTGTATCCTTCAATCCAATCAAGTTGACACCCACTATTAACCCATCACAAATGCTTAGGATATAACAGGTGCTTATTAAATACCAATTACGGTTATAATTATTTAAAGCAAGAATATAGACCAAATTAATTGACTCATCTTCAGATCAAAGTTATGAACTTGTCCCTCTTCTCTCCATTCTCTGATCAACTTAATCTGAACCCACTAAAGGCAATATGCATTTTAATGATCTTTGAATTCCCAGCACAGAGCCCTGTGCCTGGTCCATCGTCAGCGCCAAGTAGGGAAGACAATGAGTGATTGAAGGAATATCGTCATATAGAAGGGGTTTTTCACAGGAATCTAGAAAGCAAAAGGAAGAAGATCTAGCTGTGTTGCCTCTATGTCAAGACTATTCAGGGGGGCGGAGCAAGATGGCCGAATAGGAACAGCTGCAGTCTCCAACTCCCAGCGCGAAGGACACAGAAGACCGGT
>NW_012114821.1:9520229-9613858 GCF_000951035.1 Colobus angolensis palliatus
AAAAAAAAAAGACTATTCAAATGTTTTGTTTACATATTTTGCTGATCTCACAACCCTTGGTATTATTATCTTCCTCTGAGAGATGAGGCTCAGAGGTTAAGCAATGTGCACAAGCCATACAGACAACTAGCAAGTGGTGGATGAGGGTTGGCACCTGCTCCATCTGACTTTCAACGTCTCTTCTTTTCTCCACCCCTCCAGCTTGGTCTGTGATTCCCTTCTCGTGAATGCATTGCTAGAGGTTAAAAGTCAGACTGATCATCCAAACACTGCCGTCTTCATAATCTCAAGGAGTAGAAGTGTGAGTTCTGATGGTTCAGTGGCTCACTGATTTGGAAATGAGCCTGCAGAACTACCATCCCCCAGGTAATGGGGCAGAGCAGCAGCCCTCCTTGGCTAAGGAAATTAAATGAATTTTCATCCATTCACCTAAATTATTCTTTTCACCTCTCAGGAGATGTAGCAATCAAAGAGAGCAGGCGAAGAGAGGCAGTGGGCTTGGAAAGGTCAATGATACTGAAAAGCACAGAATCTTCCTCCATTAATGCCCTAATTGTTTTTATCACCCAGTATTCACTCAAACGTCAAACTTAATCTCTGCCTTTTTCCTCTCCCAGGTCACAGATGTTTAATATTTCTGACTAAGACATAACGAACCTTTTTATGTCACCGTAATATTTAGTCTCTTTAAAACATGATTAGCTGCACCCATTGTGCAACGCAGGGATGACTAAAAATTTCAGAGATGGGATTCCATTAGGTGGATTTTATTACCCAGCCAAGCTGAGTGGGAAATTAAGCCAGGTAGCAAACGTAAGTGGTGATACACTACAGTGCCAGCGTGGGGTTGATTCTAAAGCTCTGGTCAAAGAAAAGTAGAAGTTTGGAGTTTTAAGGACTTTTAAAAGTTATGGGAAAGACTTTTCAGTTTGGCCAAAGTCTGCTTCTCAAGTTAACAATTTTTTTAATGTGATAATTTACTAAAACTTTATAAAAAATAACTACTGTCTGTGTGTTTCTAAATCGTGGTTCCTATTTTGACTGGCTCATTTGGCAAAAATATATTCACAAGTCAATGAGTAGGTGATCGCTCATAAAACATCACTGAAAAATGTGAAGTGCATTCTTATGTGTTTGTGCAAACAAGCATGAAGGTGCACCTATTGCTTCTTTTTCTTTATTTCTCAAAGTAGCTTCTGTTGTCCCATGCTCATGAAGAAGTACACACTATCTTTAAGGCACCCCAACACACCAAGCAAGCAAGCACTGATAACACGGAGCTGAACAACCTCTGAAGCTATTTGTGGAAATTTCTCAAATTTTCTACATTTGATTCCAGAGCTTTCATAATCAGTTTCCACCTCAGACTTCACTCTTGATTTTTTTGTCTCCCATTTTTTTATTTCACTGATGACTTTAAATTGAAGATACCCCGTAAAGAAGAATTATGACAATATCTGACATTCATTGTGAATTACAAGTAACAGTAAAAGCTACAAAAAGGAGGAGAGCAGATACTGAGGGAGATAGGTGAAGCATTTTTATAACTATCAAGATATAAGCACTAGTCTCTGCTTTCTGTCATTTGCCAAAATAATAGTCTCTAAAGGCTAATGATGTATCAGAAGAACAACTATTGGGGAGACATGGCACCAATTAGAGTTTGGCCCCCACCATGGTCAAAACTAACTATAATATTATCCAAAATCCCGCCAATTTCACTTCTTCAATATTTTCTTCAGCTATTTTTTTAAGAAAGGGGGTCTTGCCTTGTTGCCCAGGCTAGACTGCAGTGGCACAATCACAGCTCACTGTAATCTCCAACTCCTGGGCTCAAACAATCCTCCTGCCTCAGCCTACAGAGTAGCTAGGACTAAATGTGCACACCACAGAACCCCGCTATTTTTAATTTTTTTTTTTTTTTTTTTTTTCTGTAGAGGCAGGATTTCACTATGTTGCCCAGGCTGGTGTTGAATTCCTGGCCTCAAGTAATCCTCCCTTTACTTCCAGAGATGCTAGGACTACAAGTGCATGCCACCATGTCTGACTACTTTTCTTTTTTTACTTTTTATAGAAACAGGGTCTCACTATTTTACCCAGGCTGGTCTCAAACTCCTGGACTCAAGCAGTTTTTTTAAAATGGTCAATTGGACTGTTTCTATAGGTGCCTCTGAATAGATCTCCTTATCTCCATACTGACACCTAGCTCTCTAAATGGCTCATTACCTTCAGTACAAGGCAATTGAAACCCTCCAAGATCTGGCCCTTTTTATCTCTTCTCCCATGCTTCCCCTACCAAGTGGGGAGCCTTCTTTCTGGTTGTGAAATTTCTCCTGCTGCCCACACACAAACCTGTAGCCTGGAAGGATGCATGCAGTCACGGAGTTTTATTTGAAGGGAAACTGGGTCCTGGAAATACAGACATTCTGAGAAACTAGCAAAAAGAATATCCTCAGATAAGGACTGGGCTAAAAGTTCATATTTCACTGATTATTTTCTTACATCATATATCATAATGAAATAGCTTATTATATATCATAGATATATGTGTGTATGTTCATATACACAATTGATTTATTGGTATCTATATATTAATTCTGAATCATTTTATCAAATTATTTTACTCTTTTTATTCACTTATAGTTAATTGTCTTGAATGTTCAGGTATATAACCTTGTCATTTTTAACTAACAATGGTTTTCCTCCTCATTTCGAACTTTTGTACACATAATTTCTTTATCTCACCAATACAACTAGTTATAACATAACCTCTAATGGTGATAAATGTGAATTCTTATCTTTCTCCTGAACTTAGTGGGAATATTTCTGGTACTTCCTCACTCACACTAAAACTGCCTTTGTGACAAAAGAGATATTATTTACCAAGTTAGGAACATATTTTTGAATTCTTCTTTTGCTGAACTTCTTTCAATCAAAAATAAATATTCGATTTTGCCTGACGCTTATTCAGCATCTATGAAGATTCTCATCAGAATGTTTTCCTCAGATGCATAAATATGATGCTTTGAACATATTGTCTTGTAATGCAGCATTCTTGAATTATTAGAATAAATGCCACATAGTGATGCTGAGCTTTTTTTTTTTTTTTTTTTGAGATGGAGTCTGGCTCTGTTGCCCAGGCTGGGGTGCAGTGGCCCGATCTCAGCTCACTGCAAGCTCCACCTCCTGGGTTTACACCATTCTCCTGCCTCAGCCTCCCGAGTAGCTGGCACTACAGGCGCCCACCACCTCGCCTGGCTAGTTTTTTTCTTTTTTTTTTTTTGTATTTTTTTGGTAGAGGCGGGGTTTCACCGTGTTAGCCAGGATGGTCTCGATCTCCTGACCTCCTGATCCACCCATCTCGGCCTCCCAAAGTGCTGGGATTACAGGCTTGAGCCACCGCGCCCGGCTGAGCTTTTTAAATGTGTTATTGAATTGTTTAATATTTTATACAAAACTTTGTACTATTACCTTAAAAGAGAATTCCTATAATTTCATTTCTGTGTGATTTTTTAATGTTTTGGAGTCAATGCTATGTACATGACATACTAAGAATTTCGAAGTTTTTCCTTTTTATTTATATTATGGAGAAGTTTGAGTAGCATTGAAAATACCTGTTCCTTAAGTCTTTGGCAAAAATCCCCCATGAAACCATCTAGATTTGGTGTTTTATTTGTGGAGGAGGTTGTCCTTTGACAATTTTCTCTATTTCTTTCATGTAAATTGTCCGGTTTAGATTCCTTTTCAGGTCTTCTAGATCTACTTTGGGAATCTATGTGTTTCTCTGGAACAATGGCGCGCCATCTAAGTTTCATATTTGCACAGATTTGAGCAGCATATTCTTTCATGATTCTAATTTCTTCTCTTTCTGTTGTTATTCTTCCCCTTTTAAAAATGTCATGTATTTCCACAGAATCCCACCACCTTTTCTCGTAGTGTATTTGTTTCCAACAATCATCTTTTTTTTTCTGTTGATCAGCTTTTCTCTTTTCACAGTTTCCAAATCATCGATTTTCTGCTTTTGTCTTTATTACTCTTTTTCTTCTGCTTTCTTCTAGCTTTGTCATTGTTGTTGTTGCTATTATCTCTTTCTAATTTCTTGCTTTTATGTTTAATTCATAAATCTTTATTTCTTTTGGTTTATTGAGGTATATATTGAAGACTATGAATTTTCTTCTGACTGCTATTTTCACTGTACCCTGTGAGGTCTGATATGCAGTGGTTACATTAGCAGTATTTTGTAGATATTCTGTATTTTGAGTTTGTAGATTTTCTTTGAACCTATAGTTACTTGAGACATATATTTTTAACTTCTAAGAGCTAAATATTTTTTTCTGATTTTGTTCATGCCTAGGTATATGTAATTGTTATCAAATGCATCTGTGTTACTTCCGCTATTTGTAATGTGTCGACATTTCCTTTGAGACTAGTCTTCGCTAAGTTTTTGTGACTGTTCCACGAAACATTTAAAATTTTTCAGCATCTAAAGTTTAATATATCAATTAGAACTGCCTTGTTGTTTTGTTTGTCTTTTCCGTAATCTTGCACATTTTTTCCTCTTGACTTTCCTGGACTGAGATAAATCAGCGTAGGTTTCCTGTTGTTGGTGTTTCCTTCTATTGGTGTGTTTCCGTTTTTCCCTATGTCTCTCACATGCTTGGCTTTATGGAGGTGAATGGTGTTATGCTGTATTATGTGATGCAGAGGCGTTCCTAACTCTCATTGTCAAAGTCATCCTTTACATTTATTTAATGCCTTCTTTGCTTCATGTAATGATTTTTACCATGAATTCTACATTGTCTTATATTAATGTTGCATCCTCTGCTTTCTTTTTGTTTGAATTTCCCCAGTACACTTATTTGTAACCTTCTAAGTCACTATTATTTATTAGTTAATTAACTCCAATGTTATGCACATAGCTTTTCAACTAGGCAATGTACTGGTACACAAAGCAGCCAGAGTTTTCGACGGAACTGTAAAAAGTCATGGCATTTGAAATCAGACAATTCTCAATTCAAATTCCAGCTCCAACTTACAGTGTCACTCTGCAATGTCTAAACTAAAAACAGGTACAAGGTGCAGAGGTAGCACAGAGGAGGAACTAGTTAAACACCAGGAAGGCTTCTTGTAGGAAGCAGCTTAGAAACTTCTACAAGAACTTTCTTCCCAGTCTGAATCATTTTCCTCTCCTGGACTCCCAGGGCATCTTCTTTATTCTAAAACAACTCCTAGTCTGCCATACAGTTCAAATGTACAGCAGGCACATCTATTTCTGGTTTGACTCTCCTGTGTGGGTTTCATCACTATGTCTAGCACAGTTTATTGTTATTGAGTGAAGTAAGTTGCATTCTGAGTAAGATCAGTATTTATTTCATTGGAAATTGGCAAATCACAGCACAAGTGAAAAAAAAAAAGTATATCACATTTTCAGAGTCTAAGTGTTGATTGGGTAGAGTTGGTACCATTCACGTGCTTACTTGTGAAAGAGACTGCAACATCTGGGTGTCCTGGCCCTCACCACAGTTTAGTTATATTCTGCCTACTTTGGGGGACTTTATGCATAAAAGACATTTGATGGTTAGGATACTGACATCTTTCCAGGGATGTCATAATTTTTCTTCTTACCATGGCATAAATTCTCTCCAGAGTTAGCATGTAGCAGGGACTATTTTTTCATTTCCTTCTACTCTGGACATAGAAAAAAATTAAAATAAAATCAATTATTGAGCTTTTGCTCTGTAACAGATATTTTATAAGTATTATCTCAATTGATCTTTGTAATAACATTATGAACTTAGTACTAATATCATAGTTGCTTTACAAAGTACTCACTCTTCCCTTCCTTGATTCCTTTTAAACCTCACCATTTTCTTGCAATCAGTTATGTCTTAGGCCATCTTATGCTGCTGTAACAGAATACTACAGATTGGGTAATCTATAATAAACAGAAATGTGGGGAGCGGGTACTGCTAGAGGAGGGATAGCATTAGGAGAAATACCTAATGTAGATGACGAGTTGATGGGTGCAGCAAACCATCATGGCACGTGTATACCTATGTAACAAACCTGCACGTTCTGCACATGTACCCCAGAATTTAACTATAATAAAAAAATTAAAAAACAAAATAAACAGAAATTTACTGACTCACAGTTCTAAAGTCTGAGAAGCCCAGTATTAAGCCATGATGAATGAAGAACAACTCCCTAGGAGGAGGGCTGAGTGCCACCCCAGGAACAGGCGGTATCACCGCAGTGGGTTTCAGAATTGCTATGGTCCAGGGATGCCTGTGTCCCTCTAGGTTTCTCCTTTTCTGAATAAGATCATCGATGGCCATTGTCCTATACCTTCTCATCTGTCAATCGTTGATATGTGTGTATGCTGCAAGATAGGGTAGATAACCTATCTCTAGTTCATAAGTCTTCAGATGGAAAGGAGCAGTATCCAAAAAGAGGTGATCAAGGAATGGAACCTGAGGAGCTTCATCTGCACTTGGACCTGATGAGATGAAAAACCCTGGATGTCAAGCCACTATAATGGGAAGAGACTATGGGAAAAGAGTGAATGTATTTTTCACACAAGAAAGCTTTGAATTATTATGACCAGAGGGAGATCTGTAACACTGTGCTAAGCAAAGAGCCACCTGTTCCAGTTATCTGCCCTATGCTGTTGAAGGTACCAATAGAAATTTCTATATCATTGTCTTTTTCTTTCTTTAAAATTAGGAGTCCAATTCTTGGGTAAGGCTATCATGCTCATTATGGGATGAGGCTGGAAGAAACACAGGGAAGAAAGTGGACATATAGTTATTTTCACTATAACAGCATTATTAGTGTTTACTATATGCCAAGCTAAATACTTGGGTTTTTAATCTTGTTTAATCCTTAAATGACAAATATTTGAGGTAGTTCTCATTACTATGTGCAAGTTTAATATGAGGAAGTTGAAACACAGAGTGGTTAGTTAACTGGCCCAATATTATATAACCAGTAAGATTGGACCTCTGGATTAGAATCTAGGCTTGTCTGACACCAAATCCCCATATCATTCATCACAGTACACTAATGCCACCTTGCCTTGTTCCTGGGTCTCAAAGATTTATACTAATACCATTCTATAAATTATAAAATACTTTGTCATAATTATTATTTTATTTCATCTTGAAAAAATTAGCTATGAGCTTAGGCACTGTTTTCCCATTTTCTAGAATAGGCAATGAAAATAGAGGGATAATGAAGCTGGTGGGAAAAGAGAGTAAATAAACATTTATTGGGCACCAATGTGTGAGATATGGTGTGTAGTCACACACAAAAAAATGTCATTCTATAAAATCTTGGGAAACCTCAGCAGAAAAATATTATGGTTTTATGGAGAAAGTGACTGACGCTGTTTTATAAAGAAAGTGACTGACGTCAGAGAAATTATGTCATTTGATCAAGGTTCCCCAGCCAGGAATGAAGGGGCGGAGACAGAAAGCCAATCCTCATTTGTCTCATTTCAAGGCTTCTATGCCAAGAAAATGTCTTGGATATTAAGTAAGGAAGGGCAAGACAAAGCCTAGAGCTGCCAATTGGCTGGCAGCATCCTCTCACACCCCACCCCTCTCCACCTCCCCCAGGCCAGCCACTGATCTGCATCCCTCCCTCCCACGCAGCGGTCCTGCCCCGCCCACCGCTTCCCACCTGTGTGACTGCACCACACTGCATAAACAGCCTGAGATTTCATTTATCATTTGAACAAAAGGGCCAATAATCTATAGCCCACCACATTTAGATGTGATTAGGAAGCAATAATGGATGTGGTTCTGATAATTCCTGTGTAACAAGCCAGCCTGAAACAGTGGCTTAAAGCAATGATGAGTTATGTGTTCTGGTGACTAATCTATTGATGTTGTGGTTCCTGTGGTCTCATTGGCTCACGCGTGTGGCTGCAGCCAGCTGTGGATTGGCTGGGGCTGTGCAAGTGAGGCAGGAAGGCTCAGCGAGGGCAGCTGCAGTCACTGGATCTCTCCCCATTTGGTCTTTCATTCTAACTTCCTTGCCACTTGGAGGCCTCAAAGAAGAACCCCATAAGGGCAAGATGGATATTGCCTCATGGGCGGATGCTCTGGAACTTGCTCCACATCCCTTCGACTGCACTGTCTGCGTCAAAGCAAGTAACAAGGTCAGCCCAGTTTCAAGGGATTGGAGACACTGACTTCACCTCTGGGTGGGAGGAGGGTCGAAATTCACATTGGAAAGGGGCATGCCCATGGGATGGGAGCAATTTGAGGCCCCTGCATAAATTTTCTACACATGTGAATTTAAAAATAAGAATTTAACTTATTTTTAATTCTTACTTTCAAATGGAAGGGATGATGAGCCTCACCAGTTTTCCCAGTGTTTTGATGAAGCTCATTATCCTAAGCAATCTAGGCTCAATCTGTCTACCAGGAAATGGGAAGAGCTGCAGAAGTGCCTCTGGGGGGAGGCACTGCGGGGACTTGGCCTCAATTGGCTTAAGAATGTTACCATTTTCTGGAGGAAAAATGTCCTGGGTTTTAACGGAGGAGCTCAGGTCTGTGTGGAAGCCAGTGCTGACCATGCTGCAGGCCCCTGGCCCTGGAATTTCACTCATACACCCTTTCCATTGCTCTTTGTTCCTTATCAATGCAATTCTTTGGACATCATGACCAGGAGATTATAGGAACTGCACTCTTAAATCCAGAACACAATAGATATTGATACCTAATATTTCTACTTTGTTTCTAGTATGTGGCTTTTATTCATGATTTTTACCTCTTTACTTACCATTACTAATGGTTTCTCCTATCTTCTGAAGTATTTTTATCTTGCTTATTATACTCTCACTCCCCACCAACCACCGGCATTTGTGGTTCAGAAGGTGTCTTTGTCCATTGTCTAGTGTTTCTTTGTGATATGTTACTCTTTATGTCCTGTAAGCTACTGCTCTCTGGGGTGTGAGCAACCTGACTGGTTGTGGATTTGGGGAAACAGCCAAGTCAACCGCTAGTCTAAGTAAATTCTGGTGTGTTTATGGGGAAGGAAGGGATGATGACCAGGCCACAGAGCTCAGGTGACCCAGAGAAGCAGGGCCCACTCTCCATACCACTCCCTGCTGAGGTTGCATCTTTACACCTTTCTGGAGAAGCAGCACAGCCCTGGGATCCTGGAGGGAGAGACACAGGGGCTGGAGGTCCACGTGCAGTGGGTCTGGGTGGAGATCACCTGTCTCTATCTGCTCCTCACCTCAGCAAGGCTTTTGTGCTGCTATGACATAACTCATGGACAGTGGCTCTAGTGACTTGCACTATTGCCCTTGATTCCTGTCATGAAGAGAGAGAGAGAGAGAGAGAAAGATCACCTGTCCCAAGGGACTGCCATTTAGAGTTAAATTTTTGCTAGCCATCCTGGTATAGGTAGAGCTTCCGGAAGTGTCTACTCTCTCTGTATGCCAACTCACCCTGCACCCCAGAGATGTCAAAATGCAGGGTCATCACCATATAAACCTGTCCTTCAGTACAGCGGTCCTCAACCTTTTTGGCACCAGGGATCGGTTGTGTGGAAGACAATTTTCCTGAAACAGGATGATAGAGGAGATGGTTTTGGGATGAAATTGTTCCACTTCAGATCATCAGACATTAGATACTTATAAGGAGCATGCAACGTAGATCCCTTGCACACACAATTCACAATAGGGTTTGTGCTCCTGTGAGAATCTAATGTCACCACCGATGTGACAGGAGGCAGAGCTCAGGCAGTGATGCTGGCTCACCCACCACTCACCTCCTGCTGTGTGGCCCAGCTCCTAACCAGGGTTGGGGATCCCTGCTTTAGTACTCTGAACTAGCCATATGTGGCTAGTAGAAGAGGAATGAGATCTGAAATGTGCATCGCCAAAAGCCAATTCGTGGAAAATTCTTCCAGTTATCAACTGTGTACAATTATGTTTGGTTCTTATTGATTTCCAGTCAAAACAGGAGTTCTCTTCTGTCAGTAACATGCTCAAAATTCAGCAGATACAATTATAAATGCACTCTTCATGTTTTTCTTTAACGATGGAAATTGCACAAAATAGAATGTATCAGATCCCATGAGTATAAATTTGCAGCAGAGTAGAAGACAGCAAGTATGTCTATGTGAGAAGTTACATGTTCTCTACATCCCAACCTATTGGTTTACGTCTAGCATATCCAATGCATTTTGTCCTGAGGAAGTCTCTTAGTTCCAGATGAAAGAGAACGTGAAATTGTCAGCAATATAGCAAAACAGCCTGAAGAAACGAGACAAATTCCTACTCACTAATCAGGAAGTCAACACATGTGGAGTAAGAACAGCTGGATTACACAATTAAGTAGCACAATACAAAATATAGCAGTCCCCGCCTTGTCTATGGGGGATTATGTTCTAAGACCCCCTGTGGATGCCTGAAACCAAACCCTATATATACTACACTTTTGCCTATACATACATACATATGATAAAGTTTAATTCATAAATTAAGCACATGAAGAGATGAACAAAAATAACTAAAAATAAAACAGAACAATTATAACAATATACTGCAATAAAAGTAAAATAAGGGTTACATAAGCACAAGCACTATGAGACTGCAGCAGTCAATACGATAGCCAAGACTGCTGCTGAGTGACTAAAGGACAGGTAGCGTCTACACCATGGATATGCTGGACAAAGGGGTGACTAATGTCCCAAGTGGGGCAGAGCTGGACAGTGTGAGATTTTACGATGTTACTCAGAACAGCAAGTAATTTAAAACTTATGAATTATTTATTTATGGAATTTTCCATTTAATATTTTCAGACTGTGGTTGACCTCAGGTAACTGAAATGACAGAAAGCAAAACATGGACAAAGTGGGGTCTACTGTAGGGGCAATGTTTAAAAGCATTTGAATTGCTCTTGTGTGTGCCTTACTTTGATATTAATTGTATAAATTTTCAGAATTATTGATCATATCGAAATTTAAATTTGATATGAAGGAAGTATCTTAGGAGAAGCTAAAAAATATAGATAAATGAACGAAGACTGGAAGAATCTTCAAGATGTTAAAAACTCATATAACAACAGAAATAAAAACTCCAATGGTTAAAGTCATAGCAAAGAGAAGAAAACAAAGCACAATAGGCCAAAATATAAAGATAAAATGATGACTGAAGGGATAATAAAGATTGTGAAAATCAGGATACTCTCAAACAGAAACCAAAAGCAGAAGAGAGATGAAAGTAAGAGCAAAGTAAGACGCAATTTGTACCATCAACAGAACTGGCGCTAGGGTCAACAGCAGCTTCACTTTGCGGAATTCATCAGTTTGGAGAAGTTCTGTGATCTTTTGTGATGGCCTGTTACAATGAACAGCAGTTTCATTTATATCTGTTCCACTAAAAACCACTGCTTTTTCCAATATCGTGATCACAGTAATGTTTACCAAGAATCAAACAGAACATAAGACAGGCTAAAGGTGCTTCTGAACAGATGTTAAAAAATAATAATAATGGCCTAACTGCTGAGATGGTGGCTGGCCTCTCTGAAGACTAGGGGCTTGGTGCGGTTTTGGTTGTAAACTATGTTCCATTAAGTGGTACCCCAAATGAACCAGACATTAAATACTACTCCATTATTATAGATTCTGCATTGGATGTCACAAACATTGATCTGTGGAAAATACTGTGTGCTACTCCTGAAAAAGCCCTATGAGAAATTTTAAACTTTTTTGCGGACAACTTTTACCTATGACTTTAGTCAACAAAGTGAAACAACGTTTGGACGACTGTTGCCTGCTCTTGAATGTCATTCATGGTCAGCCACACAAAAACACTGCTATTGCAGAGAACAGAGGGCCCCACGTGCTCTTTAAAACTGTTTGTAAACGGCACAGTGTGTGTGGTGGGCATCTCATTCCCTTAATACTGTTGGAGAAAAAGCTGCCTCCATAGTGCTGAGGTTGTTGATGACTTCGCTATTCGGCTACATTAAATGTTTTCTTTTCAGGTTTGAATTGTAGATGTGTTATTATCTGTACATCACACATGCCAACTTGGATCTTCCTTTAAAGCTTTTAGGGCTGATAAAATGCCTTGGCCATTACGAAGCTATTTAAGACTCTCACGTGGGGCCAAAAATATTTGAAGGACACTGACGTACATTTTTTAAAACTCAGAGGAGAAACCTGAGCACAAACAAAATGTAAAAAAGAAAGAAAGAAAAAAATAGGCCAGGTGCGGTGGCTCACGCCTGTAATCCTAACACTTTAGGAGGCCAAGGCAGGCAGATCATGAGGTCAGGAGTTTGAGATCAGCCTGGCAAACATAGTGAAACCCTGTTTCTACTACAAATACAAAAAAGTAGCTGGGCACGGTGGCAGGTGCCTGTAATTCCAGTTACTCAGGAGACTGAAGCAGGAGAATCACTGGAACCTGCGAGGTGGAGGTTGCAGTGAGCCAAAATCACACCATTGCACTCAGCCTGGGCAACAGTGCGAGACTCCATCTCAAAAAAAAATATCCAAAAAGTGGATAAAGCTTCAATATACCATTTAAATTATAATTCGAGAAGGCATTCTGGAATGTTTCTGTAAAACAATTAAGAAATTACAGATTCCTGAATTGGATGTTTATAAAGGCTATGTTATTTTATTATCTTTGAATTTACACATTAAGGAGATGAGAGGAAACTCAATTAAAAATTAATGGAAACAAAATTAAAATATGAGTGAAAAAAAGCAATAGAAATTATCCTGACATTTAGAAGCAAATTATAACAAAACCAATATTCAGGTCACACTAAATGTGGTAATTTATTCAAAGGAAGAGTGATCCTCCTCATAGAAATAATGTATAGGTTCTCGGATTGTCTGTGAAGGAGTGAATCAAGTAAACATATTGGAAAGATATTCAAATTTCTAGCTGATTTGAAACAAAATACTGCCATCAATGGAGGTCTTATAAAACTCAAAATACATTTCCACAAGAGGACATTATTGACAAGCAAGTAATGAGTATCAGTAATTCAAAGCTGATTTAATATTTAGTCATTACACCAGAAAACTTAAACCTGAGAGCTCATATACATCAAAAATTTGATAGTGTTTTCCCCAAGTTGATAAAATTTTGCATAACACGGCCAACAATGGCTTGGGAGCCTGAAAATAATCTTTCTTATCTATCAGTAAAAACTATTTTAATCCACCATGCTAGAAAAAAGACTGACTCCACTTTCTATTCTCTCACTAGAAATTATTACAAAATTGTTGACATGTGACAAGGCAACAGATGAGAATGCACCGAAAATCTTGGGGAAAACATGTCATAGAGTTATGCCTGGAAGTTAATTTTTAAAAATTAAGCTATTTTCCCAGATGTGGTGAGATTATTTGGGATTTTGTCGATTTTCTTTTTTTTTCTTTTCTTTTCTTTTGTTTTCTTTTTTGAGACAGAGTCTTGCTGTGTTGCCCAGGCTGGAGTGCAGTGGTGTGATCTTGGCTCACTACAACCTCCGCCTCCCAGGTTCAAGCAATTCTCCTGCCTCAGCCTCCTGAGTAGCTGGAATTACAGGCACGTGCCACCACACTTGGTTAATTTTTGTACTTTTGATAGAGATGGGGTTTCACCATGTTGGCCAAGGCTGGCCTTGAACTCCTGACCTCATGATCCACCCGCCTCAGCCTCCCAAAGTGTTGGGATTACAGGCATGAGCCACTATACCTGGCCAGATTTTCAATTTATATAATTTGTTATTTCTTTTCTCATCCTAGATAAATACTCATTTTAAATTGAATTTTCACTTCATGTTTCTGTATAATTTTTCTCAAAGACAGCCCCCATAGTCATAGAATCTTCAGCTCCTGCACACCCTGGATCTGCCACCAGGCAGGATGATGAAGAGAGAGGCAGGAAGACCCTGCTCTCATGCCCCCTTCCCAAAGATGCCCTCCTTGACTACCCTCCTGAAATCCCATGCAATACTCGCCACACCCTCATTCTGCTTTCTGTTTTTTCCTTGCACTTAGCACCGCTTCAAACAATGTTCTGTTTGTTTGATGGCTTGCTTATCATTTTTCCTCTGTGACTAGAAGGGTAGTTCCATGAGAACAGAGACGTTTTCTTTCTCAGGACTGTATCCCCAATGCCTAGAGCATTAGGCATTTAATACATATTTGTAGAACCAGAGATTGCAAGACGGAGATTGCAAGATCTAAGCAGATCTGGGCTTATGTAAATGCACACAAATGCACCTAATGAGCCACATGGGCCAATAGGAAAAACCCCAGGGACCTCAGTTCAGGTTCTAGTTCCTCCCCTTACCTACTGAGCCACCTTTACCAAGACTCCAACACTTTCAAGTTTCACTATCTTCACTGGAAAATGGGAATAACAGTGATACTCGCCTTATCTACTCATGGCTACTGTCTCAACAAACCTGTAAGAATGTAAAATGCTGACAGATCCTCAAGTCTAGCAGTGCCAAGAGAACAACACAGTCTATAAGATAGAGCCTTCCAAAGAGGGAGGAAGTACTGGACCTCCGCATGATTCCTGAATTTTGCAGAGATTAGAGAACCGGGGCCCCTCACTTTTCACTCTCCTCCCCAGTGACATTGGGCTTCTTTAGTACTTCACTTTAGGTCCACTGTTTCCTCTACCTGGAATTTCCACAACCCTGCTTCCCCCACATCAGCAGTTCCCAACCTTTGTGGCACCAGGGACCAGGTCCTGGGAGACAATTTTTCCACAGATGGCGGAAGGGTATGGTTTTGGGGTGAAACTGTTCCACCTCAGATCATCAGGCATTAGATTGTCATAAAGAGTGCTCAACCTAGATCCCCCAAGTGCACAGTTCACAATGGGGCTCACAATCCTATGAGAATCTAATGCTGCAGCTCATGTGACAGGAGGTGGTGATCATGACAGTGCTCCTCCTCTGTAGCCTAGTTCCTAACAGGCCACAGACTGGTATGGGTTCACAACCTAGGGGTTGGGGAGTGGGACTGGGGACCCCTGCTTCACACCATGCACCCACCCATACATACTCACCATTGGCTCTGGATGTAAGAAGTCCAGAAGCACAGCCCAAATTTCTGGTCTTCTCTTGAACCAAATGCTACTCAGTAGCCCACTTCTATCCCGAAGATCACACACCAAAATCCTCATCCCTCTTTAACTGTGGCTTCATCTCACAGAACTGTTTGTGCCCATGTGCTCCCAGGCCCTCTCCTCCCATTTTTAACATCCCTCATTCCTTCAGCAATACCTGAGAGGATCTTGTTTATGTTGGTGACTAGATACCTGAGGGTTACATGGGTGGAGAAGGAAAATGGTTGTCTCCCATGGAACAGTTGGAAGTTGACCTGGATGGAGACACTTCGTGTACCACGGCAGCTCCCCTAACCATTTCTGGGATCATATCAATCACTTCTGTGCCCTCTGTGTTGTAAGATTCTTCAAGTTCAGGAATCATTTCATAACATCTCAGCAACTTTAGGAGCAATGATAATAATATTGTATACATAAAAACAACAGTTAAATTCAATACTTGAGGAGACCATCAGTGAAGGCATGTATGTTGGGTAAAAATGTTGAGCCATTATTTAAAATTTAATAGTACAAAATGCCTCTTCCATCACTCCATCGTTCAGAATCTCCCTCCTTCCCCAGTAATTTACAATCGCTGGCCTATGTATGTTATAACAAATACTAGGTATAGATCAATGGGAAAACAGAAAAAAAGGCAAACTGACTTTTTAGAGCTAATTAGTAAGAAAATACAAATGATAAACTATGTTTCTAATGCAAGGGTCACCAGGGAACACCACATCACTAGAATGATGCCAAGCTTCTTATCCCATCATTCAGGACCTTGGAGATTCTGGCAAGATCAGAACTGCTCAGCTAAGCCCAACCCCAGTTGCTGACCTAAAGAATTATAAACAAATAAAATATTTATTCACATCCTTATATGATGGGATGGTTTGCTACGTGGCAAAGGCCAATACCCTTACAAAGTGATTTAAAAGACAACTGTCAAAAGACAGCCATCATTGTTAGAAAGTTCCACCTTATCTCAATCCTCAGTATAACCCTGAGTCATCCAGTTGTTTTGAATATAATACCCCTTCCTCCATTTTATTAGTAAATCCAAATATTAAAAATTTCTACTGATGTTGCCCACTGTACAATTACTTTTGCCACCGAGGTAGGTAGTTATTCTCTCTTGTATGCTTCTAGTGTAAGTTAGAACTAAACTGCCATACAGTTTTATTTATCTTAGGGTCTTTAGTACCTAGCACAGTAGAGAGCATGCAAAGGAGCACGCATGGATGTTCTCCAGGTGGACAAACAGCATAGTGGTGAATTAAATGAACTTTAAACTAAGAAAGTCCTCATTTCAAATCCCAGCTCTACTACTTAACTAGCGGTATGACTTGACTAGCTGTGACTTGGCTGTGTAGAACAAAAAACCCAAATGGTGCAGTAAATGAGATAGTGGTAATTTTCTCTCATTAAAACAAGTCTGGGGTACACAACCCAGCACTCTGCTGGTGGCTCCATGGTAGTAAAGGGCTCGGATTTTTCTATGATTCTCCTCCATCACTCTTTACCTGTGATTTCCTTTCTCAAGCTCATCTCCTGGTCTAAGATGTCTGGAAATGCTCCAGCTATCACATCATTGTCCTAAGCAAGAAGGAGGAAGTAGAGAATATGAAAAAAAAAAAAAAAAAAGATCCTTCTCTGAGGCAAGTTATCTCCTTTCACCTTTCATAGAGCCCTCTCTGCTTAGAAATCTCAACAATGAATTTTTTATTTTTTATTTTTTTATTTTTTTGAGATGGAGTTCCACTTTTGTCACCCAGGCTGGAATGCAGTGGCGCAATCTTGGCTCACTGAAACCTCCACCTCCCGGGTTCAAGTGATGCTCCTGTACTTTTATAATTGGGCACATTGTCACACCCCACAATCGATAGAACTTCTGTCACTGAAGAAGGAAAAATGCCTATTGAAAGAAACTTGGAGTCTCTGCAGCATTCAACTCTTTTGAGCCTAAATTTTCCCGTATATGCAAGGGGAATATGAATTTTCCAAGGTGACAGTGAGAATTTTATGAGATAACTCACATTCAGTGCCTAGCAGAGTGTCTGCCTCACAGGAGATGCTCAACAAATGGTAACTATTCTTAATATGAACTTTTATGAAAAGCTTCTAGCCACTATCTCTCCTACTTGACTATATTTTAAATGTCTTAGAAGCTCTGAGCCATCCATAGTTACTAATCCTTCTTTTTCCAATGCTAAGCACCGTGCCTGGTACACAGTAGATACTTCTCAAATACTCGTTCAAATAAGGTCAAATGGAAGTTAAGCATTGGAAATACACACACACACAAAAATCAAGAATCTGCTAAATTCTTCTACCTCCTAACACAAATGCATATCTGGACAAATTGTGGCTGTGTGTTTGGCAGTGGACTTTGCAGAGAGCAAGCCTGAGTAGAGAATTTCTTTAAGTACAATCAGCCCTCAAATGGCCACTCAGCAAATGAAGGCAGGCTATTCAGTTACCGTAATTTAGTGTCATCTACAGAGAGTCCCAAGAAACTCAAGTCAATATGAATGTTTAATAAACAAGAAGCATGTAGAAAAAGAGCAAGGAATTATGGCCATCTCGGTAGCCTAAAGAGGCTGTTCATTCAATTTTCTCTCCCTAAAGCTCATTCCCCTGCTATATTTCTTCCTCTTGACATAGGCAAACATTTTGGACTTTCTCAGCACCACTGGGTCTCAGAAACTGGAGGATTTACATTTACCAACAAGAGACGAAGACTTTCATAGCATTCCACTGGTGATGAAAGAGTTCGATACAATTCACATGGCATCCAGAGCCTCATTGATCTGGCCATGCCAGCCTTTCCAGTCCTGGGCACTCTGCTAGCCCTGGAAAACAGGCACTTAATCTGCAAACAGCTTTAAGAAATAGGTGTCATTTTTTCATATTTTAAGGATGAGAACATTGAGACTCAAAGAAGTTACATGACATATTATTTAGGATCATTTAGTTACAACAGATAGAAAAACAATGCAAACTTAAACCAAAAAAATAAAAATAGTCCACGTAACTAGGAAGTCCAAAGGTGGTGTTGACCTCATGAAAAGCTAGATCCTGGGGTTCAACCATTGCGTCAAAATTCAATCATTCTTAATCTGTCAGCCTTGCTTCGCTGTTTGGCTTTATTCTCAGACAGTCTCCATCCCCAGAGTGTCAGACTGGCCCCAGCAGCTCTTTGTCTACATGGATCTTAGAGTCCATGAGACCACAGAAAGAGGTCTTTTTCTTGATTGCACTGCCAAAATCTTGGGACGAAGTCTGATTGGCCCAGTTTGGGGCACATGCACAACTCTACGCTAATCGTTGTGGCCAAAGAAAAGGTTAAACAAGCCTCTAGGACCAGCTGGGGGCTCAGTGAATTCAATCCCACACAGACCATGTGCGTTAAGTGAGATTAGGGTAGAATGGGAACATCATTATTCCCCCAAAGTCTAAAAGTAAATGCTAACCTCATTTACACAAATCAGAGGCAGGGAGCAGAGTTAGTCTTTCATGTTGGTTTACCTTTCTCTAAAGCTACAGCTGTTTTTAGTACAACATTTTGATGCCAGAGTCATTAAAGACTGAAAAGCTAATGTATTTTTAAATGAAGTCACATTTTGTGGATGCTTACTTTTGCTGGACACTGTATAAGACATTTTTTATGTGTGTCGTTTCATTTAAGTCTCATTATCGTGAGGTGTAGAGAGATGAAGGCACCTACCCAAGGTCAACAGCTAGCATATGAGGGAGCTAGGATTCACCTGTCTATTTCCACTTGACAGACACCTTAACCCCCTTGGGATCCTTCATTTCCTAGGTCCGCTCAGCACTAGGTACAGAAGTAGGTTAGGTGTAATTTCAGCCCTAACCACTGCCTGAATCCATCTGAGCAGAGAAAGAGGTACTTCAAGCACCTTATCATCACCACTGGGAGGGGAGTTACCATCTGCCTCAGCCCACCATGCAGGATGTAGGTCTGGGCCCCTGAATGGCTGCAGCCCCTGCAGATCCAGCCACATCTGACCAGGGGATGAAATGGATTATTGTGTTGGCTTACCTGCCCTACTTGAACTCTAACTAATATTAGAGCCATGTTCTGCAGCCCAGCATACTTGTATAAGGCTGGAACAATTGTTCCAGAGCCTCAGTTGTGAGGCTCTGACTGGCCTCTTCTCACAGGGGTCAAATCCTAAGGCTTATGCTCCCAGCCTTTAGTTAGAGCCATAACCTACAGTTAAGGGAGTTTCTCAGAAATAGAATCTTCCAGAAGACTAGTCTCACTCTGTCCCTGTGACCAAATGATTGCACAATCACTCTAATCCTCCATCTTTCCCTGTGTCTACACCCTTTACAATGAAACTTTATTTCCTGCTATCAAGAGGTAGAATCTATTCCCATCTCTCAGCTCTGGGCTGGCCTTATGACTTGCTTTGCCAATGGAAGGCAGCAAAAGTGACCTTGTGACAATTCTGAGCCTGACCTCAAAAGGCCAGCCTGGTAGGAGGAGAGAGATCATGTGGGAAGGAGACCCCTATTCAAGCCAAGACCATCCTAGCCCAGCCCACAGCCAGCTGAACCCTGTGAGCCAGCCCACACGAGATTAGTAGAGCTGCCAACATGAACCACAGCTGTTTGCGGATAGATGCTTGAACCCAGCAGAAAGCAGAAGAAAAGCAGGCTAACCTCTCAATCCATTAACAGCAATTAATGCCTTAAGAAGTTGAGTTTGGGAAAAGTTTGCTATGCATTAATAATAAAACAATATGTTAACTGATACAACCTCCAGACATTCTGGGAACTTTCAGATGTCAAACTCAGCCGAGGCCAAGCCAAGGTCCCCAAACCCTTTGGACCTATTTGACTATCTTGTCCGTTTCATTCCTCACCATGGACCACACCGTGCCCTGAGCTCATTCACTCTCCTTCTCCTGCTCCCAGGTGAGTTCCTAGCAGGGATATCAGTGGGGCCTGACCAAGGTGTTGTGTTCTAAGCCCTAAATGGTCATTAGTAGAGCATATGAAAAGGGTGGAAGATGCATTCCTAGCCGGCAAAGGACTTGCCACCCACTTGAAGAAACATGATGCACATCCAAAAGGCAATCCACAAGCAATCGCCACACTCTACCTTGTGTAAATTTTAGTGACTGTCAGATAAAATAACTACCAGCCAGTCTGTCTCAAGCATTGAACTGGAACTTCTTGAGGGCAGGACCAGGTCTACATTCTCCACGGATCCCCAACAACTAATATCTGCCTAGACCAAAGCAAATACACAATGCACATTTCCTGAAGGAATGAACAGCACAAGGCAGCTGCCTCCAGTGCTAAACTGAATGGTTCAAACAACACGGGTCAAGAATTACAGATGTTTGGTGTATACCAAGGACCAACAACTTCAATAGGTGAATGAAGGAATGAATGAGTGAATGAATGTGTGCTTCACACATTATGGATATTTATTATCTGTGTGAACAGCTATGGAAAGAGTAGGGGAGGCTGTGTCAGATGACCCAGACTCCCTGCTCACTAACCAGGCTCAAGCACCTTACTCATTTGCCTCAGTTTCCCCACTATGAAATGAGACCGAGTCAGAGGATTTCTTTGAGAATCAAATGCCATCATTTGTTTCTCTATCAAGCGAGCAATAGTTAAGCACCATAAGGCACTACATTCTGGTGACTTGGAGACAATAAGGCATGGTGGTCCCAGCGGTAAGTGGCTCCAAGTCCAGGGCAGGGCCATCTTCATGGAGATGAAAGCAATGAACCTGTAAGTGACAAAGCACAGCACGGCCAAAGGAAAGGGAGCCACAGCCAGAGAGAACTGAACTTACACGGCACTCACCAAACACTCAGGCCGTGCAGGGCTCAAACTAGCGCACAAAGAAGCCTGTGATAAGAAATGCTGACCTCAGTCACCTGCTAAGCCCTGGCTCCATGCCAGTATATGTCTTCTATATTGGTTCCCATCTGTTATTTTCCACCTTTCTTTCTCATTTACTGTTGTCACAGTCCATGGTGTTTTTCTATTACCTGGCTTCACAGGGCCGCCCCGCGTGTTCTAACCCGCGACCCTCAGTGACCCCGACAGAATGAGGCAGTGTGCACAAGCCTAGCCTAGACTCCAGCTGCCTGCTGATGCCAGAGCCCCGCCCAGGAGAGCTACATGCTTCTTTGAGTTTTACCATCAGGTTTTAAATCAGTCATAAACAGTGTTTGAATCTCAGCTCTGCCACTCAGCCACTTGCATGATCTTGGACAATTTCCTTCATTTCCCTGATTTTGATGTCCTCTTTTGATAAGTCAGATAATGATGCCTATATCATTGAGTTTAAGAAGAATAACTGTGCTTTCTGAGTATTTCTTATGTGTGCTGCATGTTTCTACAAATTTTAATGTTTTCACTGTATAGTTCTTATAACAGCAACTATTAGCACTTCCATTTTACAGTTGGAGAAATTGAGGCATAGGGAGGCTAGTTGCCTTACCTGTGATAACAGACAGCTAGCAGTCACAGGCTAGGAGGTTAAACTCAGACAGGGCTGCTGGAGACCACCTATAATCCCTCCTTACACTCTGCATTTCATTTTCTGAATTCAATGAGTTAAGGGCATAATCCTGTGTCCAGTGCAAACCAAGTACCCTAAAAATAGTATGTATCATTCAATTCCCAAGGCACATGGGTAAAAATAAAGTTGCCTGGACTCACATTTAGTAAAATCTCTACTCCATGGATGAGTGATATAAGACAGAGACAAAAGATTATGACGACCCAGAAAGCTAACTTCTAGAGCAGTGGTTCTCACCTGGGGATAATTCCTTACACCTCCCTGTGCCCCCTGCCCAGGGGACATTTGGCAATGTCTGGGGACCTTTTGGTTGTCATAATTGGGGTGAAGGTGCTCGCTGGCAACCAATATGTATAGACCAAGGATTCTGCTAAACATCCTACAATGCACTGGACAGTACCCCACCAAAAAATATTATTATTATCTGGCCCCAAGTCTCAATTATGCCAAGGCTGAGAAACCCTGTCCTCAAACACTGAGTCTGAGCCACGTTCATTAATATGGGCTAACTGCTTAGTACCCAGTACCTACAAACACTCACTCCACAAATACGTACATAAATACATGGAGGGATATATTTTGTCAATTCTAAAATGCCGTCAATTGAACAATGTACCATCAATTCAAAAGAGATTGCTCACAAGAGAGAAAAAAACCACCACATTGACCGCAAGACACATCCCCAGATCAGAAATGTTCAAATGTGCATGGGGATTGGCGGGGGATGTGCAGCTTAGAACTGGCTGAGTAATACTTACCCAAGGGAGATACCATGATCACAAAAGTGGTTTTCCCAGGGCAAGATTCATCCATTGCACTCCAGATGTGACCCCTATGATTTCCCTAAATGTGAAAAACTTGACTGCTCAATTTGCGGTTATAATTTTTTAATTAAAAAATAAATGAATGAGTAAGTAGATAATATGCCTTATGTTTTAAAATCCTCAGATCAAAGAAGAAATCATCTTTCTATTGTGGGGCTCATTCAGCCTCCAGACAGGCAACACAGTAGAGTGTCAAGATGGTAAGATGTTATCTTGAGCCTCAAGTGATTGGTAACACATTGAGTTGAGAAGGATTACAAGCCAATGTCGCAATTTAGCACAATAAAGCATCCTTGAGTGATTAGTGATGTCTGCATAGACATGGGAGAGCAAGTAATGTCATGCATGCACATACCTGCTGTCTTTATTATAAATTTAGATTTGAGCCTCAGCTCACCCACAGAAGATCTGTTCCTTTGGGTATATCAGTCTACTTCTCTGAAACTCCATCTATTCTTCCATAAAATGTGTATAATAGATCTTAGTTCAATTACATGGTTGCTTTAATGAGCTCTTTGGGGTATAATAAAAATGCTAATTGTTAACATTACATTAGAATGAGATAATCTATTCTGGTGCTTCTTAACCTGAAATTTTCAGGTAATATCTGAAAACTGTTCTATTTTCTATACTTCAAAATGCACTCTGAATATCATGTAGTGATACACCCTCATAGGCCATTAGTTAATCAGTACAGCGTGTTGTGTAGTAGTCTGTTGAGGTGACAAGTTTTGGAGAAGTTGTAGGCCATTCTTTGGGCTCATCTCTAGCTTTTAAATATCTAGATATCAGGGCTGGGAAATTGACCAGAATAAATTACTAGTCTAATTAATGCCCTTTCCTTACCCTTTTTTTTTTTTTTTTTTTTTTTTGAGACAGAGTCTCACTCTGTCACCCAGCCTGGAGTGCAGTGGCATGACCTCCACTTACTGCAACCTCCACCTCCTGGGTTCACGCAATTCTCATGTCTCTGCCTCTTGAGTAGCTGGGTCTACATGCACATGCCACCATGCCCAGCTAATTTTTGTATTTTTAGTAGGGATGGAGTTTCACTATGTTGGCCAGGCTGTTCTCAAACTCCTGACTCCAAGTGATTCGCCTTCCTCAGCCTCCCAAAGTGTTGGGATTACAGGCTTAAGCCATCATGCCCTGCCTCCTAACTCATATTAGAGCCTTCCAGGGATGGAAGATAATGCATTCACAGTTAAGGAGGATACACAGGGAGCTATTATAATTTGTCTCTCAATGTGTCCTAGTGAACTGTGCCTCCAATATGCACACCCTTGCGTAATTCTTGCCCCTTGAATCTGGGCTGGTCCTGTGACCTTAACCAATAAATGTGGAGGAAGTGACTGCACAACTTCTGAAGCTAGGCCAGAAGAAATATTGCAACTCCATGCTTGGTCCAAGAACATTCTTTCTTGGGGAAATAATATTCCATGTAAGCAGTTTAATCACCTTAAGACTATCATGATGTGAGGAAACCCAAGCTAGCCAAGTAGAGAAGCCATGTGAAGAGAGAGGCGTGCCCAGGTCCCAGGTGCTCTATTCATCCTAACCAAGGTGCCAGACATGAGTGAAGATGCATCTTGGATGTCTAGCCCAGTTGAGTCTTCAGATGACTCCAGCCCCAGCTGCCATCTGACTTCAACCATATGCAAGACCAAGCAAGACCCACAGAGTTTTGACCTGTTCATCCACATAACAATGAGAGATCATAAGAAACTATCATTTTATGTCACTACATTTTGGGGTCACTTGTTATTCAATATAAGGTATCTGAAATTGGAGCCATGTTGGATGTTACCAGCAGGAGAAAGATTGCCCTGTAAACTGCTTGTCTCTATCCCTATAGTAGAAACAGTATGAAGGGAGGATTGGAGATTAGGTAGATAGCCATACTTCCAATTAACCATAAACTTAATAATTTAGACATTGAGCTCAAGCCTCTCAATGGCTACAAAAATTCCCAGAGACCTTCCAATCTTGCTATAAACTGAATGTTTGTGTCCCCTCAGAAACTTATGTTAAATCCTGGCCCCCAGTGTGATGGTGGCGGGGCCTTTGGGAAGTGGTCAGGTTATGAGGGTAGAGCCCTTATGAATGGGGTCAGTACCTTTATGAGAGAGGCCTCAAAGAGCCGCCTTGCCCCTTCAACCATGTGAGGACACAAAAACCAGGAAGCAGACTCTTGTCAGACATTGAATCTGGCAGTGCCTTGATCTCAGACTTCCCAGCCTCCAGAAGTGTCAGAAATAAATTTCTAAGCTGCACAGTTTATGGTATTATGTTATGGATAGCCATTTAAATGCACTAAGGCAAAGCTGAAGACTAGACTCTAAGAACCTGAGTCCAGCAGCTTCAACTGCCTCTAAATACTCACCTTTCCACAGTCGTGCAGGAAAAAAACAACACAAACAGAAGAACAAGGGCCTCCACTTCCCCTCTGCCTTCCAAATCTAATGCTCTAATTGGCATCCAGAACTTGACCATGAGGAAGTCCTGGAGAGGTAGATTTCAATTTTCCTAGCTCTGCAGTACAAGAAGGCACACAGGGAAGTAGAAATAGGCACTCAGGACTAAACAGAATTATCCAAAGGATCCTTGCTGTCATCGAGGTATTTATAAATACCACGCATATAGAAAACACGGGGGGAGGGGGAGGGGCGGGCAGAAGACAGTGAACTGGTTGGCATTTGGTGTGTACAAGCCAGCCCCCAGGTGTTCTAAAAATGTGTTTAGAAAAAGACCTAGAAAACACTTCTAGAAAAGGTGTTTACCAAAAAAGATGGATAGACTTGGACTCAGGTCAAGTAGGAGGTAACTAGACATTTTGGAAGCAAGGACATTCAAAGCAGATGAAAAAGCTGCTACAAAGATGTGGGAGCATGGAAATAGATGTATTAGTTTGCTAGGATTGCCATAACAAACTGCCACAATTTGAGTGCCTTAAACAAAACGTATTTATTTTCTCACCAGTTCTGGAGGTTAGAAGTCCAAAATCAAGGTGTCGGCAGAGTTGATTCCTTCTGAGGGCTGCCAGGGAGAATCCGTTCCAGGCCTCTCTCCCAGCTTCTGGAGTCTGCTGACAGTCCTCAGTGTTCTTCGGTTTGTAGACGCCTCACCCCAGTCTCTGCCTTCCTCTTCACATGGCCTTCTCCCTGGATGTGTGTCTGTGTCTACATTTCCCCTTTTCCTAAGGACATCAGTCATATTGGATTAGGGGCTGCCTAAAGACTTAATGATTACTTGATTACCTCTATTGAGACCCTATTTCTAAATAAAGTCACATTCTGAGGCACTGGGAGTCAGGACTTCAATATATCTTTTGGTGGGGGACACAATTAAACACAATTAAATAGAAGATATTCAGAGCGGCTAAAGTATAACACAGAGGATTAATAGGAGATGAAGCTAGAAAGATAAGTTGCTTTCTTATCCTAATATTATAAATAAACCACACAAAGGATTGTAGACTTTATGATCAGAGAAACACAAAATGGTTTTAAGCAGATGAGTCATGTGACTAGATCTGGCCTTTGAATGGACACCATGATAAAAGCAAAAATTGAGGTAATTTTTAAAAAGAAGCTGGGGATACCAGGTGTATTAGTCTGTTCTTATGTTGCTAATATAGACCTATCCAAGACTGGGTAATTTATAAAGGAAAGAGGTTTAATGGACTCAGATTAGCATGACTAGGGAGACCTCAGGACACTTACAATCATGGCAGAGGGATAAGCAAACACGTCCTTCTCAAATGGGATTTAATTAAACTGAAGAGCTTCTGCACAGGAAAAGAAACTATCACGACAGTGAACCGGCAACCTACAGAATGGAAGAAAATGTTTGCAATCTACCCATCTGACAAGGGTCTAATATCCAGAATCTATAAGGAACATAAACAAATTTACAAGAAAAAAACAAACAACCCCATCAAAAAGTGGGCAAAGGCTTTGGCAGGCCAAGGCGGGAGGATCACGAGATCAGGAGTTGGAGACCAGCCTGACCAACATGGTGAAAACTCACCTCTGCTAAAAATACAAAAATTAGCCAGGTGTGGTGGTGTGCACCTGTAACCCCAGCTACTCAGGAGGCTGAGGTAGGAGAATCGCTTGAACCCAGGAGGCAGAGGTTGCAGTGAGCCAAGAACACACCACTGCATTCCAGCCTGGGCAACAGAGCGAGACTCCATCTCAAAAAAAAAAAAAAAAAAGTGGGCAAAGGATATGAACAGATACTTCTCAAAAAAAGACACTTATGTGGCCAACAAACATGAAAAAAAGCCCAACATTACTGATCATTAGAGAAATGCACATCAAAACCACAATGAGATACCACCTCATGCCAGCCAGAATGGCAATTATTAAAAAGTCAAGAAACAATAGATGCTGCCAAAGCTGTGGAGAAATAGGAACGCTTTTACACTGTTGTTGAGAATGTAATTTAGTTCAACCATTGGGGAAGACAGTATGGCAATTCCTCAAGGATCTAGAATCAGAATTACCATTTAACCCAGCAATCCCATTACTAGGTATATGCCCAAAGGAATATAAATCATTCTACATAAAGACACATGCACACATATGCTTATTGCGGCACTATTTACAATAGCAAAGACATGAAACCAACCCAAATGCCCATCAATGATGAACTGGATACAGAAAATGTGGCACATATACACTGTGGAATACTATGCAGCCATAAAAAGGAATGAGATCATGTCCTTTGCAGGGATATGGATGAAGCTGGAAGCCACCATTCTCAGCAAACTAACACAGAAACAGAAAACCAAACACTGCATGTTCTCACTCATAAGCGGGAGTTGAAAAATGAGAACACATGGATACAAAGAAAGAAGCAACACACAGCAGGGCCAGTCAGGAGGAGTGGGGGTGAGGAACGGGAGAGCATCAAGACAAATAGCTAATGCATGGGAGGCTTAAAACCTAGATGACGGGTTGATAGGTGCAGCAAACCACCGTGGCACACGTATACCTATATAACAAACCTGCACGTTCTTCACTTTTATCCTGGAACTTAAAGTAAAATTAAAAAAAAAAAAAAAAAAAAACACGTTCTTCTTCAAATGGTGGCAGCAAGGAGAAGTGCTGAGCAAACGGGGAAAGCACCTTATAAAATCATCAGATCTTATGAAAACTAACTCACTATCACGAGAACAACATAAGGGTAACTGCCCTCACGATTCAATTACCTCCCACTGGGTCCCTCCCACAACACGTGGGGATTATGAGAACTACAATTCAGAATGAGATTTGGGTGGGGACACCGGCAAACTATGTCACCAGGGAGAGGCTATTTTCAAAGTCAAGGTGAACCTAACACATACATAAAAATTAATTTGACATGGTTCATAAACCTAAAAACAAAAAGTAAAGCAATGAAGCTTCTAGAAGAAAACATAGAAGAGCATCTTCATGACCTTTGGGTAGCCAAAGATTTCTTACACATGCCCTGGAAAGCACTAGCCATAAAAGAAAGGACTGATGAATTGGACTTCATTAAATTAAGAACTTTAAGAACTTCTGTTCATCAAAAGATACCATTAAGAGAGTGA
The DNA here is from genome assembly GCF_000951035.1 of Colobus angolensis palliatus. Taxonomy (NCBI): domain Eukaryota; kingdom Metazoa; phylum Chordata; class Mammalia; order Primates; family Cercopithecidae; genus Colobus; species Colobus angolensis. The sequence continues at coordinate 9,548,294 of NW_012114821.1, forward strand.
CAAAAACAAGTCATGGCTTGGGGAAGATATTTGTGGCATATGTATCTGAAAAAGGACTCAGATTCAGAATATATAAATAACTCCTGCAAATCAAAGACCTATGGATTAACGTAAAATGAGCACACACACACACACACACAAACTTCACAAGCCTAATGTCAATAACAAGTGTTGGTGAAGATATAGAATAATTAGACCTCACCTACATTGCTAGTGGTAGTGTAAATCAGTTCAACAACTATTTAACAATATCAAAAGCTAACTGTAGAAATTCTATTCTTTGATTTTTCCCTAAGAGAGATGAAGACTTACATTGACCAAAAGACAGGTACAAGAGTGTTCATAGAATTATTTATAGCAACCAAACCTGGGGATTACTGAGTGTCCATTAAGAGTATAACAGGCAGGGTGAATTGGCTCATACCTCTATTCCCAGCACTTTGGGAGGCCAAGACAGGAGAATCGCTTCAGTTCAGGAGTTCAAGACCAGCCTGCACAACATGGTGAAACCTCATCTCTACAAAAAAATACAAAAATTAGCCAAGTGTGGTGTGGCACATGTCTGTAGTCCCAGCTACTTGGGAGGCTGACATGAGAGGATCTCTTGAGCCTGGGAGGTCGAGGTTGCAATGAGCCATGATCACACCACTGCACTCCAGCCTGGGCAGAAGAGCCAGACCCTATTTCAGAAGGGGGAAAAAAAAGAGTACAAATGATAGATCATCTATGTTACGTTTATATATACACACTTCTCAGTTGAATGATTCTTAGTAACTAAAATAATCTATTGTTAAACACAACAGATTAAATTTATTTCACAGATAGAGAAGAAAAGAAGAAAGCTGAACACACAGATGTGTGTGTTGTAGGATTACATTAATAAGAAGCTCAGCAACATGTGGAAGCCATCTCGGTGGGAGGTCAGAATCATCACACCTTCGGTCATCAACTGAGAAAGCACAGGGAAGGCTGCTGGAGTGCTGGCCTCCTCTATCCTGATCTGGAGGTTGCACAAGTGTAGACAAATGTGAAAATGTGCTGAGGGAACACTCGGGGTTTGTGCACTTAACTGCTCACAGATGGTATCTCAGCGAAGGAGAAAGCAAGCCCAGATGAACCAGGAGAAGAGTCCGGGGGCGTTAGCAGCAGTGGGACAAGGGGCGGGGGCACTAGGCAGCTGTGGAGGAGACGGAATGAGGGGGATTGAAAGTCACACAGACACAAAGCGGGAAAGTCCAGGGAAGATTCAAGGGTGACTCTTAGTCCTGACAGTAATAATACAGGAGCAAAGAGAGCCCGGGAAAAGCCGAAAGAGTCAGAAAGGAGCTTCACCGGGGTCTCAATGACGGGTTGGATTTTGCTTGGGAGATTGGAGGTCAGACAAGGCACCAGGTCCTGCAAAATGAAGATGCATGCAAACAGGGATCAAAAGCTGGGGCAACCATGGCCCAACACACCCACCACTGAAGGAAAGTTACTCCAGCTCGTTAAAATCTTTCTGAGTTTTTATAACAGTCAGAACAGTCAGAAGTTTAAAAAAAATCGGCCAGCACTTTGGGAGGCCAAGGTGGATGGATTACGTGAGGTCAGGGGTTCAAGACCAGCCTGACCAACATGGTGAAACCCTGTCTCTACTAAAAATACAAAAAATTAGCCAGGCATGGTGGCGGGCGCCTGTAATCCCAGCTACTCGGGAGGCTGAGGCAGGAGAACTCCTTGAACCTGGGAGGCAGAGGTTACAGTGAGCCAGTGAGCTGAGATTACACCACTGTAGTCCAGCCTGGGTGCAACAGAGCAAGACTGTGTCTAAAAAAAAAAAAAATTCACAGTATCTGTTTGCCAAAGCAGTGACAGAAAGGGCCCCAGAGTAGAAAAATAGCTACTCTAGTCAAATCTTCCTCCTAGACAGGAAAAAGGTGGAGGGACAGGGGCAAAGTGGTGGTGATTGTATCGAAAATGCACAATGCTGCATTCTTTCAGGAGAAATGCTCTTCGAATTTGAAAACCACTTTATCACAACTGTCAAAACAGACTCAGGCAGCACATAATTTATAACCCTGGGGTGGTGGCTGGGGGAAAGAAGCCTAAAAGATTGGTTTATTTTTCTTATTAATATGTATTGGCTAAGAAACAGCTACCCCCATTAGACCAGAAAATGTTTAATTTGAAGCAGACACATTTGATTTGCATTTTTGAGCCTCTGTGGCTGGTTCTTAGACCTGACTGGCACAGAGACAGGTAGGCAAAGCCTCCATTCCTCACTCCATCACTCACATCATGGTGGGGACGGAGAACACGGAGATGGAGAAGATACTGGTCCCACTGACAGAGCTCCATATCCAGGAGCTTGTCCACAACACAGACACAGAGAGTTGACGCCCAGGGGCAGAAAATGATAGCCTCCATAGGGGCCTTAGAAAGAGCCACGGAAGCCCGAGCCAGCCCAGGGGCTCAGAGGAAAAGAACGCACTGGCCAAGCTACACACGGAAGGGCTGGTAGGCCTTCAGGAAAACAGGAAGGAGGGGTGTTTCAGGGAGACAGAGTAGCATGTGCAAAGGTCAGGTGGCATGAATGAAGGCATCTTTTCTGGGGGAATTGACTTTTTCCAAGAACATTAAATATTACATTTCAGGAACATTAAATATACATACAAAAACATTTTCTTCCATTGATATTGGAAAGAAAAGGAAACTGACAAGAAAAATTGTTGAACTCGTGAGTCCCTTCTAGAGAGTCTGGAAGATGTTGAGCCAGGCGTGAAGTAGATTTGGATAACTGTCTGCAAAGGCATCTCTGTGACATGGGGTGGGGGCTGTGCCCTGGCTTTCTAGTGCCCTGCAGGGTGCATTGGCAAGTCCTGTCTGGGTTTGAAATGAGGGACTGCACGCTGCAATGTTCTGTCACCTTCCTCCAGGACCTTACTGCAGCCTGAGAGAAGGTAAGAGCTGGGGTGACCGGCACAGCCAGCTACAGGTGAGGATAGTGGTCCAGGCACGCAGGTGCTGGCCCAGGCTTCACTACACGTGGAGTCTGCGCTTGGAGTCTGTCTCCAGTCTCCAGAGTCCAAATCCAGTATTTTTCACCCCAACACATCCTCTGCCCCACCCCAGCCCCAGTCCTAATCATAAACCCTGGCTTAACAGAGGAAGGACAGAGCTGAGAGGGATGAAGACTGAAGAAAAACCAGATTAAGAAAGAAAGAGGATGAAAAGAGGCCAGAACTTGGCAGTCGGAAGTGAGAGCAGAGCTCTGGAATCACGTGGACTCAGGACCTCTATGAACTCGGTCCTGCCCAGCTGGTGAGCGTGGACAAGTGACAGAACCTGTCCAATCTGAGGGAAAGAGACGTACCAATTCCATCACGTGTTCACGAGGTGAAGTGAGCTACAACCAACACTGCCCAGCACTGCTTCGGTGCCAGGCGCCATGCTCGCCCTTTCCCCATCTTATTTTATTGACTTTCTAGGCCATCCTGCAAGGCAAGTTTTATTACCCCATTTTTCAGGTGAGGAGACTAAGGCCCACAGTGAGTACTGCAATCTGCCTGAAGCTAGTCGGCACCACCGGGTTTACGAGAACTCTGAGTGACGTTAACATGCCCCCGCATTTAAAGAGGCAGACAAAAGAATCAAAGTCCAGACAAGACATAAAGAAGGGTCAAAGTCTCCCCCCCTCCCCAGGACAAGCCTGACCTGGCAAACTCACTCTCTTATGCTGCCTTTTCCGCTTACACTATTTTCCTTTGCCTTGTCATTTTTTTTTTTCTTTGCTCAGAGTCCAGATGGCTAGAGGGAAGGCTTCTGTTTTTAGGTGTGGTTTTTGAGAAGAGCTTTTAGACAGTTGTCTTAAAAATCTTTTCTGGGAAAACTCACTCCCAGAGTAAAAATCTTTCTTCGGAGAAGAATTGCAGAGCGGTAATGGATTCTGACCTCATCAGCCTTCTGGGCCCAGGCTCACCATTGGCCTCTCATCCCCCAAACCTTGTTAAGAACCCAGCCCAGCCCTGAGACACTGGGCTATGGCTACCAGACAAAGGGGACGGTATCTCTGCCTCTCACCTTTCCAGTGGAAAGCCACGCAGCAGGACCCCGAAAGGAGAGCTGAAGAGAGGATCAGGTTCAGGCCTGGGTGGCTGCCTAGAGAGAGGGAAGGCTGCCCTTCAGCCCATTGAAGTCAGCTGTGGAGGAGATGGAACCAGGGTGATTTGAAGCCAGACAGAAAGTGGCGAAGGCGAGGCAAGATTCAAGGGTGTCTCCAAAGGAGACCTGGAGGTGTGAGAAGGAGGTGGGACTGGATTTGGGGGGAAGGGCTGCCTCCATGAGGTACACACCCACTGGAATGGGTAGAACTGTGTCCCTGAAAAAAAAAATGTGTCCGAGTTTTAAGCCTCCAGGTATCTGAGCATGTAACCTCATTTGAAAATAGGGTCCTTACAGATGAAAGTAATTGAAGGATCTTGCGATGAGATCATGTAGATTTGAGGTGAGCCTTAAATCCAATGACAAGAGTCCTGATAAGAGAAAGGAAAGGGAGTTTTTGTTTTGTTTTGTTTTGAGACGGAGTCTCGGACTGTCGCCCAGGCTGGAGTGCAGTGGCACTATCTCGGCTCACTGCAAGCTCCATCTCCTGAGTTCACGCCATTCTCCTGATCAGTCTCCCGAGTAGCTGGGACAACAGGCACCTGCCAACATGCCCGGCTAATTTTCTGTATTTTTAGTAGAGACAGGGTTTCACCATGTTAGCCAGGGTGGCCTTGATCTCCTGACCTCGTGATCCGCCCACCTCAGCCTCCCAAAGAGCTGGGATTACGGACGTGAGCCACTGCACCTGGCCAGGAGAGGGAGATTTGAGACACAGAGGGACAAAGGAAGGCCCCGTGGAGGTAGAAGCTGGACGGATGCAGCTCCAAGCCTAGGAATGCCCAGGACTGCCTGCAGCCACCAGGAGCGAGGCCTGGGGCGGCTTCTCCCTCAGGGCCTCCAGGGGGAACCAACCCTGCCGATACCTTGATTTTGGACTATGAAAGAATGAACTGTTGTTGTTTCAAGCCACCGGTTTGTATGATTTGTCACATCAGCGTTAGGAAATGAGTTCACCCACACGAGGGCCTGAGCCGCCTGAAGCGCGTTTCTGTATCAGGTTTCTCACTGGGTTCCCGGGAGCCTCACAGTCCTAGGAGATGAATGAGGTGGTTTGACCCTTTAGTGATGCATTTCACCAGCAACTTGGCCCCACCTGTATGACTAAGAGCGCAGCACCCGTGGTATGCTCGGTGGGCTGCAGAGGTGCCACCTGGGGATGCAAAAGCCAATCCTTCCTCCTCCTCCCACCCTTTTGGTCACATTCTCTGCTGGTGAAGACATCCAGGACTGGGCCAGGCTTCGCACTGTTCTGAGAGTAAGACCCAGCCATGCAGCTCCCCTCCACCGGAACCTCCAGGGTTTGCAAAGAAAAGTACTCTGGACCGAGCCCTGGTCCACAGCTGGGAGGAAACAGTCTGCACAGCCAAGGCCTCCAGCCCAGGCCCCAGTGCAAAACCCTCTATCCCCTTCCCTTTCCCAGGCACGTTAGCTCAGGCCAATCAAATGCCCAAAGGGCCAAGAGCTCCTGGATGCAACAGATGAAGCCAGACACCAAAGCCCAGCCTCTGCCCATCCAGGCCCCAGCCACACCTGCCATACCTCTTTGGAGCCTCACAAGTTCTTTAAGAGGTGGGCAGGAAATTACGTACCAACGTCAATAACAGGGTTTGTTTGTTCGCTTGTTTTGAATATTCTGTAGAGAGAGGTTCATTAGTTCACGCTGCCTGAGCTTTGCAGCTGGCACTCCCTCTGCCGGAGGAACCCTTCCTCCTTATGTCACTTAAGCTCTACCAGCCCTTCAGTGTGCCCCTTGGCTAGTCTATTCATTAGCTATGCACCCCTGGCTGACTTCAGTGTCTCTTCTCAGTGCTCCCTGCTGGCAGATGAATTCTGCTTAGAAAGGCTGAGTCTGTTAAGGCACACAGCCAACATTGGAGGAGCCAAGGCCAGACTCCACAGCTCATGGGACATGATCTGGGCCCTCACAATTCTCATGCCGTGGTAGGGAAGGAAAAGGAGGCAGGGAAGTGCACATAGAATAAGTTCAGGTGAGTTGCCAGAAACCTGAGAGTTCAGCCAAAAGGCCAGACCTCCCAGTGACTGCAGGTGAGGTGCCAGGGAGCAGGGCAGTGGAAACACCTGCCCACCAATCAGGGGTCAGTATAGGATCTGAGAGCAAGTTAGGGGCAGTGAGCCAAATCTGCTCACTTGTAAATAAAGTTTTATTGGGGCACAACCATGTCCATTTATTGATGTATTGCCTTTGGCTGCTTTAGTGATTCAACGGTTGAGTTGAGAAGTTGAAACTGACTTTTTGACCTGGTCCACAGAGCCTGAGGTACTTACTATCTGGTCTTTTACAGAAAAACTTTTGTAACCTCTGTGAGTGAGAACAAATGCCCTCCCATTCATCTTGCAGGTGGGAACACCTTGAGCCCATGCACTTTCTGGTGACAGCATCTAAAATCCATGCACCTTCAAGAGGGAACACCTTCCGCCAGTGCACCTAGAGGTGGGAGCACCTCCAGTCATGCACCTTCAGGTGGGACCATCTAAAGCCAGTAAACCTTTGGGAGAGAGCACCTCCCGCCAGTGCACCTAGAGACAGGAGCATCTCCAGTCATGCACCTTTAGGTGGGACCATCCAAAGTCAGTACACCTTTGGGAGGTAGCACCTCCAGTCAGTGCACCTCCAGGTGTGCTGCTTTCAGCCTGGCTCACACAGCCTGAGGCCGAGGGGAACTTACTTGAGATTCCTCTTTGGGGGGTCCAGCCTAGAATAGAGATGAGGGCAGCCCAGCTTTATGTGTTTTGTTCTCTCCAAGGTGAGGCAGGAAGTGCAGTGTCCAGTAACCCCATCGGCTCCCAGGTCAGCTCCATCTCTGTCTCTGCCTCCCATTCCACTGACATGGACACTCCCTCTGGGACCTAATGTCCTGTAGGATAGGATGGGTCTGTTGGCCAGAGCTCTAGGACACTGCTTTCCCTTTTGTAAGACCACAGATGACTGAATTAGGGTCACGTTCAATCCACAACAACCAGAAGAGCCAGGCCACATTGACACAAAGAATGGTTGTCTTATGCCTGACACACCTGCAACTGCCTCCTCAAAGCAGGATAATTGGCATCACACCCCATAACACCACGATCATTTATTCATTTATTTCACATGTATTTATTGAACACTTACTATGTGTCAGGAACTGCATTCAGGATACGGTGACAGGCAAATTGGACACATGGAGCTGCCATAGAGTGGAGCCCATTGAGTCCATGGGCTCCTGGACTCACGAGTCAGCTCCATACACAAAATCACAACCCAAGAGGTGCTGACTTAGTTTTGATTTCCCCAAACAGGCTTGAGACAAGGACTTGGATTTATATATTTGTTTGGAAGTTGATTGCAGGAAGCAGGAGAGGGAGAGTGAGGCTGGAATGCAAGAAAGGTCAGTCTAGGGAGGCCTCCATGGGGTTGCTGCAGGACTCAGTGCATCTGGAACTTGAGAAGTGGACAGAAAACTCCCAATAGGTGGGAGATTCGGGCACCACCCTGGCTCCACCCCACAGCTTTGGGGCACCCCCAGATGATGACCTCTCCTGCACTTCTCTGTGAGCTGCTTCTCCAGTGAGCAAGCTCTTGGCTTTGTAGGAGAGATAGATCCAGCCATACCCATTGACCTCTGCAGCATGAGGGGCATCTGAGTGCTGTGAACTGTCCAGCAGGCTGCAGCTGAAGTCAGAAGTGGACCAGACCATGGGATGTGGACCCCAGCAATGCTGTGAAGGCAAAGGCAAAAGACAATGAGAGAGGGGGACAGAGAGACCTGGTTCAGCAGGGTGTTGGGGGGAGGGGACAGACCTGCAACATGGGCCACTGGAGACAGCTGGAGGAGGAGTGGGCTGTAGGCAGAGAGGAAAGGGAAGAAGAGTCACAGGGGGCAAGGATGGCTGGGGAGGGCATCTGAGATGGGCTGGGCAGGGTGTGCACAGTTGCTGTGGGGACAAGTGTGCACACCCTGCCAAGTGTCTGTGCAAGAATCTCTCAAACACCTGCCCAGTGGCTGAGTCCTTCCCATTTTCAGCCCACGTCTCCGGGTCAGAAACCAGAAACTCCTTTTCATCTTGGGAGGGTGGCCTCACTCGTGAGAGCAGCCATGCCCCGTGATGGGGGCATTGTACCTGGTGGTGAAGCCCCCATGCCTAATTCTCTGATTGTTTGGAGATGCTGAAAACCATATGCTCTCCTTCAGTGGATTGCTTTTCTATGCAGAGTGTGCTCTGTGGTTTGCAACTAAGAACCTTGACTGACAGTTCAGGATTTCGTAGATGGGGCAAGAAGTCGGGCTTTGGAAGGTCTGCTCGGTGGATGTGCAGGTGGAGATGGGCTGTGGGAGCTTTGGTGGGAGCTTTGCCTTGGTGGCAGTCGTGGTGGAGACAGGAAAGTGGACGAAAGGCATGAAAATAACAAGATTTGTTGATGGATTGAAAATGGGAGTAAGCAAGTGAGGGGTCAAAAATGATACTTTGGAGTCAGACATGCCCTGCCAGTGGTGGGTGGCGGGGGAGCGGGTCCCTGACAAGGAGAGAGGCATCAGGGAATGTAAATTACAGGGGATGCCGGTGACTATCGTCTGGAAGAGAGAGGGAGGAAAATACAAGTTTGCATACCTGCATAGAAGAGTTAAACGAGGCCGGGCGCGGTGACTCACGCTTGTAATCCCAGCACTTTGGGAGGCCGAGGTGGGTGGATCACCTGAAGCTGGGAGTTTGAGACCAGCCTGACCAACATGGAGAAACCCCGTTTCAACTAAAAATACAAAATTAGCCAGGCATGGTGGCGCTTGCCTGTAATCCCAGCTACTTGGGAGGCTGAGGCAGGAGAATCACTTGAATCTGGGAGGCAGAGGTTGTGGTGAGCTGAGTTCATGCCACTGCACTCCAGCCTGGGCAATGCGTGAAACTCCATCTCAAAGAAAAAGACAAGTTAAATGAAGGAAAGAGCAGGAATTCATGGGTTTTGTCTCTCAAAGTCTCAAACCCTAGTCTTGCTTTTCATCCCTCCCTCCCTCATTTCCTTTTTTCCTTCTTTCCTTCCTTCTTTTCTTCTTTCCTTCTGTTCTTCTTTCCTTTCTTCCTTTCCTTTCTTTCTTTTCTTCCTCCCTCCTTCTCTCTTTCTTTCCTTCCTTCCAACATCTTTTCTTCCTTTCTTCCTTCCCCCAGTGGCTCTCCACATAATCTTTTTACGTATGTATGTCATGAAAGCTTTGAGTGACACACCGTCTCAAGGCATCATTTTAACTTTTCCAGAGACAATGGAGTCCGCCAGTGGGCAGCCTCCATGAAGCTGTGCGAGAAAGGACACAGGTTCAGACATCACCTCTGCATGGCCAGTCCACAGGAGACACATCAAGAGCCCATATGGCTGGGATGGGTGGACAAGCCCGGGGGCTCTGTGGAGGGCCCAGAGACCCCCTTGTGGAGTGGGCATTGCTGTGGGAGGGTATCCTCAGGGGAGATGATATATTGTGAAATGACAGAGAGAGAGAGAGAAAGAGAGACCACAATTCCCCTGGAAATCTTGGCTCATCCCACAGGACTCCAGTGGCCTTTGATGGTCCTGGCACATGTGTACCTGTTTTTCTCCATCAGTATATGAGTGCTACTGGTACAAATGACTTAACAGTTTGCTGACCCTCAAGTCCAAAGTAAATCATTTTCTTGCTTAACACTGGTCACTAGAGAAGAAAACTGTAGAGGCTGAAATATAAAAATATATTTTTATACCCTACAGGCAGGTTCAAACCAGGGTAGAACAAAGGAAAATGCAGCTCCTGTGTATAAAAAGCCAAAACAAATTAAAGCAATAAATCTGGAACAATGACAGAAGGCAACTTAATAAAACTTTCCAACAACGGTACACTTTGAACAAAGACACACTGAACAAAGACACCACACACACACACACACACACACACACACCACTGCTCCAGAACGGCAGAGGACCATGGTGAGAAGCTGAGTGAGAATTGGGGAGTTGGAATGCTGCTTTTGATTTTCCTGATTGTCTTGTTCTGTCCAAGCCACTGAATAATACATCAGTTCGTTTCCTGACCTGTAAAATGGATATATAGACCGCTATGTGACTATACCAGACAATTAGAAAATAGATTTGAAATCTCATTGGAAGAGCATAAATCCTCTATACATGCCTAGTGTCTTCATCAATATCACAATCATTTCTATCAGTACTGAAATCTGACAACAGCAACAATAATAATATAGTATCAGTTAACATGTATTAGCCGATTTCTATAAGGACTATAAAACCACTCTTTACGGGTGGAGATAATGAAGTTCAAGAACACTGTGACTTGTCAGGATCAGGGCCACCATACACAGTTGTTCACGTTGTGCACTGCACCGCTCTAGGGGTGCCATTTACATTTGTCATTATTACGGTTTGGGACACTTTCTCTGCAGTGGGCAGTGAAAGGTTTGAGGAATGGGCAGCATTTTCTTATTCTCAAAAAGGTGCTGCGCAGGCCAGTAGAGGGGCTGGTCAGGAGTTAAATTTAATTTTTTCTGACTCTAACATAAGAAAAATGAAAGCATCACCCCACTTACGTCCCTGCAGCTGTTGCCAATCTCTCTACCCCTTGTGCAGCAGCCTGGCTGGCTGGGACTGGGGACAAGGGTCTGCATCCTCCCTGCCAACCATCCCCACCTGGTGGGGCAACAACAGATGCCAGAACAGCCATCTGGGTGGAACCTGGAGGACAGCCAGGCTTGCAACACCAAACCAGGGTGTTGCCAGCTGCTCATAGTGGAGGGAGGTTGAGGGGTGCCCTGAATAAGGGTGCAGAGAGTGCTGAGGTCAGCCCACTTGCCATTCACCAAGGTTTGCACCCTGATGGGGGGCCACATCTGTCCAACATGAAGGGCACCTTTTTTCTGATCCACAAAAATGAAATATATAGGTAGGTGGGTAGCCCAGGGGAAGTGAGGGGCGAGCAAGGAAGAAGAGATCAGGAGAGGCCAGAGAGAACCCCTGTATTCATGCGGCCAGCTTGGCTTGGCGGCTGAGAGCCCAGTCTCAGTGGTCAGACTGCCTGGGGCCAAATCCTCGCTCTACCACCTGCTAACTGTGTAAACTTGGCAACTACTAACATCTGCGACTCAGTTTCCTTCTCTGTAAAGTAGGAATGGTAACAGTTTCTAGTTTCTAGGCCACTGTGAGGCTAACATGAGTGCACGAGGGGAACGTGCTTACCATGTGCTCAGTAACTGTCTGCTATTACAGACAGAAGTGTGCCTGGCCCAGGGCCCACACAAGGAACCAGACAGAGCCCGGAAGCCTGGCTCACCAGCGACAGTAAACCTCAGCTGGCCACAGGAGCAGTGATGAAAGGCCAGGAAATCAAGTCCACCCAGGGGCCAGGGCTCCAGGATGGAGTCAGTTCAGACAGACTCCAGGAGAAAATGAGTTGACAGTTACGCTGAACTCCTGTGCTCCACAGATTTGGAGCCAGAGCCTTTTCTACCCAGAGAGGACAGAATGAAATCCAACTGCCTACCAGAGTCTCCCCTACCCAGCCCTATCTGAGCTCCGCCTCCTTGCATCTCTGTTCCCGACACAGTCCCCACGCTCACTGTCCCTACACTCAGCACCTTCTCTCCTTGGCCTCATCCCAGCCTCATTTTTCCCCAGGAGAACTCTTGCATTGCCCCATCTTAGCATTTGGCTTTGGGGGCAAACAGAAACTGGTTCAAATTCTGGTGTCTTGTTCTGACTGGTGAGGTTCCTTAGCCTCAGGCCTCACTTGCCATCCTTACAGAGTTGGGCAGACCGACTCTCACTCCATGTGATAAAAGGAAATGATACACAGATGAACTGAAAAGCATGGCTCCTCCCCTCAGTGTCCATGTGCTTGGGGCAAACTCCTCAACCTCAGTGAAGCCTCAGCTCCCTCACCTGAAAAACAAGGATAATAACAGTCAAGGAGGAAATGGATTTAGCAGTGTTAGAACACAGCCTGGCACACAGCTAATGCTCCATAAATACTGTTGTTATTATGACACATGTGTTATAAACAATCCATTCCCCCAAAAAGGCTTTTTCTCCTTTTTTGGGGTTTGCTTCTTGTGCAGTTATTTTAGTTTCTCCAAACAATTTCTGAGCTCCTGTTGTATTACAGCTCTGAGCTGTATCTGGGATGAGGAGGAGCAGAGTCTTTGCCTTTAACATCTCAGTCTTGAAGGGGGATATTCATACGTAATTAACCATTGTACGATGTGGGAAGTGTCTGTCAGCTATGGCCTTAACAGTGCTGCGTAACAAGCCACCCCCAAATTCAGTTGCTTGTGAAAATAAGCACCAGTTCTCACATTCCGCAGTTGTGTGGGCTGGTCCTGGCTTCGCTGATCTACACCAAGCATGGTGTGGCTGGGCTCCAGGCTGCAGTGTGGGTCCCAGTCAGTTCCACATGTTCCTTATTGTCCTTGGCCCAGCAGCTGCTGCTGGCATGCTCTTCTTATCAGCAGATCACCAGACCTCAAGAGTGTGACCCCAGCCGCTCAAGCACATCTCAGGACTCCATTCACGGCTCACCCACTGATATTCCAGTGGGCTAAGAAATTCACCTGGGTAAGCCTGAATTCCATGTTTAAGGATCTATACCCACTGTCTCCACTTAGATCTAGGCAGGGGTGTGGAGGGAGGAAGTGGGGGGTGCAAAGAATTGGGACCCATCTTCCATAGGAATTTGGACTCTAGTTCTGGATACAATGGAGGTGTGAAAGCAGAAGGATACTGGTTCGAACTTGGGCTTAGGGAGATCTTACTGGTGACAATGTGAAAGAGGGATTCGAGGAGGGAGGGGCTGGAAGCACAAAGACCTCTTAGAATAGACCCTGTGGGGGCGTCCTAGTGAGTGACGGAGGGATGAGAAGCAGGGGATAGACTTGAGAACCACCCCACATTCCTTAATGCTGTGAGCTGCTCCCAAGTGCTTTCCATAAATGAAAAGAGCTCCCCTAGGTCACTTAATAACTTCAGCAAGATAGGTCAGGAGGGCGAAATGATTTTTCTAAGACTCCATTAGGAAGGATCAGATGACCACCAGGATGAGCTTTTTCTTTCATTTCTCACGTGTGTGGGTTCCCCGAGCTCCTAAGGCTGGCCGCACGGCAAATGCAAATTATTAGTTGCCATTTGAGAAGTCTTAATTATCTGGATCCATTGGAAACCTTGTCAGTTACTTGAAACCAAGAGGTCGATAGCTCTAATCAATGCCGGGCCATTAAGGCACCCTGAGCGCTCAACAGAAACAGCCGCAGCCCCACACCCAGAACTCTTGATGCCCGAGGAACCTTCGCTTTCTGAAAAGAGAACAGAAAACTCTTTAGGTTGGACTGTGTGATCGCTGACGAGGCGGGCCTATGTAACCACAGCTGCCAGGAGTGTGCAGAACTAGATTAAGATCTTTCATTTTAGGTGGTCGGAAAGGTTTTACCTTTTATCATCCCTCCGGAAATGGGTTGTGAATCTTTAAAGTGAATCAGACTTCAGGGGCCCTCTCATGTCTCCACTACAGACCCATCTCATTCCGGAGAACCTTGACAGGGAAAAGGAGAGATTAACTCTTCTCTTGCGGCTGTCATTGTTTTGCTGGGAGACCCCTCAACTCCTCTGGAGCTGGGAGATGTGGCACCTTAACCTCCCTCCTTGGATGTCCTAACATGATGAGACATAGCACTGCCAGCCTGTCCCTCCATGTGTCTCCTTTGTCACACTAAGAGGCACCTTACTGTTGGCTCCAGCCAAACATTGGAGAGTCATTGATTCTTCTCTTTCCCTCAATATCCCACACACACAGCCACTCACCAGCAGGTCCTATGGGCTCCACCTCCAAAATGTATTCTGAATACAGATCCTTCCCTCCAGACCCTTTGACCCCACCCTGTTCTAGACCCCCAGTGTCCCTTTTCTTGCCTCAGTGGCAGTGATGACCTTTTAATTGGCCTCCCTGCTCTGCCCTTACCCCCAACAGAGCATTCTGCATAAAGCCGCGGAAGTGATCATTGCCAAATGTAAATCGAAAGAGGTGTTATGGGTGGAATCCTATGCCCTATAGCGGTATGCTGAAGTCCTAATCCCCGTGCCTGTGAATGTGGTCTTATTTGGAAACTGGGGTTATGCAGATGTGATTGGTTAAGATGAGGGTGGGCTGCAGACCCAAGATGACTGGTGTTCTTATAAGACTCAGAGACACAGACTTGCAGAGTCATGCAAGGAGAAGGCTATGTGAAGACAGAGGCAGAGACTGGAGTAAGGGGTCCCCAGGGGCTGTGGCAACCAGTAGAAGCTGGAAGAGGGGAGGATGGATCCTCCCTGGAGCCTCCAGAAGTAGTATGGTTCCGCAGACACCTTGATTTCAGACTTCTGGCTTCCATCCTCTGTGGGAATGAATTTCTGTTGTTTTAAGCTATCTAGTTTGTGGTGATTTGTTACAGCAGCCCTAGAAACTGATACAGATGAGAAAAACAGCAGCTTTCCAGTGAGGAATCTTGGCAGTCCCCACCCTATTGAAGGCAACAAGGTTCACGCCACCAGGGATAGGTCTTCTTGCAACCACTTACTCTCCGATACGACACAATGTGATAAGAAGGGCACTCCATCTTCTTCCCCAAAACCCACAGCCTCAGTCTCATCACAAGAAAACTGTAGACAAATCCGAACTGAGGAACATGCTGCAAGATACTGACTGCTACTCTTCAAAAGCATCAGGTCATGAAAAACAAGGACAGACCCAGGAGATGTCACAGATCGGAGGAGCCTCAGGAGCGGGGATGACTAAATGCAGCACAGGATCCTGGATAGGATTCTGGGACAGAAAAGGGACATCAGTGAACAAGCCACTGAAATCTGAATAAAGTCTGTAGCTTAGTTAAGAGTGTTGCATCAGTGTTAATTTTTAGCATTGATAAATGGGCCATGGTTATGTAAGATGTTAACATGAGAGGAAGCTGGTGAAGGGTAGACAGGAACTCTCTGTGCTGTCTTTGCAACTTTTTGGTAAATCTAAAATTATTTTCAAATAATTAAAAACAAAATCCAAACCTTCCTTTTGCACTTGGTATAAAATTCAAATTCTTAACCAAAGCCTGCCAAGGCCCCGTGGCCTCTCCTGCCTCCTTTTTTGTCCTGTGTGGCTCCACTCACCTACCCTCAATTCCCCAAACATCCAGGCCAGTTCCTGCATGAGGACCCTTGTCCTGGCTGTTTCTCCTCACCAGAAAGTTCTTCTCACTGAGTTTTAAAAGACTGGTGCCCAGTCCCTTTCTGCCACTCAATCTAAATGTCTCTTACCTTCCTTCCTCCATCACTTGGTCATTCTCTGCCCCATCAGCCTATTTTAATTGTCCAAGTCACCCTAATTTCTGATTTTGTCCATGTTTGTCAACTTACCAACTGTGTATCTCTTTTCCTAGAAAGCCAACTCGTAATATTAAAGATATTATCTATCTAGTTCATAGATAAAGTTCCTGCTCATAGCACGAGAGCCACAAATGATTATCCAGTGAGGGAACAAACGAATGGTCAGTTGGAGAATCTCTCTGAGACAACTTTTTCAACAGTAAAGAATGCAACAAATATGCTTTTCTCCAGGACTTGTTTTATGATGGACTAGTCCAAAATATACCGTGTAATATAACCAGGAATATTACTAATATATTATTAATAGAGCACAGTGCCCATCACATCTGGGGTCTGCTCTTTCTGCCCATCCCAGCAGGTGGCAGAGCTGGGGTCTGTGGTCTCACAGCAGAGCAGGAGCAGGGACTAGAGAGTGCCAGAGCTTCTCCTGCGTACTTGGAACCAGCCAAGGATACTGTGGAGAGAGAAATGAGGTGCACTCATTGAAAAGTCCTAGGTGCCGGATAGAATGCAAGAGACCCACATGAGAAGTTGGAACTGCCAACAAGCAAGGACACACTGCTCTTGGCAGCGGGTCATGAATAACATATATGCTCCCCAAAACATAGGTGCTGGGGTTGCAGCCTCCACGCTTTCATTCCAGGTAGCAGGAGGGAGAATTGAGGAAGGGCAAAAGGAGATTCCCAGGTGAATAAGACCCCTTCGCAGAAGCACTTCGGGAAGTGTATCCCACAACTTCCCCTCATATCACATCCACTGAACCCAGCCACATAGCCAAGCCCAAGAGCAGGGCGGCTGGGAGGTGGACTCTCTTAGCAGGTCATTGCTCCTGCTAACAAAATGGGAGTTACACCGTTTTGTTGTTAGGGAAGAAGAGGAAAACAGACAGGGGCGGGTGACCAGTGGACTCTGTCCCAGGTGGTTTCTGCCCAAGTGGCTCTTGTCAGGGATTATCATGACTCTGGTAGGCTTGGCCCAAGATGACTAGTATCCCAGAAGGAAAGAAGAAGTGCACCAGGCAGGGGCAGGACAGGGGTGGTCTCTGCAAGAGGGCTGTCCTTGGGGGTGAAAGATGACCAGTACATTAGTCCGGTGCCTAAGAGAGTCTGTGCATCTGGACTGATCACAGTCAAATAAATTTTAAAAAACCAAAAGCTTTCTCTTGCACTTAGAATAAATCCAAATTCTTAACCAATCCCCTGTGGCCTCCCCTGACTCCTCTGACACAGGAGGGTCTGAGCTGCAGGCTGAGGAACAACAGGACAATGTGGCAGCTGCATGAAGCTGGCTGGCCCAGCTTATCTGGGCAGGAAGACAGTGTTCAGGCCTAGTAGAGAGGGGTCTAGCAGGCTTAGGTTCCAAACAGAGGAGCTGGGTTCAAGGCCAAGGCTCCAGCCGCACACAACTGGAGGACCTGAATCTCATCAGGAACCGGAGAGGACTCTAGTCTTCTGCCCAGCACAAGCCACCAGGGTACAGAGAGCAGCATGGCCTTACACTCCATTGCTTTTTTAATAGAGTTCTTTCAGTTTTGAAATAAGGAACCATAAGCACTGACAGGCGAGGTACATGCCACTAGACACTACATTTTTAAGAAAATCCAAGCATCAGATACCTGAACCCTCATGATGACCGATGGTGGTTGAGTTGCTTGGGCTGTCCCTCCTTCCGTCCCTGCTGCTCTGCCTCTGCATGACCCTGGACCACTCTGATTGCCTCCAGACTGGAGTCTCAGCCTCCCTCCTCCTCGGCCTCCAGGTCATCCTCCACTAACTGATGGAAATGATGGTTCTAAAGCCAGCAGCACTGGCCTCACCTGGGAGCTTGTGAGAAATATAGACCCTCAGGTGCCACTCAGACCTAGGGAGTCTCCATGTGCATTTTCACACTATCCCCAGGTGATTCCTCTGCACAAGAGAGTTTGGAGAGCACGGTTCTAACCCACACCCCAACCAGGCCATGTCTTCCAGCATCGAGGCAGAGGGCCCAGACACCTGTGCGTGATCTGGTAAGACATGGTGTGTCCTCCCAGCCCACCCACCCACCTCACCAATCTCATCTCCCTCCACTTGCTCAGAACCTTCATTCCAAACATAAGGAGTTTCTTACCACCCCCCAGATGCTGCCACATGTCTCCACATCTGGACCTTGCAGGCAGCCTGCTATTGCGAATTCATTCCTTCCACAAAGATGCTCAGGGCTCAGTGCAGGGGACCCAGGGGGCTGGCCCTCATGGAACCTGGAATATACACAGGGAAGATGCTTAGGAGGGAAGCCCAGTGCTAAACATTCATTGATTAAAGACACATATGTAAATGCCACGAAGAATTTCTGGCTGAGAGGAGCACACAACAGGGGCCTAACCTGGAACTCTCCTGATAAGATTTGGCTGTGCCCCATCCAAATCTCATCTTGGATTGTAGCTCCCCAAATCCTCACATGTTGTGGGAGGGGGAGGTAATTGAGTCATGGGGACAGGTTTTTCCCATGCCATTCTCGTGATAGTGAATAAGTATCATGAAATCTGATGGTTTTATAAAGGGCAGTTCTCCTGCACACACTCTCTTGTCTGCTGCCATGTAAGACATGACTTTGCTCCTCATTCGCCTTCTGCCATGGTTGTGAGGCTTCCCCAGCCATGTGGAACTGTGAGGCCATTAAACTTTTTCTTTTAAATTACCCAGTCTTGGGCATGTCTTTATTAGCAGTGTGAGAACAGACTAATACAACTCCTCTGCTGAAGGGCATGAGAAGAACCCCAGGAAGAGTCACGACACAGCCAGGCAGAGGAAGGGGTGCATGAGGCCAGAAAGGAAGAAACTCGGCATTCCCAGAATGTGGGAGGCAGAGAGGAAAGCGGCCCCAGAAGACTCTCTGGATGGACTATTTGAAGAGCCTTCTGAGGCCACTCTCAGAGGCCACGGTGAGGAACCCAGTCCGATGGAGAGGACTATGTGTGCTTTGCTGAGGCCTCACCTCAGTTTTCCCATCTTTGAAATGACCAGGCTGGGCTTTCTAAAATGCCTCTCCCCAGAAGATGTCATGATGCTACATTATTCATGGAGGATGCTCAAAGTGCCTTTCTTGGGAGGTATCCCTGAGTTTTCCTATGGTGACTACAAAATAGCAGCTACTGCTGCCTATCACTTGGGTGAAAATATGGCCATATGTACAAAATTGATTCACTACCAGAGAAAGGGGCATTAATCCAGCTGCAAATTCTCTTTGCTGGGACATGAGGCAGTAAATTTCAGCTAGCCAGCAGCAGCTCTGATTCAGTGTGAAATATGGTGGTTATGTTTTGTGTGTGTGTCTTTTAATAAAGGGAACACGTTTTCAGATTCTTAATTGACAATCACATTTTCCCATCTAAAAACCATAGCAGATGATGAGATCATAAAACAAGAAGCAAAAAAAAAAAATGTCTTTTTTCTGCCCTTACTGACACTTCAAAACATGGAGTTAATTGAGTGAGCCTTTTTGTCTGCCGTCAGGGCATTCCTATTTTTGAGTATCAAAAGAAAATGAACTCAGCCAGAATAATTCATTGAACATCTATTAAATTCAAGGTGGTTTTCTCAGAACAGGGAATAACAATAACAGTCTTATTATTGTTATTATTGCCACTATCCTTTATTGAATGCCTACTCTGTACGGAGCACTTTTTACAACTCTCTACTCTAAATTTTGAAACAGCGCTGAAAGACAAGCTCTTGTTATTCCCATCTTCCTGATGGTGAGCAGTGTGCTTAGAGAAGTGACTTGTCCTTGCTTGCACAGCTAGATGGAGAATGAGCAGATTTGAACCCAGGTCTTACGTTGCACCCCAGCAGTTCTCTGCTTCTGCGATTTCCAGGAAAGGTACAAAAACGCTTCTGCCTCAAATCCCCTTGGGATGGTTAAGTGTATGTGTCAACTCAACTGGGCTGAAGGATGCTTTGATACATCCTTGGATAGCTGGTAAAACATTATTTCTGGGTACGTCTGTGAGGATGTTTCTGGAAGAGATTAGCATTTGAATCAGTAGACTGAGTAAAGACAATCCGCCCTCACTGATGTAGGGGAGCATCATCCAATCCACTGAGGGACTAAATAGAACTATTACAGCACAGATGGCAAAAGCAGTTTAGGTGACCTCATACGTTTAGGTAAGCCTCACACATTTGATCTATCATCTCTCTCTCTGGAACTTAGAGATGCTAACCATCTTTTTGATTCTAGAATTTGGGGACAGAAAGAGTTCCATTTGAACATTTTGTTAACTATTGATTAATTTAACACATATTTATTGTCAAGACATTGAGTTGAATGCTGAGGATGCACAGTGAACAAGGAACTCAGTCCTGCCCTTGGGAAGTTCATGATTTAGCAAGGAAGACAGATACTAAGCCATAATTACCAGTGAAGTGGGTGCTTCAAAGGAATCCTGTGAAGATGCTGGGTATATCACCTCGTCTAGGGTTGCGGTACAGTTTGAAGAATGCAACACTATTTCCTCCTTCTTCTGTCCCACAGCCAGGGTGTCCAGAAGCTAATGGTTGCCCTTGTATGGGTGGGAGAAGCATCTAGCCCACTCAGGAACCCAGCTAGAAGCTGGCTGAGAGGAGAAGTTGAATGTGGCCCTCAGCCCCAGGGCTCCTGTCTTTGTTAGCTCGGGCTGTCATAACCAATCGCCATAGACTGGGTGAATTGAACAACAGAAGTTTATTTCTCATATTTCTGGAAACTGTGAAGTTTCAGAGCAGGGTGCCAGCATGGTCAGGTTCTGGTGAGGGCTCTCCTCCTGGTTTGCAGAAGGCTGTCTTCTTGCTGTGTCCTCACATGATGGAGAGTAGGGAGAAAAAGCAAGCTCTGTCCTGTCTCTTCTTCTAAGGTCACTAATCCCATCATGGGGGCTCTGCCCTCATAACCTAATTACCTTCCAAAGACCCATCTCCAAATACTATCACAGGGGGATTAGGGTTTCAGCATATAAATTTGGAGGATATATTCAGTCCATAACAACCTCAAATCTGGGTACCCTGAGACCGTCCTGCTTGGTCTTCAGTCTCAGCAACTCACCCACCCGACAGTTTCCCAGCCCCAGGGTAGTTCTTAGAGATACGACCCTGTTCCCTATTCTCCTGTTCCCTGCCTCACCCTTGGCCCTGCAAAAATAGGAGAGTGGCTGAGCAGGGATAGGGCCTCTGGTGTGGGCTTTCATCAGCCCAGGAAATGGGGTGCACGCTTGGTGCAGCCCCACCAGCCATGGCTGCTTCTCTCTCTCTGAAACGTATCCAGCAGAGCCCTTCTGCTCACTCACCAAGAAGAATGCACGCCTTGCTCTGCCAACCCTTGGGTATAAAACCAAAATAGTGACAGTTCCCGGCACAGGTGGGTGCCAGGCTTGGAAATGTGCCTCGGGAGAGCTTTGCTATGAGGGAAGATGTATAGATGTGGGGTGAGGGGTATTGGAAGCAGGCTCCAGGACAAAGCCAGCAGAGAGGGGAATTAATAATAACCAGCGTCTATCAAGAGGCTTTTGCTGCGCAGCAAGAACGGCGCTAACTGCATAAAGATGATGTTAAGTTTAATCTTCAAAACAATCTAGTGTGTCTGGACATCCCCCAGGCGCTTGGATCACATCACTGAAAATAACTACCCAACAGAGCCAACATCCTAGAGGAAGGAGGCAGACAATGAGTGACCAGCAGGATAAATTTGTGCATCTGGAGCACATTAGGTCACAGATGCTATGGGGAAAAGTGTCAGGCAGTGCAAGGGGATTGGAGGTGCTGGGCCACAGGAGGCCATATTAATTGGGTGGTCTCATGTAAGGTGAAAGAGAGCACTCTGAGCAGAGAGAACAGCTAGTGAGTAAGGAATAGTGTTCCCAATTTACAAATGAGAAAGCTGAGACTCAAAGAAACCGAGTCATTTTCCCGATTACACAAGCTTATAAATGGCAGAGTTGCTTGTTAAAAAGTGGTATGTTCTGGCCCTCTCCCAAAACACCGCATCAAAATTTCTGGGACCCAGAATTGTTCTTCTAACTCTAAAATGTGGGATCCATTATTCCATAGACAGACTCTCTTTCTAGACCTTGTGATTTAGTAGCTGTTGCTGGGGAAGTCACTTAACAGCTTAATTTCCACTGTAATTTGGACATTTGTCCCCCAAAACTTCATGTTAAAATTTGAGCCTGTTGGAGGTGGGGGGCCTAATGTTTGAGTCATGGAGGTGGATCCTTCATGAATAGATTAATGCCCTTTCTGGAGGGGAGGGGAGTGAGTTCTCACTCTATTAGTCCCCATCAGAGCTAGATGTTAAAGAACCCATCACGTCTGTTCACCTCTTGCTTCCTCTTTTGCTGGGTGGTCTTTGCACACACTGGCTCCCCTTCACCTTCCACCATGAGTGGAAGAGCCTGAGGCCTTCACCAGATACTGGACAGATGCCAGGACCACACTCCTTGTACAGTCTGCAGAACCTGAGGTATTAGCCCCAGGTATTCCTTTATAGCAACACAGATGGACTAAGACAGTTTCCTCTTCTATAAAGTGAAGAGTACATGCTCTAAGTGAATGATATTGTAGCCCTAAGCAACCTAGATGACAAGGCAAAAATGGAAAACCAAGTAAATAAGGACCAAAAAAGAACACACATCAGGTTATCATAGGTGAGAAAATGTTCACAGTACACAGTCCTATATCGGTCTCTATGCATGCTCAGCAACCATTAGTTTCCATCCTGGAGCTGTTTTTAGGGGTCCAGTGGTCAGCCCCACCCAAGACCAGCCAGAACAGCATGTGGGGTCTAAAAATGGATCCAGTCACTAGATCCTGCCTTCAGTACAACTAACTACATTCCCCAGCTGCTCCTAGAATTTAAAGAAAAGGAAGGAAAAAGAGGGAGAGAGAGAGATAACCCAACCCCACGCTGCTTTTCTTCAGCAGTGAGCCGACAAGGATGGAATCAAGCAATCCATCAAGAAGGAAATTAGGACACTGAAGTAGGGAATTGAAAATGAAGCTGAGACTGACAAGAAAGTAGATGAAGTATGAAAAGCATCTCTCTTTTTTATGCATTTATACATGAGAGCATCGAAAATATCACATCTGAGAGAGACTGCATTTCCATTTGCAGAAGTAACTATAGAACTAAAAGTCAGGAACAGAAGGTCACAATGTCACCAGATGATGTGGCATCTGATTGGACCACTAGGCCCCTCTACACACACACACACACTCACACACACACACACACCACTGCCTCTTTTCCGAGTCACTCTGTAGCCCTCCGGTTTTCTCTTCCCTTCCCAGTAGCTCTTCCTTCATAGGTTGGCAAGAGAGCTGCTTCCAAAACACAGGTCTCACCCATTCTCCAGTGAAAAGATGGCTCTTATCTTCCTACTATTCCAAGGACTCAGAGAGCCTCTTTTCCAAGGAATTCTGAGCTCTTTCCATCTTCCCTGCTTCACAGCTAGTCCTAGGCTCCGGCTCAGGCAGTACTGACCCACTTGCTTCCTCCCTCCCTCCCTGTGTGCTTTACCTGTGATGTTCTTCCTTCACTCACACAACAGGCATTTATTGAGTGCCTTCTGTGTGAAGTGTTGGAGCCCAGGCAGGGGAAGTTGGGCAGCCATGCATGGGGTAGCTGGAAGGGGAATTCAGAGACTAAGCTGGAGTAGGGGAGCATCTGTGTGATGGTGGCAATAGACATGGACGATTTGACATAAACAGGAGGATTGATTGAATGGGTGAATATATGAAGGGGGAGAGAAGCTAGGTTTCTCACTGTCAGAGAAGGACTTACAATACAGAAGGGGTGAAAGCTAGAACACACTCTCTGGTGGTGGATTGAAATCACTCATCTCAGTCAACTCATGGTTTCAGTCTATACAGATAGATACGGAAATAGACATAGACACAAATGTCCAATGACAGCGCCTGGAAGCAGCCACACTCCATTAGTGAGGAGCATACCTCACACCCTGATGTGGCCTCCAGACACCATTCTCTTCTAAAAGGAACCAGGGCTTCTTGAGCCGTGCCTATTTCCAAGGCTAAGAAAGCGAATGTACAAAATGACTGTGGCACATCTTGTGCCAGAGATCAAAGTAGTGTTAAAAGAATAATAGGAACATATCCATAGGATATGGAAGCCAACTTAACGGGGTCCCCACTGGCCAAATCAGAGAAACCAGAGCATCAGAATGAGTGTAATAGATATAATTCATAGAATAAAACAGGAAACCGCTAGTTTACACCAATAAATAAATAATATTGAACATATCTTGAAGAATGGAATATTAACATATTTTGAATGTAACTTCCCCAGATAATACTTAGTACTTGCAAAGGAAAAGACGTTTCACAGTGGAGTGGGGTGGGGCATTCTATCTTATTCAAGGGATGGGACAACACAAGCATCGTGTTGCTTTTGCAATATCCTTGCCAAAGGATATCGGCAAGGATCTGGTGGCCTGGATCTGACCTTGAAGAAACACCAAGAAAATCTGAGTTTGGGGTAAGAAGTATTCTACAAAAAGACTGGCCTGAAATTTTCAAAAGAGTTGAGGCCCTCTAAGTCAGGGAAAGAAGGATTCTAAAGGGGCATGATAACTGAAACAACAGGTTATACTTTTGGTATATAAAGGATATTCCCGGGATGATGGAGGAGACTAGGGTGAGTCTGAGGATGGGAAGTAGCCATGCATCAGTGCCAGCCTGCTGATTTTGATGGATGGAGTGTGGTTATGCAGGAGAATGTCCTTGTTTGTAGGAAATACACACTACAGGACACACAGGTGATGGCAGCAGGTCAGGGGCAGACTCTCAAAGATTTCCACACTTTGTCCCACACTTCCAGCCTTCTGTAAGTTTGCAGTTATTAATATAAAAAGATACAAGAAGAGGTACCCTGTGCAAAGGGATGACAGAAAGGCTCTCTGAGAGCCAGGAGAAGGTGGCACATGAAATGTAGCTTGAAGATTGATTCTGAGTTTCTGAGATGCTCAATAAGGTGTCTTTTGATTGTTAGGATTCCAAGACAGTGCACCAGCAACTTCCCTTCGTGCCCAGTCCTTTTTCTTTCTCTGGATCTCAGGGACCCAAGACCTCTAGAAAGGCAGCTCCCTTTATCTGTAGGGGTGATCGAGAAGAAACAGAGGCAGGGGGATGAGCACACCAACAGAAGATTTCCATCTTCTTATGTGCCAGCTGTATCTCACACTGACTCCAAACTGAGGTTTCACATCTCAAAAAGCTTTGATCACTGGGATCCTCCCTCCCTTCCTCCCTCCCTCCCTCCCTTCCTTCCTTCCTTCCTTCCTTCCCTCCTTCCTTCCTTCCTTCCCTCCTTCCTTCTTTCCTTCCTTCCTTCTGTCTTTTCTTTCTCCTTTCCTTCCTCTCTCACTCATTTATTAATTCATTCATTCATCCATGCTTTTAAAAAGTCATGGCATCATTGTATTAGGTACTGAGATACATGATTAGGTGCTTATATGAGTAAGCAAAAACAAGAAAGACAAATTCTGTCTTCAAGGCCCAGTAGGGAAGCTAGATGTTGACTGTAGATGCACAACCATAAATGCAAAATTATAACCATAAGTGCTTTGACAGGGAGGTATGTGGAAATAAGAAAGCACATTATGGAAACTAACTTGGGCAGGAAGGTTAAAAGCAATCTCTGAGGAAAGGAAAACTTCAATGACTAAAATAACTCAGAAGGTGTTCTGAGTTAAGATTCGAAACCACTGATTATGAGTCCCTGAAAGGACAGGCTAAGCTGCTATAAGAGAGGCCCAAAAATATCTAAGTCCAACAAGACCCAGTTCTCTCTCTTGCTGGTAACAGCCTGGAGATGGGTGGGTCCAGGGCGGGTCTTTGCTCGGCCCCACAGGGGAAGTCCAGCGCCAAGGACCTTCCCTCTTTTGGCTTTGCTTCTTTCAGGCACTCACCTCATCTGCACAGTTGAAACCACTTCCTCTGTTCCACATCTGAGTTCCAGCTGGAGGAATGAGGAAATCAAGTCTTGGGAGGCAAGCCATTTTCTTCTCAAAAGACACAGAGGTTGAGCACAGTGGTTCACAGCTGTAAGGATCCCAGCACTTTGGGAGGCCGAGGCAGGAGAATTGCTTGAGCCCAGGAGTTTGAGACCAGCATAGACAACATAGTAAGACCCTCTCTCTACTAAAAATTTAAAAAATTAGCCAACACAGTGGCACACGCCCACAGTCCCAGCAACTTGGGAGGCTGAGGTGGGAGGGTCACTTGAGCCTGGGAGTTCCAGGCTGCAGTGATCTATGATCACACTACTGCACTCCAGCCTGGGCAACGGAGTGAGAACCTGTCTCTAACATAATAAATCCATGAATAAATATAAACGAATAAAAGATGTGGCCTAGAGGTCGGCTGCATATTTCCATTCACGCTCATTGGCTGGAACATCGTCATGTGGTCCATGGGAAATGAGACTCTCAGAGGGTGATCAGGGCATTCACTGTGTCCCACAGCTGATCCTGTGAGTTTAATTTCTGATCTGCTTCCAGGGCGAGGCACTAAGAGGGTGTTTTCAATGAAACTCTTTGAGTTTCATTATCAACTCAACCGGTAACTGCTGTCACCAGCAGCTGAGAGGCCCTGACAAAAGAGTGCCAGCAGGAATCTACCTGCATGAGTCCCCATCAGGGGTCAGGTGGCGGGCACAGCTTCAATGACACAACCACAATGTGAAATTGTAAGCATTTTTAGTACTCACAGACCCTGGGAAGTACACAGCATGCATAGAGGCCACACACACGTTCACGCACTCACACATACTCATGCACACACGCGCACACGGAGGTCAGGCAGCACGGCAGAGGCAGGTGCAGGGGGGTGACCCACGGGTCAACGTCCTCACTGGGTCCAGGGTGTTATCCCAACAGGTTTCTCGTGGGGAGCTTTAACGTTGGCTTTAAAGCAAGCGGGCACTATTTCCAGGAGGTCACACTGTGACTGAGAGGTGGCAAATGTCTGAAAGGTTCCTTTAAAGGAAGTGGCAGAAGAGCCAGGAGCCCAGCCTGCTAGGTAAGACAGACCTCTCAGTTTTATTTCTGGCCATCACCTGGAGCCAGTCGGGTAGGGGATAGCATTAGAAAATGTGCCAAGGGGGCTGAGCCCTGTTTCTGGTATAGGAAGTTAAGCTTCAATTTAAAAACGGACACTGAGGCGACATAAAACTATAAGCATTCGATATGGAGGGTTACACTGAGACAAGCCTGTGGCTGCTGGGAGGCCACAGTGACTGGCAGCTGGGGGCTTACTGGGGCAGAGGGTGCCATGGACAGATGAGATTAATGGCTGCTCTGAGTAGGCAGGAAAACCGAGTGAGTCTCCGGGACAGAAGTGGAGAAGAGAGTGCCTCATGGGGACAGCACTTGGAGACTGCTGGCTCCCATCCCCCAGTGTCCCAAGGGGTGCCAGAGCCTCCTGTCACATACACCCCCTTCCATTCCCCTGCCCTTCAATAAGGAGATGCCATGGGCTTGGAGCAAGACAGCCTGGGCTCCTGTCCCACCTCTATCCCTTGTTACAGTGTAACTCTGGGCAGGGCACCTAATCTCTACAGGATCAGTTTGGTCTTGGTGAAACCAAACTAAAGCCTTTCCCTCTCCATCTACTGTGCACCACCTGCCACAGCCCCTGGAACGTGCTTAGGATGCATACCAGGGTACAAGCTTAGGAAGTGTGGGCACCCACCCCAGCCTGTGTTCCTGTGCGCTCACTGCATTGAGCCTGAGACGCCATGCTTCTCCCTCTAATCTCTCTACTACTGTGGGATTCCTTGGTACTTTTGGTTTTCTGTTAGTAAACTTCTTCTGTGTTTGGGACCTCGTTGTCTAGACAAACAATCACCCTCATCCCTGCCATACGCCCAGTGCTTCCCACCCTCACTACACAGATCGTGGCCCCCTGTCAGGCGTCAGCATCACTGGAGAATATTAGAAATGCAGAGTCTTAGGCCCTATCCCAGATCTCATAGCTTCAAATGAATCCTCATTTTTATAAGATCCCCAGAGACCCTGTGCACACTGAAGTTTGAGAAATGCTCCAAACGTAGGACTGCCACTCCGCGGCTGTCACCTCCTCAGCTCCACCCAACTTCCGGAGCTCTTGTCATCACCATTTCACGAGTGAGGAAATGTCCACTGAGATTAAGAGGCAGAGAGCAAGAGGGACTCAGATCTGGATCTGCTGCCTTCCACCCAGGGTCCCTGAAATACCTTGGCCTGACCTTCCCTCTGGGTGTCAGGCAGAAGGACACTTCAAAGAGCTTCACTGAGCATCCATGTCCCAGTCCACCTCCCCAGGCCTCCTGAGACATGCAATTTAACATTACCGTGGGTCACCTCTAGCAAAGTCACCAGGGGCACTGGAGAAATTCAAGATGCCAGCAAAGAAATAATTGCTGGGCTGAAAGACTTCATAATTGCCAGATGGCTAAAGTGTTCAGAGAGCTGGAGCTATGGAGCTGGGCTAATTGATCTTGACATGGGCTGAGAAACAACATCACACCTGTAGCAATGACGGCAGGCTTTTCTGCTCCCAAGAGGGAAAGGCAAAATTCTGCTCCCAACAAAGAGAGAGAGAGATAGAAATGGTCTCCACCCCCGGTCAGTGGCAACACAGTGAGGAGATACAAGTACAGGCGGATCTGCTTGTGAATTGTCACCACACTTAACTAGTCAGATAGCCTGGGGAAAGTTCTGATTTATTCTGAGACGTAGTTTTCTCTCCTATAAAATAAATTTAATGATATAAATATCAGATCTTTTGTCCATTTTTCACTGGATTACTTTTTAGTTATTGGGTTATATGAACTCCTTAAATATTTTGGTCATTGCAGCATGATTCTCAATAGCCAAGATATAGAAGCAGCCTAAGGGTCCATCAATGGATAAAGAAATTGGGAGATAGATAGACAGGTAGGTGAATAGATAGATAGATAGATAGATATTAATAGATGCAAATATATAATGGAATATTGTTCAGCCTAAAAAAGAAGGAGATCATGTCATCTGTCATTGGAGAAATCGTGGATGAATCTAGAGGACACTATTGCTAAGTGAAATAAGCCAGACTCAGAAAGACAAGTACTGCATGATCTCACTTTCATGGAGAATTTAAAGAAGTCAAACTCATAGACAAAGAGAGTAGAAAGAAAGGTTGCCAAAGGATGAATGGTGGAAAATATAAAGGATTTTGGTTAAAGGGTAAAAACTTTCAGCTATAAGATGAATAGGTTATAGAGATCTGATGTACAACATGCTGACTGGAGTTAATCATGTGTGGGATACTTGAAATTTGCTAAGAGAGTAGATTTTGAGTGTTCTCACCAAAAAATGGGTAACTATATAAGGTGATTGATAAGTTAATTAGCTAGACAATGATAACCACTTCACAGTGCATACATATATCAAAAAATATTTTATATGCCTTGAATATATACAAATTTTATTTGCCAGTTATAGTTCAGTAATAATTTAAAAATATATAGTATGGTAGAAGCATTAAATCATACATAAATTGATCACAGTGCTGCAGGAAGGGAGAGCTCAGTGAAAGCAGCTTATCATCAGGCCGGGAGTACCATTTTTGCACCTCTAATGTCTTCTCTTTTTTGGACATGGAGTCTCACTTTGTCGCCCAGGCTAGAGTGAAGTGGCGTGATCTCAGTTCACTGCAACCTCCGCCTCCCTGGTTCAAGCGATTCTCCTGCCTCAGCCTCCCAAGTAGCTGGGATTACAGGCATGTGTCACCACGCCCACCTAATTTTTGTATTTTTAGTACAGATGGGGTTTCACCATGTTGGCCAAGCTGGTCTTGTACTCCTGACCTCAAGTGACCCTCCCGCCTTGGCCTCCCAAAGTGCTGGGATTACAGGTGTGAGCCACCACGCCTAGTCCTAACTTCTTCTCTTATAAGCAGAGGTGATAAAGAACAAAACTAGGGGAAGTGAGTCAAGAGAGAAAGGAGAGCAGACTCAACTCAGTACAATCATGAGGAACACAGAAGAATCTCACCTTCTCCAGGAAGCACTCTCCAGCTTCTCTGGGACAACTGACTGACCTCTTCCTTCCAGGCTTGCTGCAGCAGTGACCGCCTGAGTCAGAACACCCAGACTGCTGTGAAGAGGCATGTATTGAGGGCTCCTCGCTTGGTGTCTACACTCACCTCCAGCTCCCTCCAGCATTTACTCAGCTCCCAACTTATATCCATTCTCCCAAGCCTGCTCTCGGCTTTGCTCCTTAGGCTGATAACACGTGTGGCCTCTCCAAATCAGACCTTCAGTTATCTCTCTCTCTCTCCCTCTCTCTCTCTCTCTCTCTCTCTCTCTCTCTCAAGTCACTATTGAGTCTCTCTGCCCCCACATTCTCAGGGAAATCACCTCCCATCCTCCCCGCCCCCCAGCCTGAGTAACCTGGGCTCAATGGTGATACATCGATGTCTTAGTCTGTTTGTGCTGCTAAAACAAAATACCACAGATCGGGTACTTTATAAACAATAAAAATTATTTTTCACAGTTCTGAAGGCCAGGAAGTTCAAGATCAAGGAAACAGCAGGTTCGGTGGTGACAGCCTGGCCTCTGCTTCCACGCTGACACCTTGTTGTCGCATCCTGGGAGGAGATGAACTCTGTGTCCTCACAGAGCAGAAGGGATGAAAGAGGTGAACTCACCCCTCAAGCCCTTTTATAAGATCACTAATCCCATCCACAAGGGCTGAGCTCTCAGGGCCTAAAGGCTCCACATCGTAATACTATTGCGTTGGGCATTTAGTTTCAACATGAATATTGGAGACACACAAACATGCAAAACATAGCAACAGATTTGTGATATTATCTACCCAGGACACCCCTACCCAATTCCCCTGGAAACTGCCCATCCCACCCCCAGTCCCTCTCCAGGGTCAGCATGGGGGCCATATTTCCTCAGACCCTCCCCACCCCTCTTCTGTGCCTGAGAAGCTGACCAGATTCAGCCGCATCAGAGCTCTTCCGCAGGAACTTTCAACTGAAACAAGACTTCATCTGTCTCAGGTAAAGGGTCCACAGAATATTAAATGCAGACGCTGAAAGCAGACAAAATTCACACTGTGGGAAGAAAGCCAGTTTCAGCAAATGAAAATAAATCTAGCATGCTGGAGGAGCAGGGGTTGGGCTGGGTGCCGTCACTTTGGCACTGTGCTCCTGCCTGCAGAGGTCTACACCCCCCAAGTCCCTCCTGAGTGGCTCTCAGATAGAGCTGAAGAAGGGAGAACTTGTGTGTAGTGTGGAAGGTAGGAGGGAGGCAGAGGCCATTCTCTGGTATGAGCAGGTGCATAGCCGTCTGGTGGGCACCAGCCATCCTTGCTCATCTCCTGACCACTGGCCCTGCTGACCATCATGGCCTGAGACCCCATCAGGCACTTGGCAATCAGGCACTTGGCAGTGAGGCCACAGAGGCAGCGGTGACCAGAGGGGGAGCACTGCCTAACAGCAGCGTGTCCATGGCCCTCCCTCCCACTCTCCCTCCATGACCCCAGTCTAGGGGCTGGATAGGTTCAGCCTGTTGCATTTCCCACAAGCTCCAATTTGTCCAGTCCCCGAGGCTGCCTCTCTGACATCCCCTTCCAGACCTGGCTTCCCCAGCACCCCCATACCCACAGACACCCTAATTCCCATTTTAAACTCTTTGGTGAAACCTTGCTAAGGTTCCATTTGCCTGCCTGAAGTTGACTGGTGTGGGGGTGGACACTTGACCTGATTTTGAGGCCTGGATGAGGCCCCTCATCTGCAGTTGTCCTGGCTTCCTTTGAATCTCTTGATCCCAGCCCCACCTCCTCCCTCCCAAAAGCTCGTCTCTAAACAGCAACAACTAGTGATCTTCAAAGACATAAAACCAACCACGTCACTCCTTATTGCTTTTTCATCACCATCAAAAGAAAAGTCCTGACTCTTCTCCATGGTTTATCAGACCTTCATGACGTGGAGTCCCACCTGCCACTCTGACCTCACCCTACCCCAGCCCCATTTCACTGAGTCTAGAGCCACAGTGACTTCCCTTCTGTTCCTGAAACTACCAGATCTTTTCTACGTGCAGGGCCCTGTGGTCTGGAGCAAACTTCCTGGCTATTTAAGGGTTAACTTCATCTTACACTACACGTCTCAGCACCATCCCAGAGAGACCTGCCCACTCACTTTGCTTCTTATTACAGAATTTAATGTATGCCTGGGCACAGTGATGCATACCTGTAGTCTCAGCTACTCTGGAGGCTGAGCAGAAGATTCACGTGAGCCCAGGAGTTCAAGGCTAGCTTGAGCAACAAAGTGAGACCTTTTCTCTTAAAAGACAAGAATCTAGCTTGTATCCAGGCAGATAGAGGAGAGCAGTGGATACCTATTGCCTGACTCAAACCACTGGCCCAGTCCAAAGGAAAAGGCAATAGAATCTGAAAGACATTCCTGGATTCCAGGCCATCATGTGAATCTAGCGGATGTTCCTATAAGGTGTGTTCCCCACTGGGATTCCAAACACACAAGGCTAGAGGTGGTGCTTTGTATTTCTGTTCTTCTCTCCCTGAGGTTCTAGTAGGAAGACGGAGCCAAACCAGTGTTCAGTATACATAGAACACTGAGGGCCAGATTTGCAAAGGACCTGAGGAACTCAAGGAATCAGTGGCCCAAGCCCTTCATGTCAGAGAGAAAGAAAATGAGGCCTCAAAGGAGGATGATGCTGCACCAAATCCCCCAGAGAATGTGTGACAGAGCCTTCACGCTTACATAAAACACGAGGATGTGAAATAAGAAGCCAAGACAGAAATTCTTCAACCAGACTCTCTGATTTAACTCTCCTACATGTGTGACCCTAACCTGGGGGAAACTGGAGACACAAGTCAGTCCTCATTGGTTTATTTATGCTGCGTATGCTTCCCCCAAAACTTAGTGCCTTAAAATAGCATCAATTCACTATTTCTCATAATTCTTCCTCCACAACCAAACAGACATACATTGCATGAATCTCCTCTGTGCCTGGCCCAGGGCTTTGTCGTGCTTGGGGCACAGAGTTTCATGACATCTGGCCCTGGGGGGGAGTTTCTATTTCTGGGTTTACTGGGTAGCACTATTGGTCTCTGTGGCTCACCCAGGCCACTGCATTCAGCTGCGAGCTTGTCTAGGAGCTTCAGTTAACCCGACTGCCCGTGGTGTCTCATCTTCTAAAACTCCTGCACGTGGCTTCCCTTGACAGCCCATAGCCTGGATTTCCTTAGAACATGGCAACTGGATTCCCAAAAGAAAAGCCCCAATACCTGGACACCTTTTAAAAACTTTGCTTGCATCATGGCTACTAATGTCCCATTAGCCAAAACAAGCCACATGGCCAAACTCAGAATCACTGTCAGACAAGAAATGAATACCAGGAAGTGTAGTTCATAGGGGATATCCATGTATCTGTGCGCCACATTCACTATCCCCACAGAACAGACAGGTTCTTCCCCTCCCCAGTGCCTCACCAGGAAGAGACTGACTAGACATGGTCCTGAGCTAAGTGAGCTTCTACCTTTGGCAGTGTTGGAGACTGAATACCCCAAACTATCCTCTCACTGGACAACAACTACAGATGCGGGAAACAGTTTTGTAATGTTTTCAATGCATTACCAAACTTGGAAAAAAATTAGAACAATTCTCAGAGGCCAAAAATCAAAGTGGAAAAGGAAGCCAGAGAGATAAGCAGTAGGAAGTCTGCTTTCACCGGGACTGTCTGCTGGGCCCTGGTGCATCTGAGCTTCCGTGTTAACGACCACATTCCATGTGCGAGAATAAAAAATGGAGTTGGGCAGTGGTAGGAAGTCCAACAGGAGACTCCAGCAGAGGCTGGAATCCCAAAGGACTAGAATCTCCTCCGTAAGTGTGAACTGGAGAGAGGGGGGAAGAAACGGAAAACACATCCTGCATAGAAGCAATAGGAAAATTTGCCCATCGCTACCTCAAAACTGTG
Source organism: Colobus angolensis palliatus (assembly GCF_000951035.1). Lineage (NCBI taxonomy): Eukaryota > Metazoa > Chordata > Mammalia > Primates > Cercopithecidae > Colobus > Colobus angolensis. The sequence continues at coordinate 9,581,814 of NW_012114821.1, forward strand.
TAGACGGAAACAGTTTCTCCCTGAGAATTCATAGCCACTAGCAAGCTGCCATGCATATTTACAGAACAAATTATTACTCTTTGTATTGTTTAAAAGACCCTGCATTAGTCTGCTCAGGCTGCCACAGCAAAATACCATAGACTGAGCAGTTTAAACAATAAAAATTCATTTTCTCACAGTACCAGAGGCTGGAAATTCAAAAGCAAGGTTCCAGCGGGGTTGTTTTCTGGTGGGGTCTCTCTTCCTTGCTTGAAGACTGCCCCTTCTCTCTGTGTCCTCACGTGGCCTTTCTTCTGTGTATGCAGAAAGAGTGCTCTTGTGTCTCTTCCTCTTTTAATAAATTCTATTAGATTAGAGCCCCATCCTTATGACCTCATTTAACCTTACCCATCTCCCCACAGAACCTATCTCCAAATACAGTCACATTGAGGGTTAGGACTTCAACATATGAATCTGGAGGGGGTAAAAATATTCAATCCATAATAGACTCAAAGTTTGACATTTATTTTAAAATGAAGCAAATACAAATTGTTTCTAAAAGAATACAACTTCATTCCAGTAATCAAAGAATTCCTGCAGATAAATATCAAAGGAAAATGAGTTTACAATATTTTTAAATCTCAAAACACTTGAGGAAACAAGACACTGAATGTGGAATCAGAAGTGGAAATAATGACATGGAATATAAAATTGGTATATTTACTGTTTAAAGACATAAAAAAGAGAAAACTACATGAATAAGGAATAGGAGAAGATAAAAATAAACAAGTAGACCTAAAAAGTAGTACTTCTCTAACTAAAAATAAAAAATTGAAATTTAAAACTTAATGTGTAGGCTAAAGAGCTGACTGGCTACAGATGAAGGAAGAATTCATGAAAGAGATTCTAGAGAAATTACCCTGAGTGTAGCATACAGGCATCAAGCTGGAAAAATATAAACACAAGGTTAAAAATCAAGGAGAGTAGAATGAATGAGGAGAGTGACATCAGCAAGAGTGCCGACTAGAAACCTCTAGTGCTCATCCCTCCACAAAGACGACCAGAACAATGAATAAACAATGACATTTTAACAAAAATAACTAAAGGAGAGCACTGGAGTATGTCAAAGGAGTAACAGAAACTTTAGTGAGCACAGAAAGTCAAGACGGCCACACAGAGAATGAGAGGAAACACTAGGACAACACTACCTCATCCCTCAACCAGGATCAGCTGGGAACCAGGAGGAACTGCTCCCTACAGTGAAAGGTAGGCAAGAGGATCCCAGCAGCACCCACCAACACCTTGGGTATCTCAGACCTCACCGCTGGGGTCCCCTGCAGTCCTCACAGGCACTAAGCCCAGATGAGGAAGCTGCCTGGAGGGCACATAGCTGTGGTCCCTCAGGGAAGGAGCTGACACTGTGACCCTCTCATGTGGTTTAATCTGCTACTGTGCTGTACCATCTAGGAACTAGAAGAACTGCTGGAGGGTGTCTTACTCTAGGGATGAGTAGCTATGGTACTCCTTCATCTCTGAGGCTCAACTGCCATCAAACTACCCCCACCCAGTGGCCACCCATCCCCAAGCCAAGCTGTAAACAATTGCTACACCCTTCCTCATGGGGCCAAGTAGAAGTGGAATTGCTTCACTTACCCCACCATCACCCCCTTAAGCTAGATCTTCTTGGGTAAATGGTGTTGTGGCAAAACAGCTCCATCTACCTCTCTCAACTGTAGCTGTGCCCTGTCCCTAAGTGCCCTGAGATGAAACTGCACACTGCCTCCTGAGGAAATAGTGCCTTGGAAAAACCCTGCATTGCAGGGAAACAGTATCTGGGCCATCCAGAATAGTCGCACTCCCAGGCCTAATCTGAAGTGGTACATCACCTTCTGGGAAACTGGTGCTTTCGCTGATCTGAGCATCTACACATTGTAGGGCTCAGCTGACCCAGTACCCTGGATCTCAGGAAAACGGAGCAGTGGCTGAGCTGAGACACCCCACAGTACAGTCCAAACAACTCTAGCACCCTGCTTCCCTGGAGCTGGACTAGCACTCTAGAGTCTGAGCTACTGAGACACCCCTCTTTCTGCAGTGGAGTCATCACTATACTGTTCCCTGCCCTCCCGGGTCCAAGTGACAGCTGTGCTGAGCCACTCTGGGGAACTTTCTGCTGCTTTACCTGGTTTCATAACGTCTGGGATATTGCTGAGCCCCACGACCTCAGGGTCTAGAGTCACCATTACACAGCCCCTCATCCCTAAGGACCTAAGATGCTACTCAGCCCTATTGGCTCAGGCTACAGAATTACAGCCATACCCTGCACCCTGGGCTCAAACTTCCAGAGCAACCCTTCTTCCCTGGAGTTGGGCCAGGGAATCATAGCTACAATCCAACCACCTGAACCCAAACTGCTAGGTGGTATCTCAAAATCATAGATCCTAGTGCTACAGGCAAGCTACATTCAACCATGCCACAGAGCAAAACTGCACCCCAAAATTCAGGTGCCACATAGGTTCCTGAGAACCTGAGACCGGGACCCTGGCCCCACAGCCACTCCAAGCACTTGCACCTGAAACACAGAATCATAGCAGCTGCTTCTAGGCCATATGAGGCCAGACACCAAGAAGGATCACCTCAGTTATGTCTCCCCATTGTGGGAAAAATAAGAATAGGAGAAGTCTAAAAGCCCTTGCCACTGAGGACATTAAACACCTATGCTAACACTACTGCTACCACAGACATTTATAGCCTAAATAGTGAGGTGCCCTCAGTTATGGCTGATGTTGAACATAGATTAAGAAATGCCATGAAGACTGTACCGTTGCACCTACCCAGAAACAGAGTCACCATGCCCTTCCCAAGTGACATACTAAGACCCAACTGTGGGTGAGAGTTTTCTCTACAAAAGCCACTCTGGAAAGTTTAGAAGTGATTGTTCCACCAGATGCACAGACATCACTGCAGGGACACAATAAGCAAGAAAAAGCAAGGAAGCATCACACTATCAAAGAATATAACTCTCTAGTCATAGACCCCAGTAAAAAAGACAATCAATGAATTGCCAGAAAAGGAATTCAAAATAATGATCATAAGGAAACTCAATAAGATATAAAAAAATGCAAATAAGACATTTCATCAAAATTAGGAAGTCATAATATGAATAAGAAATTCAACAAGGTGATATCATAAAAAAAAATGAAACAGAAATTCCACAGCTGGAGAACTTATTGAAATAAAAATATACCAGAGAGCTTCAATAGAAGACTTTATTGAGCGGAAGAAAGAATCAATGAACATGGAGGTATGTTTTTTTGAAATTGCCCACAGAGTAAAGAGATAACCCACTGAGAGAAAATATTTGCAAACTACTGATCAAGGGATTAATAACAAGAATATATAAAGAAGTCAAACAACTCAATAGAAAAAAAAAAAAACATGAATGATCCTTTAGGAAATAGGCAAATGATCTGAGTAGACATTTCTCAAATGAGGACACACAAATGGTCAATAGGCATATGAAAAAACACTTAGTATCACTAATTATGAGGGAAATGCAAACCAAAATCACATTGCGATATCATCTCACCACATTTCCCCAATAAAACACACTTTATAGACACTGGATATTATCAAAAAGACAAAAAAAAGGAGATGCTGGCAAAGATGCAAAGAAAGGGGAAAACTAGTACCCTGCTAATGGGAATGTAATTAGTACAGTCACTGTGGAAAACAGTGTGGGGGTTCCTCAAAAAACTAAACCCAAGTGTGCATCGATGAATAAATGGATAAAGAAAATGTGGCATATATATACACAATAGAATACTATTCATTCACAAAATGAATAAAGTCTTGTCATTTACAGCAAGATGGATGAAACCAGAAATCAAATAAGCCAGGTACAAAAAAAATCACATATTTTCACTTGTATGTGGAAGCTAAAAAGTAGATCTCATGGATGTAGAGACTAGAATGATAGTTATCAGAGACTGGGAAGAATGAGGGAACAGTGAAGAGAGGCTGGTTAGTGCGTACAAAAATACAGGTAGATAGAAGAAATGAGTTCTAGTGTTCAACAGCACAGTAGGGTAACTATAGTTAACAATAATATATTGGGTATTTCCAAATAGCTCGAGGAGAAAATTTAAAATGTCCTCATCACAAAGAAATGACAAAAGTTTGAAGTGATGGATATTCACATTCTCTTGATTTGATTATTACACATTGTGTGCCTCTATCAAAATATCACATATAACCCATAAATATGTACAATTATTATGTATCAATAAAACAACAATGGGACTAGTGTGAAAAGGCTTGTCATTATATGATCAAATTTCCAAATGATGAAAATGGCAAAGAGGGAACATGTGAAGAGGACATTTCAAAGAATTTCCTTGACAGGATGAAAGACAGATCAGGATTCAGGAAGCCCAACACATCACAAATAGACCATCCCAATCATTAAGAAACTGAACAATATCAAAAACCAACAGAACATTCAAAAAGCATCCAGAGACAGAAGACAGATTATCTCTAAAGGCATAACCATAAATGTAAAACTGACTTCCAATAGCAACAGTCAAGGCCAGAAAACAGTAAAATATCTCCAATGTGTGAAGAAAAAAATAAATGTCAACCTAGAATTGTACATTCTGCAAAACAATCTATAAAGATGTAGGGCACAATAAAAGACAATTACCAACTGAGAATATTTGTGACCCACAGACTCTCACTGCAAAAAAAAAAAAAAAATCTGAAGAGAACATTCCAGGCAGAAGAAAAACCATCCTCTGAAGGCTTAAAAGATTTCAGAAGAGGCCAGGTGCAGTGGCTCACACCTATAGTCCCAGCACTTTGGGAGGCTGAGGCGGGTAGATCATGAGATCAGGAGTTCAAGACCAGCCTGACCAACAAGGTGAAACCCCGTCTCTACTAAAAATAAAAAAATTAGACGGGCATGATGGCACATGCCTATACTCCCAGCTACTCAGAAGGCTGAAGCAGGAGAATTGGTTGAACCCAGGAGACGAAGGTTGCAGTGAGCAGAGTTCACGCCACTGCACTCCAGCCTGGGCAACAGAGTGACACTCCATTTCAAAAAAAAAAAAAAAGATTTCAGAAGAGAGAGTGAGCAACTACACTGATAAATATATAGGCAAATTTAAAAAAACTGTACAAAATAATAATCATCCAACAGCATTCACTTATTCATTCATTTATTTATTCCACACAGCTTTTCTGAACACCATCTGGTCTTCAGGTTTGCATGGAACATATCACACACACACATACACACACACACACACATACGTGCACAAATGAACTTCCATGAAGGATTTTATATTGGTGATTTAGGAAACCAAGGAAAATGTCCATTCCATTATTTTTTGATAGTTAGAACATGGAAAGTAACTTCACTAATATAGAAAGGAAACTAAGAACATTGTTATATATTCTGTGTATAGGTCTCCCTGATGGGTAGTGAGCAATGTAAAGACCAAAACCCACACTTGCTTACTCCTTGTTACCATAGGACAGGGACCAGGGAATGGGCAGTGAAGAGGTCAGGCAAAGTTGATAGGTGTTCTGGGGAAGGGCTAGACCAGTTTAGTTTGCAGGAGACCGGGAAGTCAAGAGCTGAGCCATGTGAGATGATGAGAATTTCGGGGAGTGGCTGGGAGAAAGGCAATGAACACAATGAAGCAGAACCTGTGTGATGCCAACCAGAGCCCTCCTTTAGTGTGCTGCTGGGGGCTGGAGATAAATCAGTATGTTGCAAAGCCTCTTCCAATCAAAGAAAGTAGAAATATTCCAGTAGGGTTTGGCTGTATTCATACTCAAATCTCATCTTGAATTGTAGCTCCCATAATTCTCACATGTTGTGGGAAGGACCCAGTGAGAGATAGCTGAATCATGGGGGTGATTTTGCCCATACTGTTATCATGGTAGTGAAAAGGTGTCACGAGACCTGATAGTTTTATAAGGGGAAACCCTTTTGCTTGGCTCTCATTCTGTCTTGCCTGCTGCCATGTAAGATGTGCCTTTTGCCTTCCGCCATGATTGTGAGGCCTCCCCAGCCATGTGGAACTGTCAGTCCATTAAACCTCTTTTTCTTTAAATGACCCAGTCTCTGGTATCTTCATCAGCAGCACAGGAACAGACTAATACATATTCATATATTTCAATCAAGTTATTCCATATTAGAAAGCTTTTCTAGTAATATAATTAATGATGAATATGTGGACATTGACATACAAAATTTTATCATGTCGATGTTTATAATAGGAAGAATATGAAAACAAATTGGATATGCAAATTATGGTACTCAAGGAAATAACATGTGGCCAATACAAATGCTTTATTATGTTAGAGTAAATAATCAAGATAAAAAATTACAGGAACAGTTTGATTATAACCCTACAAAGGTAACTATGAGGAGAATAATAGCAAACAGGAGAAAATATTTCCAAGTGTTCATAGTGATCTCTGATTAGGGAGTCTATAACTGATTTCCATTTTTCTTTTTCTCTGTATTTTTCTGACCTCTTTAAACAGAGGCATATTATTTTCATAATGAAAAATAAATACAGATTTGTAACTTTGTCCTGTTTCATAGTACACTTACCTGTTATGAAACGAGGTTTTACCAAAAAGCACCAAAAGAGAACTTCTCAGGCTCTTTCCCTACCTCCAGAAGTGCTAGAACTGCATCTCTGACCAATTTTAACATGCTCAGAGCAGAGTAAGGCTCGGGGATTTTCATCCACTGAGCTTTTCCACCATGCTACCAAAAGCCTCTGGATTTTCAGGTCTCTATGGAACTTCAGGCATCCCTGGCACCGCTTGCGGTCCAGACTCTCCACTTCCCCCAGCACTTAATTGTGGGCTGCAGGTACTTCTCCTCCATCCATTCCACATGACTCTCACTGTCTCATTATGCCTGTAGTGGATGCTGTGATGCACCAAGATCCCCCTTCAGAATGGAAGGACTTATTCCCCCAGCTGCTGCAAGTGCTGACTTACCTCATCCAAGGTCATGGCCCCTCTTGGTCATCCCACATCCAATAATGGGTCAAGAATAGGCATAGTCCCCTTCCTCCACCGCAGGACTACTCTGAAGGGCCATCTCAGCCTCAGAGCTCCTGGTGGGGTTGGCTGAAGGCTTACTGGGGCTGCACCACTCAACTCCTCCTGCTGTCCAACCCTTCTTCCTATCCTTACTCCCATAGAAGTGGCCTCCAGAGCACTCCCTAATAAATTCCTGCATGTGCATGCCCATCTCAGAGTCTGCTTCCCAAAGAAGCCGTCCTGAAACACCTGCAGAAATCTCCTACATTTGTCCCTCTGAAATGCTGATGCCAAGACCTCTTTCTGTCTGAGATGCCAGCCTCCTGCTGGCAGCTGACACACTCATCCTGGCATTCTGACACTTGGCATCACACAAACTCCAGCCCCAGCTAGATGGGTGAGGCCCCTACTCATAGCCCACACAGGTCTGTGATTCCCCTTTCTTGTGTCATTTTGCATTTTTTCAATGACATAATTAACAAGCACTTACTATTTACTAGACATCCTGGTTGTTCCAGTATAAAAAACGAACAGGGCCCTATCCTTGTGGAGCTTTCAGATCAGTGCAGAGAAACAGACATTAATCAGGTAGTGATGCAAATTCATGTATATTAATTTGAATCATATGAAAATGCCAGTGCTAGGTCATCTTAACTTACAAAGCCAACATTTTCTTTTTTCTTTTTCTTTTTTTTGTTTTTTTGAGATGGAGTCTTGCTCTGTCACCCAGGCTGGAGTAAAGTGGCGCGATCTTGGCTCACTGCAAGCTCCGTGTCCCGGATTCGCGCCATTCTCTTGCCTCAGCCTCCTCAGTAGCTGGGACTACAGGCGCCCGCCATCATGCTGGGCTAATTTTTTTGTATTTTTAGTAGAGAGGGGGTTTTACCGTAGCCAGAATGGTCTGGATCTGCTGACCTCGTGATCTGCCCACCTTGGTCTCCCAAAGTGCTGGGATTACAGACGTGAGCCACCGCGATGGGCCCAAAGCCAACATTTTCATATGGTTCAACTTAAAAGTTTTAAATAGTAGTAAAACCCCAAGTCTGACGCTCCCAGCATGAGTAATAAAACAATACTGAGAATTATCTCGATTCATTACCAACATATTTGTCCAATGCCAAAACAAAATTTGAACCTTATTTTTGTTACTTTTCCCTCTCTTTGTGCACTTATCTTTTTTTTTTTAATAAAAGCACACATACACAGAGAAACCTGATTGAACATTGACTTTCTCTCCCCTTAGCTCCTTACAACCTGTATATTGCAACTAACATTGAGATTGAAATTGAAAAGTGAGTTTGGAAATTCAAGCCAGAGCTAAACAAAAGAAAGAATAAAAAAGACAATTCCCAAGTGTGCCTTGGCCATTTCTGCTGATGTGCTTTTTTCCTACATTTCCTGACAACCAGCATTTGATGAGTTTCTTTCTACCTGCCTCCACCCCACACCTCACAGTCAGTCAATTTAATGATGATGTATTGAAACCATTGCTGACATAAGAAAGTGGGACTCCATGGCAGCCACTCCAGTTCTAAAGTAAATTTCCAGCAGAGATGAGCAACAGTGAGGGTCTCAGAGGACAGCCCTCAGCCTGCCTGGGTGGTGAGCCACGGGCATTCTTAGAGGAAAAGTCAAGATTTGTGCAAAAAAAAAAAAATCCTCCATGGAATTCTTCCAAGGACAGTTTTCATCTTCTAGTTAGGTGTTGCGCACCCTTCTCTGAGCTGTTTCCAAGTGTTTGCACAGAATTCTAAGACTCTCCAAGACATAGAGAGCTCAGAATAGAAGCAGTTGAGTGCATTTGGGGCACCTCATGGGCCAATGATCTGTCATAGACATTAAGCTCCTACAAGGCAGGACTGGGTCTTAGGGAAGACTTTGCAGTGTAAAGAGAAGAGAAGAAGACACAGACCATGCCTCCACTGCCGGTCTTTTCAGATATTCAAATGGGTTTTTCTTTCTTCTTTTTTTAAAATCACTTCCTTTATACTTAGGCAAATAAATTGTTCAGCATGCCCCTGATGAGATTGACATCATCGAGCAAGATATGGCAAGGGAACCGAATCCTGAATTCTTGACCAGCCCCTGACCATGTCCAGAGTCACTTTCACCAGATCCCCAAGAAAGTTCTGCATGGAAATTAGAGACAGCAAGGCTACCTTTATTTTTTAAACATAAACACATTTTGATTTATTAAAATAATTGAATATCCAGGAGAGAAAATAATGGTGTGGTAGCTAAACACGTCCATTCAAATGAATCTCAAATGCGCATTGTTGAGTGAAAGCAGCAAGTTACAGAAGAATATATCTCATATTATCGCACTTACATAAAGCTTCTATAAAGGCAAAATTAAGCAATATATTGTTTGGAGACATATAAATAAGTTACTGGAAATATAAAGTAATGCAAAAAGATGATTCACACACACACACACAAATACACACACATGATAATAGTTACTCTTGGGCAGCAGAGATGAGCGTATTCACCTGAATGGAGCAGGGAAGGGGTTGTTAGCCAGGATTAATCTTTCACGGAGCTGGAAAGGAGCAAATAAATGACACCACTTAAAAATACTAAAAACTGGCCAGGCACGGTGGCTCACACCTGTAATCCCAGCACTTTGGGAGGCTGAGGCTGGTGGATCATGAGCTCAGCTGATCGAGACCATTCTGACTAACACAGTGAAATCCCATCTCTACTAAAAATACAAAAAATTAGCCGGGCGTGGTGGTAGGCACCTATAGTCCCAGCTACTCTAGAGGCTGAGGCAGGAGAATGGTCTGAACCCAGGAGGCGGAGCTTGCAGTGAGCCAAGATGGCGCCACTGCACATCAGCCTGGGAGACAGTGAGACTCCATCTCAAAAAAAAAAAAAGAAGAAAAAAGAAAAGAAAAATACTAAAAACCCTCTAAGTTATTTTCTGTTCTAAGATTCTAAAATTCTCAAAGATTTAAGAACTTAGATGTTAGGAGTTATTGGGGCACTAAGAAACACTATAGTCTTTCTTAGAATTAACTGGGACCCTTCCTCTTTCCTTTCACACTTCTAAGATGGCCCCTAAGATTCTCACTTCCTGGTACACTTCCAGGTCCTCCTGATGCTTGAACAAAGGCCAGGCCATTTCCAATTCTCCACGTTTTGCAACTGTAGAATGCAATTGTCGTAGACTCTCATTGTTTGCTGAGAAATGCTATTTGCAGGTGTGTATCAACCTGCTGGCAATCATATTTTTAACTTTTTAAAAGGATAACAAGGTCTTTGTGAGGCTCCTACTTAAGCACTGACAGATGTTAGAATTAATCAAGTGCTCCTGTTTGAGCAGGGTATCATTAGTCATACACTCAATCATCTTTACTGAGCGCTTACCACATACTAGACCCTGCTTGGACCATGGGAAATTTTCAGTCACCCACAAAGGCAAAGTCCTGGCCTTTCGGGAGCACACAGTCCAATGAAAGAGAGAGACAAGTGATTCCACAAAGAACGCAGGACTTTAAATGCCAGAGAAGTGCAAGCAGTCGGCTCCAGGGTTCAAAATAGCCGAGGCGATGTGAGTGAAGGTTCACAGAGGAGACCAAGTGGGAGGAGAGCTGGAGAAGGATGAGAAGAATGGCCTTTACAACAGGGGAAACAGCACAGGCAAAGGCAAGGAGGTGCAAAGATCTCAGTGTTCAAGGAACCACAAGTATGTACGTTGTTACACCTGAAATTTTTTTTTTTTTTTTTTTTGAGATGGAGTCTTGCTCTGTCGCCCAGGCCGAAGTGCAATGGCACGATCTCAGCTCACTTCAACCTCCATGTGCCACCACACCCAGCTAATTTTTGTATTTTTAGTAGAGACGGGGTTTCACCACGTTGGCCAGGTCTTAATCTCTTGACCTCATGATCCACCCACCTCAGCCTCCCAAAGTGCTGGGATTACAGGCATGAGCCACTGCGCCCGGTCTACACCTGAAACTTTTAAGCTATGTGTAGAGGAATCTCAGAAGACACCGTTGAGGCTAGGCCAAGATTTATTTAGCTAAGTTAACTGTTCATCTTCTAGGACAAATATCAATAAACTTTACCTGTCAGATAGTATTTTAAGCTTTGGAACACGGTCTCTGTCCCAACCTCTCAATTTGTAGCGCAAAAGCAGCCAGGGGGAGTATGAAGGAAAATGGGCATGGCTGTGTGGCCAATGCAATGTCATTTACAAAATCAGCCTGAGGGCTGGATTTAGGGGGCAGGCCATTGTTTGTCAACCTCTGTTCTAGAAGTGTTAAGCTTTTAGGGGGCTTTGCCAATTTTATATGCAGACACAATTTGCAGCAATAAATGAAGATCATTTACTGAACATTTTGTAAGCAGCTTCCATGCTTTGATGATGATTTTCCAATTTTGATGACTTTAATTACTCAATTGCAGCTCTACTCTGCCCTGCTTGCCTTTTGTTGTTACGAGGTTGACCAAGTGCCACTGCACAGACAGACCCATGGAATTTTGAAGCCAGAAGGGAATCGTGAATCATATAATCCCATGCATTTTACAGACGAGGAAATGGCGATCCAGAGAGGTGAAGAGACAGCCCCAAGGTCACAGAATTAGGCTGTGGGACACACAATTGCGCTAAAAGGCCTGCATCTGTGGAATGCCCACCCTGTGCTTTAGACACACTGTTTCCAGCCCTCACCCCCGTGCTGCCTGTCCTGCAGATTGTTCTCAGAGAGTGGACCTCAAAGGAACCTTTGGCTTCAAAGGAGTCCTGCATTCCAAGAGTCCATTGGTCAGTGGAAATAGGAATTCCAAGTGAGGATTGTGTGAAGAGCATATAGCAGAGTGGCCACTGGAGAGGATTAGCTGGTATGAAACCTAGTTGGAGTGGTCAACACCCAATTCTGACCTCCAAAAGAGCACTTAACCTCTCGGCGCCTACTTGTCCTAAAATGCTAGTTGAGAATAATGGCATCTATCACGCATGGCTGCGGTGATAGTCAAGGAAGATCATGCATACAGGCCTCTCTTGCTGTGTCTAAGACCCTAGAACCACTCACCCAGGGACAGGGGCAGGGGCACAGCCTTTCTGGGCCCTCCAGCATGCAAGATGCTCAGCAGCATCATCCACACTGGGTCGGTGAACAGCTGAAGTTTACTGAAATGGCGCAGTGTGAATTGGGTCTTCAAGAGCTCAAAAGTCATCTCAGCCAACTGACTTAGGAATGCCCTTCTTCACCCATGGAACTCTTCATGGCACACTCATTAAATGCCAGCCAGGCCCACGGTCAGGATGGGGACTGTGAATTTCCCACAACTTAACAGTGCTCTGGTGATATCCCACCCACAGAGGATGTGTGTGTGATGTGGGCATCAATACCAGCCTGGGGGTATCAACTGGAACTGGAACTCTGGGCTAGGAAGGACATCGTCCATCTCTTGGGCAGGCTCTGAGCTGCCTGCAATGTGTTAAGGATTCTGCAAACATCATCTTCTGGAGCCCTCATCATCTCCTGAGGGTCAGTGTGATGGTCAACCTCAGGTGTCCGATTCACTGGATTAAGCTGTGACTAGTGAACTGGTTGACGGAGCAAGGAAGATCTGCCCTCGGTGGGAGCAGGCACCATCCAATTCACTGGGGGCCCTAATGGAACAAAAAGGCAGAGGAAGGGCGGATTCTTTATCTCTGTTTTCTAGAACTGGGATGCCCTTCTTCTCCTGTCCTTGGATGTCAGGATTCCAGGTTCTCTGGCTGTTAGTCTCCAGGACTCACTCCATCAGCCCCATTCTCGGGCCTTTGGCCTCAGACTGAGAGATATGATATAGTCTTCTCTGGTTCTGAGGCTTTCAGACTTGCATTGAGCCACACTACTGGCGTTCCTGGCTCTCCACCTTGCAGACAGTCATGGGACTTCTCAGCCTTCATTATGGTGTGACCAATTCCGCTGATAAATACCTTCCTTTATATCTATTTATATCATGCTGATCCTGTCTCTCCAGAGAATCTTGACAAATGCAGCCAGATGAAAGAGTGTGAGCAACTAGCCCAAGGCTACAATAAACACTGGAGGCTGCAGCCTCCCGCAAGGACTCAGCTCAGGGGCTTTAAAAACAGGGAGGCACCAGACACAGTTTTTCCCTGAGAGGAGCTGAAAGTCTAATGTGAGAGGCAGATACAGAAAGGGCTCATGTCGTTCTAATGGGGAAAACAGGAATCAAGGCAGGGCCACTCCATTGGCAGGGGCAAGAGGTCTTCCTGGAGCTGCTGGCACCTGAGCTAGTAAGTCCTGGGAGTCCAGAGGGGGCTGGAGAGTGTGTCTGTTAGAATGAGGCCTGGGCTTGAATCCACTCTGAACCACTTACCAGCTGAGTAACCTTTGATGCAACATCTCCCTTTGCTTCAATTGCCTCAACTGTTCAATGGGCTAATAATATAATCTGCCTCATAGAACTGTTGCAAGGATTAAATGAGCTAAGAGTTTAAAGTGTCCATGCATGCTCGCTGTTCCTGGGAAAGGGGTGGAGTTGCTGAGTGACATAAGGGCAGGACCAACAGCCCATAAGCAGGTGGTATACCTGGGTGCAGGAATAAAGGAGGAAGTCCACACCCACGTGTGGGGCACATCTGCTGCTGCGCCATGAAACCTGAGCCTTCTCTTGAAAAAGAACCATTGCCCACAGGCCATGCCATGTGCAGTGTCCATGCCTGACCATAATCTCACTGGCACAGGTGGATGGATGGCTGCTAGTCTAGGAGAAATCCAGGATTCTTCCACAGTCACTCGTATTCAGAATCCTTGCTCCTGACACTCTGAGATGCCACCATAGTTCCAGATGCCACTTGGGGAGGGAGCTCTGCAGTCAGTATCTCATTGGACTGACAAGAATCTTCAGACCCTGAAGACTCCCCTCAGCTCAGAGCCACAGGCTGGGTCATCCTTCATCATTACAGACTGGCTGTCCTGCCCTCCAAGGCCCTGCCCTGGAAGCTTCTAAAAGCAGCCGGACTCCCGACTCCTGGATCGATTCTACAGCCATGCTTGTTCTTTCTAATCAGAACAATGCTGCATGACACCAAGTTCGCTCTTCTTAAAACGCAAGGGGCCTTCTGAAAGGTGTGCAAATGATGATAAACAGGGCTTGAGCCCAGCCTAGTCAAGTCCATGCATCTTCACAACCTGGGGACGGAGCAGCGGCTACCGAGAGAAACGGGGCAGGAGAAAGAGCCTCCTTCAAGAAGAGGCAAGTCCATCCATTCTGTTCTGCCCTGAGCACACAGCTGGGCCTTTGGTCTGGGGTCCCTGGAGCAGGTCCCCAGTGCACAACAAGCCTGGGGGGTTGCAAGACTTGAGTGTGAATCTGCCTCGACCCCCACTTACCAGTTCTGGGTTCTTGGCTTCCTCATAAGCGTAAAGAGGATGATAATGATTATACTTAACCCATAAACTAATCAGGGTCAAGTGAAATAATTCAAGGAAAGCTCTTAGCCTAGTGCCTGGCTTATAGTCAGGGCTGAATAAGTTTTACCTAAGAAAGAAAAAACAAATTTAGTGCCTACATAGGCGGGGAGGCCCGCGGCACAAACAGCCATCCTGCCGTCTGCACTTCCTCTCTGCTGGGGACCGGAGGATGCATTAATGTCCTCACGTGAGCAGCCTTCGCATTTTGTTCTCACATCAATCTTGCAAATAAATGTAATTAGCCACCCTGTGACTCATGAAAAGACAAGCTCAAAAATGTGAGGTGACCTGCTCGAGGTTACACAGCAAGGTCCCTCCCACACCACGGTGGAGATAAACCTAACGGAACAGCTCCAGGGAAATCCGTAGCAGATTTAGAGTAGAAAATCAACAGTAATAAAAATTGGTAATGGTAGATATTGTAGCCTATGTTACTGCTGACAAAATAATTATTGTTACAATAATCCCACCATGTTATTTTATGGAATCCTCCCTAAAATCCTAGGAACTCAGGTGTGCCACAAACGCTTCTTGGCTAAATTCCGCATGAGGTTCCATTACCATTCCTGTTATGCATGCACAGGGTCCCAAGTCTGGCAGATCCAAGTGGCTTGTCCAGGGCCACCCAGCGCTGAGTGTGGGAGGCAGGACTCAGAGGGAAGTCTGTGTGGGTTCTATGCCCACATTTCTGCAAAACACCCAGCTGAGCCACTGTACAGGGGTACAGGGTGTTTGGCCTTGCTGGATTTCTGTTTTGAGAGGACTGGGAGCCAACCTGTGGGGCTGAGCCCCGGGAGTGCCTTTCAGCCCTGAGAGCCTCTGACCTCATTTACTTTCGAGCAGATCCCCAGCCTTGCCCTCCCCTGCTAGCATTTCGAGAGTGGCAGCTCCCCGTGGGAATGCGTAGCACTTGTCTATAGAAAAGCCTGCTGGGAACTTCCCTTCACTGGCCAATTCATTCCATTTCTTTTCTCTTTTTATCCCCTAAGCACTTTTAAACATTTCTGGGAGATCATTCCATTGCAAAAGTTGGAAAGGGAGGTGCATTTGAATCTCAGTGTACTGTGAAGCCTGGTTTTGAGCCCTTTCCTTTTGTAAATAATCATCAAATCAGAGCTGAAAGAGCCCTGGGCCATCTGCAGCCCAGCCTTAGTTTACAGGCAGGGAAACTTGGAAGCCTGGAGGTAAGGAGACTTTAGCAATATCACACTTGTAGTTAGTAGCAGACATAATGGGCTGTATCAGTACCCTTCCCTTTCTCCCTCTCTCTCCTTTCTCTCACATGTGCACGCACACGCACACACAGACTCACACCCTTAGCAGGCACAAAGGATAGCCCATTTGATAAGTATGAGAGAGCCCAGCAGCTGCCTACCCAGCATCGACTGTCTCTATCCAGTGGTTCTCCAAATATTGACCCCGGACCAGCAGCAGCAGCAAGGCATGGAAGCTTATCAGAAATGCAAATTCTCAGGCCCCTGCTCAGACCAAATCAATCTGAAACCCTGGGGGTGGGGCCCCAGAATCTGCATTATAATAAGCCTCAGGGTGATTCTGATGCAGCTGAAGTTTGAGAAGAGAACCACTGCTGATGGGAATGCTTTTTGTGTTCTCCACCTCTCCCCGCAGCCCACCTAGGGTTTCAGCTGTGGCTGGGCTGAGTGTCTCCTGGCAGCATCCCACTTCCTGTGCCAGCCACATCTTTCAGCTTGTCTGACCCCAGGGTGTGTCCAGAGCCACAGTTGCTCAGCCAGGGATGTGCAGAGTATGGGAGAGTTCGCATCCCTGGAGCCACTTTCACCCACTGGAGGGTATACATCCACGTCCCAGCCCCAGCCTCAGCCCAGGCCCCTGCCCTGACAGTTGCGAAACATGCCCACAGCTCCAAGCGTCATCAGCTCAGTGATGGTCTGTGCAGTACCTTCTCCATCCATGGTGCACACACCCTCTGGCCTTGCTTCTTTTCCCAGGATCACCCTTGAGTCTGCCAGTGGCTAAACCTATCTTGGGATTTGCTTTGGGGAACCCAGACTAAGACAGATGGTACCAAAAGTGGCCCCAGGAAGCAGCACTCTGGATAGGATTCTACCATTGGGTCCCTCACTGGTCAGCAGTAACAAGCACATGATAGGTACTGCCATGACAAGGGGATTGGAGACGAGGTAGAGGGAGGAAAGGCACAGATGCTCCAGCCACCGACTGTGGCGTAAAAAGCCACACCAAAACTTAGTGGCTCAACACAGTGGTCAGTAAAGGATAGCCCTTGAGCCAGATGTGGCCTTCCAACTGTTTTTGTCAATGAAGTTTTATTGGAACACAACCATGCCCATGTGTTAAGGCTGCTTTCATGCTACAGTGGCAAGTTGAGTAGCTGTGACAGAAAGTGTACATCCTGCAAAGTCTAACATATTTACTACCCTGTCCTTCACAGAATACATTTGCTGGCCTCTGACTTAAAACAACATTTATTTTGCTCTTTTATGTGCAGTTTGGGGATGGCTTTATGGGGGCAGTGTGTTTGTGCACCACACAGAACCAGATAGGTGCACAGGCCAAGGTGGTACAATCATGCACGCAGGACCATGAGATCTACTGCTCCTCCCGACGCCACATCACCGAGAGGCAGCAGGCTCAGCTGAGATGGAGGCTCAGCCAACAGCAGGCCAGGGTTCTGTATTAGAGGCTGCAGTGAGCCCATGTCAGTGTGCAGGACTCGGAGCCGGTAGTTGGAGTGCACACTTCTAGGAACAGGAAGTGGAAGGAGGATTGGCCCCCTCACCATCACTGCTGGTGACTTCCTCAAAGAAACTGGCTTCCCATCCCTGCAGGTCTAGTATGTGCTGGGTTCAATGTCCTGGTTCCCAGAACAAAATGGTCCCACCAGGACACAGGTAAAGTTTACCCTGAATCTAACACTGTGCCTGCTGCCTGAGCACCTCGGGGCCTCATGCTGGTGGGCCAGCAGACAGAGAGAAGAGCTCCTACAGCAGAGGGGACACTCAACCCTCATGACCACAAGAAGGGAGGGTTGGCCCCACATGACGTGGAAGGGATAAGCATGTCTGGAGTTCAGGGGACTCACTGGGATGGCCCTTGATGCGTCACACCCAGAGATAGCAGTGAAAGTGTGACTGCCACCTGAGGTCAAGGCCACCAGAACATAGTCCCTCAGCGAGGGAAGATGGGGCCTTCTACCAGTTTGCTTGGCTGGATCAGAGTGACATGAAGTGCAGAGCAACCTCCAACTAGTGGGGATGGTGTCAGCGCACAAGGTCCAGCCACCACCTCCAGGGAGGCCATTTTGGAAGGCATCCTTTTTGGGGAATGCAGGACAGACTGAGCCCTAGGTGCTCCCAGGCAATAACACACACGCTGTTGCTTTTTCTCCTTTCTCAGTCTCATTCTCTCTGCTCCCTCATGTATATTCTACCTGCAGCCAAGCCTGTGTCTGAAGCCCTGTTCTGGGGAAGACCCAGACTAACACTCTCAGAAACAGTTTGTGTTGGGCTCTATTCCTGTCTCGTCTAATGGCCTTCAAGGAGAAGTTACAAGGTAGAGCCTCTGGTAAAGCTCTTTAAATGGGACTGTCTCAACTGACAGATGAGCTTTGACCCTGGCCATTCTCCTTTTCCCTACTTGGACCAGACACAGTGGCTAGAACTGCTGTGGCCACTGTGAGAATGGAAGCCCCCACTGAGAACGGCAGAGCTGAGAAACGGAAGGAACTGGGTTCACCTGCGCACGTGCAGCTGCTGCACTGCAGGGAGGATTCTGGAACCTAGCACCTGACCGCCTGCCTGGGACAAAAACCCCAGCTCTGCACCTCGAGGCTGTGCAGCGTTGGGCGAGTTCCTGAGACTCTCTGGGCTTGCATTTCCTCTTCTGCAGGGTGGGGCTATGAGTCTACCTTCCTCAGAGTCATCCCAAGGATGAAACGAAATGATGATGTATCAGCCACTCAGCCCAGTGCCAGGCTCAGTTGGTGCTCTCTGGAGCTGGTTGTTATAACCTTGGGACCAGGGCCTCCAGGGTCAGCGCTAGGAAAGGCACTATGAAAGACGAATTTATTTAAACGTGTTTTTCAGGTTTCTGCAAGGCTAACATGCAATACAAAGCTTTAGTTCTTTGGGGCACTCATTCAAAACATGAAATTGATGAGTGCTTTCTGAGTACTAGGGTTTTAAATGTACTGATGTTACGTTCATCTTCTAGACTGGGGCTCCAGTCAGCATGGTGGGTCTTGAGTTGTCTGGAAGCGGAGAATGCCTTGGGCCTCTCCTACAGTCTCCCAGCAATAAGAGAAAAAGCACTGAGATGATGGAGATGCTGGAGGCGGCTCCAGTGGGAAGAAGCATTCTCCAGGTGCACAGCAACTGTCCTGAAATCCCTGGGGAGCTGCCTGGGGACGACGCAGCAGACTTCCTCTAGTTTACTGCCGGGAATGGACACTCCACACTTTCACAAGAGCGACTGTGGGCAAAGATGTGGGCAGAGTAAGGGCACCAGCAGAAGCTGCTGATGTCCCCAGGGACCAGCAGTGATGGAAGTCACTGCCAGCCAGACCTGAGGAGATCAGGGGAGAGGGGGATTTCCAGAACGTGGTGAGAAGCACAGTCATGAATGAGGGTGCCAGAGAGGAGCAGTGGCCGCAGGGAGAAGAGCACTGTCATGCTCAGAACCACTGTTCCAAAAGAATGTGGGGACAGACCCACTGAGCAGATGTTCCAGAATCTGACCCAGGTCCCCCATTGATGGAACTCAACCAGAAGCTGTAGAGGTCAGCTTCCTGAGGGAGGGAGCAGGGTAGAGCAGAGGGAAAAGGATGCTGGGTAGAAGGAGAACAGCTACTGTGTGAGTTCAGTGGAAGGCGACCATCAGGGATGAGCTGGACAGTCTGAGAGGTAGCAAGTTCCCTGTCATTGGAGGTTTCTCAGCAAAGACGGGACAAACACCCAAGAGTTAGCACCATAGGCTTCCCTATTCTGATTAGATGGATGTTCAACCTGACAGCACACAGAACTATTCAGGGAACTGTTGAAAAACACGGATGCCTGGGCCCTGCACTCTACCCCGGACACACTGAATCAAACCAACGCGTGTGCATGTGAACAGCCTGAGTTGTCGGCCCTGCAGGAACCATGGGTCAGAGGCTTGGGTGGGATCCAGGTCCTGACCTGGGCAAGGAGGGCAGAGGTCCCAGGTCTGCCAGGAAGCACTATCTTTGAGTTTTGGGAAGTTCTTTAGCCTCAGAAGCTCCAGTTCCTTACCTTCTAAATGAAGGTTTCCTGCTCACCCCAGGGTATCAGGGTATCAGAAGCCTTAAGACATGGTGCAAGGAACAAGCCCAGTGCCTGTTGCTGGAAGTAGCTCCTGCCCGCCCTTCCCCAAGCCCAGTGCCTGTTGCTGGAAGTAGCTCCTGCCCGCCCTTCCCCAAGCCCAGTGCCTGTGGCTGGAAGCAGCTCCTGCCCACCCGTCCCCAAGCCCAGCTGCTTGGACTCAAATCTTGCTCCGACACTTCCTCACTTTGTGACCCAGGACACCCCTTCACCCTCTCTGTGCCTCGTTCTCTCATCTGTAATACGCCGGCAATGATGGAATCTAACTGACAACAGTGAGGATTCCATGAGCTCACGCTGTCTGGCATGGAGTTGTGAGCAGTGAGGATTCCATGAGCTCACACTGTCTGGATTGGGGTTGTGGGCTATTATCACTGCTGTTGTTCCTGTGCTCCCCCTGACCAGCCTGGGAACTGGTAGAATTCAGGTATAGGGAAAGAATCAAGGGCCTGAAGATCCTTAGCCTGGAATATGTTTTTGGGGGCCATAGTGCAATTGTCACCTTCAATATCTGGAAGGGCTGTCAGGAGGAGAGGTTGTATCCGCTCTCTACGAGGCAAAGCACAGAGCAAAGGCCAGTGGTTACAAGCAACAGGAAAGCAAGTTTTAGACCAATATGAGGAAGTAGTAATTTTACTTATTTATTTATTTATGAGACAGGGGACTTGTTATGTTGCCCAGGTTGGTCTCAAACTCCCGGCCTCAAGCGATTCTCCTTCTCAGCCTCCCAAAGTGCTGGGATTACAGGTGTGAGCCACTGCAATCGGCCAAGTATGAATTTTCTTCTGTCCTCCCTTCCATGATTTTTTTCCCGTCCTCTCTCTCCGCTCTGCCTACTCCCATCTGCACATGTATAGTAAGTGTGTACTGTGTGCCAAACACTGTGCCCATGGCTGAAGATGTAAATATTAATGATACTGTGGTCAAGTTGCCCACAGTCCAGTGGAGGAAGACAGAACTAAGTGAGCCCCCTCCTCTGGTTCCCGATCTCCCACGTCAACCTCTGTTTTCACACTTTTCACACTGTCTTGTCAGAGCTGTCTAAGAAGGAATAAGCTGCTGCAGAGATATAGGGAGCTCCTCACCATCATAAGTATGCAAACAAAAGCAGAACCATTTGTCAGGAGGAGAGATGGGAGAGAGGTGGCATTCTTAGAGTGAAGATGGGACAGGATGGTCACTTCTTTTTATTTCTTATTTTTTTATTTTTTTTGCGACAGAGTCTTACTCTGCCGCCCAGGCTAGAGTGCAATGGTGCTGTCTTGGCTCACTGCAACCTCCACCTTCTGAGTTCAAGCAATTCTCCTGCCTCAGCCTCCCAAGTAGCTGGGATTATAGGTACCTGCCACCGTGCTGGGCTAATTTTTGTATTTTTAGTAGAGATGGGGTTTCACCACATTGGCCAGGGTGGTCTCGAACTCCTGACCTCAAGTGATCCACCCACCTTGACCTCCCAAAGTGCTGGGATTATAGGCATGAGCCTGTAAGGGGAAGGGCTGTGGTCAAAAATGGGCAATATCCCTGCTCCCACACGTCTTTCTGGTAATCAGATCCCCTGACTGGCAAGCAGACCTGGCCTCCACAGACCCAGCGAGCTCCTTTCACCTACCCCTCACTGCAAGACCCTTTGCCCCATCTTCATGACGTCCTAATGGCTCCCATATTTTTCCATCAGCTGTGTGACAGGTATCCCTTTAAGGGGAGAAGGTCATTCCTACAGCACTTGGAGGTCATTGCTCAGGGTGGCGATGATCCTCACCAACTCCCTGTCCCTTCCTCCTCTTCTTCCCACCCAGATGCATGGGGGGCATCCATTCTCGCCCTCCTTGTCACACAGAGCTGTGCCTTTGGGAAGAGGCCATTCTGGCAGCTCTCCAGTACCAGCACACCCAGGGATGCTGGGAGGAAGGGCCTCGCAGATGCTAAGGCTTTTGACCTGGCAGAGGCTGGAGCATCCCCTCCCTTCCCTGCTGCTTCTGAGAGTTGCTTTGGGGATGCTCTTGAAGCCCTTCCTAATTATTTTAGCAAAGCAAATAAATGCATATACTTTGATATGCAAACTATTACCAGTCACACATGCCCCTAGCTGATAGTGACAACAGCTGAGAACTGAGCATTTAATGTCTGCTGAAGAGTGGACCAAGCGATGAGCCTCACCATTATTCAGGAAGCAAAGGAGAAGGCTGCACGTGTGGACACCACGAGACAGAGTGAGGGACAGAAGAGGTGAGGGAGAGAAGGGGTGAGGGAGAATGAGTGTCATTTCCCCTCGACCTGGTGAGCTGAGCAGCCCAGGTGACTATGTTTCCCTTCCTGCTTTATCTCCAGGCACCTCGGAGCTAAATTAATAGCTCAGAGGCAGAAACGACTTCAGCACTAGTAGTCTATACATATATATTCTTTCTAGTTTCTTTTATATGATCTTTATTTTGTGTAGGGTTTTTTTTTTTTGGCTTCTTTTATATGTGTTTCAATATTGCAACACTTCCCAAATCCTTTCCAAGAGGTAGACAGAATGTAAATGATAAATGAATAAACACATAAATAAGTAAGGCAGACACAAACATCTTTTTGAAAGCAATTTTTTATTCCTTCGTGGGCGTCTGTCATTCATGGCAAATGCACTACTCACTGTGTGGCCCCAACCATCACCCCTTCCAGGCCTCGGCTCACCCAGCCCAGACCTGAGGACACACAGGTGCCCAGAGACAAGGCAGCAGCCAAGTGAGAAGGGAAGGAGGGGCTCTCCCTGGGGAGGCGGCCACACCCCTCAATGATGAGCTCTCCTGAAGTGTGCATGTGTGGGAGGAAGTCGTTCTTCTCTGGTCCTCCTGCTGAGTCTTTTCTGGTGAAAAGATTAGAGATGGCCAAGGCTCCAGGATTCCCAAATCCTTTCTCCATAAACCTCTTTCACTAGCCTATTGAGATGCTCAGGGTCAAGGGAAAGTGACGAAGACAGCCATAACCACCCATGAGGGCTTAGACCACCACCCAAGGGCTGAATTAGGTGGGACCCAAAATACACTATTCAGGAGCAGACACAAAGGGACATACCAGTCTTCATCCTCTTCCTAGCTGGTTTCCAAGAGGGTGGGGTTGGGGGGAGGCCACCTTCTCTCAGGCTGGAGGAAGCCATGGAGATAGGGGCTGCCCAGAGGGCAGGCAGGAGATGTGAATGAGTAGGGGCCTTGGCTGACACTGTGTTTCCAAGTCCTTTCCCTTCTCACAGTAGGAAGAGATACCAGATACCACCCCACCTCCAGTGCTGTGCTCGGCTTGGCCTGGCCTTGACCCAGACTCTGGGTGAGGGGAGGGAGCCCTGAGCTCTCCTGGAGTCTTATCCTTTAATGACAGTCAGTTTGGCAACAGTGAATTCCCAAATCCAAAGCTGATCCTTAAGGGACCCCCTAACTCTAAGCAGAGCACTCCATGATAGAATCTTCAAGAAAGCTGGTGAGGTCACGTTGGAGAAAGGGGACCTTGTGGTGGTCACCAACCCTGAGAGTAGTAGGACCCCAGAAGAGGAAGCGGTTTCCAAGGTTGGCTGGTTTGGTGGTTTCCCAACTCTGTTCCTTACAAACTGGGGGTTTGCCAGGGCTCAGCACAGGAGGTGTCCTGGGGAAGATCCAGAGGATGGTCTTAGCTGGAGCAGCTCCAATTTCATCAGCTCTTCATACTGGTAAGATTTTGTTAGGAGAAAGGGTTAGAAAACTGCTGGCCATGTGCAACAGCAGGACTCCCTTCCCGGGCCAGAGGGAGGAGCTTACCTGCTTGAACTCCTGGGTGTTCAGGGAACTGATATAAAACCCTACCTTGGCCGGGCACGGTGGCTCACACCTGTAATCCCAGCACTTTGGGAAGCTGAGGCAGG
This sequence comes from Colobus angolensis palliatus, assembly GCF_000951035.1. Taxonomy (NCBI): domain Eukaryota; kingdom Metazoa; phylum Chordata; class Mammalia; order Primates; family Cercopithecidae; genus Colobus; species Colobus angolensis. Next base: position 9,605,507 of record NW_012114821.1, read on the forward strand.
CGGAACACCTGAGGTCAGGAGTTCGAGAACAGCCTGGCCAACATAGCGAAACCCTATCTCTACTAAAAATACAAAAAATTAACCAGTTATGGTGGTGGGTGCCTGTAATCCCAACTACTCAGGAGGCTGAGGCATGGGAATCGCTTGAACCCGGGCAGCAGAGGTTGGCAGTGAGCTGAGATCACACCACTGCACGCCAGCCTGGGCGACAGAGTGAGACTCTGTCTCAATTAAAAAACAAAAACAAACAAACAAACAAAAAAACCACCTTGCTCCATCCAAGATAAGAGAAGCAATTGAGAACTCCGAAGTCAGCTGAGTGATCAAAATGGCACCTTCTGTTACTTATAGCAGAGACTGCTTGTGGTCACGTGACATTCCGTCTCTCTTTCTCCTTAACGAAGCATTATTTCAGATTATGTACTCTATCAAAAGACTACATTGTCCAGCCTCCCTTGCAGTTAGAAGTGGTTGCCAAGTATTAGCCAAGAAGATGTAAACTAAAATGTTGTGTCAGACTTCCAAGAAGATTGTACAAGAGGAGCTGACTTAGCTGGGGTGGGTACTACTTCTGTCTTTCCTGCTGCAGTATGGAATGTGGAGGCAATGGCTGGAACTCCAGCAGTCATCTTGGCCTGTGAGGTGACTGTCAAGATGAAAGCCTGCATTTCAGGTAGTGGAGAGAAAGGCCGGGATCTGATGGCCCTGTGGAGTCCCCATATCAGCCCTACATTATCTGACTTATTTATGGACATCCCTTATATGTGAAAGAAACAAAATATTGTTTTAATCACAATTATTTGAAGTTTTCTGTCACATGCAACTAAGTCTGCTTCTCATTATTAAGCTTGGTTGAAGAATCATGTGACTTAGCTACGTGACTAGGATTTGCCAACACCTTTGCCTCCCCATGACCTGAGTTTAGAACTTGAGAGAGCGCCCTCCCCACCACCCCTTGCATGGGCAAGTTTAGTTTTACAAGGATGACACACTCTCCAAAATAACTGCTTTCCTCTGGTCCCAACCAGAGATAAGAAAAAAGTGAGGATTCCAGCACACGGAGTCTTCTAACAGATGAGCTCTGCCCAGCTGACAAAGGCCAGGGGAGCTCCCTGCTCCTGGGAATTTGCAGTGGGGAGAGAACTGTTCCACGGTGAGAGGCCTCTCTGCCTCCTGGGACAGCTCTGAGTGCTGGAAGCTGCTCATGAGACTGGTGTTACATGGAGCTGGAAAATCTCCGTTCTGGGGGACGATGCCAGGGGGTGTGAGTTCTACCTGCATTCACACAGAACGAGTCTACTCTCTCTTTGAAGGGTCTGAGGATGCTTCAAAACAAACGGAGAGCCCAGATTGCAGGGTTGCCCAGTGAAATATAGCCAGTTAAATTTGAGTTTTAAACGATGAATTATTTCTTCTTGTAAAACATGTCCCAAATATGGCAAAGGACATACTTATACATAAAGATTTGTTAGTTGCTTAACTGAAATTCAAATTGAACTGGGCATCTTATATTTTTATTTGCTTAATCTGGCAACTTTAGCCTAGAGGCACCAAATTTCCAGACTCTCAGATGGGCTGCACTGATTTTTGAGAAAGGGGTGTGATTTGAACATCGGTTTGCAATGTTCTCTTCTCTTCCTGCCATCCTTTGGGCCATTTCTAACCTCGCCTTTTTCAGAAATCCATGGCCTCCACCGAGTCTTTCCTGTTAACTCCAGCCCACAACAACCCAGAGGACATCTGTGCCCCATTTCTGTCTCTGGTGTACAAGTGATCCTCACCTCAGCCTCAGACCCAGGGCTGGAGAACAAGACCTCTGCAGCCCCTCAGAGTCTTCATTCTCTGACTACAGTAATTTGTTGGTGGACTAGCACAGTGACCCCAGTCTGTCCAATCAGAGTGCATCACAGAATCTTGCTGGGACATGTGACTCAAGTCTGTCCAACCAGAATGCATCCCAGAGTCCTGGCTGGGGCCTATGACTCATGTCTGTCCAACCAGAATGCATCCCAGAGTCCTGGCTGGGGCATGTGACTCAAGTCTGTCCAATCAGAATGCATCCCAGAGTCCTGTCTGTCCAATCAGAATGCATCCCAGAGTCCTGGCTGGGGCCTGTGACTCATGTCTGTCCAATCAGAATGCATCCCAGAGTCCTGGCTGGGGCATATGACTGAAGGTTGTTCAATCAGAGTGCATCACAGAATCTTGGCTGGGGCATGTGACTCAAGTCTGTCCAATCAGAATGGACGACAGAGTCTTGGCAGGGTAAGGGTGAGCAGACCTCACCTGGAAGGAGGCTTGGCTGTCTTGAGACCAGGAGAGATCAGTAGTCCAGGAATCGCACTAGCCCCAAGGGACCAGATTTAAGAGACAAGCTAGCTTTATCCTCTAGACTTTTTGGCTTACTTGAATCAATAATTCCCTTTGGCTGAGAGCCAGCGTATTCTGGGTTATTCTGAGGCTTGGAAACAAAAGGCTTCTAATGGATACAATCTCCAAAATCGGCGTTGAAAAGTGAGAGTCCAGCAAGCCTGGCTTATCTCAACGAACACAAAGTGCTGGGCACACAGCTGATCCCCTGAGACTTCAGCTCTCCTTCCCCTTCTGGGGTCCCCAGGGCGCTTCCACTTAGCCCTCACCACAGCCCTCATTGCAGCTAAACAGCTAAGGAAATGATCGTGGTAACAGCAGCTATCATGGACAGCTAGAGAATCAGGTTCAGGGCGGAGATCTCTCCCCTGTTCTCTCATTTGATCCTCACACCAGCTCTGACTGAGCTGCTGTTTTGCAGCGTGCCCTGCCGAGAGGACACAGAGACATAATAATCTGCCCAAGGCAATGTGGGCAGCCCTGAGGTGAAGCCGGGATTGGAGTCCCATTCTGGAGCCTGCGCTCTTCATCACAAGCTGCCTTTCTTTTGGGTGCCAGGGCTGGCAAGGGCATGGCAGCGGTTGTCAGCTGGGAGAGCGGAAAGAGCTGCTCGCAGAGTCCTAGAGATAAGTTAGATCCTGGCCCCAGGCCACACTTGCTTAGGAACGGCCAGCAGGCCCCTCTCCTGGCTCCAGCATGCTCATCTCCCGTTTAGGGCCTGACCACCCACCTTCCTTTGTTGGCAGCATTCAAAGCGTGGTGTGGAGGCTGAGAGGCAGGCTGGGGCCAGGGCTGAGGGTGCTCAGAAGGAGGGGAAGGAGTGCCTAAGAGTGAGTGGGGCCAGCTGGTGCAGGTTGGTCTATCTTGGAAAAGCACCTCTGATCATCCTGGGGAGCCTGAAGGGAGAGAGGGGGGATACTTCTCTGGCCACAGGCAGCCAGGGCTCCTATGGATGGAGCTTCCCAGGTGTGAGGTGGTTTAGAGTCTGAGAGTAGCCCAGGATTTTTGGACCAACTACAGCTCGACAAGGTGGCCTCCATATTGCTGGAAATACGCTTCGGGCTTCATCTGCTCCCTCAGGTTGGGACCACAGAAACCAGATGACCCAGGAGGGCTGATGAATGGGGTCAGGGGAGAACTTTGGCTTCACGGGCTTGTGCCAGTCCTTGCATCTCTATTCTTCCTACACCTCCCTTAGACAGTTCCCCACAGCGCCTGGGGCAGTGGGAAAGGAACCAGCTAAGGATTCAACAAATGTGTTCTCTCTCCGAGGACTGCTGCGAAAGCCCTGAGCTGCCTCCAGCTGTGGTGGTCCTCTCCACGTAGCAACCGGCTCCTTCCAAAATGTGGATCTCATGATGTTGCATCTCCAGCCCAAACTCCCAAGGGCCCTTCACTGTCCACAAAGCCAAGTCGTAGCTGCTCAGCATGTCAGCAAAGTGCTGCAGGACATGGAGCCCTCGCTACCTCCCAGCCTCAGCCCCATCCTTCCCCTGAAGCATGGCCTGCTTGCATGCCCTGCACACATGCTCCATTTCTTCCCCAGGCATGGGGCATGCTGCTGTCGTTGTCTGGACTGTCCTTCATTCTTCCTCTAACCTCTGACTCTCCTCTGCAAGACGAAGCATGCATTGTCTCTTCCAGGAAGGTTCCTGGGTGCTGCCTTCTTGCCCTTTCTCTTTGACCCTCCCTCCAGCCCCTGCCTCCTCAGGTTGCTGGGGTGCTCCTGTGTGTTCTTCCACACACCCCAAAGGATGTATCTTCTGGACACTTGAACCTTGCAGCTATCCTCCATCCTTTTTGCCTTGGCTGCTGGGATGCTCAGGGGACCATTTTAGGCCTTATAGGTATGCGTGATGCCCTCCAATCACACCTTCCTCTGCCTGTATCTAATTTCCTCAACCCCAATTGCTTTTTCCCACACATCCTCATCTCTTCCTTTCATCCTTATCTATAGCATGCATGCATTGCTGGAAACCATCCCCAAATCCTTTTATGAGGGGTGGGACAAAGCACAAAAGTAAATAAAAATGATAAAAATCCGCCAACTTCTAAGAATTCAATTATGTAACTAACAGGAGCAGTACATTTTGCCTCAGAGGCGATGAGATGGTATGCTTTCTCTACGCAGAATGCAAAATGTTGCTGGCATTTAAGAGAAATGAAAAATAAATTGCCCTGGTTTCTTCCTCTTACCCACCTCCTGCTGAGTCTTCTCTCAAGCAACCTCAGAAATCTGTCAGAAAACGCAGGTCAGAGAATCAATAGTTAGAGGGGTTGCAGAATTCACCTAAAACCTTCCAGCTGGTTAGCAAAGCCAGGTAATTCAAAGCAGGCCACCTTGCTCCAAAACTTGAGCTCTTCCCATTACACTCCAGGACTGCCCAAGTTGTCTTAGTTCTGTGTATTTGTTTCCTATTTCTCCTGTAACAAATTGCCACATACTTAGCGCCTGAATGCAACACAAGTTCATTTTCTCTAAGTTCTGTAGGTTAGAAGTTCAGTAACTTCTCACTGAGCTAAAACAAAGCTGTGGGTGGGTTGTGTTCCTTTCCGGAGGCCTTAGTGGAGATTCTGTTCCTTGTCTCTTTCAGCTTCTAGCGGCTGCCCACATTCCTTGGCTCATGGGCCCATCTTCCATCATCAAAGCACATCACTCCACTCCTAGGATCCATCCTCACATCTGCTCTCTCTGAATTTGACCCTTCTGTCTTCATTAGAAGGACCCTTGTGATTACATTGGGTCCCTCCTGGATCATGCAGAATAATTTTCCCATCTCCCCATCTCACCATCCTTTGCCAATCAAAACTACACTGTCCCCTTTGCCGGGTGACATAACATGTTTGCAGCTTCTAGGAATTAGAACATGGACATCATTCTGTCTGCTAGTTTGGGTTTCTCCCAAAGCAGCCCCTAAGACAGGATATAAACTGTTTACTTGGGAGGTGATCCAGGGAAGCACAGTGGGACAGTGGGGAAGCTGGGGGACAGGAGAGAGACCAAGAGAGGGTGTGCTTCTGAGCACTCGCTGCTCAGGAGCCTGGGGCTCAGTTCCACTGGGGTCCCTCTAAGAAGTGGGGGCGGAACATGCTTCTGAATTCTCACAGCAAGATCAAGGAGCCCAGGGCATTCAAGTGCCACCTACCAGATGCCCTCCCTCACTGGCTGAGCATTTCTTCTGGGGTGTCACTCCACGGGCACACTCCTGAAGCAGACAAAACCATGGTACTCAAGGCAGGAAGCCACCAACATGTGCAGGGGTTGTCCACGGAAGCTTCTGGTGTCCTCAAAGGTGGCCGAGAGAGTATCCGGTAGGACACTGACAGTGTCTGTTAGATTTTCAATCACAGAACTGAGCTTGGAGAGGTTACCTGGCTTTGTTGCTAAAATGTGAGGCAGGAGAGGGAGGGAGGAAATGAAAGACAGAGAGGAGGGGCCACTAGGGCCACCAGTGTCTATGCAGAGAGAGGTGGGCCAGCCCCGACTGACCTGGCAGCCCCACCTTCTCTGTCCTCTCTGTGCCTGTCCAGGAGCTTTGGGCCAGAAGCAGAGTGGTCCCGAGAACCCCAGAAACACAAGATGCAAGGGGTTGGGACAGGTTTATAGCAATCCCTCCATTCTCCACATGAGACAGCTGAGGTTTACAGGGTGGACGTGGCTCATCTAGAACTTTGTTAGGACCCATAACTGCAAAATGTAGTGGGGAGCAACACAGACCCAGGAGTCCGCACTCATGAGAACAGGCTATCCAGAAAGCAAAGCCAAACGTCAAAAGCCCTCTGTCTCCGGGATCACCTCATGAAGAGCTATTTCTGCTTGTGTTGTGGTCTCGGAGGGTTTGCGGGGAGTCCCGGCAGCTGTTCAGCCCCTTCCTGGGGTGCAGGAGGTGGCTTTGTCCCCCCAGAGAGGAGCTGAGCAGAGAAGGCACATCATCTATAAGTGACCTGGCCCAGAGGTGGTGTCTGTGACAGCCCTCGCTGGCCATCGGTGAGGGCCGGGGTCAGGGCTGGGATGCGATGCCCATCGGGAGTGAGAGGGCACCTGGGAGGTGCAGCTACAGCAGCTGCTGCTGCGAGGCCGGGCGGAGGGACTCTCCATCCCAACGCTGCCGCCTCCCGCTGTGGATCGCAGGCAAGTCCTAGAGTCTCGGAGGGTCAGATCCCTCAGGAGTCAAGCGGGGCCGTGGGTCCCAGCTGTCAGGGCTACAGACCACACTGCCTGGGTATGGGCACCCAGTGTGGCACCTCCTGCAGGAAATGCGCCTGGGCTTAGGTCCCTTCTCTTCCTCGTGGATCTTGGGCTGATCCTCTTTTTATCATGCTGGGCTTGCTGTGACCAGCTGACTCCTCTTCCTTTTCTTTCTGGCAGAATTTACTGCAGTTCTGATAAAATGGAGGAAACAACTTTTGCGCAGTGAATGCCTTCAAAATGAGCCCAGAGAAGGGGGCACAGTCTGGGCTGCGACTCTGTAACCCTCGTCCAACAACTGAGGTCTTCCTGGCTCTCATCTCCCCAGTTCTCACGTTGGAGGAAGAAGGGAGGCTAAGCCCCTCAGTGCCCCCTGGTCCCCAGCCCACTTCTCCTCTCACCCCCAACAGGATGGCCCCAATCTATTTCTGCAGAGCATCAATTTACAAAGCAGGACGCAGAGAGCGCTGTCACCTAAAAATAGAAAGTCATCACGGAGTAGACGAGGAGCTTGTCTGCGAGAGTCAGGGCAACTTCTGCTTTCTTTTATTCCCCTTTCTGCTTCTCTGCACTCCACTCCCTCCTGCCACCCCTGCCCGTAGGCTGAGGGGACTGTGGGGCACTTCTCAGAGACAGGGAGACAGGCCATGGGGTTAGTGCCTGCTCTGTGTGAGGACCGGGGCCAGCTTTATCCAGGTTTTCCTTTCTTTCCACAAACCCCGTGAGGCTGCTGCTATCATCCCAACTAGTCAGCTGAGAAAATAGAGGCTCAGAGGATTATGGGACTGCCCTCAAATCACAAAGCCAGGCCCACTGCACCGCACTGACCCCATCACAGCCACAAGGGCACGTGCCCCGGCGCTTGGAACGGTGGCTCGGGAGTGCTCTTGGTAGAGACAGGGCGGAGTGCTGAGTGCTTTGAGACCGCCCTGAATGCATGTCTGTGACCTGGGCCCAGCATAGGCAGTGCCCGAGTCTGAATTAGGCCACGGGTCCAGTCTTCTGGCTGGCCCTCATCTTGACTCTACCCTTCACAGCTCTCCCTCTCCCCGGCCTCCTCTTCCCAGGAACACTGAGCGGCTGTGGAGGACCCACTGTGTCCCAGGAGCATCTCCCTGCCTGTCCAGGCATTACCAACAAGGACGTACTCAGGGTGGTAGAAATGACTCGCTAGGAAGGGTTTAGGCCGTGACTGGTCTGAGCTTGTAACTCAGGGCTTTGTGGGGCTACTCACTCACTGTGCCCTTGGGGTGTCCAGGCTTATTCGGGATCCTGGTCCTGTCTCAGGATACGCCTGTTTGCTCGGGATTTCACTCCCTTGATCACCGAGAATGCCTGGAGCACCTACTGTGTGTCTGGTGGAATCTTTAGCCTGGATGAAGAGGCCAGCTCTCTGGCAGGGGGAGTCATCTCTTGTGCCTTCTGAGGATGCAGGGATGGAGAGAGACTGAGCACCAGCAGGAAGACGGTCCCAAGACCCAAAGTGTCCCGCATCCGCAGAAGCGTAGCCATTGTAGCCTTAACGCGCGGCACGAAGACGAGAAAGGAGCAAAACAGCCTGGGGCCCAGCGGGCAGGGAGAGCTGCACTGGTGGGAGACTGGGCGCTGGGGGGCTTTAGGAGGAGGGGTCAGCTATTTGCATCCGACCCTTGCTCAGGTGTGAGATTTCTCCTGTCACCTGTAGCTGCTGTGGCAGGGCCCCTCCTTTCTCACCAGAAGGACTGGGAGGTGGGGGATGACTCTGTCTTCCGGGCTTGCTACAGGTTATCTTTTTCTTTCTTTTTTTTTTTTTT
>NW_012114821.1:9614123-9670985 GCF_000951035.1 Colobus angolensis palliatus
GATGGTCTCGATTTCCTGACCTTGTGATCCGCCCGTCTCGGCCTCCCAAAGTGCTGGGATTACAGGCTTGAGCCACCGCGCCCGGCCTACAGGTTATCAATGAGGGGCTGGCAGATGCCCGCCCAGGGAACACAGTGGAGGCGTTGCAGCCGTCTGGAGTCCTGCCCCCTCCTTCCCATTCACTCATGGTGGACTAGGAGACGGCATAAGCAGACGTTTTGCTGAGTGGTTCGTGCAGCCATCTTACTGTGGTACAGTTACAGGACTGGGTTGCTAGGTTTTCTAGCTAATTTGACTCCCTTGTGCTACGAAACAATGTATACGACAAGGCCTCACTGCTTGGGCCGTGGACATCAACTGCAAATGGCAAATGAGGCTGAGTAGTTACCAGCAAATATCTGAAGCAGGCTGGCTGGGAGTAACAGAGAACGGGGGTGGCCCCGGACTGTGCCTTGGCCACACGGCCCACCACCCAGCTGCCCATGAGCACGTGGAAGGCAGGCTGCAGTTGCAGATCGTCCGCTCTCCCAAGAGAAGCCAGAAAGCTGGACGTTTATGTGTTTATTTGGCAATACATGAAATCTAAAACATGGTGTGGCCCCAAAGCAACATGTTGGCCATGTGGAAGCAGAGAAATAGGCATATCGTTTAATACTGTTGAATAGGAAAGAATTCTTTTAAGTATCTACAATTTGACCTCAATTATTCAGTATAATAGATGTGTAGGAAAAAAAAAGATCTGGGGAAAATAAATATCCTGTAATACAGTTGCAGCGGTTTAGTTTGAGCTGGAGGAATTAAGGGGTGGAAGGAACAGCTCACCTCAATCAAGCCAGTGCGGTCTTTGGAATGATTAATGCAGCCTGTGTTCTTCATGTGAAACAGCTCATGGTTTCCATTATGAACACTGTATCCTTCCCAACCTAGCGTACCCAGGTGGAGGCCTGTGCTGCCCTGCGCTCCAGGAACTGCCTTGGATTTTAAGCTTCCTCTAGGGATGCTTCAGAGATGGTGCTGTGCGGCCAGAGGCCCAGGTAGCAGGAGCCTCAGCTACCTGGGGTGTGCTGCCTTTTGCTTCCTGCTTTTGAAGATTCCTGATCTTACCTCTGTGATCATCTTTTGACATTTTTGGAAACCATGAATTTACAGAGCTGGTTCCTGCCCATAAAGGGAAGGAGACGATTCCCTTTGTCTGCAGTGTTTTCGTGACAGGGATGAATTCTCTTTGGGCAGGGATGCTGATCTCCCCTTGACAACTTCAGGCTGCTTCCCCAGGGGCATGGTGTGTGGAAGTCAGGGGTAGAGAACAAATTAGCACATCACAGCATTTTGTTTGAGGAAATCATCCTGAATTTTGTTCAGCTGACATACCACATTAGATGAGAGAGCTAAATGCTCTTTGTCTGATTTTGGGTTTTTAGAAAATGTGTGTCTTTGACTCTCCTGTCTACCTTCCCCTCTTCTCTCCCTCCCTCTGAGTTTGTGAGCTGCTCAGACGGGGTATGTCTCTCCTCCCTACATCTCCTGCACCCAGCACAGGCCGACACATAGCAGGTGCACATCAGTGTTTGGTAAATGAATAGGTGAGCCACAGTTGCCTGTTTCCCGTGTAACTTTTCTACTGTCCAAGGCCCCCTTTACCAATCTCAGGCTTCTGAGAGTCTCTCAATAACGTTCTAAGGTAGGTAATGAAGTATCGCCATTTTACAGATGAAAGGACTGAGGCTCAGAGAGAGATCTTCCACGCTGCTTAGCTGACTGATGGGAAAAGAAGTTGAAAGCATAGCCTGGCTCTGGAGAACCAATCCAGTAACAGGACATCTGAGGCCGGCCTGGACACATTCTGTATCTGACACGGATGCGGCCAAAGACTGGAAGAAACTGGCGGAAGAGTGTCTGGGGTCAGCCTCTCGGTTCCTGTTGTTAGGCAGCTGAGCCAGGGCCGGTAAGCAGCTCCAGAGGGGGCCGGAATCCTCTGGAGGGAAGGAGGCTAGGAAGATTGTCAGGCAGGCGAGGGCTCAGGAAGCAGCAGGTAGGGAGATGGGAACCAGCCAAGGAAATTGAGGCTAACGCCTCAGCAGAGACAGCGCAGTTTCGGGCAGGCTATGACTCACTCACATGACATGTGGTGGCAAATGCTCAACAGGTGCGCCAGGCATGAGGAGCGGCCACTGGCAGATTCTTGGCCACATGTGCTGGTGGAAGGGGACAAGCCATGGGCACTTTCTCTCCCTCAGCAAGCATTTCGCTCGGCCCCTGCTGGTGTGTAAGTGTCCTCATCCTGCCCTTGGAGGTCACTACCTTAGAGGAGACAAAAGGCCAGTGCTATGCCAGGTTTTCATTGCAAAGATGGGCCACCCACTAGCTGTCTGACGTAGGGGAGGTGTGTCAGCATAGAGGAGGTCTTGCAGTACGACTGCGTGAGTGAAGGCACTACATGGCTGCTGCCTCAAGACAGGAAGAGGGGACACAAAAGGGTAGCTGTGAGAGAAGGAGGGGCAGTTTCCAAAAGGTAAAGGCTTCCTGGCATGCCAAGGGGATCCATGCACGCCAGCCAGCCAGGAGGAAGCTGCAGCCTGCAGCCCATAGGGAACGTTAGGCCAAGCCCCCCAGACCCCGAGCAGCAGCTGCTCCTGCAGCAGCCAGCAAGGTGCCGGCAAGCAGACACTGCATTTCTAGCCCCAGTGCAAACGCTGGGTTCATGAATCCCACCACGCCAAAGTAGCTCCTGCAATGTGGTAACCGGAGAAAGCCTCTGCTGTGTGGCACACGGAGGGATGCCAATCCATTTCAATTTTATGTATGTACCTATTTTATCTCTGTATCTCTATTTGTCTGTTACCTAAAAAGAAAGATACCTAAATAGCAAAAATGCAACCTAGTAGAAGAGACTTCTGAGTTTTCTGCACTCGTTAGCAGATGTCTCTGTTTTCCTGGTGAGTTGACTTATGTGGATGGACCGTTCCTAATGGGCCCCTCACTGGCCACGAGAGTTTGGGATTTTGAAAGGGACTTAGAGCAGAGAGTGAGCATTGCCACTGTCAGAAACTGCAACATTTCTTCCATTTGTAAAATTATCTAAATGCCTCCAGGGAACACGGGAAGCATTTCTCTCCTCAATGGTCTTCTGATGTTAATTAATAAAACTGTACTCCTTTGTGCTGTAAAAATGTGTCTAGATTACACTGCTGTTGATGGCCTAATACTCCTAGAAGACTGTGCAGTGGCCGGCAAGCATGGGGCTTAGACCTCAGCTCCACAGGCAGTGGCTGTGGGGTTTTTGGGGGGCTGTTCATCACCAGTCTGTTTCGCCATCTTCCAGTTCAGGCTCCACACAGCCACCTTACGTGGTTCTGGGAGGATGTTCCGACTTCAGTGGGTCTTAGGAGGTGCTTGAGAAGTGTAAGTTCCCTGCTCCTCACTACACCTTCCCACCTGCAAGATTCCCACCTTTCTTTATGCCTGGACAAGAGGAAGTACCTAGGGAGGCAGAGGCAAGGGATGGGGATGTTGTGGCATCCAGAACCAGGTTCCAGGCGCTGGGGTGGGGGAGGGGCAGACATGCAAGGCAGGCACCTCCGTGCAGCGTGAAACCACCCACTAGAGGGAAGGGCCAGGCTCTCGGGGCACATGTTGGAGGAGGAAGGAATATCTCTGACAGGGTCAGGGAAGCCTTCGGGATTGAGTGACACTGCAGGTGAGGAGGACCTGGACGCCGTGGGAAAGAACAGAGATGCCGTGGGAAAGAACAGACCATGGAGGTGTGTGGGGCCCGCTGCAGCGTTTGAACAGTGAGTCCAGCGGGCATGGAATATGGGGAGGGAGCAGCGCGGAGAGGGAGGCTGGGCCAGAGGGTGAAGGGCATGAACGCCAAGCCAGGGAGCTTGAGCTTTACCCTGGAGGCAATTAAAAGGGTGTAAGCGGTTAGGGAGATGATTTGCACTTTAGGAAGATTGATAGAAGGTAGGATAAAGGGCAAATTACAGATGGGCGACAACTGGAGTGGACACCTGAGGAGTGTCGCTGATGCTGCAGTCGTCTTGCAGAAATGATGTGGCCCCCAGCTAAGGCAGGAGAGAGGGGAAGACACGGATCCGCCATGGAGGTCTGTGGAGCAGCAGAACTGCGGGAGGGGAAAGGATGGCTTCCGCATTCTACACTGGCGCTGTGTGTGTGTGTGTGTGTGTGTGTGTGTGTATGTGTGTGTGTGTGGTGGCGGAGTATTACCCTGATATAAATGGCCTATATATATTAAGTGCTTCCTGTGTCAGGCCTCATTTTAAGGGCTTGGCACACGTATCACTAAATTCTGGCAACCCCTTGAGGTAGGCAGTACTATCCTCACTTTGTAGGTGAGGGCACTAAGGCACAGAGGAGTAATGTACCTTGCCCAGGTGGGAGCCAGCCTCCAAGACAGTCCCCTGTGGTCCTGCCTCCGGGCATCCACACCCTCGTGGAATGATCTCCTACATGGCACAGGAGTGGTGTTTAACAAATCGCATGTGGTGGGAGCGATGTGAAGTCACTTCTGAAATGAGAGTATAAAAGTCTGTGGCTTCTGTCTTGTGTGCCCCTCACTCGCGGACTCTCCCTCCCTTGCAACACCTGCTCTGGGGAATCCAGATGTCGTGCTGTGAGGACACTCAGGCAGCCTCCAGAGAGGTCCGTGTGGCAAGGAGTGGGGACATCCAGCCAGTAGCCGTGTGAGTGGAAGCCGAATTTGCAAGTGGATTCTCCAGCCCCCACCAAGCCTTCAGATGACTGCAGCCCCAGCTGACAGTTTACTGCCTCACCAGAGGCTGTGGGCCAGGAGTACCCAATGTGATAGTATTCAGAGGTGGGGTCTTTGTAAAGTGATTAGGTCATGAGGGCTCCACCCTCATACAGGATTCATGTCCTTCTGAAAGGCACTTGAGAGAGCTCCCTTGTCCCCTCCTACCATGTTAGGTCACGAAGAAGGTGCCACCTTTAAGTAGAGAGCAGCCCTCACCAAGACACAGAATCTGCTGGTGCCTTGATCTTGGATTCCGCAGCCTCCAGAACTGCAATACATTTCTATTGTTTATGAACTACCCAGCCTAAGGTATTTTGTTACGGCAGCCCCAACAAACTAAGACAAAAATTGGTACCAAAAAGTGGAGTAATGCTGTAACAACTACCTAAATTTGTGAAGTGGCTTTGGAACTAGGTAACAGCAGAGGCTGGAAGAGTTTTGAGGTACACTGCCATGACAGGAGCCTTAGGGGTGATTCTGGTCAGGGCTCAGAAGAGGAGAGCTGTAGAGGCCTCAATCCTCTTACAGATTATCTAAATGACTGTGAATAGAATGTGGATAGAAATATGGATGGAAAAGCCATTCTGATGGTCTCAAACAGAAATGAGGAATGTGTTACTAGAAACTAAAGGAAAGGCCACCCTTGTTACAAAGTGGAAAAGAACTTGGCTGAATTGTGTTCATGTCTCAGGGTTTTGCGGAAGGTGGAAGTTGCAAGTGATGAAATTGTATATTTAGCAGAAGAAATCTTTCTAAGCAAAGTATTGAGGGTGTGGCATGACTTCTCTTGACAGCTTATAGTAAAATGCAAGAAGAAACAAATTAAAGATGAAATTTATAATCCAAAGGGAAGCAGAACAAAAATTTGGAAAAATCTCAGCTTGCAGAGAATAAGAAAATGTATTCCTGAGAGACTCACACCAAAGAGACAACTTGGTAAGGAGATTAGCATGAATGGGCAAAGCCTGGTGCATTTCATCAACACAATGGACGAATCACCCTGAAGGCATCTGAAGATCTTGGGAGGTGGTAGTGCCTAGTGGAACTGTGGGTGGGGGCAGGACCACAGCAAAAAGCCCCCATTAATACAATACCTAGTGTAACTGTGGGAGCAGGGCCACTCTGGAGACCCTAGACTGGTGGAGTTACTGGCATGAAACTCCAGTGAGAAAGCCACAGGTGTGAGACTCTAACCTGTGAGCGCTGCCACGTGGGTTACACCCAGCAAAGCCATGGAGGTAGAGCCCCCGTGGATCCTTGGAGGCCCAACTCCCACCCCAGTGTGTCCAGAATGTAGGACTTTGAGTTAAATATTATTGTGGAGCCTTAAGATCAAATGTTTGCCCTGCTGGGTTTGGGATTTGGTCAGGATCCCCTTTCTTCTTTCCTATTTCTCCCTTTTGGAATGGAAAAGCCTATCCTATGCCTGTCCCACCATTGTATTTTGGAACCACGTTTGATTTCACAGCTGGAGGGCAATTTGGATCAGAATAAATTGTACCTTGAGTCTCAACCATATCTGATTTGGATGACACTGTGGACTTCAGACTCTGGAGTTAGTGCTGGAAAAAGTTAAGACTTTTGGGGTCACTGGAGTGAAATGAATATATTTTACATGTGAAGACATGAATTTTGGGGGCCCAGTGGTAGAATACTGTGGTCTGAATGTTGATGGCCCCCCAGATTCCTATGATGAAACCTAGTATCCAATGTGATAGTATTGAAAGGTGGGACCTGAGGAGTTCAGGGCCGCAGCAAGCTATGTCTGCACCACTGCATGTCAGCCTGGGTGATAGAACAAAAGCAAGACCTGGTCTAAAAAAAAAAAATTAAAAATGAGTGATTAGGTCATGAAGGCTGCCCTTAGGAATGGGATTAGCACCCTTATGAAAGAGGCTCACGGAGGCTCCCGTCCTTTTGTCCTCTTCTGCCATGTGAGGACACACAGAAGGTGCCATCTTTGAAGCAGAGATCAAGTCCTCACCAGACACTGAATCTGCTGTCACCTTGGACTCCCAGCCTCCAGAACTGTGAGCAGTACATTTCTATTGTTACTAAATTACCCACTCTATGGTATTTTGTTATAGCAGCCCTAAGGGACTAAGACAAGGGTTTATAAAGCCTAGTGGGAGGACAGAGACTGTGAGGATGACTCTAACATAGTCCGATGACATAGGTATGGGGTGTTGTGGGTTCGAGTTTCTGGGGCTAAGTCTTGAAGAATGAATTGGCGAAAATCTTGGAGCTTCCAAATCACTGTGCTGCGAATGGGGGCAAGGTGTACAAAAACACAGATTTTCCTCAGCTTCTGGTGCAGCTTGGGGCTGGGTTACGGTTAATAAGCTCTGGATCTCCTCCACTCACCCCAAAGAGTTCTGTATGTAGTATAATTTTATGTGCCATGCCCTGAAAAAGTTGGGAATCACTGGGTTAGAGGAAGCAGAGTGAGGTGGACCAGCTAAAAGGATGTATGTGAAGAAGTGAAAAAGATCAGCCAATCTGAAGAGCTACAAGCAGCTTCCAGGGGCTCTAGTGAAGAATACACGTGGGTGTGGAACAGTGCCTGGTGCCAGAGAGGCCAAGTAGAAAGCCAGGACTTCCATGTCGGCTTGGTGGCAATGACACCCAATAGTGTCAGTGGACACTACGGGAAAAACTTCGACCTCCAACTGGCAGTAAGGGGACACCCTACTCCCTCCCAGCTGGGGTGGTGTCAGAGAGGCATAGTGGAGAGTCAGTTTTATCATCCACTGCTCAGTGGTAATGAGGCTGTCACACCCCCACACATCATGCCAGTGGAGTCATGCTGGTATCAGTGGCAGCTTTTTAAGACCTGGAACCTACCCAGCAGTAACAAGAAGGCCTTCCTTCCCCCTCCCCTTGTCAACAGAGGCCAAATGGGGAACCTGGACTGTTTCTCCTTTCACCTGGCAGGAACAAGGCAGCACCTCCCTTCCCTCACCAAAGCCCTAAGGAGGCCATCTAATATGATCTGGAATCTCCTAACATAATACATAAAATGTCTATGTTCTGGCTGAAAATCACTCATCCTATTGAGACCAGGAAAATCTTGAATAAAATGACAGATAGCAATGCCAAGATGGCACAGAAGTTAGAATTTACCTAGTTAGTTATTCTAGGTAATATTCTAGGTAGATAGTCACCACAGTGGAAATTTTAGGCTAAAGAGGTACATAGGAGGAAAAGCATGAAGGAACGTGTGTGATAACCTAAGGAATCTGCAAGTTAGCCTGGAAGCTGTAGGAGGCTCTGAAGGATTTTGGTCATGGTGGAGCATGCACCATTTAATGTCTGTGTTATACAGCTTTGGCAGCAGCAGAACTGTGGAACCTATTGGCATGGTGAGTGCACGTGCTATGCCCTCTGTCTTATCTACCTTCCTGCTTCTGCACCCACCTAGGCTGTGCGTGCACAGAATAATGTGTGCACAGACTTGCTCATGGACAACTTTCCAGCAACCCTCACTTCTCTCTCCTACATGCTCAAAGCTTTTTCTCTCAACTCTATACCCCTCTCCAACAATTCCTTAAAGCAAGATCCTTGAAAGAATTGACTAGACTAATTCCTCTCCTCCCATTCTTCTTGAATCTGTTTCAAGCCTTCGCTCTATGAAGTAAATCAAGACTAGATGACTTTTCTGTTATACTGTGTGTGTCCAATCTTCACTCTTCATTTCTCTTGACCTATCTATCTGCAGCAAAGGATCGCATCTCTTTCTCTGAAATCCTTTCTTCCGCTGTCTTCCAGGGCATTAAGTTCTCTTCTTCCTTCACGGAAGCTCCTTCTTGGTCTCCTTTTCTGGTTCCTCTTCATCTCACTGACTTATAAGTGATGTGACATTCCATGGGTCTGTTCTCTGATCTCCACTCAAACTACAGCTTTAAATGACATCTATATTTTGATGGCTCTTAAATTGCTATCTCCAGCTGAGATCTCTCCCACCTCCAGATCTGTATCTCAAAACTCAACATAATCACCTTGTCCTCCTAAAATCTCCCCATCTCAGAAAGAGGCAATTCTAGTTTTCCAGCGCCTCTGGACCCAAATCTTTGGATCATCCAACTTATTTTCCATATCTCACAACCAATCTGTGCACTAAATCTTACTGGCTTTACTTTTTCAAAACACACTTGAAGTCTGGCCAGTTCTCGGTGCTTACACCCTACCACCCTGGACTGTGCTAGCATTCCTTCTTATGTTCATAGCAGTGGCCTTCAATGGGTCTCTCCACCTTGCCCCATAGCCTATTCTCAGACATTGCCAGAGTGGCTCTGTTAAAATACACATTGGATCACACTAGTCCTGTGCTTGTCAATTCCTCCTCCCATCTGCCCAACAGCTCCCATGAAAGCTCAACATTGGCCCTTTATTCTCTGGCCTCCAACCAGCCCACTGATTTAATTCTTTGTCCCTTGCTCACTCCATTACTTCTGCTCTGGCATTCTTGCTGCTGGTCCTCAAGTGCCCAAGCACGCTGCCACCTCAGGACTTCTGCACTTGCTAGTCTCTTGGTGGAGCTTGGTTCTTTACTTTTTATGATCCCTGCTAAAATGTTTACCTTGCCTACTCAAACTAAAGTCTAGCCCCTCTTCCTGTTACCACGGTCTCATTTTCTCCATGGCTCCATCAGCACCTGACATTCTCGTGATGTGTGGCCTGTCTCTCCCATGGGGATCTAAGCTGCTCCAGGGTAAGACCCCTCTGTTTTTTTTTTCTCCACTCTCTCTCTAGTATGTAAGACAGTACCCAGCAGTTAGGTTCTCAATAATGTGCTTAATGAATTAAATAATGTAGGCAGTAAAAGAGGCCAAAATTAAGGTTGTAGGAATGGGATCAAGGAGAAGGGGACAGATAGAGGGTAAGTCAGAAGGTTTGAATCCATGGGATTTTACTGGTTGATTTGTGATTTGTATTAGTGATTCAGCAGGTAAAAAGGATGCAAGCAAAAAGAAAGTTCAAATTCTTTTCCGTTTACCGTAGTCTGGCTTATGTTCTAAAGTTCTTATTTGTTTAAAATTAACTCCGAACCAAAGGGTGCGTGAAGCTGCTCCCCAGCCGTCTGCAGCCCTCCTGAGCTCGCCCTCATGATAGACACATACCCTTCCCTCTCGCATCCCCCCCTCGCTGCAGAGAGCCACTGCGCTAACACACAGGCTTGTATTCCATGCGTTTCTGAGATGGGGAAATGTGTACTGGACACATCTAAAAGGTACAAAAGAATTACGTTTCAGGATGCATATGAGGATAAGAAAAAGCTAAGCTATTTGAAGTCATTCTGTGGTTAACACAATGGTTGAAACATGGCATGCTGTAAAAAGTGAATGCCTCAAAAAAATGTGTCTTTGAGGCAAGAAAGCGACAATTTAACAATGTGCAAGACAGTTCTTGAAATTCCAAGTCCGGGGAACATGTTGTGCGAGCTTCTAACAGAAGAAATAAAACACATCCTCCCAGGGTGTATTGAATTAAAGTCACAATGCACTAGTAAATGATGAAAAGAGAATGAACAGAATAATACTGTCCACAGGGATTATGACCTTTGTGTTCCATAACAAATTACACTGAGGCATGAAAATCACGTTTCTATTCTGACCGTGTCACTCTGCTTCCTGCAGAAGCCTTTATAATTAACCTTTTATGTGACAGAATACTTTTTGCATAATGCTTTCATATTTATTGGTCCATAACTGAGATGGATAAATCATTTTCAAATGTGGAATATGTGTAGAATCTTGACTTCTTGCAGTGAGTTGCAGCTGTACACGGTTTTCAAGTGTACACAATTTAGAGCTGTGCTGAAATAACAAGACTTTGTTTTTCTAGGTTTAAAGTAGAAGAGATTTCAATAGGCAGCCTTTATTAACTACTATACAAATCACTCTCTTTTTGTTACTGGGAGACAACAAAATAAGATAGATTTTCTTTCCTTTTTTCAAAAAAGTAGGTTCTCCAAATTAAAAGCATACCATATAACAAAAACAAGTCACAGAACACAAAATTATGCAAACAAAAAATTAAGATGTTTTTCAAGTTCCCAAGTGGATTCATTTACTGACTAGGCACGTTGGTGAGTTGACTATTCTTAAGCAGTCCATAAATAGAAGGAAAGTTCCTGAAAGAGAGGAAAATGATATATATTTGTATATATCCAGAAATTTATAATAACCATATGCTCTTTTGGGAATTGCAGTGTTTAGAGGACACAGGCAAGTGGACACTTAATAGAAATAAGGATGTTTACGGAAAACAATGCAAAACAGAATCATTCAAATTAAGGACATAAAATATTTGTGTTAAGTAAAGACAGATGAATGATTAACTGGTTTAATGATGATCACACTACTATCCATTATGGTATTTATGGAGCGATTTCAGAATGGCAATGCCTTGTTTTACATGAAACCTCAAATATTAACCTATAAGTTCCTAGGGGTCCACCCTGGCAGAGTCCTTGCATTCTTGTCACCTGATAAGAGACTGAACTTTCAGATATATTTTAAATTTTATTACCTAACCCCAAAGAACCTATTTTGATGTGCTATACGAAACAAAACTGTTATTTAAAAAACTGGCTGGTGATCAGAAAAACAAACAAACAAACAAAAAACCCAGTCGCAGTGGAGAAATGGCCACTGTGGTGATGCTGACTTCTCATGGCTCTGGTCACACGTCCCAGGCCCTAGGTAACTGTCCAACACCACAAAGTGTGCTGAGAACAACTCAGGACACCGTGATGGCTCCGCAGGGCCCAGCCCCTTCCCAGGTCTCCAGAGGCATCTCTGTCATTTCTCTCCCAGCACGTTATATTCCAGCAGCTGCTTGTATGTTCCCAAAACAAATGATGCCATTTCATGTCTTGGTTGACACCCTCCTCTCCCACCTGTATTAGCTTATTATGTCTTAACATTTTCTCCTCCCTTCCTGGCTTGCAAGATTTCGACTTTCAAAACTCCAGATTTTATTTCCTCCTTTGTCCTCGGAGCAAGTTCATCTCTTTCTCCTCTGCACCATCTCTGCCCTTCTCTAGCCTTTTATTACTGCAGAGCGCCAGGGACACAGTGGGCATCTCAGTGTCACCTGCATGAAGCATCAGCACTGGTAGGATCAATCAGATGCAAACCGTGATTGAAAGGCAAATCTTTTAAAGTTACACATTGAATACAGTAAATCTACTGATGAGGGCACTGCTTTAATCAACCAATAAATATTTCTTGCATGGCTTGTGCTGAAGGCTTTAAGGTTTATGAAATTTGACAGACACACCTGTGACCCTCATGGAGCATACTAGGGATGAAGGACATTTACACAGCTCCAAACTGTCAACCGGCAGGTCAGAATGAGACCTCTGCCAATCGAGTCCTCTCAGCCAGGGTTCTCATGGGGACAGAAGAGAAGGCTCTTCTGGCTGAGAGAGAGAGAAAAGATCTTGAAGAAATGGCAGGATCTGGATAACCAGAGAAGAGGAGAGGGTGGGCAATGAGCCCGTGGAGGGCAGTGCTAGAGGAGATCCTGTCCGTTTCCTCAGAGAGCCTGTAGGCCTCTCCTGCTACCCTGGTGTGCCTACCACAGTCCCACAAAGCCTGCCCCACCACGGGCCAGCCCTTAACATACGCTTGCTGATGTAAATAAGCCCCAGGAATGTGAGGAGACCAGCAGGAGTCTGAGGAAGGGTCACAGGACTTTCAGCTCTCCCTGTAGGACGCAGACCAGTGTCCAGGAGGTATCCTTACTAGACCCAGCACGCCCTGCATCTCCTTGCTAAATCGCACAGGTAGCCAGCCTGCCACATGCCAGATGTCATGCTGGGTATAGAAGACCATTTTAAACCAACTTTTGGGCAGATGAGTTTCTGGAGCGGCCACAGGAGCTAATCTTGTAGATCATAATGAAAACATACAGCATTTAGATAGGTTTCTTTTACAAAAGCATATTAAGATGCACCATGACCTCTATGGGAAACGTCTATAAAATCCCAGGCAGTCTACTTTAAAAATTCATTCCACAGATGTTTATAGACATGGCTTCTTGCATTGCCTTTAATGGGAGCAAAATATTAGAAACTAACCACATCTCTGTCAGTAGTTGTTTGGATTATGGCTCTTTCATATAAATATTATTCAGCCAATAAAAAGAAAAAGGTAACTTTCTAGTATAAAATCACAGAAAATGAGCTCTAAGACATACTTCAAAGTAAAACGAGGGGAGAAAATGGTATAATGTTTTCTATGTAAAAAATAGTGATAATTAAAAAAAATGCTTTACTTATGCACAGACTATCTCGGGAAAGATACAGGAAAATCACTACAAACAGTTGCCTGTGGGTGTGTGGGGGTAAAGGTGGGAATTAAGACCACTGTGTGTGTGTATTTTGTACCAAGCACATGTATTACCGACTAAATAAAGGACATATTTTGGTTTTCCAACCTCACATTTATCACTGAAAAAAATCTAATGATTAGAGACACATCATACTTCCACTAAGAAAACAAATGAATACAAATGCTCCTCATCTTAGCATGGGGTTATGTCCTGTAAACCCGTTGTAAGTCAAGAACATTAAGTTGGAAATGTACACAATACACCTAACCTACCAAACATCACAGCTTAGCTTAGCCTACCTTAAACATACTCAAAACACTTACATTAGCACACGGTTGGGCTGAGTCATCGAACACAAGGCCTGTTTTATAATAAAGTTTGATATCTCAAGTAATTTCTGAATGCTGTACTCAAAGTGAAAAACAAAATGGCTCACTGCCAGTGCCTGGCATTGCAAGAGTATCATACTGCTATGGCTAGCTGCAGAAAAGATACATATTCAAAATCTGAAGTACAGTTTCTACTGAACATGTATTAGGGACTGTCTGTACCGAAAAGTGCTCAGTGTTAGTGTTTCAAGAATTATAGGTTCATTTGTTCACTCATTCATTCCCCACTGAACACCTTGTCAGTTCCCACTATGTCTATGTGCCAGGCAGTGTGCTAGTATCTGGAAGTACAAGTCCAATAAGACATGGTTCTTCTATCTTTAAGGAACTTCCAAATCTTGCAGTCAGGGAGAAAAACCCACCAACAAGCAAAACAGAAATCTAGCCTCAGGATAACACCACCATCCCTGCACACTTCACAGTGGTACCTGTTTGTTTATTCCATCTCCTTGTTTTGACTGTCTGTTAGGTACTAGGAACTGTGTTAGGTAGCAGACACATAAATCCTGCCAGCGGTGGTTCAGATGAGATAAACACAGAGGGCAGAACCTAATAACCTGGTAAGTTCTCCTCAAATGTAAGGATGACTAACTTAATCTAATAAGGCCAAACAAGACCTAGTACATCGTCCTGTACTGTCAGCCACCGAGCTACCACATCCACTTTACTCACTCAGCCATCCGATGGCTTGTTCATTTATCACTTACTAGGCGTGAGACAGGGTAACTGCACTAAAGATGTTGACAATCTGGTGGGAGGAAAGGAGGGTCAACAGCCAATCTCAGGATACTGTACTGCGGAATTCATAGAGTAAGACGAGGGTCCACAGAAGAGCTGTGAACATGGTGGGCCAGGGAGGGCCTCCAGGGTGAGGGGATGCTTCAAGTTCCACTGGGAAGTCTGGATAGGCCAGCAACAACTAGCTAGACCAAGAGCTGGGTGAGAGTTGTGTGCATTCATTTGTGTTCATTTATTTGAGTGGGGCAAGGAACTGTGACTTCAGGCAGAGAATGGCACTGACAGAAAAGCTCTAGATGGTTTTCAGTCTATCAGGGCTGGACCACAGTGGGGTGGGGTCAGAGCATGCTGTGCTCCAGGCGGCTGGGGAGGCCAGCAGCAGAATCACGCAGGGCTTGATGTTCAGAGCCAGGGAGGCTGAGTTTTATCCTGAAAGTCACTGAAGGACTCATCACATTAAGATCTGAAAAATGATTTCAGCAATGGGTGCTAATCACTGAAATATACAACAGAGATTCTTGAAACAGGAATGTCAGTCAGAATCAACTTCAACTGGACAGGATTTTCCATCGATAAGGGAGGGTGAAATTCAGACTGAAAAATGATCTGCAGTCTTTCCCAATCAGAAATAGAATCAGGCATAAAATAGATTGTTTTTTTAAAATAAGTATGGATTTTTTCCTTTCTATCCCTACAAAACACTGAATATCAATATACATAGTAGATAATGTTCGGCAGAAAACAATAAACTTTATTCCTTAAATTTATCACATATTCTATAAAATGTCTCATATTTTCATTTAACTTTTGACTCTACAGTTTTATTTTTTCTTCCAATCATTAGTTTTAAATTCTGGAACCTGTCTCTGTATACAGTGACGCGAGTCTTTAATTTTGAGTTAAACAAGGGAGCTAGACTATCTAAATTGTAGTGCTGTTCACACGATTGTGTGGGTTTTTGGGCCTGGGCTGACCGTTCCTAACACTGCCTGTTAGGAATCATCTTGATCACACTGACAATGCCACTCACTTACTAAACCCTTACACTGCCAAATGACTATGTGAAGAGATGGTTACAAGAGGATGAAAAAGTGAGAGCACCTATTTTTTAAGGCACTGATTGGCTATAAAATCACTAACCAGTGGAAACAGAAGTTTGTAGAGTTCTTTTTGGAACACAGACTAAATGAGGCACTGTCTGCCCAAGGGAATGGAGTAGGTCAAGCTTAAAGGCAAAGAGGACACTACACTTGAAAATGGTTGCACTGAATTTGCGCTTCTTAGCAGAACCTACAAGACCCTTCATTACACGTCCCTTTCGTACCTCAGCATCATCTCTTACTTTCTCTAATTATCTAACATACCTGAAGTTTCCTCAATGATCATGTTTTCTTATAATGGCAAATATTTACATATAGCAACCAATGAGTGAACACCTTTATTTGTGCCAGGCATGCTTCTAATCTTCACAGCTACACTAAGGTAGGTATCACGCCTGTCTGGGGAACCTGCAGTTTAGACTCCTGTTTAGAAAGGTTAAGTCACTGACTCAAGGTCACAAAGTGGGTGAAGGGCAGAGCAGAAGTATGGATGCTCCGAGAGGACCTGCCCTGTGTGGTCATCTTCTACTGGTCTTAATATCTCCACGGGCTCCTTCTGTGACCTCTGACCAACCTGCCTGGGTTACACATCTCCCTTCCATGCGCCTAGAAAGCACGTGTATCTCTGTCAGAGCTCTACAGACGTCGTCTCTGTCCATTTCCCCAGTAGAGTGTGGCACCTGCAAGGACAACAATGATGTCCTTAATCACTGTCTTCCTGCCATCTGCAACACAGCAGGTGTTCAGGAAATATATCCGAGTAAATACTGAGACTGATTTGACTTGGAATACCTGAGACAAGAAGGTTCAGAACCTAAACAAGTGAAAGACTCCATGAAGGAATCTGGGGCAGGGGTTGGGAAGAGAGAGAGAAGGGGGCAGTTACCATTGACAATGCTCAGCGTTGTGTGAGATACTCTCTGGGAAACAAGGTAACAAAAATTAAAGGCTCCTTCTTTCAAAGAGCCTTGAATCTAATGGAGGAGCCACTGTAATATAAAGAATGACACTGTAACAACATGGTTAAGATCAAAGACTCTGGATTAAAGTCAATCGGTTCAAATCAGGGCTCTACCAGTTATAAGGTACATAAGCGACATAAGCGTGAAATTCACCTCCTGAAGCTTAAATTTCTTCCTTTTTTAAAATGTAGATGACACCTTCTTATGGCTGTGAGGATTCAATAAAATAATTTACAGAAAGTGATAAGCACATGCTTGGCTGTTATGGCAACTTACAACCAATGTAAGTCATATGGTACCAATACTAAAATAAGGAAATATAAACCAAGTATGCTCTTTAGAGAGGGTGGAGGGATCACCGCCTGATTTAACTGGTGAGGACACCATGGAGAGAGGGCATGGGGCTAAGTTCTGAAGGACGGGTACGGTTTCTGCATGCAAAGATACAGGCCACAGCAAGTTGTGTGTTATGGGCTGTCACCTCCATTTGGTTTTGCAGTATTTGAATACAGGGTTCCATGTCTTATCAGTCTTTGTATGACCAGTGCACCTGTTGTGTCCAGTATGGAGCTCGTGTTCCATGGATGCTGTCATATAAGAAAATAAATGAATTCCACGGGGGCGAAAACAAAGGTTAGAAGGAAGCAATTGGGGAACAATGGAATGTGCTCTTAGAGACATGAGAAGACAGGCTTATCTATAGCAGGGTCTTCCTATGGAAATAGAAAAAAATCAGGCCTGGTGGAGCATCAGCCAGATAAGAGAAGATCTCGAAGGCCGAGTAGGAAAGTTCCTGCCTGATAGTGATCTGGACCTTTCTGGATCACAATCCCTTTTTACAGTCGGATAAAGTTATGGATGCTTTGAAAAAATGACAAGAAATATAAAATTGTACTGTATTTCCTATTAATTAACTCTGAAGAGCACCTGAGGATTGACCCTCTACCTCTCCATAATTCTGGATTTATTATTCTGTATGCCAACTCCTTAAAAAATTATTTAATAAAGAAAAAAGTTGTGAAAAACTTCAGTAACATCACACACTACAGAGATGTGGTGGACATCACATTCTCATTCCGTACGAGAGAAAAACAAACAACAACAAAAATCCAAACAGACAAACATAAAGAAAATACAATAAACTTAGTTTGGTCTACAAAAATGATGAGAATTATTTTCTTTCTAAAAGTAATTTAATTATTTCAGGCTAATTTTGGCTATTAGGGAAAACCAAGGTCATATATTTTTCATATATATTAAATATGTAAATACAACTTTGACAATTAAACTTTACACGATTGTATCACTTTCAGCTTACAAAACACTCTGATGATATTATCTTAATTCTAACAAGTGCATGGGATAAGTATCATTTTCACCGAACTGATAGAGAAAGTGAGAGTTGCCCAAAGTCACAGTTATTGGCAGAGCTCAAATACAAACACTGAAAAAGTAAGACTCTGGAAGATCAGGGCCTAAGTAGTATTTTTTGATGCTTTAGAAAAAAAACCAAGAAGATGTAAAAACAGAGACAAAATTCAGAAGCACAGAAAACCATGCTTCCACAAGACTAACAGAAATACTGTCAAAAATTTCCAGCATATCTGTGTAATTTTTTTTGCCTATGCATGCACATAGAAAACGAAAATTGAGTTATTATATATTAAGGTTGGCAAACTGCTCTTTTTACTGAATAATCTGGGAAATTTTTTTCATGCTATTGACTAGACTGCTAGATTATTTTCTGAAGAAAGTAATCTGAATATTTAAATATCAGGATGAACTTGAGCCTCCAATCTCTGCCGCTTATAATGAAGCTTCCTGGGCCTGACTTGTTTACATTCAGGAAGCTTCTTTTCTGACTTTTGGAGTTAATCTGACATAATCACTGGTGCTGTACTAGGAAATCAGCAGGGGAAATTTTCCATGTGACTTCAGATAAGCGTGAAATTGTCTTCATCTTCCACACAGTTCAGGATAATTGGAACAAAAAGGTAAACTTACCTTTGTTTGCTTCAGGTGTTCAACCAGTTCCTGTGACATTCCAAGATGGCTGACATTGCCTAACAAAAGAAAAGACCTTTTTACTCAAAATAAAGAGAAAAAAATCCCCCAAGAAATAAAAATTAAACATTTTACGTAATCTACAATTAAAAAAGCTTAATGATTAAAGAATAACTTTATTAAATATTTGTCAGTTTTAAGAAGTGCCCTCAATTACTAACCAAATAATGTATTACAAATAACTAGTTATGAGGTTTTACAGTTGTTTAATAGGGAGTAATTGGCCCCAATTAAACTGACTAAACTAAGGCTTTTTAGATTACTAAAACAAATTAAACTTTTTAAAATGAGAATTTAGGTGATCTTAAAACTCTTCTAAAATGGATAATGAAACTTGCTAAGTTGTAATCTCCCTGGTTTTATTAGTTATATTAAGATAAATTAAGTGAGATTAAAAATCTTATTTGATTTATTTACCTTTGAAAATGAAGACCGTTTAAGGGTTACACATCCTCAGCCTTGGCGAGTGCGACCTCAATTAGTCAAGCCAGAAAGTCTTTAAAAGCTTTGTGCTTAGTGCTTCCAGCATGGAGCGAGGTGTTCATTAAGGTACCAAAATTCTCATAAAAAATCCAAAGTTGCACTAGTGAAAAAACGCTCAACAAGATGAAAACTGATCACATCTTTTTCAGAAAATCCAGTAGTTATTTTAAAACCAGTTTTTAAACAAGATTTGGTTTTGCGTAGTTTAACGTGCCACTCAAGCAGCTCGATACCATTTGGACTCTTTAAACAGCATTTAAGTCTATGGTGAGTATATAATGGTACATTTAATTTTATACCATTTTTAAAATAAGTTGTACAATGTTTAGTGTGACCCTTTTATGACAAGCATTGTTAAATGAATTCTTTCCCTGTTTACAACTATTTATGAAGGCCTTTTTAAATAAAAAAAACCCATGAAATTGTTAGCTCACACACACAAAATTTCTTTCAAAAGTTTATTTAGTATCAAGCAAGAGGAGACTTTGCTTAACACTACAGAACATTTCAAGACTTGAGTTACAAAAGAATACCACATTATTTGCACTTGTAATTGGCTTCCCTTTTTACGCATGTTGGCAAGAGAAAAAAAAACTAGCATATGGCTGAAAGTTCAAATAACTAAATTCTATGGAAACCTTTAAAATGAAAGGTGAGGCTTATGTTAAAAGAATAGATTAACATATTTAGTAAACCTATTTTTTGTTTAACACTAGTTAATCAAAGTTATTTTTTTTCCTTTTGATGACCTATTTTTTCATATACAGACTGGAAATAACAAAATTTTACATGTCTTTTTTTTTTGTTTGTTTCTGCCCATGTTGATGTTTCAACAAAGTAGTTTTAAGTTCCATCCATTCAGATTTTAAGCATTTTGATTTATTTAAAAAGGGATTGTTCATAGAAAAAAATTACTTTGAACAGTATACAGGACTGGTGGAGATTGGCTATTTCACAACATCAGACAGTACAATCAGTATCTGCCATATGGCTGGTCTCTGTAGACGCCCTTTGCTGTCCTCGCTGAAGGTGCCTTGTGTCTTGAGTTAGTCCACTCTTCTTGTCCTACAATCAGTAAGATGAATCACAATTAGATCGCTGCCACGAATCCCACAGGCTTCATTTTTCAGACTCTAACTTAGCCCTGAACCAAAGGTACATGTCATATTGAAAATATATACCCCTGGTGTACTGAAAAGAAAAACAAACAAGGAATTTACTTAAATAAATTACAAGCACAAGGAAAAATAATCATCTCACTCACAAAATTTGTCAGCATGAGAAGAAAAACGGTTCTTGTATCTGAAATGGCAACCAACTTTGCAAGGACTTTCCTTTTGGTTACTCATGTAACAACAGTTTACAAGTTCAAGTAGCAAAGAGAATTGCCTTTTGCTAAACATCAGGACATTTATGAGTGAAAAAGAGAACGGGAAAAGGATCACTCAGATGTCTTCCAACAGTAAAAACAAAGAAAAAACATAGATGAACACCTGTGAAGACAAAGGAGAAGAAAACTGGAGAGCAAAATGGGAAGGGGCAGACTGAGAAAGGGAAACATGATCTCACTTTTCAAAGGCGCTTTCATGGAAAGACTGAAGGAAGGTTGCATTGGGTTGAACTTCACTTCTCAATAACACTTCATGAATATGAAATAAATTTAACGACATAATGTCAGATTTCATTCATCATAATGCTAAATCCGTACTGGACAATGGTATTAATAACCAAGGACATTCTATCACCTTTATTTCCTGAAATTAAACACCTGTTCAGCCTGAAGATAACTTTTAATGAGTTATCTATAAGTCTTTGACATCAAACAGTTAACATCCCTGCTGCAACATACAGCAATTTCAAAGCCATGTGTCCACAGAGACCAATTTAAAAAGCTGTGAAGGAAAAATGCTTAAAATGACCTCTTCTTTTGATACAAAACATGCAATCAACGTCATTCCCTCAAGCTAACTTGCATCAATTTAAGTAGCCTGCATTCAGCAAACCAACATATTTCTCTTAAGTGTTTGTTACGGATAACCAAAAAAAAAAAAAAAAAAAAAATCCAAGGTGCAATCATCACAGCTTCGGGCAGGTGATACAACAAAATGCACTTCAAAAGGTTTAACACCGGAAAATGGTTTTTCAGTTCTGTTAAGAGAAATCTCCTAACATCCCTTAACCACAATCCTGATACACTTGCACCAGGTACCAGGGATTCATTGGAGCTTTGCAACTGATTGAAGCTTCACGTTCTCTGATCTCCTTGCCCTGCGGCAAAGGCTCTTCTTACTACTGTTATGTTGCTGCCGCCAATTCTTTTAATTAAACCTGTCATCCTTCTGCACAGTGAGACTTTGGACATCAAGTCCCCAGCATCTCTACCAGCTCCACTGAATTAAGAGAGTTTAGCTGCCATCCTGTAAAGCTTACAGACCCTGTATCTCCTCCTTGGTTCAGTGCTTTTGTAACCTTTATGAAATGACTCCCAGTGTAATTTTTTTCAGAGGGTTTGAGATTGGAAATGAATTAAAATATAAAGATGAAGGTGGGAGAATCACTTTAGAGCTGTAGTCTCAATTGCTTCATTTCCCTTCACTGTCAAGAAACAAAGACACTTCAAAAAGACCCAGCTATCAAGTGTCTGCAGTTTGAAAAACTACTCTGTGAGAAAATCAGCACACGACAATCAACCCAAACATAACACTGAAGTTCAGAATCTGGATTCATGCAATCTTCAGCAAGTCTTTAGTCCTCTTTAAATATTTAAATAATAAAGGAGCCTCTAAAAATAGCTAGATATGCACAAACGAATTGACAGGAAGCTGCTGTTTCAGAGTCCAAATGTCCTTATAAATTTCTCTTCCCATTAAGATCTTTAAGGTCTTTCTATGGCCATCTCTCCTCCCTCTCTTCGCATGCTCTGGCCAGTCACTCACCGTAGGAATCGTAAGTCTCCTCACTGAGTCCATGTCCGTAATCATAGTAATCAGCACCACTGCAGTGAACAAAACAAAACAAAGGACAAAATCATCTGGCTGCGAGTTTCAAGAGTATTCAATCAAGTACTGTAAAACTTAAAGACAACTAAAGAAGGGCAGGACTGAAAATTCAAAGAAAGTCCCACCGAGATCACAGAGTTCTAAAGCGGAAGTGTTAACTTTAGGATTATCAAAGGCCCCTTGTCTAGTTCCCTAATTTTAATACATAATAAAATATGTTTTGATATTTTAACCACAACGATCGGCCAACCAACACACGGTAAGTGCCTAAAAGTGCAGGAGGGAATACAAAGACAGGACCTGACCTGGGAAGACTGGGAGTCTGCAGAGAGGGAGGATGTGTTTGGACAATTCTAGCCCAGTATGCCAGGAGCTAGGGCTGGGCCTGTGCAAGGCACTGTGGGAGTGGGGGAGGAGGTAAACACTTCCTTTCCAATAGATGGGATGTTTACAGAAGGCAAAGACTTTATTTCTTCTTACACCGTCGTCTACCAGAGAACTTGGTGCTGTATGAATTGTGGGTGCTGTACCTTATAATACAGTAAAAACAAATGCCCAGATGAAATGTTTTCTTTCATCGGCACTGCTGCATCACCATCCAGAAACTGCCAGGAAAAGGAAAGGTGACTCAGCAGCCATGGCCACATGGGACAGGACAGCAGAGAAATAGATCTCTGCAATCTTGTCACAAGTCTGGTTACACGAGGCCAAGGATCTTTCCAAAGTACAGGCAAATCCATGTTCCAATGTACAACATCCTTGAGAGAGCATGAGGAAAGGGCCATCACTGACAGCAAGAGGGAAGAGTTATCACTGCCATTTTGCAGATGATGCAAAACAGCCTACAGATATACAATATATTTGAACTAGGAATAATTTTTTACAGGAACAGACTTGTGAAAAGTCTAGATCACTAAGCCATAACCATTCTGTGTATCTGAGAGTTTCCACGGACCCTCTCAGGCTTTCCTCTTTCCCACTTGACTTCATTTTGTAGGGAAACAACCATCCTGAATTTGTTATCTTAGACTGTCATGGAAAGAAACATCCCCATTCTCCCAATTTCATACAATAAAGAGGTTTCTAATCAACACGGAAAATGCTCCAGCTCAGATGTTTAACAGCTCAGGAAGTCACAGTCTGAGGAGCACAGACGCATGCTGTGAATGCCGACTGAACACCAGTCGCTGAGATCCCACATCACCCCCAGCCTCACAGAGTACAACTGCCATACCCATTTGACAGATACGGACACCGCAGACCGGAAGAGCTAAGAAGTCAGCCTAAATTGCATGGAGAATGGTATAGCTGAATCTCTTTGACTACACAGGCCAGACTTGTGGTCACACCCACACAGAGTTTTTCCCAACGTCTTCTTTCTCAGGAAAATGACACCAGAGACTAATCATCACATGACTACATCAATGACTACGGCACAGCATGGCCATTCCTATGAGAAGAGTGTAAGCAATGGAGCTATGTTTCTTTTTATCTCAAAATGTGGGCAGGAGTTTTTACATTTGCTACTCCTTCTGCTCTTAGAAGGCCCTTCTCTCCTCTTCTCCAGGCTACTTCCAACTCAAGTCCTTAACCTAAATGCCACTTCCAAAGAGAACTCTGCTAGTCTCCCTGAGTGAGGTTGGTTTCCCATGACAGCATGTCCTGGTTCTCACCCTTCTGGCCTGGAGGAGACCCTCACGTTACATATGTTAAGTGGGTATACAGAGAAGGGGCACCTCCATCACTCCAGTGTGTCACGAATGGCTTCTTGGAGCACGCAGTGCTTGCACAGTGTTCTGAAGGAACAGGAGGGCGAAGGTGAAGACAGGTGGAGAAGGAATGGACAGAGGCAATGGCAGCAAAGGTCTTCCAGGCAGAAGAAACAGTATATGCAAAGCAGAGGCAGGAAACAGGTTGAAAAATGTAGGTGTCTACAAGCAGTTCAAACAAATATAGTAAGTATTGATGAAAAATGCCTGCACCGGGCCAGGCGCGGTGGCTCACGCCTGTAATCCCTGCACTTTGGCAGGCTGAAGTCAGAAGATCGAGACCATCCTGGCCAACATGGTAAAACCCCGTCTCTACTAATTTTATATATATATATATATAAATATAAATTAGCTGGGCGTGGTGGCGCCTGTAGTCCCAGCTACTCAGGATGCTGAGGCAGGGGAATTGCTTGAACCCAGGAGGCGGAGGTTGCAGTGAGCTGAGATCATGCCACTGCACTCCAGCCTGGCGACAGAATGAAACCGCATCACAGAAAAATAAATAAATAAATAAAAGATAAATGCCTGGACCGGAATATTCCTTAGGATAAAATACTTCTTTTACACATAGAACATAGGCCCGACCTTGTTATCCTGGCTTAATCATACCCTTACAAGTTAATTAAATGCAGTGTAACATGGTGGTTGATTTGAGCTCTCTGTATAAAATCAGCTCTCTGAAATGTGCTGTGTTAAGCTCTGCTGGCTTAACACATTACAGATAGTCCCTACTACAGCTGACCTAATATACCAACTAGCAATGTGCAATTTTTCCACAGAGGTACATGTAGCTATAGAGTTTAAAAAAATGGTCTTCAAATTGAGGGCTGGCATTCCTAAAACAATTTAGAAGGAAAAGGAGTGTGAGAGGAATGCAGCTATTGCGAGCCACACCACTGCCCTACTGACAACTTCTCATGCGCACGAGCTCACCTAATCTAAAAAACTCTATGCTTTTATAGACGAGGCAGCTGAGGCCCAAGCTGAGCCATGTGCCCAGGGTCACATAACTTGTAAGTGGCAGCACCTACACTCAAAGCTCCGAACACTACCACTGCCATGTGCTGAACACAAATGCTACAGGTGGCTTTTGCTCACCACGGGTGGCCACCTTATCGGATTGGTTCCCACTTTGACTTGGCCTTTTGCTCTTCCAGAATTTCTCTTGTTTGCCCTCCCTCCGGCTTTAACGATCCTTTCTCATGCTCAGAAACAAGAGCCGGGCCCACATGGAACATGCTGCCACATGATCATAGTGATCTGGGACTGCCTTAGTCTCTCTCTGGTTTCCTTTCTGTAGTCCTAATTTTCCCTCACAGAATAATATACAGTTATGGTGAGAAGAGGAGGACTAACTGAAAAGAGAACAGATCAATTTTTATATTCAAAAAGATAATAAACCAGCAGAAACTAACAACAAAAGAAAAAAACACTGCTTTCCTGCTTAACTTATGATAGCTTTAAATATGAGAATGCTATTAAAGTATTAACAGAATATTTCTCTTGTCTTGAGAATTGAAATTGAGACTCAATTAAAGCTGTTGACAAAAATGTCTGTCAGCTGTCAGTCCAGGCCTGGGCCTCCACCCGCGGTGCCACCTGGGAGGGCGGCTTCCACGTGGGGGTCTTCCTGTGCATCTGCCAAATCAGGGGCTGGTCTAGATGCTGCTCAGGTCTCCTGGCAGCTCTTGACATCCTCCATGGCTCTTTCACAGCATCTCGCCCCACCGTAGTCAACATAATTTCTCATTTTGTTGAAAATAAATTGGCAAATGCTTCTCAGAAACTCAGCACTAAATTAAATGAACCTCAGTCTTTTTTCCAAGGGTCAGAAGTTAGATCATAATGGCTCCTTAGACAAATACAACCTTGATGTTCTTGAGAATTTTCTCTCTGTTGCACAGATAAATGAGTAACCTCACCATAACACGGAAGGGGATTTCCTTGACTGAGACAGTTCCCGATTGTTTAACTTGGAACTGTAAATGACAGGTCCTGTGACTAATAAAGAGAAGGGTTAACAACTCCTTTCTGACCAAACTAATCCTCCTTTATTAAATGAAGTGAGCAGTAATGAACATAAGCATAGACTGGAAATTTACTGTGAGGTGCTATAACATAGTTCAGCATAATAAAAATGAAGGTAGAGAATGTTTTTCAGTGCACGGAAGGTAAAAGGTAGCATGATTAGGTCCAGCAATGGTTTGGTGATAAGACAATCTTAGTTTTGACAAGCGAAAACTTTAAAACTGACACTTGCTATCATTTCACCCAGTTTCTGATTATTTATTGCAAGACTGTCATCAAGCTGAGGAGCTGGGAGCAGCTGGGTCCCATTCTCATACCCGTCAGTTCCGTCTGAATTGCTTTCGCAGCATTTCATTTCGTCTACCTCAAATGTCTATTAACCAAAGATGTGTCCTATTTCCCAAGGATAAACTAAAAACCCAACATATGGCAAAGGAGAAAAATAAAAATCTCTTCATTTATGGATACAACTTTTAATATTGATAACAGGCAAGAAAACACATTAGGCCAAACATGAGAATGGGCAAGAAACACATTAGGCCATCACTAGATCCCTTATATAGTCTCGATCTCTTCTTTGAAAGTGTCTTGCTCAATGAAAACTTGATTTACCTCTAATGACAATTCTTCCCCAGCAACTCTCTCCACTTTTTTCTTTAACTCCCACAGCGGAGATGTCACTGGGTGATGTGGGTTGATGTTTGTCCCCCTGCAAATCTCATACGGAAATGGAATCCCCCGCGTTGGAGGGTGTTGGAGGTGGGGCTTGGTGGGAGGTGACTGGATCATGGGGGCAGACCCCTCAAGAATGGTTTAGCACCATCCCCTTGGTGGTAAGTGAGTTCTTGCTCAGTTCACAAGATGTGGTTGTTGAAAAGCCTGTGGCGCCACCCGTTCTTTCTCTGCTCCCACTCTCACTTGGCCTTCTGCCATGAGTAACAGCTCCCTGAGGCCCTGTACAGCCTGCAGAACTGTAAGCCAATTAAACCTCTTTTCATTACAAATTACCCAGCCTCAGGTACGTCTTCACAGCAACTGCAAAAATAGCTGAATACAATGGGCCTAGAGGAAAGGAGAGTATGTTTCTTTTTTTGGCTAACCCCTCCCTCCCCTAAGGTACAGACACCTCTACCATTTCCAGACTATCATGCTTCACTCTTCTGAACAAACACCCAGCTTTCAATCTCTAAACAGCCTCACTGTCCTGAGTCCTGGTGATGTCAGCATATGGGAAGATGATCCTTCAAACACGAAGGCCTCTCAACTTTCTGGCTCCTCTTGTCCACTGACCCGGCCTCCTTTAGCCATCCCCTCCGCGTCACACTCTAGGATCTTGCCATTAGCAATCACTTCCGTCTTCAACTTCATATATCCCACTCTCTATGATTTCCTCTCTTTTAGTTTCTAGGTTTATACCAATTAGCCTTTCAACTTCATTGCAATCATCACCATTATTCCTCTTAAGCTTTTTATCCCTTATCAAGTTAACCATTGAACTTCAAGTTGCTAAATTCAATGGTCAGTGCTCATCCACATGTTATGTGACCGATCGGTAACTATCTGATATAGCTGATCACTACACCTCTTCCTTGATAAACTTTCTTCAGTTTGCTCCCAGGATGTTATACTTCCTGGTTTGCTTCCTACCTCACTAGCTATTCTTTTTTTTTTCGAGACAGAGTCTCGCTCTCTTACTCTGTTCCAGGCTGGAGTGCAGTGGCGCGCTCTTGGCTCACTGCAACCTCTGCCTCCCGGGTGCAAGCGATTCTCCTGCCTCAGCCGTCTGAGTAGTTGGGACTACAGGCACGTGCCACCACGCCCAGCTAATTTTTGTATTTTTAGTAGAGACAGGGGTTTCACCATGTTGGCCAGGATGGTCTTGATTTCCTGACCTCGTGATGTGCCTGCCTGGGCCTCCCAAAGTGCTGGGATTACAGGCGTGAGCCATGGCACCCGGCTAGCCATCTACTAACTTCTAAATTCCCAACTCTATAACTGAACGCTATGTCTTCCTATCCATCTAAGATTTAGTCACTTATTTTATAATCATCTTCTATTCTGTGAGCTGTTTACTCAAGGTGTTAGTTTTCCTGTTTGTTAGTTTGTTGCGTATGATGTTTCTTAAATGCTTTGTAAATTTTAGATATGTGTTAGTTTTTGCTTTTGAGGTTCTCAGTTTGCCTGTCTGTAAAAGCTACCCCGTATTTAAAATAGGCTTCTTCTGGTGGCTATGGAGAAGGACACAATACACCATTGGGTGGGATGTGCCAGTAAGGTATGCTTTGTCTCTGGGGGCTCCTGGGTCCCCCAGAGGGTGGGACTACCCGAGGTTTGGCCTCACATTGTCACAGCTTTACTTGGGGATCCAAGACCATTACCCTGCACTCAGAACCACTGAGTGGGAGGCAGAGCAGACCAGCCTTGCTGTTTCAGAGGCAGCTCTTCAATCAGTTATGAGAAAACCCTGAGCCTCTTTCTATCCTTTATAGCCATTGGTGTGGTTTGGTTAAATCTTCCCTAAGCCACTCTACCATTCCAGCAGCCTTCTCTTGAATGGGGTTTTGTCCGATTGTGTTTTTTCAGAGGTTTGGTTTCATCTACTTTCTCTTTCTCAGGAATCTTTCAAAACTTGTTTCTGTCACTTCATGGGATTTTAAAAAGGAGGGGTGGGGTGGACCAGGTATAGGCACTTAGTCCATCTTCTTGATTCAACTGTTTTTTAAAAGTCCTTTTTAGTTTACAATGCACTTAGATAATCTTTTAATTCTCAAAACATATTATTTGAGGTAGACATATTATTTAATTTTACAGGTAAGAAAACTGAGACAGAAGACAGGAATGACACCTCATTCATATTTGTTCTGGACAGTGCTGACACCTAGCACGTAGCAGCATTCCAGAAGAGATCCATGAATGACTCATACAAACACTGGGACTGCAAACTTTGTCCATGTCTCAATGACTCATCTGTAATAATAATGTTTTGTTGTCATGTCTGTGACAATCGGGGGGGTGGGCGAAGGGGTAGTAAATTCCTTCGGAAGTCACATTACTAAGTTCTGCACTATTTAAATTTAATGCAAAAATTTTTCTTGATTATTTTGCCCCATTCCTTTAAGGAAAATCTTATCTGTAATTGTTATGATAAAATTTAAGACTTTAGCTAACACCTACTAAATGCTTATTATGAGATAGGAAAAATGGAAAGACTCATGCATAATCCACTTAATTGCTCTAGACTGACCTAGTTTAGTATTTCCTTTCTATTTAGGAGACTTTAATTCTTCTACTAACCATTAGGAATTTTTATAAGTAAAGCAAAATAAAAGAAAAGTAATATTTAAAATAAAATTTGGGACTACTCTTGTTTTCACATTGTCATACATAACTGAAGATTTGAAATTACTTTAAGATAAATGACTAAAAAATTTCCAGTCTGCTTTCAATAAGAGCCTTACTTATCCAATAGTTCTTTTATAACATTTAACAGTATTTCCCCAGGAAGGTATTGAATAATATGCTCCAGAATTAGGCTGTATAAGTTGGGTGGAAAAAGGAGTTACGGCCAAAGTCCAGTCACCTGACCACAACTTTGCTGAATTTTGGCTTTTCCTTGGTCTTTGTTCACTAGTGCTCCCACTGGGGCAATGCCACTGCTATGGCTACTGTCATTTAATCTGGGAAAAGAGACGGCAGTAACTTCATTCTCGTCTTGTTTTGTTACATGTGTTCAGAGTAAATACATTACTGTTAGCCTGTTCCTCTTACCCTGAGAATTCTGAGGCCAGACGGCGCCAGTTCTGACGAGTGAGGCAGAAGCTCAGCCCGTCTGTGTGGGCGTCCCTGGCAGGCACAGACGGCTGTCCATGGGACCAGAGGCAATGATGCTATTTCTGCCTTCAAGGGGCTTACAATGTGAGGACGATTCCCTTGATGGGAAGGCTGCATGAGGTGTCAAATGTTTCAGACAGTTTGCTTTATTCTTCTCTTGCTGCTGGATCCATCATGAGTCCACCTCTCCCACAGCATTACTGCATCTTACTTTTCAAAATAGCCTAGGGTAGTGGTTTCTAAAGTGTGACCCATGAACTCTTTCAGGGTTTCATCAAGTCAGAATGTTTTCAGAATAACACTAAGATGTTCTTGTCTTTTTCACTGTACCGAACTTTTATGTGGTGGGTAAAATTGTTGCTGGCTGACCAAAAGTCAAGGCAGGGGCACCAAGGTGCATGAGAATTCTTTTTCTTTAAGGCATTTTCACTTAAGAATGTCCTTGATGAAGTAAACATTTACTAATTTTATTAAATCTCAACTATTAAAGACACATCTTAACTTCTCTATGATGGGAAAAGTGCTCTTGAAAGCAATTCTGGGGCACACTGAAGTACAAGGGTGATCTCAAGGAAAAGCACCTGAGGCCATTCCTTACATTGTGAGGTCAACTAGCTGCCTTTTCCATAATAAACATCATTGTTACCTGAAATAACTCACAGCAATGAACTAGGCTTACTCAGATTTGGGTATTTGGTTCACATTTTCAACTGTCACCTTAAGTAAACAACCAACAGTATTGGTCACCAATGAGAGAATTTGAGCTTTCCAGTAAAAACTACAATTTTGGAAAACCAGTATTTGCTACTGTAAACTGATGGCAAAGTCAATACTTATCTCTGTTGAGATCAGTGGTGATGACTGTTTTGATATCACCTAACGAAATGTATCACAGCACTGTGAAGATACACATAACTTAGTGAAGTGACATTTTTCAAATGATCCATGCATGATGCCAAAAAACCCATCAAGTGTATGGCAGACCAAGATATTTTAATGTAACAGAGTATGAAAAGATTACTGGTATGGTTTTAAAGTCTACATTACAACTATTCTTTAAGAAACTACTACCTGCTGGGCTGGGCACGGTGGCTCACGCCTGTAATCCCAGCACTTTGGGAGACCGAGGCAGGTGGATCACCTGAGGTTGGGAGTTGGAGACCAGTGTGGCTAACGTGGTGAAGCCCCATCTCTACTAAAAATACAAAATTAGCCAGGCATGGTGGTGCACGCCTGTAATCCCAGCTACTCAGGAGGCTGAGGAAAGAGCATCACTTGAACCCAGGAGGCAGAGGTTGTGGTGAGCCGAGGTCGCGCCATTGCACTCCAGCCTGGGCAATGAGCGAGACTCCGTCTCAAAAACAAACAAACAAGCAAACAAACAAACAAACAAACAAACCCTACCACCTGCCAAGTTTTGATGTACTATCAAAGAGGAATATCGACTATTATTTGAAAAGGCTACTTTCCCCTTTCTAGTTACATATCTGTTGTTCCAACTACTTCAATCACAACAACGTATCACATCAGAAGGAATGCAGAAGCATAAATGAGAAGCCACAATTTGTACCATTTTTTTAAGGAAATAGAGATTTTTCATAAAAATAGATTATATTTACAAGCAATGGGTTGTCACATTTAATGATTGATACATATTTTTAAATGTTTCTGTTTTAATTTCTAATGTAATAAATATTAATATATATAAACCACATACACTAAGGCATGTTGTGGCTCTCAGTAATTTTTTTCCCCACACCACACCAATGTACTTCACTAGTTTTTAAGAGTATGAAGTATACAGGGATTGTGAGATCAAAAACTTTCAGAACCACTGTCCTAAGACACATGGCTTCAGTAAATTTTAGGAGGCCGGCAGAGTGAGCATTACGCTTGCCTGAAGAATGATTCTTTTATTTGGAAAACTGTCTCCTTGTCCAGCAGTAATGAGGGAGGAAGTATTCACTAACTAGTTAGCCAGAGGACAGAGCCCGATGTCACAAATGCTTAGTCTCAGATCTCACATAATACCATGACTACAAAGCTCCATCTTCTGGGGCAGACAGCAAAAAGTCAGAGAAACTAGGATGTCACATCAGCAATGCAAATATAGAGATCACCCTCAAATCCTTACAAACAGTTTTAACATGGGAATAGCTTCAGTTCCCTAACTAGCATGTTTTATCTACTAATGCCAACCATGTAAGAAAAGAGAAACTAACTTAAGTTTCAAATAAATAATTTTCTTTAGGAATTAAAAATCACATTCACTTGCCAGTAATTGGAATATTTAAATAATTTTCCATTGAAAATGCCAAACCAAATTTATAGTTTAATCAGAGAATCCCTCTCTAAGAGAAAGGTTCAGCAATCCTATCAGCCTACAAAAATTGAAGGTCTGGCTTTCTAACTTATAGAGCTTTCAGAGTTGATATTGTGAACCTGACTGTTAGACGTTTCACTGCTCAGGAGAACATCCATCACAGTGCTGACAGGGGAGGGAAAACAAGGGCAAACTTAAAAAATAATTTCACCACGTTTCTCAAGCTATAAAATGTGATTTGGGAAAAACAGTGGGAAGTAGGACTTAAAATAATTTGAGGAATCATTCCTGCTCCCCATTTAATTAAGAGTTAACAAAAAACCCCAGTTTACAATAGAGTCCTATTTTAAGAAATGGGTTGATATCAAGTGCATACACATGTAACTGAGTCAGCAACTGACAGGGGTTGAGGGGAGGGAGGAATGACTGGGCAGAGCACAGAGGATGTCCAGGGCAGTGAAAGTACTCTGTGTGATACTCTAATGGTGGACACATGACATCATACATTTGTGTTAACCCAGAGAATCTACAACACCAACAGTGAACCCTCATGTCAACTAAGGACTTTGGGTGATGATCATGTGTCAGTGTAGGTTCACTGATTGTAACAAACATACCACTTTGGTGGCAGATGTGGATAATGGGGAGGTTGTGCAAGTGTAGAGGCAGGATGTCTATGGGAAATCTTGCCTTCCTCTCAATTTTGCTGTGAATCTAGGACTGTGGTAAAAATAAAATCTCTAAAAAAATCATAACTGAAAATTTATTCCCCAAGGACAAAACAGAATTTTAAAATGATAGCTGAGAAAACAGATCCTTTCCTCTTATAAATTAGCAATTTAAAAAACAATGAAACTGGTTTTATTTAAATATTTAATAGTATTTCGTAAAACAGAGACGCTATTTCGTAAAACAGAGACTATTAAAATCTGAACCTTATTGTGGCATTAAAATGAGCTTATATTTCTATACGTTCTACAAGGAAAGTAGACTCACCTGACTTATTAAGTCTTGCCATTGCTCTAAAAGAAAGTTATCCATTTTACCCTTGCATTTGTATGCAAACTGGGGTGCACAGCACTAAAGCCTTGTTGTCAGGTGTCTCTATACCACCCAGTGGGAGGTGAGGGCATGAACACCTCACTGTGCAGGAG
Organism: Colobus angolensis palliatus; assembly: GCF_000951035.1. Lineage (NCBI taxonomy): Eukaryota > Metazoa > Chordata > Mammalia > Primates > Cercopithecidae > Colobus > Colobus angolensis. Next base: position 9,647,078 of record NW_012114821.1, read on the forward strand.
AGACAGCAACTGCTCTAGTGAGACCAGGCCAAGTCCTGGTTCTGCCACTTACCAACTTCAGCAGTAGCCATGCACGAAATCAAATAACACGAGACAATCATATCATGCATGCATCGATTCATTCATGCATGGATTCAAGTTATTTAAAACATTTAAGAAACAACACAAATGCATTACTTTCATGAAGCTGTCTTTAGTGGGAAAGACAGGCAACAAACAATTTATATATATGTATAAATAATATGTCACATGATCAGATGTGCGACTCAGAGTAAGAAGAGCAGCTAAGAGATTGGAAGAACTGAACTAAGATTGTTATTTTATGGTGTAGTCAGAGAACTCTCTCTAATAAGGTATCTATCCTCTGAGCTGAGATTTGAAGGAATTGGAGGAGATATGCAGGTATTATCTGGGGGCACAGTACTGTGGGCAGAGGGACTATCAAATGTCAAAGTCCTTCAGGGGACACATTCTTGGTACAGCTGAGGGCTAGAAAGGAAGGCAGTGCACATGGAGCAGAGAGGACAACGGAGTGGGCCACAGAATCAGTAAGAAGGCAGGTGGACCATGTAGGGTCATGCAGGCCACTGAGAGGCTTTCACTTCTTATATGTGTGTTTTTAAAATCCTGGTTGAGTGAAATGGGAAATTTTTCTTGGTTCCAAGAAAAAACCAGAATTGTCATTTACAAAGAAAGGGAAGAGGATAGCAGCAACAGCTTTCAGGGCATGGAGAGATCAGGAATTCGATTTGGGACACGTTAGGTTTGAGAGACCCCCCTCTGGAGAGGAGGCTGCTGGAAAGAGAATCCAGGGATCAGAAGACACGTCTGACCTGCAGACACAAATCTGGGAGTCATCATCATTGCTCTTGGTTGTTAGAACCATGAGACAGTGAGACCACTGAGAAGAGAGCGAATGAAGAAGAGGTCAAAGGAGTGAGTCCCCTTGACTCCAGAATGCAGAGGGCAAGAGGAGGAGGGTCTAGCAAGAGATGGAGAACACCCAGCCAGAGAGAGAGGAGCCCAGAGGCTCCGAGATGGTGAGGGCCTAAGACTCTTCAGAAGGAAGGACGGATCCCTCATCAAGTGTGGCAAAGGTGCTCAGAGGAGGTCACTGAGGATCTGAACAGAGTTGTTTCAGTAGCAGGGTGGGGATCAAAAGATCAAGTTCAGAGAAAGTGAAAGAAGATCAAGTGAAGACAGCCAGTTGAGACAACTCTTTCACACTTTGGCATTGGGTTTTGTAGAGAAGTGTGTGCCCATGTGTATCCATAAACAAACAAGCACCGCGTAATGATGTTTCAGTCAATGCCAGACCATATATATCAGGACAGTCCCTTCAGATTATAATGGAGCTGAAATATTTCTATCGCTGTAGCCGTGGTAGCATCATAATGCAATGTATTACTTGTGTTGGTGACAGTGGTGTAAACAAATCTATTGTGCTGCCAGTCATATAAAAGTCTAGCACATACAATTATGTACAGTGCATCATACTTGAAAATAAAATTAAAGGACTATGCCAGTGGTTTTCTATTTACCATATTACACTTTTTATCGTTACTTTAGAGTATATTCCTTCTACTTATTAAAAGAAAAAAATATAACTTCTGGTTACCTCCTGAAGGACCTGCCTGAGGCTGTTCTAGCTATCTCTACTTGATCTGTAAAACAGCCGCGGGCAGGTCCTTCAGGAGGTAACCAGAAGAAGGTACTCTTATCCTAGGAGATGACAGCTTCATGCATGTTACTGTCCCTAAAGATCTTCCAGAGGCACAAGATGTGGAGGTGGAAGACAAGGATGTAGATGATCCCGACACTGTGTAGTGTGTGTCTGTCTTAGTTTTTAACAAAAATGTTTAAAAAGTTAAAAAAAATTAGTTTAAAAACAGAAAAAGCTTATGAAATAAGGATATATTTTTGCACAGTTGTACAATATGTTTATGTTTTAAGCTAAGTGTTACAAAAGAGCTAAAAAGTTAAAAAAATAAAGTTTATAAAGTAAAAAAGTTAGTATAGTAAGCTGTTAATTTATTATGGAAGAAAAATACTTTTTTTTTTTTTTTTTTTGGGATGGAGTCTCGCTCTGTTGCCCAGGCTGGAGTGCAGTGTCACGATCTTGGCTCACCGCAACCTCCACCTCCCCAGTTCAAGCAATTCCCCTACCTCAGCCTCCTGAATAGCTGAAAGTACAGGTACACGCCACCACACTTGGCAAATTTTTTTGTATTTTTAGTAGAGATGGGGTTTCACCATGTTGGCCAGACTGGTCTTGAACTCCTGACCTCAGGCAATCCGCCCGCCCGCCTTGGCCTCCCAAAGTGCTGGGATTACAGGCGTGAGCCACCGCACCCAGCCGAGAAACGCTTTTTAATACATGCAGTGTAGCCTATGCATACAATGTCTATGAAGTCTACAATAGCGCCCAGCAATGTCCCAGGCCTTCCCAGTCACTCACCACCCACTCACTGACTCACCCATGGCAACTTCCAGTCCTTCAAGCTCCAGTCATGGTAAGTGCCTTATACAGGTGTACCATCTTTTTGTATACCATATTTTTACTGTATCTTTTCTACGTTTAGACAGGTTTAGATACACAGATACTGAGCACCGTTGCCACTGCCCACAGTATTCAGTGCAATGACATGCTGTCCCGGTCTGTAGCCTAGAAGCAAGAGGCTGTATCATTCAGCCTAGGTGTGCATTAGGCTATCCCATCTGGGTAGTAAGCCACTTTATGATGTTCCCCCAATGATGAAATTACCTAAGGATGCATTTCTCAGAATGTATCCCTATTGTTAAGCAACACATCTGTATACATACATACATACATACATACATACATATATTAAACTTTGTAACTCATTGCGGGTAGATATTACCCGATTTCACAAAACAGAAAAAAAAGCAGGTTTGGTAAATTAAGAAACTTACTTAAAATCACATAGCTGGTTAAGTGGTGAAGCCAGGATTAGAACAAAGGTCTGTATAAATACAACAATGCCCTTCTTAATTTCTCTGACACCAAGGTTTTATGTTATCAAAATTAGCAATATTACACTACCCAGATAATCCGCAGGGAGTCAGTCTGCTGAAACCCAGACCACCACAGGAATTCCAGACCCAAGGGCTCCTTCCTCAGGAAAGCACAGGCATTGATGCTCCATAAAGCTCAGGTGGGACTCCACAGGCAATTACTTGTTCCAGGTTCTCTCCCAGGAGGTTTTCTAGCCTTCCTACCAGACATTCCTTACTCCCTCCCTGTCCCCAGGCATGTCGCTGTAAATGCTGGTGGCTTGTCTCTCATCTCTTCGCTCCCATCATAAACCATCCACTAACAGGGTCCAGCAGCAGAATGTTTCCCCTCCGGAGGTGTTTCTGCCCATTGTCTTGGCCTTTTCCGTAATCTTCCAGAAGTTACTATCTGGGTGGAGTCTGCTGCCATGAAATAGTCAGAAGCCTGACAGGAGTTACTGAGTACACTGGGGTTAGAGCATTTGCTTTCCTATCAGGTGAAGTATTCAAGCTCAGACATAGAACGTGGGTTCCAACAGTCCTACAGTAGTCTAGATGTCCCAATCGATAACTTCAGTATTTCTTTGCACCTCAATCCAATGCCTCTCCATCTCACATTCTAGCTATTTCACTGGCTGCTATAGGATCAACTACGATTGTATATGAAAGCATTTTATGAAGAAAGTCCATTATTATTAGGGAGACCTCGCATGCAGTAATGATTAAGAGCCCAGAGAATGGATTAAAGGCTCTCTGAGTTTTGAATCCTTTTCTTCCACTTAGAAGCAGGGTAAGATTGGACAGGCAGCTAAATCTTTTGAGTTCCAGCTTCTAAAGTGTTTCAGACATAAAAGGTGCTCAATAAAGACATTGATAGAAGGAATGAATGAATGAAGGAATCTGGCTTATACTTTCTGCTCAACAAGTGTCTGCTGTAGCTGTCTTACAGCCAGGCTGATAATGAATGAGTAATAATTAAATGAGTTCACCTACACAAAACACTAGTCACTGGCCTGCCATTTAGTCAGTACAAAATAAATGGTGACTATTATCCTTAACCCTATTGTAATTAAGTTTGCAAAAACTCAGATATAACAATGACTCTGTCAAATAAAAGGATTTCAAATGCTAACACAGGTTTGCCAGAGAATTGGAGACACGAACTTTGTCTTTTACAGCTGCTCCTTTCCCTTTTCTACTGTGAAATACTTCTAAACTTTATCTCCACTACAAAGTGCAGGAACTTACTGGTACTTGGCTGAATCAAAGGGAAGAAACCGACCTTCAGAGGTCATGTGGTCCATCTACTGGCCTTCAGGCTAAACTGTCTTAATCATCTGAGAGAAATGATTATCTCTCCACTTTCAAAGACTTCTAGGGATGAAACCTGAATAACCTGTCACAGTAATACCCTCAAACAGGTCTGCCAGAAAGTTCTTGCTTTGTGTTTAACCTTAATCTCTCATGAGACACTCAGAATCCTTTTTCTCTTATTTTATTCTCCACAAAGCTTGAGTACCACCTTCTGTGTAAGAAGACTCAGGAAGATAGATTACTCAGAGCAAGCAACAAGGAAGCGTGTGCCCTGGAAGTTTCTGGCAAGACTGATTTAGAGATGGACCTATTGCAACTACTACTATCTGACGCTAGGTGATGGCCATGTGGAGACAATGAGTTCACAGTCACACGAGACACAAAGACATGCAAATAAAATTTAACATCACACTAACAATAGATATCACTTACGAAATACCTATTATAAGCCATGTATTTAACAAAATTTATCTTTCATCTTTAAAATAAAGTTGCAATAAAGCTGTTATGTCTATTTCATAAATTTAGGTTTAAAAACAACACTTTTCTGCCATTTAAGAAAACAAGCTCTCACCACGTCTACTGTGTTTTGTGAAATAGTCTTAATATGAATTTAGGAGGTTCAGAGACCATCTTTTTCATTCAACATCTGTTCAGCAGATATTTACAGAGCACCCACTATGTGCTGGGCCTTGGAATGCAGCAGCAAACAAGATTCGGCCTTTGTGATAAACCATGTTGAGTCTAGTGCACAAGTGAGACAAGTGTCAACAGGGAAATGGAACACGATGATACCGAGAAACCCAGAGTTCTGCAGGAACACGGAGGTGGGACACCTGAACCAGTTTTGGGGGACATGGGAAGATTCCTGAAAGAAGAAATGCCTCAACTGACAACTAAGAGAAAAGCCAGACAAAGATGAAGAAAAAAATCATTCTAAGCAGAACAACAGCATTCATTCTGGGTTAGTAATAAAAAGCAGCTAATCAGAGCCATAAAGTTTAGACACTCTCTAAGTCACATGGCTAGAAATGCATGAAATCAGGATAGAAGTCTAGTTACTCTGAAAGCCAAGTGTAGATTTTTTTCAACACCACCTGCTTTTCACTACCATCTAATTTAACTGTCAATCAGTACATTCTCAGAATAATATGAGATATGTTTGGGTACTTTCAAAAAAATTCACATAATTCAGAATCAAAAGGAGATGACGAGAGGTAAGATAACTGATAATCAACATCTAAGAGAAAAAGCCAGAGAAACTTTGGGGGTGCTGGAAAAGTTCTCCTCATGGTTACGTGGGTGTATACATATGTTAACTTGCACTGAACTATTTCTTTTCAGATAAATAAAAATTTATGCTCTTTGCTGTATGTACATTATATCTCAGTAAAAGGAAAAAATCTAAAAGAAAAATCCCTAATTTATATGTTAGAAGAACCAAGAGGCATTTATTGTTGTTGCCTGTTTAACATGCATCTTCACCTTCTTTCTTACCAACAGATCCCTTATAATGCTAGGGATTGGGCACTAGTGATAACATATCAGTCCTTTTGCAGATGAAGCAGTCAATGAGATAGAAGCAAAATGTATGGAGTGAAGCTTCTAGGAAATTTCCTAACAGAAGACCAACGCACCTAGGAGGCATGGCTTTCCACTCTTCCCCCTGCTTCCTGACTGAACCTCAACTTGGCAGCTGTTAGTATAATAGCCACTGTGAATGAGAAGAGCCTTGGGATAGAAGCCAGGGTGAAGGAGTGTGGAAGAGAAGGGCAGAAGCAGACTGGATTCTTAGAAACTACAGAAAGCTGTCACATGAGCTTGGAGCTGATTAGATCCTTGCATCAGAGAAAAATAAAACATCTAATTTGATTGAATTTATGATTAATTCATAGTTTAACCCAGCCCTAAAAGATAGAGCAATGCATTTGGAAATAAGGTGTGTGAGTATCCCTGTATTTTTCTGATACACAGATAGCTAACCTTATTTTCGTATTTTAACAGAAACAGCAATGTCCTGCTACTCTTCCTAGGACAAAGTTGCTTAAAAGGTTGCAGATGGTTCTACAGAATTGAAAAAAAATTATGAATTTTTATTAGATTCCAAGAAAAAGGAGACAAGGAGAATAATGTTTGCCTTATGAGAACTGCCTCAGTTCCCACTGTGCCTCTTTCCTCCTCCAGCACACCCAAGTCCACCGTTCCGGGAAGCCTCAGCAGTGCCCGGGCGTGCAGCTCACAGAGCATGTGCTGACGTCCGTGTGCGAGGTCTGTGCAATGCCATATTTACTTTTATAGACTCAGGTTTTCATTTTCAAGCAGGTTTCTCCATCTTACTGCAATCATTTTAGAAGATGCCATAGAAGAGTTAACCAGGCTTTGAAGCCAAACAAACACGTATCAGAAATTAGGCTTCAGCATTTACTCTCTGTCAGCTTAAAATTCATTCAATTTCTCATCTGTAAAAGTTAAAAAAAATCTTTCATAAGACTGTTGTAAAGTTTAAATGAAATAATGTGTTATATACACATATGAAGGGCAGTTGTTGTTAATGATATTAAAGCAGAAGTCCTTTTTAAATGAGTAATTTTCCTCAGAGTCCTTACTTTTGTGGTCATACAATCTATTCAGCAAACACTCATTGTTGCCTAAAAAGTAAGGAACTGGGAACCGGAGCTGGGTGCGGGCAGTGGACAGGGTTCTGTCGAGAGTCAAAGATGGCGGCGAACGTGTACTCAACGTCAGTGACCAGTGATAACCTAAGGCGACATCACATACTGGTCTGGATCAATTAGTCTCTGCAGTTGAAGAGTTGTGCTCAGGGGCTGCCTAGTGTTAGTTTATGGACATGCTGTTCCCTGGCTCCACTGCCTTGAAGAAAGTGAAATTCTAAGCTAAGCTAGAACATGGATGCATCCAGAACTTCAAAATACTACAAGTAGGTTTTAAGAGGATGGGTGTTGACAAAATAATTCCTGTGGACAAATTAGTAAAAGGAAAGTTTCAGGAAAATTTTGAATTTGTTTAGCGGTTCAAGAAGTTTTTTGATGCAAACTACGGTGGAAAAAGACTATGATCCTGTGGCTGCCAGACAAGGTCAAGAAATTGCAGTGGCTCCCTCTCTCATTGCTCCAGCTCTGAATAAACCCAAGAAACCTCTCAGTTCTAGCAGTGCAGCTCCCCAGAGGCCCATCTCAACACACTGAACTGCTGCAGCTCCTAAGGCTGGCCCTGGCGTGGTGTGAAAGAACCCCGGTGTGCGCAACGGGGACGACAGGCAGCTGAGTTGATGCAGCAGTCAACGTATTGAAAATTACTGTTGAAGACTTGGAGAAAGGGAGGGATTTCTACTTTGGAAAGCTATGGAACATTGAATTGATTTGCCAGGAGAACGAGGGGGAAAACGACCCTGTATTGCAGAGGACTGCAGACATTCCGTATGCCACAGATGAAGGCTTTGTGGTATCTGATGAAGGAGGCCCACAGGAGGAGCAAGAAGAGTATTAACAGCCTGGACCAGCAGAGCAACATCTGAATTCTTCACTTCAAATCATGTGCTTAACTGTAAAATACTCCCTTTTATTATCCTTAGAGGACTCGCTGGTTTCTTTTCATAAGCAAAAAGTGCCTCTTCTTAGAGTGAACTTTGCAGATATTTCACTCCTTTTCCAATAAGTTTGAATTAGGAGCTTTTACTTTGTAGCAGAGCAGTACTAACGTCTAGTTGGTTCACCTGGGACACAAAGAGGCTGACCGTGGGGCTCACTGTGCGGATGCGGGTCACACTGAGTACTGGAGAAGGTGTTGTGTAATATGCTGAGGCGGCGACCTCAGTAGAGAAATGGAAAGGCTCAATTGAATTTTAAGCTAATGTGAAATCAGAGAATGCTGTAATAAATAAATGCCTTAAGAGTATTTAAAATATATTTCTGTGTTTCAAAATATAAAATATAACATGACAGGAGATACTGTGTTTGACACTGTGTTTGGGAAGGAAGGGCCAGACCTTGGAACCTTTGGAACCTGCTGTCACAGGTCTTATAGGGCTGCTTGAAGCCTCATAGGCCTAGGCTTTGGTCTAAAATGAATATTTAAAAAGTTGTCCTGTAAAGTCATTTGGTGTCATTGCTCAACTGTGTCCTTGCTAAAAAGCAAGAGGCATTGTTTCCTGGATAATAGAGGATGTGTTTCAGCTCTGAGATGTTCGAGTTGAAGAGCTTGGTTTTCATTAAGCATTTCTCTGTTTTTCCAGTTATCCCCAAAATTTCTATGTATTATGGTTTTGGGGAAGTGAGGTGTGCCCAGATTTTCAATCTAACAACTACTTTTGGGGACTTGCCCACATCTCTGGGATGTGAATGGGGATTGTATCCCATTTTACTGTCTTTTAGGTTTATATTGATCACGTTTCTCTTCTCTGCTCCCCTGGCTCACTGGGGACTCCTCTTTGGCTCCTTGAAGTTTGCTGCTTAGAGCTGGAAGTGAAGCAGGCAGGTGACCATGCTGCAATTCTTTCTGGACCTCTGGCAAAGGGAGTGATCAGTGAAAGCCATCGTTACCTTGGGATCTGCAAGGCTAGGGTATTTTTGGTATCTGCTGTCCAAGGGCTCTCCACCGTAATCTGAATACTCTGCCAGTGCACTAGTTTCTTTGGAGATAAAATGTATTGGTGTGTGGCTAAATGTTAATTTTCTTTTGCAGAAAATATAATATCGTGTCTAAATTAATTACTAATATTTAAAATATTTCATTCCTTAACTCTCCCTCATTTGCAGGATTCTGGAAAATGTGTCTCACCCACTACTGAGATTGTTCAGCCCCTGATGTATTTGTATTGATTAGTTTCTGGTGGTAGCTCGTCCTAAAATGTGTGTAGAAAGCAAGTGTTGTATGATAAAATTGTTGTGTAGTTCGTGCTGTGTGGAGTTCAGAGGAAATCCAGATTCAGTGATCAACAATGCCAGAAAATGTGTGTAGAAAGCAAGTGTTCTATGATAAAATTGTGTAGTGCGTGCTGTGTGGAGTTCAGAGGAAACCCAGATTCAGTGATCAACAATGGTGTAGAAAGCAAGTGTTCTATGATAAAATTGTGTAGTGCGTGCTGTGTGGAGTTCAGAGGAAACCCAGATTCAGTGATCAACAATGCCAGAAAAAGCGAGTAACTAGCCATGGTTCAAACGACGGTGGTGTTGTTTCTCTTTTGTGGCCTTTTAGACTTTTGTTGCCCTGAAATTCCATTTTATTGGGAACCCATTTTCCACTTGGTCTTTCTTGACAAGGTTTTTTTTTCACTTTAAACAGTTTCTAAATCAAATTCTATATTTCAAGAGTAAAAAATAAAAATAAAAAAAGTAAGGAACTTAGGTGACACAACCCTAAAAAAATACCAACAACTAACAGTTTCCTTTTGTTTGCTCAGTACTCTGCACTTCATAATTTTATTTGACTTTCAGGAAGGTGAACATTAATTTGCCTACTCACTTTATTAGTTAAGCATAAGGTTTACTGTGTGGCTCACTCGAGGTCACACAATAAATGACAGTCAGGATTCAAATTCGGACATGTCTTTTGACTCAAGCTTCAGTATTTTTACTGTAGCTTGTTAGTTAATTTCAAACTTCAATTAATTTCTCAGAAACACTAACAAGAAAACTAAGATTTCTTACGAAGAGACACAAGGGAACAGATCCTTATCACTTATTTTTTTCTGGCAAAGGATGACTTGCAAAATACTATCAATTATAGATACTGTCACTAGACATCACGAGTAATTTTAATGACAATTCTTTGCATGAAGTATTGAAACTACTTATCAGAATTTCCATGGAACCTAACATCGAGAAACCAGGTTGAAATACTGGGGACGTGTAAGAAGAAGAACTGTTACCACAGACTGAGGTTCCGGGGAATGCCTGGAGAGTAGAAAAGGGGTCAGAGATTGGCTACCAAGTGACAGGGAGGCTGGGAAGGCTCAGCCTGTGAAATATGTGCTTAGAAGTTCACGCAAATGAAATATGTGCTTAGAAGTTCAAAAAATATACAACAACTTTGGTGAAAGACCAAGATCAAGGTTGGGTTCCTTAAGCCTATTTTTTTTTGTATTTCTGTTTTTGATTCCCCAAGTCCAACTACACTGGGAGTCAAGGCAAGGAATCTTTCGGTATTGGATTCCTTGGCTCTTCCCATACCATTAGAAATGGTCCATCAACATGTTATGAGCCAGGTTACAGTATTTCTCTGGATTATTTGTTAATCTTGCATTTGGTTTTGCAGCCAATCCTTCCATCTGGTATACTAAGGTATCTTTTTGAGGAGATTTCTGATAAACATATTTGATATTTAGATTTCAAAGCCATATCCATTACTCTTTAGGAAAATACTGATTGTGATCTGCAATATTTACACATGTGAAATAATTATCCCTTTTCATTTATGGGATTTTTAGCATCTTCCTTTGACGCCATGTTAGGGCAGCAAATGGTTTTTAGTGTTCCTGGGGAATCTGGTGGCACACTAACTTACATCAATCTGCATATCAAATTATACAGGCTCACTCTTCAAATATGCGGCATTAAAAGCATTTAAACTATGATACTTACAGTACTTTAATCAGATAAGAAACTGTGATAAGAATACCTACTTTATTTTAAAATTACTGATGTAAAGTAAAATTCTACCTCTCCACATTTTATTCAATAAATATTTATTGAGCACTACATATGTTCCAGCACTGTGGCAGGCACTGGGGGAGGTGACAGTGAATAGATTTAAAAAAGCAGACAGACATTGATCAAATAATCACTTCAATATAAAATTGCAGTTATGATGGAAAACTGCTGGGTATTATGAGAGCATGTAATTATATGGAAACAATCACATGGGCTGCAGTAGGGAGACATGATAGCTCAGGACTGGAGTGGAGGTGGGCAAGCAGCAGCCAGGCTCCGGGTGCTCCACAAGCAAGGTGACCTTCACTCGGACCAGTGTGCGGGTTACGGGCATGGGGAGCACCTTCACTGATAAAAACCAAAACAAACAAACAAAAATCTGTGGAACTCCTGAGCCTGGTATTAAGGTCCATCACAAAATGTTCTCTAAGGATCTTTCCACCTACCTTCCTAGGCATAGCAGGCTGCAGCCTCACTGAAAAACTGGTCACTACCAGCGCACACCAAGTCAACAGGACCACTGCATGTTTTTTTGTGCTCTTCTGCACAAAAACCTCCTTCTGGTTTGCCTGGTAGAATGGTCATCTATTACTGACGACAGTTTAGAATATACCCACTAAACAACAACTCACTATCTGAGGTGCTTAAGAAGTGCTGATGAACAAAAAAGGATGAAGATTCCTGCCCTCGCAGAGCTTAAATTTGAAGAGTGACAGTTTTAAGCATATTGGGCACGTTAGGCTTCATTGAGAAGATGATTTAAGATCTGCAAAAGCCTTCTGTTAGAAGTGTGTCTTATGTATTCTATCATTCTTAAAGTTACCATTTTCTTTTATTTGAATTCATAATTTCAAATTCTGAACAGAAAACTTCAAATTTCCCTTTGGAATAAGGTATTTTTGAACAGTTTGGCCCATCGCAGGTCTCAATAGCTGTCTGCGGAATGAATGAATGGAAGACGTTATAAAAAGGCCAATAATTTATTTTTGGCGGAAACAATTTTCCTTAGCAACTCTCTGGTAGGCACTGTGCAAAGTGCTTTACACATACTATCTAATTTATATAGTACTTATTACTCAAGAAGAGTAGTTCTCAACCTTTGGCTGCTTATCAGAATTATCTGTAGAGTTTAAAGAATTTATAGATAGCTGTGCTACACCAAGACTCAGATTAAAAACTAACAGGTGATTTTCTTGGCACCCTTTTTTTTTTAAGGCTGCATAGGTGACTCTTCTCTGTAGCCTGAGTTGAAGACTACATCAATCTTCACATTAGACTTACAATGGTACCAGATTTCTTACTGTGTTTCTAATAAAGAAATGTTTACAACAGGTGCAGACTTACATGTTATCAACTCAGCTGAAAAACACACATAGATCACCTTTCTGATCAGTACTGCATTAGGTGTTGGTGATAGAAACATGAGTACAAAAGGGTCCCTGCTGCTGCGGGACTCTTTATGAAAAGGAGATGGATTCTCAACAGTCCGGCAGGTTCTGCTGGAGGACAGAGCAAGCATAGCACACTGTGGAAACATAGAAGCCTTAAAGAACGGGATGTGAGGTGAGGAGAATCACCAACGGTTGTTGGATGATATAACTACTGATCCAAGAAACTGGTAGCTCTGTTGCAAGTAATCTGGCAAAGAACTAAAATACAAAGAGGCAAATTGTCCTATTTGCACCGTTTTAGAAAATTCTAAAAGTCACAATATCTTCAAAAGGTATATGTCAGATTAAATAAGGAGCCATGAAGATTTTGATGACAATGTACTTTCACAAGTTAGACTTTACATTTTAATAGGTAATTGGGACAAGTATAAATGAGCCATAACCAAGAAACTCAGTATCAGGTTACATTACATGAGTGAGTGACCTGAGATGAAGGAACTGGGGCCAAGTCAGGAAGGGCCTTGCTAGCGGGTGTGGTGGCTCACACCTGTAATCCCAGCAGTTTGGGAGGCTGAGGTGGACAGATCGCTTTGCACTCAAAAGTTCAAGACCAGCTTGGGGAACATGGCAAAACCCCGTTTCTAAAAAAGTACGAAAATGAGCTGAGTATGAACATCAAAGAGTAAAGTGGCACCGTCTCTTGCCTGTGGTCCAGCTACTCAGGAGGCTGAGGATGGAGAATAGCTTCAGCCTAAGAGGTGGAGGTTGCAGTGAGTGGAGATCATGCCACTGTATACCAGCCTGTCTCAATTAAAAAAAAAAAGGCCTTGCTAAAGTGATGACTTCTAATAGAAGAAACAGTCTTGTATCAATTATTTAATCCATCCTATTTAAAAATAACTTGCTAGCACTAGCAATATTGCTATATTTGGTGGGGTTAGAAACTGCCAAGGCTGAATGCCACACACTTCCCTTAAGCAACCCCCTTCTTTTTCAACTTGCCACATACGCTTTACACTCCTTTGTAATCAGGTTCCCTGATCATAAACTTCAAAGAATCCAAGGGGCAATCATTATCCTGGAGCAGCACACACAGGGCTCCACTGGAGCTGTACTAACATATGGTATGTGTATGTATCCCGTATTGTTTCCCCAAAATTCCAAAAAGTGGAATGTAAGACATATTTAGCTTCGATAGTTTTAGATAAAGAATTGTGGAACTTTAATGATAGCTATTGATAGCCTTTACAATGTGTGACATGCTTCCCATATATGACATGCTTTCCATTTTGCTTAACTTTACATTTACAACCCTAGGAGGTCAGTACTATTATTGTCATCCCCAGTTTACTCTAGAGCACAGGTTAAATAACTTGCCCATGGTCACACTTTAATTTACTACATCTTTATGCAGCCTTAATTGAGACGCTGTTTTAATTATATTACTTTGGCTAAGACAATATGCATAGGGTTTTTTCCTCTATGTAAGACGTCTTACTGAGCTATATACCTATATGTATTTTTTATTTCCAAAGTCTCTAAAATTTAGCAATGTCTAAGACTATATCCAATACCTTCTATAAATCATTTCAAAAAGGTTGCAATTGGATTAAATATTTCTATTTTATAAACTTACAAACAACATAAATTCATTTTCACGTGGTACAGCAATCCTTATAAATGGCAGATAAAGGAAATACATGGATGTTTTAATGATTATTTTCCTACTTTCTAATGTGTATGTCTACTTTTTGGTCCTTTATAGAACACTGAACAAAAAAGCATCAGAGTAAGAAACAACCAACAAAAAAGCAAAGCATTTATGCCTTTACACTTGCAGTGTGCTCCAAGTTAGGTTTGTGATACTCTGCACAGAAAATGAGCAGATATGAGGTGAGCTGGAAGCAATCTATCACCTGGTGATAACGAAGGTGCCAATGATCATCTCCCCATAGTCAGTACTACTTACTGAGCAGCAGCAAAATGCCCAGCAGTGACAGACACATAAAATAAAACACAATCACAAACTCCGAGTGCCATGTGCCAGGTTCTATACTAAACCGTTTAAGTATATTCTCTCACTCTGTTTTGTAGATGGGGAAATTGAGGGTTAGTGAAAGATCACACACACAGCTGCTAAGTGGAAAGGTCAGGTCTGCCTGACTCCTAATCATATAATATTTCCACCCTATCTTGTTTAATACACTTTGGAATTGACTATCTTACTCTAATTTCTGGGAGATTAACCATGTCAAAACGCTGGGTACACACACTTTAGGACACCAATGAAAGAGAATACAAAAAATAAAACTACAACTCAGTTACATACTAAAATTGCGGTAAAAATCTAACCATAATAATATATTTTGTAATTACAAAGAAAAACTGGGAGAGAAATATAGTTACCATTGATATAATGACTTATTAGTATGTAAACTATTTCTATATCAATTATTTGATGTACTTGTTACAATTCTGTGGACAACCTAAATTCAACACATCCCAAATGAACTTATTAACTTTTTCCTAAATCTCATTGCCACTTAAATTAACTACATCACTGTCTACTCAACAAGTTAAGTGAGAAACTGAATTTATCCCCTACCCCCCTCTTTCTCAGAACTCTTCCAGAAATTGCTTACTCTTTTCAATTAAAGAGTTCTTAAATATATTCATACTGTCAGACACTCACTGCTATACTGTAAGTTCAGGCACTTATTGTAAAAATATTGGGTCATAAGTCACAAATATTTTTAAGGTTCTCGATGCACACTCATAAGTTACCTTCCAAAAGGAACATATCCCTTCATGATGACAAATACAAGCAAAAAATATGATCCACACCACGTCTGAGTATTATTTCAGTTTCTAAAGTTGTGAGTCTAACAATGACGTATGAATGGATTCTGGAGAATTCAGGCACCGACATTCTCCATTACAAGTCAACCTGCAACAAGTAACTTCGAGCTCTGTCCTCAAGTCTGTGCTTCTGACACAGTTTAGGACTCTAAACAATTTAAATTAAATGAGCCTTTAACAACTTTTTATTGTACAAATAAGGTATAAAAATGGCATGCATAATTTTATTTAGATCATTTGTTGGGATTTTATTGACTGGAGACATTCTCAGAAAAGACTACAATATTTTCTGGATATAATACTTAAACTCATAATAACAACAGTTACATACAGACGTAGTATAGCAGAGTGCTTAGATTGCCTGGGTTCACATGCCAGCTCCAGCACTCACTCTCCATGAGTTCAGGGAAGTTCCACTGTCTCTGTGCCACAATTTACTCATCCATAAAATGGTATAATAATAATAATAGTAGCTACTGGCTGCGTGTGGTGGCTCACGCCTGTAATCCCAGAACTTTGGGAGGCTGAGGCAGGCAGATCACTTGAGGTCAAGAGTTTGAGACCAGCCTTGCCAACATGATGAAACCCTGTCTCTACTATAAACACAAAAATTAGCTGGGCGTGGTGGAGCACTCCTGTAGTCCCAGCTACTTGGGAGGCTGAGGCAGGAGAATTGCTTGAACCTGGGAGGTGGAGGTTGCAGTAAGCAAAGATGGTGCCACTGTATTCTAGTCTGGGTGACAGAGTAAGACTCTGTCTCCAAAAAATAACATAAAGTAAAATAAAATAAAAGTAGTTAAAAAGGCTACAAAATGCTTACAACGGTAAGCAGCTACTACATGCTACTATAGCAAATTTATTGAACTATTATGTATACTACATCTGCTATCTCACTTAATTACAATGTGGTAAGTCAAATAGTTATCATTTTACAGATGAGAAAAGACTCAAAGAAGCAACCTAGTCAACGTCACAGAGCTAAGAAAGTAGTAGAGCTCACGTTCAAATCCAAGCTTTTGTGCATTTATAGCCACTGTCTATGTTTTTTCTAACAATCACGCTACCTCATTTTAAAAGTCAGAAATTACACAAAAGTTATTATTCTCCTCCACTAAAAAGAGACTATATATGCAAGATTTGTAGAAAAAAACTCTTTTAAAAAATCAATAAATACATTTTAAGAATGTATGAAACATGAGGAATAAAACATGGGAAGACTTTTGAGTAGGTCTTTATCTTACAGACTTAAAATTCTATAGTGCAGATTTAAAATTGGAGGTTTGATCATCAACACTAGTGCTTTTTAGAAACCCTGTCACATAATCTACATTTTAGTAATGAACCTGTTTCCCTGGTATGTTCACTCTTCGCAGCATCTGTCATTGCTATGAATGGTTGATCATAAGTACTGCTGTAGTCTTCTCAATGCTATTAAGCAGATGGCAGCGCTAAATCCAAATGATGTAGTACATCTCCCCGGTGGACTTTGTTTTCATTTACTACCATTATTCTACAATTCCTCAGTGATAAATCTCATGTGTTCTCAAGAACATTAAAGAGTAAATGACAGTGGCAATTGATTTATCGCCGCTAGCATGCCTTTGCCCTGCTACCGTGTTGCCATACACTTGTGGAGATCATGCATGAAGATTCCACGTGGTGATCTTCTCTACATTTATAGGAACCTATTTTTTTTCCCCCTTACTAGTTGCTTTTGAGTTAGGCAAAAGAACGTAAGCTTGGTCTCAAAGAGAACAGAGTATGAGGACTAATTGATATTAATTAGCTTCGTGACTTTGGTCAAGCTCAAATTCTGTGAATGTCAACTCCTTTTGTAAAATTAAGGAATGACAATCCTACAGAAGTTCTTAGGAATAAAATGACACAATATGTATGACAGCACCTGGATACATAGTAACTTACACTTGGTAAGTACGCAATAGATATTACATTCCTCCAAACTTTGTTAAGTAAATGAATCTTGAGAAACATTTTCCTTTTTATTAGTTTAATTCTAAAGAAATATTCCTGATGAAGATACAAAACTTATTTTCAATATGATCAAGGCATTAAATTTGGTAGGACACTGTAACTTAGTGAGAAGCTCAGTCTTGCTTCTCGGACTCATCTAATCAAACTGTCAGTATGAGCAGTGTTTCAGGTTGTCCACTGACTGGTGACACAAATGCTCAGTGTAGCAGTCACCAAACCCCAGCCATTCAGGGACAACTCTCAGGATATGCAGTATACTTGCCATCTACATACACACCTATCCTGTTTGTGACTTCATATTAACTCTCCATGTTAATTTTCTTTTACTTTAAATAAACTTGCCATCACTGAATTATAGCAATAATCATAAAATCATGGGTTGGATATGCTAACCACACTCTTTCAATAACTTTATAATCTAATCATGAAAAATTTTTAAGAAGTCTGCCCATGTAACATCTGAAATCATATTGTGAGACGTCGATGATATGCGTACTACTCACTAGTATAATGGAATGAAAATGGACTCTGAAATCAATAATGTCATTAAGTGTGTCACTCAGGCTACTTAAACTCTTGAGTCTCAGTTTTCTCAATAATAAATTGAGGATAATATCCACCTTTTAAGGTTAAAATTAAGATCAGAGGGTGGTTGTGTGTGTGTGTGTGTGTGTGTGTGTCTGATACACTACAGCAGATGGTCAATATATAATAACCATAATAAGTAGCAATACTTACACATACTAACACTCAGTCTTGGGATGTTCCTTCCCTTTTCCCTGTCAGAGCTGACAAAGATTCTCTGCTTGGCTAAACTTTAGTCAGCCTCCTGATCCTTCTCCTAGGCCCATCTGTGCAGCTCCTTGTAAAATCCAGTTTTAAAAAAGAAGCTTGCTGAGTCAGTTTAGCAAGAACACACCACCCATGATATCTGATCGCCCCAATATCTGATCGGGTTCCTTATCCTCCCCAGGGGAGGAGATGTCTGACCAATCTGGACTGCCTCCGGCAAGAATCCTGTTAGGTCGGTTCAGCCAAAATCCCCCCTACCACTGATATTTCCTCTCAGGAATTTTCTGTCTCCTGACCCCAGCCTGTATTCTTGGCTATGAATTCCCACTTGTCCATGCGAGATGCAGAGTGGAGCCTGGTCTGTCTTCCCCACTGCACAGTCCCACTGCAGCGGTCCATGTATCTATTGCAGTAGTCCTGATAAAGTCTGCCTTACTGCGCTTCAACAGGCATCACCAACGAATTTTTTCTTCTTTACAGGGTTGTAGTTTCACTTTTTCACCACTGTCTCTACTCTTTGTTTTTTTCTTACCTGAGAATTAAGTATTTACAGGTTTAGGGGGTAATTAGGGTTGATATCTCTTGGTTTTGGTTGATGTCTAATAGTACTGTGTTAGAAGTATTTTTGTTGACAGTTTATAATGCTCAGTTTTTATTAGCACTTTTCAAGACGCTTTGTGTTTTATTTAGTTAATGATCATCACTACAGGAGCCACATAGTTCTTTGGAGAATTTATACTTACCCAGAAACACAGACGAAAAATAAATATTATGGTTATTATTAGGATTGTAAATAAGACATCAAATGTAAACTAATTCCACTTAGTATAGAATAAAATAAAGACATTTACAAGGGGTTTCCAGGAGTCAGAAATGGTATCTGTGAAGATTCAAACCATGTCGGGGCAGAGGAAGGGCTCTCAGGGCTGAGGCCATTATCACCCATGCGTTTTGATTCACTACACTAGCTATTCAGAAGCTGTGTATCCGCAGGAAGTAATCAACAACTCTTTTTGAGCCAATGTGTATTAGAATAATTCCCATATTGTAAAGAATAGTCTATATTTCTCTTCATAGTAATTGTGTCAAAATCTTGTTATTCATTAAATGTGTGAAGTTATACAAACAATGCTCTTGTTTTATACTGTAATGTTAGCATTATCAAGGTCATTACAAAAACCAATGGGGAAATGTAGTGGAACTACACTGCATTTTTTACAGGAATTCTCATTTGTACTCTGATTTGAATACAAGGTATTTGAAAATTGGGAGAAAAAATTCCTAACTTGTAAAACTTCCAAAGAGAAACTTGTTTCTGTAATATAACAGTGTCATAATAATGAGGACCTCAGGAGTTTAAAAGTCACTATGGAAAGAATCCCTTCCACACAACAGATCCTCCTCAAAGGCAGCCAGGCTACCTTGCTGTCTTATTCAATTTTGTTTTCAGGTGGGATATGGCTGTTGACCTTCCCGACTCTCGGTGTACAGGAAATACTGACACTGACCATCCACAGGGGAAGAATCCCTTTGCAAGTTTCCTCTCTCACTATAAAATATTTGCTCGCACAGTCCTTGCAGGTTTCCCAGAATCTGCTCTTCCTAGTCGACTCTTGTGTGAAACAGCAAGCAGAGGGAATTTAGAGCTGTAGAAGGATGGCAGGAACTCGGGCTCACACTGTGCCACCTCCCTATGCAAGCCATCTCATCCAGTCCTCAAGCAGAGACAACGGAGTGGACAGCAGACTTCCCTGCACACAGTTTACAAAGACTGCATGCTTCTCTGTCTCTTTCAGCCTTCAGGCTGGCCCTCTAAACAAGAAGCTTTTCACACTTTTCTCACAAGTAGAAACAGTTACACATTTTATAAACGGAGGCTACGGAGGCTTCGAAAGGTTAAATAACTCACCCCAAATCACAGAGCCAGTAAATGTTAAAGTTGGCGTCTGACCATAGGTCTGTCAGACTCTTAACCACTGTGGCACCGGTCTCCGTTTCTGATAATATATCGGCATAAATAAAAATGTTTTTGAACTCGTAACTGTAATGTGCTTATGCATACTGTAATATTACTCAGTTATATTTTAAATAACATATAAAACATTAAAATAGGCATTTAAAAAGTAGGAATAGGAGGTGCTGCTTTCCAGTTCTCTCTCTGCAGCTTGTGGACTGTCTTGCTTGCCCCTAAATGAGTATATGCCAGAGACAGACACAACCAGAATCATTTAACTCAGTGCTGCCTACGAGAAGACATTGTAATAGAGAGCTTCCCAGTAGCCACATGTAAAAAAAGTAAAAAGAAATAGATGAAATTAATTTTAATAATTTTTTTAATATTCTTTTTTCATAGGAAATCTCTGGAATGTGGTGTGAGTTTTACTTCCAGCACATCTCAATCTGGACCGGCCATGGGTTAAGGGTCCACAGCTCCATGTCTAGTGGCTGCCAAATGGGACTGAGCAGCTTGTACCTCTGCTCTGTGCTCTCTCCTACCACACAAAATGTCAAAGAACATTTGCAGAACAGCTTTGTACTCTAAAAGGAGGCCAAGGGAAGAATTCCTCATTAATACTGAACTATAACTGTAGCATAGCACATAGTTTCAAATTCTGAATTGAGAGAACTATTTATGTATGAAATGAATCTTACGGAACCTGAATTGTCAAAATCAAGACACATTTGATTAGACATCAAGTGCTACATGGCACTGCCTACCAGTGCATATGAAAACTGGGTGCTCCTGGACAGCAGTGGCAGTAAATGCTATTCACTGAAAGGATCTAATGTAAAACTGGAAAAACAAATTTCTTAATTTTACTAGTCTAAGCCTACAACTTTAATATGTATATTTAATATAAATTAAATTCTCTATTTGCTTAAGGTTGTACAAATTTGATAAGGCAAAACTTCTAGTTCATATTGAAGCATAATTCCTAAGAGATTTTAAAGCGTCACAAAGTATTAGATTTTTGAATACTGTATATGTGAAATATAAACAGGAATTAGTCCCAGCAACTGTAATCAAAACCATGACAAAAGGAGAGCTGAAAGGCAATGGAGAGAATACAAAATAGAATGTTTTGGCACCAAGGTGATTTCTTTGCGCTGCTGCTTGGCCTTGTGAGTTTGAATAAGGAACGGGAATGACATTTTTAAACTTGAATTTAGCAATATAGAAGGGGATGCAGAGAGGGGAGACAATTTATGTAAAGTAGATGAAACAATGCCAAGCACTCAGGAAATACTAAGATGATGGCCGTGATGATTTCCTCATTAATATCTACTATTTGATGCCGGGGATGATCTGAAAATCTGCTATCCTAACTGGTTCATAACAGGTTCCTAATTCTGAAACATGCAGTGTTGTGCTTAAACTGGTGTTAGAGTATGTGCATTTTATGTGCTGAATTGTGTACCCTGCCTTTTCAAACTCATATATTGAAACCCTAAATCCAGTACCTCAGACTGTGACCATATTTGGAGACAATGCCTTTAAAGAGCTGATTTAAATTGAAATGAGGCCTTTAGAGTGGGTTCTAATCCAATCTGACTGGTGTCCTTCAAAGAAAAGAAAATTTGGATACAAAAAGAGACACCAGAAATGTGAGTACACAGATAGAAGAGCACGTGAGGACATGGCGAGAAGGCAGCCATCTGCAAGCCCGGGACAGGGGACTCAACAAGACTGCAGTATTTTATTATGGCAGCCCCAGTAAACCAATATGGTGCATAGAACCATTTCTTCACCCCATGCTATGTACAGCTGCTTCCTTTCAATTTATAGCAGAGCAGCTATTTAGTGTAAGCTAAGAGTGCTGTAGTGGAAAAGATACTAATATATACTTACAGTCAGACCTCAGTTCAAAGTTTGTCTCCTTTGTGTAAACTGTACAATCTGAAGCAAGTTATCTAATTGTGTGAGCCACTGTTTTCTTCTTTAAAAGGGACAGATGTTTATTTGACATGCTGAGGATTAAATGAACATTCAAGAGTATCTAGCAGTGGCTTCTGCATTTGTCCATGTGAGCACTTCTCATACAGTTCTCTGTACTCCTTCAGGTAAGACAAGCTGTAGCAAAGAAAAGATCACTTCAAAGAAGGTAGATTGGCTGTCACAAAAGATGCTTCTTTTAGTGAATCTTTCCTGATATTTAAAGGGCTTATAATTTATAACATACCAGTATCTTAATTAGTCTCTGCCTCTGGGCTCACCATCTGCCAATCCAGCCTTCACAACTGTCATCTAATTAATTTCTCTAAATTCAAGTATAAACACATCATACCTTTACATGTAACTCTTCGATGGCACTGTCTCAGCTCCTTGTGGAGGAAACATGCCCTCACTCCTCCTGCACCCCTCTCCCCACAGCTCCTGTGCACCACATATTCCAGCCCTACACAATTATGTGTAGTTGCCACACAAAACTTACTGTTCCATACCTCTGTGACTTGCTAGCCTTATCTGTGAACTGCCCTTCCCTGTTTGTCACCTGGTGACTACTACTTATCCTTCACTTTCTCAGGTAAATGTCTGCAGTATTCCCAACCAGAATTTAGCTTAGTCTTCTTATGAAAACAATGAATTTCTCCTCTAACAATAATTAGAATATTACACTGTTTTAAAGTATTTATATTTGTTTCTTTCTAGCCAATAAGCTTTTCAAGGATAGAGTCTCCATCTTAATAATCTTTGTATTCCAAGCATCAAGTACAACGCCTAGCACAAAATGGACATTCAGTAAACACTGACTGAATAAATAACCAAAGAATAAATGCTTGTCATCTATCATATAAATATATAATCAGAACTTAAAGTAGAACGACCATGAGCTTTAAAAGCCTGGGTCTACATTTGGGATTAGTCATCTACTTCCCTGAGCCTCAGTTTCATCATGTATATTAACTCTTGCTGTTGTTATTTGTATTAAAACAAGACATATAAGTAACAGATTAAATTCCATGCCTGATTTAGAGCAGACTCTAAATAAACGCTAGCTCCCCTTGGTGATCTATCAGTTTACCCGCAGTCACATTTTGATATCACTCTCCTTGACAGATCACAGCATTTAATAGGGCAAATGCTTTAAGTTTGGTTCTTTATATCAAATATCAAAACCCAAAAGATCACAGGGACTATAATCTTGTATTGTAAATATACTTCATAAAAAAGTTACATCTTGGTTTCTACATCTATTAACTGGAGGAAACGACATATATTGTATAGGACTGGGTTGATGCCTGTGAAGAGCTACTGAAATCAAATACAAAAACATTAGCATAGTATCTGAAACACATTACTCAATAAATATAAAGTTGCTTCTCTTTTCTCCACAGAATGAATCGAACCATAAACATCACTATATTGTGACACAGTTCAAGCAAAAAAACATGCTTGCATTTGAAAGTCCACCACACTGAATAGAGTCATGTGCTAACAACGTCTCAGTCAACAACAGACTGCAGGTACAGCGGTGGAGCTATGATATCATAATGGTGCTGAGAAATTCCTGTCACCTATTCAATGATCCTGACCCTGGGTAGGTCTATGCAAATGTGCATATTTATGTCTTTGTTTTTAATTTTAAAAAAAGGTAGGCTTGGTGTGGTGGCTCACACCTGTAATCTCAGTTCTTTTGGAGGCCAACGTGGGCAGACTGCTTGAGCCCAGGGGTTCAAGATCAGCCTGAGCAACAGGGTGAAACTCCATCTCTACTACAAATACAAAAATCAGCCAAGCATGGTGGCACATGCCTGCAATCCCAGCTACTCCGGAGGCTGAGGCACAAGAATTCCTTAAACCTGGAAGGAGGAGGTTGCATTGAACTGAGATCACGCCACTGCATTCCAGTCTGAGTGACAGAGGGGGGAAAAAAA
>NW_012114821.1:9671035-9767809 GCF_000951035.1 Colobus angolensis palliatus
AAAAAAAAAAAAAAAAAAAAAAATTAAAATCGATAAAAGTACCTAGAAAAAGGATACGAAAAAAGGAAACACATTTGTACAGCTGTACAATGTATTTGTGTTTTAAGCTAAGTATTACAAGAGTCAAAAATTAATAAAAACTGCAAGTTTATAATGTAAAGAAGTTGCAGGAACTAAGGTTAATTTATTATTGAAGAAAGAAAAAAACTTTTTAATAAATTGAGTGTAGCCTAAGTGTTTAGCGTTTATAAAGCCTGCAGTGGTGCACGGTAATGTCCTAGGCCTTCACATTCACTCACCACTCACTCACTGACTCACCCAAGAGCAACTTCCAGTCCTTCAAGCTGCATTCATGGTAAGTGCCCTGTATGGGTATACCACATTTTATCTTTGACACCATATTTTTACTGAAGTTTTTCTATGTTTACACATGTTTAGATACAGAAATACCACTGTATGTCCACTGCCTGCAGTATTCACTCCAGTAACATGCTGTGCAGGTAGACCACGCAGCCCAGATGTGTAGCCGGCTGTATCATGTAGGTGTGTAAGCACACTCTGTGATGTTCATACAATGGCAACATTGCCTAAAGACACATTGCTCAGATCATATCCCAGTCGTTAAATGACACATAACTGTATATAAATCCCATAACAGATATGGGAACAGAACTAACAGAAATGAGCAGTGAGCCTCTCATACAAATGTACCAGGGTTAGGAATATGCACTTGGCAGTCACACACCTATTACCATTTTATCAGCTGTTTGGTCACAAGCAAGCGCCAGAAACTCTTGGTTATCTGATCTCCTCATCTACAGCAATACCATCAGCTTTAGAGTACTGTTGTCAGGACTGATGTGTTCAAACAACCTGGACTGTAAGGCCTTATAAAATTTACGGAAACAGTGCCGGGAATACAGTATTCACTCAGCAAATGTGGGGATGGGAGACTTGCTTTGCTAGGGTATTTAGACTACATATTGAAATATCTGTGGATATTTATGTTTTCAAACAAAATCTGAGAAGGACTTATTTATAAAGGGTACAAATCTTTGACTTAGAATATCTGACTTAGAATTTCATCTTTCCAATTACTGTGTGATTTCTGGCAAATTACTTAATTCTGTGCCCCTTTTCTTCATGTATACAATGAAAACAATGCCATATACTTCATAAAGTTGCTGGGATACTTAAATGAGATGGTGTATACAAAGTCTTATCAAGCATTTACTACATGCCAGTCACTGGGCTCCGTAAGTGTTAGGTCTACTCTCAACACACTAAAGGGTACAAATACGATATACAGGCTTCCACCAACAGAGACCAGTTGAGAGTCAAAGTTCGAAGGCTACTCAATACTTACAAGTTATAGAAGAATAAAATTTGGTATGAGCAAAAACAAAAAGTTTTTTTATATCCCTATCTACCTCAGGATCAGAGTTAACAAATAAGAGAACCTATGTGTTCAAAGCTTGACTGGCATTGGACAAGTTCAAAAGTGAATTTGTGTTTCATCAAAATCACCTCATAGTCCATATTTTCTTATGCTTCAGAATCACTCTAAAGCCGATATTTTGTTTTGTGTATATGTCTACCTTTATCTTCCACTTAGAATTTAAAACATAAAACAAAAGTTTTCCACATATTTAGGACAACATTCTCAACATAAGAAACACTAATTTTATGTATCAATGAACATCAAGGTAATATTAACAGAAGAGGTAATATGAAGCTCTGTTTTGCCTCTGGTAACATTTACTTATTTGTGGGTAAATATTTCTTTGGAAAATAAATTACAGCTAAGTCATTATTCACAGGTAGGAGTATGAAGTTGTTAGAAAACAGGAGAGTTGCTACTTAGAAACTGAAATGTTCTATGAATAGGAAACAAAACTTTTGATAGTTTCTCCTCCAGGCACTGACAGTGTAGGATACTTACACAGTTCCAGTGTAATTTTGGGCCTTAATACTAAATAGTCACAGACTTTGAGGCCACTGTTCCTCCTCAAAATATCCTGAACATTTAAGTCAAATTTTTAGACTAAAATTTCAGTTTTTATTTCCCAAGCCTGATTTCTCTAACATTACGGTAAACTTGGGTAGGGTAATACAAGCTGGCTGCTAGAACAGATATGGCTTCTCCATTGAAACACATACAGAAACAGGGCGAGCCAAATTAACCTCTCTAGCTGACCGCCATACTTTTCCCAGAATATATGAATGTGGAAGGGAATGATTTCTGCCGTGGGGTCTGGTAATAAAGACTGACTCTTACCTTTGGGCTGGGGCGCTATAGCTGTTATCATAGGAATCGTAACTCTGTTCGTCATAAGCAGTGCCGTATCCATCATCGTAGTCCTAGAACACAACAGGAGAAGCACAAAAACGTTCAATAGGAGAAGCACAAAAACGTTCAATAGGAGAAGTACAAAAACGTTCAACAGGAGAAGTACAAAAACGTTCAATAGGAGAAGTACAAAAACGTTCAATAGGAGAAGTACAAAAACGTTCAGAGAAGCTTCTAAAAAGCAAGAAGCATTCTGCTTTTAGTGAATTTCCATTAATTCAGCTAGCATTTAATTATATGTCTACTTATAGTGTAAAGAAAAATATAGGAGGGACTTTAGTGAAAACGGTGAAGAACCTCCACACATTCTCTCTACAAAAGCCAAGAAAGAGCAACTGGTAAAAATGGTTAGAATCGCCATTTTCAGAACCCTGGAAATTAACCAAAAGATTCCAGAGATCTAGAAAATGTTGTCTTTTTTCTTTTTTTTAAATGGCTGAATCCCGGTAAGAACAGTGAGCTTTGCGCTCTTCTAACTTGTTTTATTCCCAAACCCCACTCCCCAACTCTGCAGGAACCTTGAAAACCAACAGCCACAATCACCAGGAGTCTGGATGCCGCTAGATGGGGCAGAACAAGGCTGGAGTTCTGACAAAACCCCATTCCTAGAGCACTGTCTTCATTTGACTTGACTCAGACTTCACCCCTTGCAAAATGCCTTTTTCCTCAGAGTATCTGAAGAAAATACTTAGAGGCAATTGTTTGACATTTCTGTTGCCTGAAGTAGTGAAGAAAAACTGAGCAAACAATGGGCGAATCAAAAACCTTCAAAAGAAAAGTAGGGAATGAGGTATTCAAAACAGGCCTTGTAAAGCTCTGAATTATTCCTGGCAATCTAGAAGGCCGGGACCATTCACAGTGCCACATCCATGCCCAGAAGAGACCCGACAGGGCTCTGAGCTCTCTCTTCTGGCTGACCTTGAGGTTAAGCATGAGTCTCAATATGCACCCAGAGGCCCTTGGCAAAGATTAGAAAGTTTCCAGGCATTTACTAAAATCTCTGCCCAATCATTAGCTGACTAGTAAACTAACTCAGAGGAGACTTCAATAGCAACACACAAGAAATAGAGACTTTATAAGATTAGTTTAGAAAAGTCACTAAACAAATAACAAAAACAAACAAGAAACCCTGGAAAAAATTGATCTCCAGAGTTTACACATTAAATGTTCAGTTTTAAACAACAGCAAAAAATTGAGACATGCAAAAAAATCCACAAAAGTATGTCCCTATACAAGAAAAAAAGCAGTCAATAGAAACAGTCCCTGAGGAAGCTGAGATATTGTACTTACTAGACAAAGACTTCAATTTGGTTATTTTCAATACAGTTGACACTTGAACAACACATATTTGAATTGTGTGGGTTCATTTAGTGCAGATTTTTTTCCAACTAAAAAATACAGTATTTATAGAATGTGAAACTCATATATATGGAAAACCAACTTTTCAAATATATATGTTCTGCAGGGCTGATTATGAAACTTGATTATGTGTGGATTTTGGTATACACAGGGGATAGTTGTGTAGTCAAGGAATTAAATAATAGCCTTTCTAACCAACTAAAGAAAAGTATAAGAACAGTGTCTCATCAAACATAATATTAATATAGATATAGAAAACATAAAAAATAACCAAAATAAATTCTTAAGTTGCAAAGTACAATAACTAAAGTAAAATACTCATTTTAGAAGCTCATCAGCAGATAGAACTAGGAAGAAGAAAAAAGTTAGTCATCTTGAAGATGGATGAGTTGAGAAAATCCAGTCTGAGGAAGAGAAAAAAAAAATGAATGAACAGAGTATCAGAGATCTATGGGACAGCATCAAAAGTATGAACATATATGAGTATATACATACTGAGAGACCCAAAAGAAAAAATAAGAGTAGATTATTTTGAGAAACAGTGGCTGAAAACTTCTAAAATTTAATGAAAAACTGTAATCTACACATCCAAGAAGCTCAATAATCTCCAAAAAGGATAAACTCAAAGACCCAAATGTAGACATGGTTATTGTCAAACTGCTGAAAGACAAAGACAAAGAATCTTGAAAGTAGAATGAGAGAAGCAACTTATCACATTCAAGAGATTTTTATAATATTAGTAGCTGATTTCTAACAAAACCCGTAAAGGCCAGAAGACAACGGGAAGTCATATTAACAAGAAAAAAAAAAAAAAAGATTGTCAACTAAAATTTCTCCATCCAGCAAAGCTATCCTTCAAAAATGAAGGAGAAATTAAGACAAAGGTCATTTGACTCCACATTAAAAAACAACAAACCACAACAACAACAACAACAAAAGAACATTGGTAAATCCTTAAGTAAATATAAAAGATAGTATAAACTTTTTTAAAAATTTGTAACTCTTTTCCTTCTATCTGATTTAAAAGACAAATACATGAAGAAATAATTATAAATCCATGTTAATGGGTACGCAATGTATAAAGATGTAATTTGTATGACAGAAATAAGACAAAAATGAGTGGAGAGAATGGAGCTATTAAAGAGCATTTTTGTGTTGGTTTAATTCTGAGAAAGCAATATAAATAATTCAAAAATAAAAATGTAGAAAAAGAAACAACAAATAAAGTAGTGCAGTGAATAAAAAGAAAACATTTAACACAAAAGAATGAAGTAAGGTACAAGAAAAGACCTAAAACATGTGGAAAACAAATGGCAAGATGGCAGGTATAAATCCTACATTATCAGTAATTACATTAAGTGTAAAAGGATTAAACACACCTATTAAAAGGCAGAAATTAGCATCATGGAAAAAATGATCCAACCATATGCTGTCTACAAGAGACACACTTTAGGTTCAAACATAAAAACAGGTTGACAGGAAAAGTATGGAAGAAGATATTCCACGAAAATAGTAACTAAAGTGCTAGAGTAGCTATAATACTAACATTAGACAAAAGAGACTTTAAGACAAAAATTGTTATTAGAGAAAAACAACATTTTGAGAAATGATAAAAAGATCAATCCATCAACAAGGTAAAATAATTATAAACATGTATGCACATATATAAACATATACGTCATAGAGCTTCAAAATACATGAAGCGAAACTACCAGAATGAAACGGAGAAACAGAAAATTCAATAATAATAGTTGGGTACTTCATCAACACACTTTCAGTAATAAGTATAATACCTAGAAAGAAGGCCAAAAAAGAAAAAAAAACATTTGAACAACAATACAAATCAATTATACCTAACAGACAATTATAGAACACTCTACTCAAAAAAAGCAGAATACACATTCTTCTCCACTGCACATGAAACATTCTTCAGGATAGACCGTAAGTCTTCCCTGGTCAAAATTTACTATAAAGCTACAGTAATCAAAATAGTGTGGTACTAGAAAGTTTTCAACTTTGTAAAACAAATATTAATATGAAGTAATGGTGCTCTCTTTGTAGGAGAGTAAGACATAATTTATTTACATATGATCACTAATATTAAAAAAAAAATTTTTTTTAGAAAAGAGCAACTGAATATTTGTCAAAGAGCTATATGTTTTGTACTTTGATGACAATGTATAATATAAAATGATAGTCATTAAATGGAGGCAGAGGAATAATAGAAGTCATGAATATGATTATAACACAATTTGCAAGCCAGTGTTCTTCATAGTAGCTAAAGGTAGATTACTAATTCCACTATGATCTTCCAATAATTAATCAAGGAAGAGAAAGCTATCAGACAACAAACAAATACTTTGAGATGATTTTGGTTATTAGATAAGTAGCAAAATGCAGACATTACAAATAATTCTTATGAATTAAAAGAAGCTGGAAGCTCCTAATGGAAGGAAAATTTGTATTAAATTAAACCTTCATCACTTAGTATCCATGCCATTTCTGGCACTCTGCTAGACACCATGGTTGGAAAGGAGTCTAGTAAGTAGGATGACATGAGGTGTAGTGGGAGACAGATGACAGACAACTAAAGAGACAACTACAATTCTACAAGTCAACTTGTGGTAGGATAGACCAACTGAGGTGGGATAGACCAGCCCAGTTAGGAAAGAGAAAGTGGAAGAAAATTTCCCAGGTGTATCAATGCTAGAAATCAGTTTCAAAGCACAGAAAGTAGAAGTTGCCATTAAAATAGTGATTAAAAATTAATATTAGGCAGAATGAACAGCAGGTGCAAAACAATGGAGGTACAGGAAGACAAGAACTAAACTCATTCAAGGAATCAAATAGCTTGTTATGGTTCCTCTGCATGCTGCAAATGGAAGAGGAGACCCAGAAAATTAAACATTAGCTCACGAAGGACCAACTTAAGGAATAAGGATTTGAATTTGGATGACATCATTCATGTTGTGTTTATGAAATATCTCTTGGTGTGTGGGCATGAAACAGAAAGGGTGAAGATGAAGGTTGAAACTTGCAAACTAGGTCACTGCATTGTGCATCCAGTTTGGCAAAATGAAAGATCATGGTTTCTTTAGTAATGTTAGTTTGAAAAGAATATGCTTCTTCAAATAAATAATTCTATTTCTGTGCTTATTTGAAGACTCAAGATTGTAAATGATTAGAATTATAAAAAATAAAATATTAAGCAGTATACTGTTCTAATCCTACAGTTATGACACTCATTCCTTACTCAATTATTCTGTCAGATATTATAATACTAGCAATTTATTTGAATTTTCAAATTGTTTAGGTCTTTGAATTACTGACTTTGATATTTTTATACTGAAGATATTAAGAGATTAAATTTGCAATTTTCACAAGATTTATTCAGGAGGATTTCGCAGTTTGATTTGGCCATGGTGGTGAATATTTTGTACTTCCATTATGACGAGTATTATCTGTTCAGTGGACAACGCTTGAAACACATAGGGAAGCATGAAGCACAGTGCAACAGGAGAAAAGGAGGAAAAGCTGAGTGTGACTGCAAATCAGTGTCTAAGTGTCCAGGCAGAGAGCACAAGAAATTCTTGTCGAACATCTACTATTTTTACCACAAGGAAGGAGTTGAGGTCACTGGCTGAGAACAACAGTGAAGGGGGATTAACCAATAAACAAATGATTCAGCAAACGATTAAAATGAGGAAGAGTAGAGAGTAGTGGAGCTGGGTAAGAGCCTCTAAACCTTAAGATTTTTTTTTGTCTGAGGACTGGGTGATCTGAGGGTTTAGCAGGCCTCCCTTTTTTCCCTAACGCTCCCATCTTCTTCCAGTGTTCTGAACCACTGGTTGCTCATTTTTTCTTATTTACATAGTTTTTGTATTATAAAATTCTTCAGTAGATGTTTCTGAGGCTAAGACAGAAATTTAAAAAATAGTGAATGCATTATTTGCTATGACTCAACAGACAATTGAGTGGAATCAAAGTATAGAAGGGGATGTCCAAGATTTAGATCAAGCACACATCTAAGCTTAGAATCTACTCTTGAAAAGCTTGCCAAGACCTGGGATGAGGAACTCACTAAACTTCACTGCTGGCACTGCTCAGATATGCTGAAAGGTTTTCTTTATATTTGAAATTTTTGTGTAATTTTTCCCATTTCCGTATTTGCTCCTAGAGAACCCCATTGTGACAAGCCCCAGTCTACATGTCAGACTCCTTTTTCTGCAATGTGTCCTGTGCCTCCCATGCAGTGACTATTTCTAGTTCATGTGCTGTTTCCTATGAGTCTCTGGCTTGCCCTGTCTAGTGACTTTTTCAAGGTGAAGTTCAAATGAGAGCTTCCAATTCTGTTACAACTTCTCAATCCCATGAAAACCGTCTATGACACCTTTGTTACGCCAACAATGGACCTCATATACATACTTCCATTACTGGGCTGCATAGGATATGCCTTGCTTTTTGCCTCACCTACCTGTCTGAATATAGATTGTGTCTTATTAATTCTTTCACGCTATCACACTAGGCACAGAGTAGCAACAGTGCCTGGAACATAATGACGACTTAAAAGATGTTCATTACATTGCTGGATTGAATGCCTCTAGAGGCAAAGCAGGCCAAATTCTTCTCTGTTTAGTCCTCTCACCTCTTTCCTGAATTTTCCTCAGCTGGTCCATATATCTCCAGAGCGTCTAGCCATTCATCAGATGACCAAAAGTGAGGAAACCTGGCAGTATAAAGTTATAAGCAACCTAAGGAATTTCCCCTGAAGAAGCTTAATAAAGCTCCTTTACTAATCCTAGCACTTTGGAAGGCTGAGGTGGGTGGATTGTTTGAGTCCAGGAGTTTGAGACCAGCCTAGGCAACACGGAGAAATCTTGTCTCCACTAAAAAAATACAAAACTTAGCCAGGCATGGTGGTGGGCACTTGTATTCCCAGCTCCTCGAGAGGCTGTGGTGGAGGGACTGCTTGAGCCCGGGAGGCGGAGGCTGCAGACTAAGGCCATGCAGGGCCAAGACCATGCCACTACATTCCAGTCTGGATGACCAAGCAAGGCCTTATCTCAAATACATACATACATACATACATACCGCACCCCTATGTTGTCAAAATATACTGCAAAGATGTCTTATCCCTTTCCTTGCACTTTAAAAATCAGGCCACGCACTTGTGAGCAAGGCAGTGCAGGAGATACAAGAGATCTCTAATACTGTGGTGAGAATCCATCAGTCCACACACAACTCGGAAGGCATTAACATCCGGAGAAAAATCAATGCTTTCTGCTTTACCATCCCATTGTCATCCAACTAGCCAATGAGTCTATTTTTAATCTCCCTAAATCTCTCTCACACCCATCCCCCCTTCCTCTACATTCCTAATGTGAATCATTTCATTCAGAATTATTAGATTCATCAGAATCATTCAGAATTCCTCAACTGGACTAGTCAGAGACCCTAACTGATCCTGGATTTCTAATGCTTCCTTATCTAAACATTCCTCCAAAATTATACACCTAGAACGCAAATCCTCGCTTGTACTGCTTCCCTGCCTGCTTAAAATCTCCATTCCGCACTCCTCTGTCCTGAGAACAATAGGGGGAGATTAACTAATCAATAAAGATACAAGATAAAGAACAAATTCCTAAGCCTCTCATAGTTCTGCCCTCAGCAACTCACCCAGGGAGGTGCCTGCCACTGCTGCTTGGTGCTGTGTGCTTCAGCACCTGCGCGATGACCCTGCAGCAGCCGTGTGGTTTCACCCGCAATTCCTCTGCACAGGCTGTTTCCTCTGACATCACCTTTTTGGTAAACCAACAAGAAGACTCCAAGCTGAATTATCCTTCTCTCCTTCCTGCATCCATGATAACTAATAACTTGTATAGTCACAGCTCCTGTAATTATTTCTTTGCACACAGTTACAGACTAGTAAGTCTGTAAGGTCCTTAAGGGTAAAAAGCAGGCCTTTTCTCTTGTATTCCCAGTGTCTAGCACATAGGAGGCATGTGGTCATGCTTGTTGAACAAATGACAAAAAGAACTAATTAATGACAAATGGCAGGAAATGTAGTTAAGTGCTTCTTTAAGAAAAATGCAACTTGAGGAGATACTGTATAATAAAATGCAGTATTACAATACTGTAAAATTTGATGACAAGAACTCACCTGTATCATTTTCTGCCAAACATTAAGTATCAGTCTTAGATTCCCTGCCCTCAGCAGAAAATTGCCTATGGAACTCTGTATTCTACTTTTGAAATCAGAACATTATTAAAAACTGAACAAACATGGATGAGAAATTAGTATTGTAAACATAAATAATGTTTGCCTCATTAAAAAGACTTGCTTATTCATCAAGTCTGACTTTTTAGCTTAGAAACGGCACTGAGCTGGCAGTGGTGAGCTGTCTGCTTGGCGGATGTCAGGCTACAGGAAGGGAAGATGCGTTCTTACACAGGTGGAGATTCTTCATTTGTCATTCCTGACCTACAAAACTCAAACCGACACATGGCCAAACACCAGAGAAATCTTGCTTTGAAAAGAAGAGATTTTCCAGGGTAAAGGAAACAGTATGACCTATTTAATTTTATTTCTATTACAAGTAAAATCACATGTAAACCTGGGAAAAATCATTTTAAATGAACAGATGAATTTACAAAAGTGATTTTTAAAATACTGTTTCAGTTTTGAGTCGTTTTAAAAGAATGTAATTACGCTATCTGACATCTCACTTTAATTGGGACAACTGGTCACTTCAACATGGAAAAAGTTTTCATATAAAACAGTGCTAAAAGCTTAGTCTTATAATTTGAGTTTAAAAAACAAACATTAACTGAAAACAGTCTTTTCAGAAATTCAGTTTTCACTGGGGTTCTGCGTAACAGTATCCAGGTTGATGTAGTGTCACCACTGAGACTCATTAATTAGACTATGAGCACATCACAAAGTCAACTAAAGATAAAAATTACCATATTAACGATTCTAAATAAGAATCTTCCTTCTATCATTTAAATAAGTCATCGTTTAATAATTAAGTCACATGCCCAGTTGTTTAGGGCTGTGAGGAAAATATTATGTGACTCCTAGACTAATACAACTTCTTTGCATCAGTCTTTGGAGTCTGATGACTATGTTCAGATTCCAGATCTGCTACTTACTAGCTGTGTGGCTTTGGGGAAGTCACTAATCTCTCTGAATCCCAATTTAAAAATTTGCAAAATGGTAATCATAATATACCTCCTGGTTGTAACCAATGGTTGTGGGAAGATTAGCCAAAAAATACTTATGAAAATTGTTTGGCACAGTTCATACCTAATAAACGTAGTTTTGTTTTAGCTAAAGACCTATTCCTTTTAACGTTCTCAAGCTTTCAGACCAGAGAAAAGTCAAAGCTATCCAGGTATTTGACTTTTATACAATAAGATGAATTCTTAAAAGTTTCTCTAAAATGTGATGTCTACATTTCCATCCTGCAAATACTTGTATTAACTACTTTGGATTTTAGGTAATGACTGACCAAGATTAGCTGCCATTCTATCCACATCTGAATACAGCCTTTTAAAATATGTCTGTGTCAATCATTCATAGGATCTCTTCTGTTAGTTCATATCCAACTGAGATAGAATTTCATTTGCTTAATTTGTCAAGGTGCTGAAAAATACACTGACAGAAAAACAAAGTAACAATGAAGTTAAGTCAGAAATCCTACAAACAAGTGAAGGGAAAACTAACTGTAAATAAAAAAATTAAAGAAAATGAAATTAAACCAGAAATTCCACAAAGATAGGAAAAAGGGGGAATAACTAAATTTCACTGGGTCCATATTAACCTTGCATCATGCTACAGATTTTTATGGGCATCTTTCCATCTATCCTGGGAAGCAGATGTTGCTGAATGCCGACTATGTGTGAGGCACTGTGCTGAGCACTGGGGACACAGCATCCACCACCAACAAAACAAAACGAAAATCTTTGTCCTCATGGGGAAGCAGAGAAACAAAACCAATCAAAATATATGGTATATAAGACAATGAGAGTGTTGGGGAGGTTTGAGATTTTAGACACCATGGCCAGAGAAGTCCTTTCAGACAACAGACTTTGAACACAAATGTGAAGGCCGTGAGGGAGCTGGTCACACAGATTTTAGGGGACTAGCGGGAGAGTATTTCAGATAGAATGAACAGCAAGCATAAAGGCCATGAGGCAGAGGAGTGCTGTGGTTTGCATGTTTGTGTACTTTCAACATATATGTTGAAACTTAATGTCCATTGCAGTGGAATTAAGAAGTTGGGCCTCTTGGAAAGTGCTTAAGACATGCACGCTCTACTCTCATGAACTGGTTCAATGCCTTTGTGACAGGCTTCAGAGAGCTGCCTGACTCTCCAGTCCCTGCCATCCATTTCGTCCTTCTGCCCCGTGAGGACACTGCAAGAGGCACCATCTATGAATCAGAGAGCAAGCCTCCACCATTTAATCTGTAGGTGTCTTGATCTTGGACTACACAGCCTCCAAAAATGTGACAATACATTTCTTCTATAAATTAACCATCTAAGGTATCTAATTACATCTAATTATTATCGTTTATTAATATTATCATTTTGCTATAGCAGCAGGAATAGAGTAAGACAAGAAGTAAAAGTGGAGTGAGCTGGGAGAGAGGTGCAAGGACGAGACCACGTGGAACCTCTGGGCTTTAAACGAGCAAGGTGGCCATGAGAGCCTTTGTGCTCAGGGTCCTTTCCACGTGGTCCAGTCTCTTCCTGCTTCGCTGATCTAACTTCCAGCACACCAGTTCTTTCTCCAGCTCTGTCTAATCTGCTACTGAACCTATCCATGTAGTTCTTTTCAGTTACAAAACGTCTATTTTTCTATACATTCCAGTTCAGTTTAAATCATCAAATTTATTTTTTAATTCCTTTTTTATAGTTGAGTACAGTTAATATTTGCTATCTGAGTCCACTGTGTCTACTTCTGTACTTTTCCTTAGTTTTTTATTATAGTACCTTCTTGTATGCCTATAATTTTTTATTGAATATCAGCAATTACACATGAAAAAAATAATTTCAGGACTATGTTGCTATATTCCTCCAGGATAGAACTGGCAAGTCTAGGTTAACCTTAGTCCCACAAAGGACTGCTATGATCGGAAGCTGAGTGTCAGTGTGTTCTCTGGAAGTCCAGCTTCTCTGGGATCCATTCCACAGCAAAGGGGATTTATCAGTCCCTTCACCTAAATGGGGTGGACCCTTAAGGCCCATTTTTTAAAACTTCTCCGGGCTCTAGGTTTCTTTTAAGACTCAGTTCACATTCTCACCTACCTTCTTTAGAAACTGGCAGAAGCTCACAGCAGTCTTTCTCACCAGGGTTCCACCAGAGAATGAAACCTGATGTCCTAAGACATCCACTGTGTATAAAATGAATTAGTCTTTCCTCTGTATCTAGAATGATACTAGTTATGTGCCATTCTTAAGACAGTTGAGGAAAGAGTCACACGAGTCATTTTTCATACTATGTGATTCAGAGGAAAATTGCCTTTCATTTTCATTTTCCTACAAGCTGTTGGCCCAGTTATTACTATTTTTTAACCATTTTAGCTTCCATGCATTCTAAGATTTTTTTGTTTATTTGTTGATTGTTTCTT
The DNA here is from genome assembly GCF_000951035.1 of Colobus angolensis palliatus. Classification (NCBI taxonomy): domain Eukaryota; kingdom Metazoa; phylum Chordata; class Mammalia; order Primates; family Cercopithecidae; genus Colobus; species Colobus angolensis. The sequence goes on from NW_012114821.1 coordinate 9,684,379, forward strand.
TCACCTTTTGTAGTCATGCTCAGCAAGAGTCTGGAAGCTGACTTCCATCAATACCCAATATATATTACTTAATGTAATACATTAAGTATTAATGTATTAACCCAATATGTCTCCCAGCAGAACTGAGTCTCCACGAGAACAAGGGCTTCATCGGCCTGTCTACCACTGTGCTCCCAGTGCCTGGCACGGAAAATGTTAAGAACAGGCTATCAGAGTTTTATAATATTTGCATTAAGATTATTCTCTGCTCTGCTTTTAGACTTACTGAGAAACTGTCAGATTATCACGTGGTCTAATAACAGATCTGCTTGAAGGAAGATGTGTTATTCTGTTCTAAATGAGAGCATCCGGTCTATTTAGTCTTATCAATTCTCTTAACTCACAAATTGGTCATATTTTTAAACTTTTTATTCAAGCATAAAATAAGTCATAAAAAGGTACAAATTCTAAGTACACAGCTTTGTGAATTCTCACCAACTGAGTACAACCAAGCTACACAGCAGGAGTAAAAAAGTAACCAATGCTCAGATCCAGAAATGGAACATCAACAGTTGCCAGAAGCTGCCCTTGTTCCCTCTGAATCACCATCTTCCCACGAAAGTAACCACCATCCTGACTCTCAGCACCATCAATGAGTTTTGCCTGCTTTGAACTTTATATAAATGAAATCAGAATATCTACTATTTTGTGCCATTTTTCCTTCATTAAGTATTATGTGAGATTCATCGATGTGTGTAGCAACAATTGGTTTATTCTTACTGCTTTAAAACACTAAATTATTACACTATAATCTGTTCATCCATTTTACTATTGATAGACATTTTGCTTCTTTCTAGGTTTTGCCTACAGGATTCTTACACACTCTTCCAGTGCACCTACATATGCATCTCTGGTGAGGAATTACCCAGAAGCAGGACTGCTAGGTCCTGGGGAGGGCTGTGATCATAACAGACAGCCAAATGTACCAGACAGTTTTCCAAAGTGGGTGCAGCACTGTACATTCCCACAGCAGTGCATCGGAGTTCCTACTATGCCACATCCCAGTTCACAATTGAAAGTACCTTTTTAATTTTAGTCATTCTAGCACATGTGAATAGTACTGGATATTATAATTTTTATATATTACTGTCCAACATACAGCAAGAGTATGCCCTGAAAGACTGAGCTACATTGGTAAACTGAAGAATTAGATTTCTGTGCCAATAACAATAAAATACTTATATATCACCTTTTATGTGTCAGGTATCAAGTACTTTCCACAAGATAACTTACCTCATCTTTATAACTTAACAATCTCATGTGATAAGTCCGAGTATTTCCATCTTTGAATTAGCAACTGAGGCACAGAACAGTTAAGCAATTTGAGTAAGGTCACACAGCAATTAAAGATAGGGCAAGGACTGTAAAGGCAGTCTGGCTCCCAACTTTGCTTTTAACCCCTATGATATACTGCCTGGCCCTATAAAATTGAGGGCCAGACCCTGTACTGTAGTGAACTCTCCAGGATAATGCCATGCTATAAGAACATATCACGATGGCCAGCTGGCCTTCCACTTCTGTCACCCAGCCAGACAACGTGGTTCTATTTTATATCTGCTTTTTTATTTTATTTACTTTTAACCACTACAGTCCTGATTCCACATCCTGTTATGTACCTCACACTCTATTCCACCTATAAACAAAATGAATAGAATAAAAATGTATAAAGGTAAAGATGATAATAAACCTCATCAATAATGGACATCACCAAAATTCTTCTGGCTGACTGCAGCACATTAAGATTCTCCCTGTGTCTACGCCTTTAAATATCACATAGAGTCTGCGCAGGGAGTCCTCTTGGTTGCTCCTACCTGAGTGCTACTCATCCCCTTCCCGTTTGGTTTAAATGTTATCTCCTCTAAATTCTTACCACATTCCATCAGGCAGTTCTCTTTCCTGTTTGTTCCTCCCTATTCTTTGTACATAAGTCAATTATAGGTGTTCTAATTCTCAAGGTTAACTGTTTTGTCTCTGCATCAGGAAATCCAGGCTGGGCACAGTGGCTCACACCTGTAATTCCAGCACTTGTGGAAGCCGAGGCAGGAGGGTTGCTTGAGGCCAGGAGTCTGAGACCATTCTGGGTAACAAAGTGAGACCTTGTCTCTATAAAAAATAAGAAAATTAACTGGGCACAGTGGCACACATGGGGTGCCAGCTACTCAGAATGCTGAGGCCGAGGATCGCTTGAGTCCCGGACACTGAGACTGCAGTTAGTTGTAACTGCGCCACTGCACTCCAGCCTGGGTGACAAAACAAGACCTGTCTCAACCGAAAAACAAAGAAATCTAACATTGAGTATTTACTATATACTGGGTCCTGTAGATCAAAAGGCATGGCTCCTACCTACCATTAATAACTTAGACTATAATGGAAAGTAGTAAGAAAAATAAAAGAGTACTTACATTACTCTAAGTACCTTAAATAAGATGTATACTTGTGGATCCAAATAACAGACTGACCACCTAAAATACACAAGTAATTATGAAAGAATTCAAAGTGAGGGTGATAACTACTGCAGGAGATCAGGCATGCCAACCCAAAATATGCCACTTTAGCATAAAGATTATTTTGAGCTGAAGCTAATTGAGAATCAGCAGATTAAAAAAGCTCTCTGCCCTCTTATATCTGCATCAAAGCAAGACATAAATTTATAAAGGTAAAGGCTTCCCTCCTCCCCTTTCTACCAGGAGGGACCAAGGTTGATCACCAAAAACAAGTTTATTTTGTTAAATTTATTTTAATTTTGCAGAGACATGGTCTCAATATGCTGCCTAGCCTGGTCTTGAACTCCTGGTCTCAAGCAATCTTCCAACTCTGGCCTCCCAAAGTGCTGGGATTACAGGAGTAAGACACTGAGGCTCACAAAGATAACTTTGGACCCTTATTAGCCTGAGATGCCAACAGAGGAATCTACATAACAAACTTCCATTTATTTACCTTTCCAGAATTTGCTCTCCCTAGAGACTTACAGTCCTTTGTCTTTGTCTATCTAGTCATTTCTGCAAAAATTTACTATTCCTTACGGAAGATGCTATATAAACCAGAGTTCTAAGCCACCTCTTTGAGATTTACTAATTCCCTGGGTATCTCTCACATATATATAAAATAGGCATGTCAAAAAACTTATTTTTCTTTTGGATACATTCCAGCTAAGAACTCAGAAGGTAGAGAGAAAATTATTTTTCCTCCCCAACACTATGTTCCTTCTTAGACTCTAATCTACTTAAAGGTAGAGACCGTGTTCCATGAATGCTGGTGTAAAACTAACATGGCAGGTTCTTGCAGAAAATCCATTATAACAAAGGAATAATCTAGTGGTTCACAAGTTCCTTTCCCTGACTCTGCCCTAATTCACCTGAGGAATATGTTACATCTGTCACATTAGCTCAAATAAAACCATCATAGCTCAACAAACTTGGATGGGCAAGCCTAATTATGACAGCAAAATTTGCTTTCCGTGCCTTAATGACATTTGCATTTTAGAGCTTTCCGCTACCTTGATAAGGTGTTTGGTTGTTGTTTTAAAGTAGGAAGAAAAAAAACCAAAAACAAAAAAAACTTCCACACTCATAACTTTTAAATCTGAACTTATTTCCTAAAGTCTTACATTTCTAAAATACGTCAACCTTTCAAGCAATTTAGGCAAAAGATTGATTTGTGAGGCTTCTGATAGACATTTCAAGTAAATTGCATACTGCTCTTACCCTGGCTTCTGGTAAAATGAATATGAAAAATTATAGAACCTTCATCTTTTTATCTAAAATAAAAAGGTGTCCCTAGGCTTTTCAATTCCATTTAAAATGCATTTTCATAAATAACCTTTTCACAATCTGTACTCTGTTTTAATTAAATTTCTCACTGTGGAAAACAAGATAATTGAAGCAGTTTTGAGATTAGTTAACTGTCAAATATTATGTGAGTAGTCACTGCATTGGGGAAATTTGCCGTCAGTACAACTCTCGTCTCTACAAAAATCCCCAAACTAGTCAAACAATTAAAGCTTCAGGTGAGCTCTAGCTTTCTAAAAAAAGTGAGAAGGATGACTTCCTCGAGTCCTTAAATAAAATCCACATTAAATAACAACATGTATACTAAAAAATACATTTTGTTTCCCCTAAAGACCTTCACTGATGTTCCTAGTCATCAAAATTTCAGAAGAGTTTATTCTTATCACAAAGAGAAAACAGTGGTCCCTCTATTCCCATGTACAGATGAGGGCACCATTTATGGTAGCAACAGTGGTTTCTTCAAGACAACTTTCATCTTACACAGCCTTAGTGAGTCATGACGCTGGGGAACACACAGACAAGGCAGGCCTGCTTGTACAACAGGAGGTTTAGATTTCTGCTCCTATTCAAAACTATCTCTTTGACTCTTTAAACCTGGATTAAGTTAACCAATGGCAGCTATCCTATAAGGAAATAACATATCCTTGCAGTAGCTGCAGAAGGATTGGTAAAACCAATTATTCCTCAATCATGTATCGCTTGCTCAAAATTCTGTATAATAACTTTTATGTTCAAAGAGATTAAATAATTTTTCCCATGTATTTGTTAGCTTCTCCGTTAGAATACATTGACAGGGTGCTGGAGCATGGCCTCTAGAGCCAGAACGCTGGGCTTTGAATTCTAGCTCTGCCCTAATAGGCTGTGTGACTTTGAAAAGGTACCTAGTGCCTCTCTTAAGCAGGCACTACCATGACTCAGGAGATGATTCAAGGACGATTCCACACTCTGTTCAACAAACATCTTATAGTTAGATAATCAAAGAACAAAAAATATCTGCTGAAGAAAACAGTTTTTGTATTCTTACAAGCTTGTATGACTACATTTAAAATGCTCTAGCATACTTACCTTTAAAGGTGATTAACCCATCAGCTCAGCCTCAAATGCTTAGAATTGATTACACAACACTGAGATATCAAGAGATATTAGTGAATAATAAGTACTTCTTATGAATAGAGAGCTGATGCAATCATAATTAAATGAGTTAGAAAATAGTACGATTAGAATTCCTAAGGCAATTTTAGTTTATATATCTTAAGGGATGGCAAGTCTGTATTTTTTAAATCTCATTTTGTAAAACACTTTTCAAGATGTTTTAGAATTCAAAAGGCTCACAGCTACTCATTTTTAGTTTGTTTCTACCATCAATAAAACATGTATTTGTTTATTCTGTAACTTACTTTTCAATTAAAGGTTTCTATTTGATGAAAACACAATTTTTACTTCAAAAACCATCTTTAGGGTGAGAATGGAAACAAAGTTTTGACAAAAATCCTCAATCCACTGCAGACTTCTTAAGTTGGAAAGAGGTTAAGAATGTCATTTAGACTAACCTGCTATCTATGTATCCTCACCACTGTTTTGCAGATTAAAAGAAAATTCAGGCCCAGAAAGCTTAAATAGTGTGCATGAAAACACAACAGATGGCCACTCTGAAGACAGGGAGGTCAGAAACCAAGCACAGCCACACACCACATAATGACACTTCGGTCACTACAGACCACATACAGGACAGGGGAGCCACAGATTATAATACCACATCTTCACTGTACCTTTTCTATGTTTAGATAGGTTTACAGACACAAATGCCCCATTGTGTCACAACTGTCTACAGCATTCAGTACAGTAACATGCTGTACAGGTTTGTTCCCTAAAAACATATATAGCCTAGGCAGGTAGTGGGCTCTACCATCTAAGTTTGTCTAAGAACACTCTATGGTGTTCACACAATGATGAAACTGCCTAATGATGCATTTCTCAGAATATAACTCTGTTGTTAAGGGATACATGACTGTATTTTGCCTCTCAGAATAATAATCTTTATATTAAATTGCATTGTCTTTCATACTTATCAGTTCACAAAGTGGACCATGTTATGTCTGCTAAAACTTGTTTAAGATATTCAATTTTATTGCACTAAGTGTGCTGAAAAGTATACATAACACATGGCATGACACAGAATTAGTTAGCATTGACAAAGGCCATGTTATCCATCCTCCACACATTTACTTAGTATCTCCAAAATGTCAGGTCCTGTGACAGACTGGGTATACTAAGATAAAACAAAGACATAGTTCCTTCCCTAAAGGATCCCACAGTCTACTGAGGACAAGGACAAGTAAGTAAACATAGAGGTGGGTACAATTTGTTAAAGGGACATGAAAGATGCTGCTAACTGTGCTTGATTAGGTCCAGAAGGCTCCAGGACCAAGGAGTAAACTTTACTACAAATAGTAAACAGAGTTGGCATGGACAAAACAAGAAAGCGCATTCAAAGAGAGCCAAGAGCTCAGGAAAACAGACAGTTTACAGTTCCTGCTATGTTTAAGGGACTGCAATTGGGATAGACTGAATGCAAAATGACAGTCAGTTAGTCAACAGGAGGATGAACGGCCTCAGGAAGGCCCTTAAACACAATGCAGAGGAGTCTCAAGTTTATCCTGAAGAGACTAAAATCCTTCTAAAATTTTCAACTAGTTCTCTTCCTTGTAGGGGGAGATGGAGGGCAGTAGCATACCCAATGTTAGATATTAGAAAGTACACTGGAAGTAGTACGAAGAATATATTATTTAAGGAAAGGAATGAGCTGGAGCAAGACTACAAGCAAAGGTGCAACTGAGGAGGCTATGACAACCTCTGTCTGTTGTGCATCCATCCATCCAAACTACCAGTATTTATTAAGTGACTACTATATGTTAGGTGCTAGGAATAAAATAGTGAACAAAAAGAGCATCGTAACAAAACCAACGCAATGCAGATGAGCTTGAAATGAAACAGCTATTCATGAGGAACAAGTGAAAAGACTTGGTAGCTATTTGAATACAGAGAAGGAAGATGAAAGAATTAGACCTTGGGAGTCTGGTTATATGGTAGTGCCATTCATCCTAACAAGAAACTCTGGGGAAGAATGAGGCCCTTTGTGTTGGTCTATATCACAGCTTTCAAAGTGCTTATAGGGCATTCAGGGAGAAGGGACCGTGAACAGATGATACCAGAGTTAGAAATTTAGATTTGGTAGTTTTGATACTATGATATAGCAAGACATGTATAGCTTGCTGTCTTCCACAGCTCCTGGCTCACAGTTACTAAAACCCCTGGAAGTCTCTAAGTGATAAGAGCAATAAAGGTGAAAGAAGGGCCTTTTGTTACTCATAGCAAGTCCCCTTCAATCACAGAAGAGTTTACATCAATAAGATGACTTCCAGAAAGTCCTAAGGATAGAGGAGGGGTGGCTGGCTGTCAAGGGAATCATCTGTGTGGTTAAAGGGTTGAAACTTGCTGCCCCATCTCTCATGTCCAGGGAGGGGAGGGGGCTGGAGATTGAGTCAATCGCTAATGGCCGATGATTTAATCAATTACATTTATGTAGTGATGCCTCCATTAAAAACTCCAACTGAAGGGGTTTGGAGTGCCTCCAGGCTGGGTGAAGACACAGAAGTGGCTTCCGGAGGGTGGCTGCCTGGAGAGGGCATGGAATGCCCTCCCCAACACCTTGCCCTATGCGTCTCTTCCATAAGACTGTTCCTGACCTGTATTCTTTCATAACAAATTAGCAATAGTAAGTACTCTACTTTCCTGAGTTCTGAGCCGTTCTAACAAATTATCAAACATGAGAAAGGGGTTGTGGGAATCTCCAATTTCCATCTAAGTCAGACATAAGTTGTGAGTAACCTGGGGGCCCACCAGTTGCAACTGGCATCTCGAGTGGGACTAAGCCTTTAACTGTAGGGTCTGTGCTAACTCCTGGTAATTGGTTTCAGAATTAAACTGTAGGATACACAGTCGATGTCTGCAGAGAACTGAACACAACCCATACATACAGTGCAAAAGTGAAGTATTGAGAGCAGCAGTAAAGAGGAAATAGTTTTCTTTTCAGTAGCTAATAACATGCAAGTGTTTAGGTAAAGTAATGGAAATGAAAAAGGTCTTACATAGATAATAAATAAAACTACCATACTGAGTGTTAGGGGGATGCTGATTTATTCAGATTGTGTGTTTTCTTTGCATGTTGACCCTAAAACAATTTATAAAAAATGGTTTCACTTTAGAAATTCATATGTAAATTGGGCTCTGCCAGGACACACGAGGCATGCTTTTCTGTGTAATGACACCAGCATTTTAAATTATCAAAGCGCTCTCACTGAATGTGTACTGGGTTATCTTAATTTGTCAGTTATTTCACTATTTGGACATAAATAATAAATCAATGTTATTTTGGAAAAAAGGTACTTCTTGTTCTCCAAAAAGAGATGAGGAGTTACTGTAATTATATCTAATTTTACTAAGTTAAAAGTAGAGCAGAAGGTCCCAAATTTATACTTAAATGACTGAAAAAACATCCACTAAATATCTTCTTCATTTTGGGAAAAAGTTAACCATGTTAAATTATCTTGTTTGAGCGTTATTCTGAAAAGGAGAATTACTGAGAGATGGATTTGGTGTTACCAATGGCTAGTCTATCCTACTCAAATGGCTACTGTGTCATACGTATTCTTGTAACAATAATCAGAGTCAAATAGATGTATTTGCTAACAGGTGTTCATCTCAATGAAGCACACTCAGGGAATATTTTGTTACTGTGACTCCAATGAAGAACAGTTGGCTCAGATGACGATATAAATGATCAAATATCTTCACCAACTCACCTTGAGAAATATCAGATGAATTTCAATAGGCACATTTTACAAGGAAATACCTGTAAATTATCAAGTTTTCTCACTTTGGCTAATAAAGCAGTACACTTTCTAAAATAGGCATAATATAACTAAAAATAATTATAACAGATATAGCTAAGTTTTTCTTGGGCCTAAAACTGTATCAGAATACTTGCAGTACACACAATCTGAAAATCACTGAGTATCTTAAAGACTGAAACGCACACTTTCTGAAAAATGCAGCTATTGTGGCAGGATTTTAAAAAATAGAATATTCCTCATTTTGTTTAAGTAAACCACTGATGTGATCTTTTTTCATCTTTTATTCTGGAACTAATGGCCTCAGATAGTAAATTTTAAATGAAAGTTGATGAAAAGTAAACTGAGTTGGTTTGATATAGCCAAACACATTGTATAGAAATCAAACCTTTATCACTGGATACATTCTAAGGAGATTTTTAAAAATTACGTTTCTGAGTTCCAAAGAAATGACAAGCCCTTTTCAGAGATACAGATATTGTGAAATTCTTAAATGAAAGTGTTATTCTTATTTTTGCCAATAAATGTATTAGCAGTGCTTTGTTCACGCGTTCATTTTTTTTACTCCGAACATCATCCCTTTCTTCCTAACAGTTCATTTCCATTTACCTACTTTGGTTAGCTTCAAACCAGGGAATTACTGAATCACAAGGAACACAGAGGTTATTTCGTTCAGTGTCCTATAATCCCTTTCATGGCATTTGCTGGCATTGATGAAGGGAACACACAGCATCTGTTACACTTTCTCCAAAGATGAAGAGATTTTATTTAGAATCTTGGCTAGTGGGAACAATGATTCTTTGGTTTTGTTTTTTAAAGTACTGGTTTTTCACGACAGAACACAGGCGTTGAACTTTGAATCCTGAATCTGCTCCTTCTTTACCAGTCCTGTGACTTTGGGCAAGGCACTGAACTTCCCTGACCTTAAAGTCTCATTTGTACAATAGAGATCACAGTAGGTGGTTCTAAGGAAAACGTGACGTATATCAAAGTGCTTTGTTGAGAGCAGTTTCTCATCAAATATTACATCCTTCTTGAAAGCCCCTTTTTATACTGAGATGAGACTTACAGTAGGTTTTTCTGTTTCCTTTAGGAGCTAACAAAATTAATCTTACTCATTTGTAACCTGTGACTACCTGTCCAGCGCTAGAAGACAACAGTAACTTAGGAAACTTATTTTTTCAAATACTACCATATTTCTTCCCATCACATGCTTTTACTAGTAACTTGGAAAAAAATCAATGGTAATCTTCATCTGAACAATGTATCAAGTCTCTGTATAGGGTTGTTCAGTCCAACAAACATTTACTAAGTGCTTACAGTGTGCCAAAAACCGAGCCAGAGATTAACGTAGAGATACAGAATTTTTCCTTAGAAGTTAATAATCTTTTGAAAACTAGACATATTCTGAACGACTGTGCTACATAGCGATATGCTAAATACTATGTTACATATAAATTGCTATGTGAATAAAACTGAAAAGTCACACAGAACGCATCCGTGGTGGGTTCTCTGCAGGAGACAATTTTTAAAAACCGTCTTGTGACCATTCATTCATTCAGTAAACACTTACTAAAGACCTACTATGTGCCAGACATCATACACTGGTTATTGGGAATAAAAAGGTGAAGTGTGGTGGTTGGAAGGTAGGGGAGGAAGGTGGAGAGTGCCTACCCTCATGGAATTTAGAATCTAATTTATGATGTTCTAGTTCCATGTAATAATTTTAGTATATCAAAGATGGTCAACTTTCCCGTTTGATACAAGAATGAATAACCATTTACTTGTGTTACAGCTCCTTGGTTTTCTAAGTTGGGTATCTTATAATAGACCCACCCTATCTAAAATCCTAGAAACAAAGAAACAAAAATTTACTTTTTTGAGACGGAGTCTTGCAGTTACCCAGGCTGGGGTGCAGTGGAGTGATCACAACTCACTGCAACCTCCACCTCCTGGGTTCAAGCGATTCTCCCACCTCAGCCTCCCAAGTAGGTGGGATTACAGGTGCGCACCACTACACCCGGCTAATTTTTCTTTTTTTTTTTTTTTTTTGTAGAGATGAGGTTTCACTACAAAATGTTGGCCACACTGGTCCTGAACTCCTGACCTCAAGTGATGTGCCCACCCTCGACTCCGAAAGTGCTAGGATTACAAGCGTGAGCCATCGCACCGAGCCCAACATAAAATAAACATTTTAAGAAGTTTACTTCTCACTCCCCCTACCATGTTGTAAAACTAAGCGGGATGGGTGAGTAATCTTTAGGATTTCAAACAGTTGAGACCAATGGCCAATGTCTGAAGTTACGCTAGAGGCTGCAAGCTGTATTAGAAAAGTTGGAACTACAAAACTCATTTAAAACTGGGTCAGTGGAGGAAGATGAGGTCAAAAGGGTATACCTGGGAGGCAGTGCTACTGACGGCAAGCCACTGTAAGCGAGTTGAAGGGCTCTATCTACTCCTTATACCAAGTACCAGCAAAGTTTGTTATATACAGTGAAGCTTTTACTATACTGAAAAAGCCACTGAAGCTTCACTATAACTGTGCCAAGGCAGCTTACAAAATGCTAGGCTAAATGAGGAAAATCTTTCCTCTTGACTAGTGATCTTAAAAGGCAATGCCAGGAATAATAGATGCTAAATGAAGTGGGAAGGCTATAATATTCGTAATCTGAACCCTTCACGACGGTAATTCAACTCGGGGAAGGAGGCGCACTCATGATGGTATTTCTTTTTCTTTGGTGTCCCACTACACCACCCAAAGGACACCTGGAAAGCCTACAGCTGTTTTATGTATGCAAGACTTGTTATTGTATGAAGTTGATAAAACTGCAAATGCTGCATTCCGGCCGAATTAGAACACCTGTGGAAGTGGCCATCAGTTATTTGAAGTCTATACTACCGTATGACAGAAAGAGCACCAGCTCTGTGTTGAAATCACAGCTGCAGTAACAGTCAGTGCCTGGAAGAGTCCCAGGCATGAGTGAGTGTGGGAATCAAACAATGAAGGTTGACTTTTTCCTTTGGAGCTCTTAAACCTTTGTCCGGTCTGGAAAGGCACAGATCATCTTCTACAGGGCCACTATCCCATTATCCTTGGTAGCAGATGGAAAAGGGAGTAAATTAATCCTACAGAATACTTCTCAATTCGATTGTTTTAATGCCTTTCCTATCATTTACAAAAAAAATAAAAAATAAATAAAAATAAAAAAATCAAAAGTACAAGCAGCAAACCCAAATGTCTTGAATGTCTCTTGCTTTTGCTTTTCCTCCTCTGGACTTTTACCTTTCAAGAATTTTTTAGTTTTATCAATCTATATAACTTATTTCCAGACTCTAATAATTAGAGTATACATGCTGAGACAGACAACATGTGTGTCTGGCTCACATGGTAGAAATCCAATCTTTATTGAATAGAAAGATGAATACATGTAATGGAGGCAATAGTTCTTTCTGAAATAAGTGGATTATGAAGCCCAAAAGGTTAAATATCTTGCCTAACTGATGTTGAAATTTATGGTAAAATGGGGTATAGGATCCAGGTTTCCACAACCTGCCTGGCAATTTCTTCTACATCATCCAACCACATCTGTATTAAATCTAAACCTAAGAGAAATCAATGTAAGCCAAAGTGGAAACGAACAGACACTGGGCCTACCTACAAGGAATTTAAGATTTCCTCTCCTTTATAGTCTCTGCTACTTTCAGGAGACTCAGCAATTATGGAAGAGCTGAGGCATAATTATTATTGTCATCTGGTGAGAATATTAGGAAGTAGGAACATTTCTAACTGTAAGGAAATCAAAGAAAAGAGAGAAACCACATCCTTCCTCGACTGATTAACAAACTTGTAAAACTTTTATGGGATTTGTTAAAATATAATTCAGTGAGTTCCCAGTATGCACTCTCTCCCAAGTATAAAGAGAGAAAAGCTATTCATTCTTGCCCTTCCAGAGGTTCACAAGCTAGGTGGGAGAGAGAAATGTAAGAACTGTAGTAATGCTCAATAGGTTGGCTATTACCACCTCTAAATTTCCCTAGCAATGGCTGACCTAAGTCTAGAAGGACACAAGGAGAGAGTCAAATGAAACATGAGAAGACCACTCTAGGCTGAGGAGGCAGTATAAGCAAAGGTCTGGAAGACTAAGATGACACAGAATGTTCAGGGAATTACAAAACCTTAAACACGTCCAAGACAAAGACTTCGATCTTACCAGTGGCCACACAGATGAGGTTGAAGAGGTTGTCTGAGGCCCAGGGGGTTACTGCAACCTTCTAGAAACTATGCAAAGAGGCACAGAGCACCTAGCAAGAGATCTCTCCTAAAGTAAAACATGAAAACCTACTAGTTCTTGCATTTTATCATTGTTACTGCTTCCCTTTCATTGACAACAGTTCATATACTCTTACTTTAACAATTTCAATTATTAATATGAATCACCTATCCATTGCTTCTTATTTTCTTCATTTATGCTAAATGAGGACACCAAAGAATTCCGTTCCCCCTCAACTTTTGCCGTTATAATTCTCTCTTATGTTAAGTCAGTCTATGAATTATATCAAAGAATCACCGAATGAAAAATGAAAAACGGATTTGCACTAATTGAAAATAGAGAACTTTTGTTTTCTTCACGGAAAAGAATTTCCACTAAGAATCCATACTCAGTAGCGTAGCTTAGAAGGAAACAGTTGAGGGTGAAACCATCTTGGTATACGCAGGCAATTATTTTTTAAATGACTGAAGGATTCAGGAGTGAAATATGGAAGAATGTTACATTAAACTCTTATAAGGGCTTGAAAATATGTCCCCTGAACCTTAGTCTTACACTTCCCCACCACCCAAATTCCTCTTCCATACCTTAAACTACTTGATGAAAAAGATCAGGGCATTTTTATACCTCTAGTATTAAGTACTTCTTTAGCGCTCAATAAATATTTGCTGAACCAAAGTATAACACTTAAGAACCAAAACAAGGTGAGGGAGGGTATGTGGGCACAATATCCAGTGCTAAGTCTGGATTAAGTCAATCTGATCAACAAGGCTGTTGTCTGACACCTTCACTTACATATTCTCCATAAGTCTCTTGTGTTGGGGGTGGCGGTGGAGGTCTGTACCCAGTTGGGGGGACTCCTCTTGCTCTGGGAGTGAGAAGTCCTCTTCCCCGACTCACTGGCCCTCGGGTGGACAGGACTCCTCTGGGAGTTGGCGTCCCTCGTGGTACTACAACTCCAACTGGCCGTGCTGTAACTCCTCCCCTTCCCCTGTAACCAAGAGGGTCAAATTAGCAGTATCTATCATAGTCTCTAACATTCTGTTATTCACATATATTTATGCCTCAGAAACAAAATCAAAGTTCTACATTTTTGTAAAAAGGAATAAGGAGCAAAGAATTAAAGCAAACATGAAACAGGTATCTACAAAAGGAAATTAAGTCATTTAGGCAGTTCGCCTAGCAACAATATAGAAGAAGTCTGGAGTCAATCTCTGGTCAGTATCCAGAGTAGGAAACTGTGATATTTGCAGAAGCCACATGCACCCAAGACTTCTATATGATGCCATGCCAGGATTACACCCAAACTCCACTCCCACACTATGAAGTGTGCCTTTTCTTGCTTATATTAGGACAAGGAAACTGAGGCTTAGAGATTTTAAAACTGTCCCAGAACAGCTGTGAGCAAAGTCAGAGGCCAAAATATATGCTACAATTCCATCAGAGAGAGAAGAATAAAATGTACTTTCCTGAATAACGTATCAACTACATGGTAATAAAACAACATTAAGTTAAGTAAACACAGGCATTTTCTGAGGTAGAATTCAACATATTCATGTATTTCTAATGTAAATCATGAGACTTCAAGTCAGCAAGGAAGGAGGTGGCTCTATCAAGAATGGCTCCACAGAAGCAAAAACCCAAGAAAATATAAGGACAGAAAAGTGTGGCTGCCCCAGATAATACGGACACAGTATGATGCACCTCATCTGGACAACGCCTTCCAGTGAGAACTGCAGCTGGCAGGGCTGGCTGCCTACAGACCAGCTTCCTCCTCCTTCAGTGTGTCTGGGATAGCGAACACGCAGTTAAAGACTCATTTTCCAAAAATAGCAAATTATCAAAACCCAAAGCTGGACTTTGAAAAGACTGATAAAATTGATAAACCTCTAGACAGGCTAAAAAAGAGAAAAAAAAAAAGCCCAAACACCAGTATTAGAAATGAAGAGGGTTTTGGCCAGGTGTGATGGCTCAGGCCTATAATCTCAGCATTTTGGGAGGCGAAGGCAGGTAGATCACCTGAGGTCAAGAGTTCAAGACCAGCCTGGTCAACATGGCAAAACCCCATCTCTACTAAAAATACAAAAATTAGCTGGGCACAGTGGCGTGTGCCTATAGTCCCAGCTACTTGGGAGGCTGAGGAACAAGAATCATTTGAACCCAAGAGGCTGAGGTTGCAGTGAACCAGGATCACACCACTGCACTCCAGCCTCAAAAAAAAAAAAAAAAAAAAAAATAATGAAGAAATACTATGAACAACTCCAAGCCCACACATTTTTTAACTTACATGAATGTGAGTGATTCTGATTCATAATGACCAACACAAAAAAAATTAAATAATCTGAATGGGCTTATGTCTATTAAATAAATTTAATCAATAGTTAATAACCTTCCAAAAGAGAAAACATCAACTCCATATGGTTTCAATCAATTCTATCAAATATTAAAGAATGAAATGATACCAGCTCTCTATAATCTTGTCCAAAAAATAAAAGCAGAGGGAACACTTCCTAACTCAATCTGTGGGGCTGGTCATTAGAAGTGCCTCCTGAAAAGTATTTCTACATTACTCATCAGAGGCTGGGACCAGTCTGGGCCAGCCAGGGAGGCCAGAGGTGACTGTCTCCAGCCTGTTCTTGAGCACTGGTTGGGACCTGACAAAGGAAGTATCCCTCAAAAATACCCTCAGAGGCTACAACTGGCCAGAGATGGGGCCAGCCCAACTGCTTGGTGACCTGCTTAGGATGAGACATATGGTCTGAGGGGGAACAAGAACAAGACCTCCCCATAACCAATATGGATAAAGACAGTCTAAAGTGAAGAACTAGAAATCAGCAGCTCTCGTGAACACAGGTACAAAAATTCTTATAAATATTAGTAAACTCCATTCTATAATGTATTAAAAGAATTATACACCATAATCAAGTAAGATTTATTCCAGGTACCTAAGGTTGATTTAATATTAGAAAATCAATGCAGTCTACCACATCAACAAGGCTAAAGTAGAAAAATAATGTGATCGTATAAATACAGGAGAAAAAGGATGCAGCCAACGGTGACACTCATTGATAACAACTTTCAGAAAATTTCCTCAAGTTGAAAAAGAACATCGGGCAGGAGTGGTGGCTCACACCTGTAATCCCAGCACTTTGTGAGGCCAAGGTGGGTGGATCACTTGAGATCAGGAGTTCCAGACCAGCATGACCAACATGGTGAAACCCCATCTCTACTGAAAAAAGACAAAAATTAGCCAGGCATGGTGGTATACGCCTGTAATCCCAGCGACTAAGGCTGAGGCATGGGAATTACTTGAACCTGGGAGGCAGGGGTTGCAGTGAGCCTAGATGGTGACACCTAGATGCACTCCAGCCTGGGCGATAGAGCGAGGCTGTCTCAAGAGAAAATGGAACATGTACAGCAAACCTACAACATACTGAATTGTGAGAAACTGAATGCGTTCCCCTTAAGATTGGGAACAAGGCAAGGATGTCTACTCTCACAACCACTATTCAACACTATAGTGTAAGTCCTACCTACATCAATAGGACAAGAAAAGTAAATAAAACTTACACAGATTTTGAAGAAAAAAGTAAAACCTCCTTTGTTCACAGGTGACATCATTGGCTACGTAAAAAAATCCCCCCAAACAGTCCAAAAAACCCCCCCAAACCCCACACCTACTCCTATACTTAATAAGATAGTAAAACAGGGAATAAAAGGTTACTAGTCAAATGCTTTCCTACATACCAGCAATAAACAGTTGGAATTTAGATTAAGAACACAAAAACATTTACTGAAGCCACAAAAAAATTGCATGTTTTGGTACAAATTTAATAAAATATGTACAGCATTCCTTTGTAGAAAACTACAAAACTCTGATAGAAGAACTCAAAGGAGTAACATCCATGTTCATGGTCATAATATTGTTAAGATGCCAGTTCTTCCCAACTAATCTACAGATTCAATGCAATCCCAATCAAAATCTCAGCAAGTGATATATTTTTAGATATTGACAAACATTTTCTAAAGTACACATGGAAAGGCAAAAGACCCAGAACAGACAACACAATACTGAGAAGAAAAACAATGTTAGAAGACTCATAATATATAATTTCAAGACTTATTATAAAGCTACAATCAATACAGCATTGTATTGGCGAAAGAAAAGACACAGATCAATGGAACAAAATACAAAGCCCAGAAACTGACCCTCAGAAATACAGTCAATTGATTACTGACAAAGGAGCAAAGACAATTCCATGGAAAATGTTTTTTTTTCAAAAAATGGTATAGGAACAAGTGAGTATCAACAAACGAAGAAAAAAAAAAAGTAGACACCTAGACACAGACCTCACATCTTTCACAAAAATCAACTCAAAATGTATCTTAAAACCAAATATGAAATATAAAACTTATAGAAGAAAGCATAGAAGAAAATCTGTATTATATTAGTTTAGTGAAGAGTTTTGAGATACAATATCAAAAGAAGTCCTTGAAAGAAAAATTGGTAAGTTCAACTTTATTAAAATTACAGACTTCTGTTTTGTGTAGGACACTATTAAAAGATAAAGAGACAAGCCATAGAAAGGAAGAAAATATTTGGGAAACATGTTAGCTGATAAAGGATTTGTATCCAAAACACAGAAAAAACTTTTATAACTCAACAATGAGAAAGCAAATGGTCCACTTAAAAATTTAGCAGGCAAAATACTTGAACAGACAGCTAACCAAAGAAGATTTACAGACGACAGATAACCAAATAAAGATGTTCAACATCATTTGTCACTAGGGAATTCAAACTAAAACAAAAGTGAGATACCACTTTGCACCTATTAAAACGACTAAAATAAATAACTGAATACACCAAGTGTTGGTGAGGATATGAAAAACATAAACTTTCATTCCTGTCTGGAATGCAACATAGTATACAGCCACTTAGAAAGACAGTTTGGCAATTTCTCGCAAAGCTAAACATAGCCTTATTGTGCAATCTAGCAGTTGTATTCCTAGGTTTTTAGCCAACGGATCTGAAAACTTATGCCTACATAAAAACTTGCACATAAATGTTTACAGCAGCTTTATTCACAGCAACCAAGATGCCCTTCAATAGATGAAAAGATAAGCAAACTGGGTTACATGCATACAATAGAAAATGATTCAGCAGTAGAAAGAAATGAGCTAAAAATCCACAAAAACTAGGAATAAATCTTAAATGCACATTTCTAAGTGAAAGAAGTCACTCTGGAAAGGCTATATAATGTATGCTTTTCAACTATATGACATACTGAAAATACTAAAACTAGAGAGATGGTTAAAAAAAAAATCAGTAGTTAACACAGGTTAAGAGGTGGAGGGAAGGTTGAATGACTAGAGCTCAGGGTGATAAAACTATTCTGTATGAAACCAAAATGACAGTGAATACGTGACACAAAGCATTTGTCAAAACCCAAAGAACTTCACAGCACAGACAGTGAATTTTCATGTTTGCACACTAAAAATCACAATATTACTGAGGAAGTAGGAGACTCTCAGGATGCAGTGCTGAATATGAACAAACATTTTAACTAGATTAAAGCATATGAAAACAACCTTATTGAAGGGGCTGAAGAAAAGTAAGCTTCGAAATGAGATAAGTCTGTCAGACTTAAGGCAAAAAAAAAAAAAAGTAAATAAGCACTGTTCTAGTTGATGAAGTTATTTTCTACAGGAAGAAGTGTGAGTACAGGTTAACCATTCTGATACCACTGTACATGTATCCTGGAACACAGTAACTAAATAAAAGAATGGTGGGAGCCAGTTTCTCAAGTTGGAGTGGAGTGGTAAGAAAAGGGAAGAGGCTATAAAGGTCAATGTGCGAACGGATTAAAATCAGAGACATCAGTATGAACTCATGTTTAGTTTACTATATTTACAGATGGTTAAATAAAGAAATATGCATAAATATGTGTATATACATAGGTTAGTACATACACATATATGTCCATTCTATGTCAGCTGAGAAAGCACAGACCTCAGCACATCCCAGAAACAACAAGCAGAACCAGCACCCTGATCTTGCTTTCTAATACCATACTCCAATAAATGGAACCTGAGCTTCTTGGAGAAGTGATTGATTTTAGGACTGGAGGTAGAAATATATAAGACTAGTCTGGAGCAACGTGTAGTGCCAGAAAGAAAGTGCTTAAAAAAAAAAAAAAAAGAAAAGAAAAGAATAAAACCCACAAATTACAGGTGTGTGTCAAAGCCAACTGAAAGAACTCCCAATGGCCAAAGCTGAGACAATCTGAGCAAGAAAAGACAGTGGTACCGAATTGTATCACAATGTGTAAAATTAATATCCATGAGTCCACACTGATAGAAATGACTGAATCAATCAATCAATAGATACACAGGAGAGAAGGGACAAATCTTCCAGATAATTTTTGTAGATATTCCACCTAGGGGAAGTGAATTGTAATTCCCCACTTCTTAATTAGGGGTTCCCCATAGTGACTTCCTTTTAAAGGATATAGTAAGGAAAGAAAGAAAAATGAGGAATTTGACAGTGGAGAAACTTGACAAGCATGACCTTGGCTACGTGATCAAGGTAACATGAGCGTAAGTCACGTGGACAGTATGTATACTTGATATGATGCGGCAAACATGGCATTTTACCTCTGTGGTTTTAGTTCCCCAAACTCATAAACCCAGGTTAATGATGAAAAAAAATCTGAAAAATCCCCATTGAGAAACATCTTAGAAAAAACTTGATTAGTACTCCTCAAAACTGATAATATCATCAAAACAAACAAGTCTAAGAAACTGTCATGGCCAAGAGGAGCCTAAGGAGACAGGAGAACTCAACGTGATGTTGTATTCCGGAAAAATGTTGTATACCTAGAAAAAGGACAGTAGGTAAAAATTAAGGAAACCTGAAATGGACTATAGTTAATACTGTACCAATACTGTCGATAATATAGTTAACAATGTGTCAATATTGGTTCATAAACTGAAATAAGTGAGCCATGCTAATAATGTAAGATGTTAATAACAGAGAAAAACCACAAGAAGGATATAAGAAAACTCTGTACTACTTTTTCAATCTTTCTGTAAAGCTAAAACTTTTCTAAAATACTAAGTACATTAAAAAAAATCTCAATTTTGCAGCTTCCTTGCAGCTATGGTGGCCTGTGATCCAGTTCTGGCCAATAAGATATTAATCAGCACTGAGATTTATGGGAAGCTCTTTAAAACTACATAGTTGGCATTCTCTCTTCTCTTTCACTCTTTTCTTCCTGCAGACATGTTTGTAAGGGCAGCAGGCTTGAAGGAAAAAGTGAAAGGCTAAGAAAAGCAGTCACAAGCTCTATGGAGCTGAGGAAGGGCAGTGTGGCATTGCTGCACAGATTTTAAGTGGGGCAGGAGAAGGACGTGATATTTCTACTGGGTTAAGCCACTACAGGTGCATTTGATATTGGCAGTTGAACCTAATCTTAACATGTCTAATGCAGTAAAAAGGAAAAAAAAAGAAACAACACTTTTTCTTCATCTCACCCTCAGGTAACCCTTTAATGACTATTGTAAATTAGGTTTTTTGTTTAAAATCCTAGACCATAAAAATTGGTACAGTAAAAATAGTTGCCATGAGCAAAAACACTGGAATCAGATTTGGATTCAATTCCTCATGTACTTACTAGCTTAACATCGACCTGCCAGTTAGCACTCAAACTAATCAAGAGTCTGAACTTTCCACATCAGTTTCCTCAACTGTGAAATTAGGCTAGATATAGAGCCCACTTTTGCGTTATTAGGAGAGAAACATGAGACAATGCATATAAAGTGTTTTGAATTTTTACTGACTCAATAAAAATCAAGTTTATTTAAACTACAATCACTCTGAACTGTAATGATGATATAACTTCTGTAGTGTCTTACTCATCTTTGTGTATCTCCAGTATATGTATCTAGAAAAATCTTCAACACGATTAGAGGAGAGAGTAGTTTGTAGCTATAGTATGTCTAACTCCTTTGTGACATTTTCATTAATTAGTGTATATTTAAACTAATTAAGGCTTCCTGTTTCCTTATCCAATATCCATGATTGCCATCCAAGGTACTATATGAATTACAAAATATTCAATATGCTTCTTGAATATATAAATGTATATCTTTCATCAAATTGGAAGACATACATTTATATATTCAAGAAGCCCATACTTCTCTTCCACAATCATTGACATTGTTGGTTATGTCCCACTGGTGTATGAAATCACACTAAGGTATTTTTATCTGCTATGGAATTTTAGAGAAGTCATTTGATATACATCTAATTGTTCTGGACACTTATCTATAAAAGACATTGTGAAAATTAGTTTTTTAAGTGCTGAAATTCCACAGGAGTGGTATTAAGCAGCAATAGCATGAACAATGCTTTAGATGACACTGGTGGAAGAAAGGCACGGTGGAGGTGATGTGCTAACACAAGAATCCTGTCTTATCACAAACTTTTCACTGAGTGCTACAAATAACATTCAGGGCAAGGCTGAACACCTGGATTGATAACATGGGGATGAGAAGAGAAAAAGCATCTATTAGCGAGAACTTGATAATCAATGACATTTTTTTTAAAAACAGAAAAGTAGATCCAAATTGATAGGAATAGGGTACCACAAACTGCGTGTAAGAGAAGAGCAAAGACAGAACATCCGCACAAAGTTTTGAAAGCAGATTAATGGATAGACTACAATGCAGTAACTCTTACTGTTTGGGGTTTTCCGCAGGGTGACCCGGTTTCTGGTCTTGAAACTCAGGTATGGAAAAAATCCAGGAAGGCTTTTGCAGTGAGCTGCCACGGTAAGAATGCGTTGAATGAACAAATACCAAAAAAAAAATATATATATATATATATAAATAAATAAATAAATATTAAAATAAAGTAAAATAAAAAAACAGTTACTCAGGAACGAATTATTTAGTTCACAGATTAATACAAAGTTTTAAGATGTAATGAAAAAGCATACACTTTGGGTTCCTACACATTAATACTCAAATGTAATTCTGTCATTTGATCTTTAAGCCTCAGTTTTCCTATCTGTAAATTGGCGTCAATAAATCCACCAGCAGAATAGCTGTGATGTTTACACCCTGGGTATATAAAGTGCCTAGCCTAAAACAGGCATGTAGTAAGTGGTAATTAGTACACAGACTTCTGCTTCTACTCTGTCCTGATACTTTCCTTTTGGCTTTAGTGAAAGATGAGCGAAGAAGACAGAAAGTACAACTCATGTCAGTTCTCATTTTACACATTTAGCAATAGTAATGTCGTCTGATAAGAGTTTGTAAACACATACTAAATTGTTTGGCTTTTGTCTACAAATTTTATGAGAAGCAGTCAAGTACAGCAGGTAAAACAATGAATTCAGTGGCAGATGCCTTGACTGCTTAAGCGAGCTCCAGCATTGCTAACTTGGTGACCTGGGAAAATACAGCTGACTTCTGGGGTTCACTCAGATGGAGCAGGACTCATGCTGACTACAGAGTGGGGCCTGCAAGATCCAGTGACAGGGCCTTAGTCTTCTCTCAGGGGTCACAGTGAGAAAAACCTTCCTAGAGATCCATTTGACATCTGTGTCCTGAAGCAATAAGCACCTGAGGGGCAACTGTGTCTTTCCTGTAACATTCCTAACACATTTGACAATCTTGCTTCATTTCTGTGAGACTGCTTTTCTGAGAGTAAAGTTTAATCATTCTAAGAGTGTTTTCCTTGCCTAAGGTTCCTATGCAAATGAGAAGGCTGACAAAAGGAAAAAGCAAAACAGCCTACAGTTAGAGTCTCTCAGAACACAGGGAAGCAACTGTCAGAGCTGATGAAGACTAAAACTTTTGAAGAGATGATGTTGGCAGCTCTTACTCTGAGCAACTCTAGAGACCATCCGAAGTGCGGTTCTAGGGCGGCGCATCTCACACGTTCCTGTGCATCCACAGCGCCTGAGGACCCTGTTTTAGGCCAGGGTGGGGTTTACACTCTGCTTTTCTAACAGGCTCTCAAGCACTGCTGCTGGTTGTCTGCAAACCATCTTTTGATGGGCTGAGTCTTAGATGCAGAGGTTGTAGCCCTTTTATGAAGCAAGTTATTGGTCATTTCTTTTCTTTCTTCTGTGTTTCATCCAATCTTCAATGCAATTAAAAAAAAAAACTAATTGAGCAACTGCTTCCTTATCCTACATTGTATAGAGTATAAAAGAAATCCAAGGCACTTTACAAGTTACAATTTAAAAAGTTACAAACTGGTTATCGGTAAAATTGTTGACAAATATGACAGTGTATAAGGAAGTACATTCTTAAGTCCAAGAGAGCTATTTTTGGTCTCTTTGTATCGAGTGAAGTCTCTGATCAGAGCTCCTTACTTATTTTGAAGCTGTATCACCCACTGTCTTCCAATTCTGATTTTTATCACGCTTTTACTTTTTTCCTTCATTTAAAAACAAAAATCTTTCCCTGTCATTTCTAACTATCAGCTCTATTGCCTTTTGGAACTATGCAGCAAAAATTTCCTTCCTCTCTGGAAACAATGATCCATTTGATAATAGAGAAGTTTGAGAGAGAGAAGTAATTTGCCTACGGTTCTGTTGAGGGACTGATCAAATATCTGTGCTACAGGAATTCAGTTTTTAGTGTCAAATTATTTTGAGTAATCAAAAAAGGAATCATGGTACAGTTTGATTCCTTGAAAACGAAATTTTAAAAATTAAGTAGGATTTGGAAGTGTGTGCTTATTTTTCTATCTCCATTTTATTGAAGAGGCAACTATGGCTTACAGAGAAGTAACCCCCAAGATCCCCAAGGTCACATAGTGAGTAAGAGTCAGGGGTGACTCTGGAAACGCTGGCTTCCCCAATGCCAGAGTTCCCCCACTCTAATCCCCAGCCTCGAACGCCCCACTTCTTTTCTGCCTCCAAGCCTTTGCACCCTTAACTGGGATGACTTCCCGCCAGCACTATCCTATCTGATTTCTTCTGTTTGTACATATCCGCTCTCCCCCTGCAGAATTACTTGCATCTTCATTTGTATTTTCATGGCACTCTTTTCTTCATGTCTCTTTTCCTCTATTTATACCACTCTGTTGTAGTTGTTTATCTCTGATTTTCCCCTATTAAATTCTAGACTTACTCAGGTAAAATACAATGCCTTCCACATCGCTGTAACTTCAATTCTTCTCACAAAAGGGATTTAAGGAAAATCTGTTATACTAATGACCTAGCATCAGAAACAGATGATTTTCAAAGAAGTTTTGAATAAAACTATTAAAACTTCTGAAAAACCAAAGTGTGGTGGGGAAGAGAGAGCCACAGTACATGAACATACTCACTGGATTCCTTTTGCCCTAAACTGTCTTAGCTCATTAGTGGATCTTGTTTTAACTTTAGGAAAAAATAAGTTGGCCAGCTAGGTGTCAACCTGCCTCCCGTTGTCATTGATATCTACAGCAGGCTCAGAACATTTCTCCAGCTTTATGTTGCACAGGACATGTAAAAGTGCTGGCCAAGCTGTAACTGAGAGAATCTGTGCCTAGTTGCATTTCTTGCCTGTTCATCCCTGGCTAGCATTTCAACTACAAGTTCTTGTCAGAAGTTACCCAGTTTGTAACACTACTTGCCTCTGTTATTATCTTCTCAAAGCCTATGAAAGTGTTTTCAAAGGAAACCAAAGATTTTCCCCTTTTTGTCTCCCCTCCGTCAGCTCCAGTGTGGCTGCTCATTAACACACCATCAGAAAGTGCTTTAATCAAAAGTAAATGAATACTGAAGGCTGATTTCAGTAGAAGGAATTCGGTGGACCTCACAGCAAGGAAAAGCAGAGAAACTCATTTCTATGGTAAGTCCTCCAGTTTTCTGTCTGAGATGTGGGGTACTCATGCCAGATGTGGGGTAATGGGGTACTTAAGCCCAGAAACTCATTTCTATGGTAAGTCCTCCAGTTTTCTGTCTGAGATGTGGGGTACTCATGCCAATGTGGGGTAATGGGGTACTTAAGCCCAGTTAGGATTAAATGCACAGACTACCCAGTAGGCACAGAGTTGGAAGGAAGGAGAGGAAGGGTGACTGGGCGGGAGAATGGCCTGAGCAGGTAAACCCAGTAGAGAAACAAGCAATTTAAATAACATTCCAATGGAGTATTTTTTATTTAAAATTTCCACAATTTTATCCAGTTAGGAAATATATTATCATTTTCCTATATCTACTCTTTCCTTAAAAAAAAAAGGACTTTTTAATATTGATTGGTACGTTAATATAAATCATACCATACTCTGGTAAAACATTTATGGCCCTAATATTAACTATTCAGTTTTCCTAATAAAACTTCTCATAACTTCATATACTATAGAAGGAAAGTACATCATTTTCAGTTATGAAGATAATCTGTAGCATCTATAATATTCTTAATCAATTTTAAAGATAATATCGTATAACACTTTGGTGTTTATGCCTCTAAAAATAAAGACTTTTTTTTTTTTTTTTAATGGAAGGCTTTAAACATTCCAAATGGCAGTGGAGTTAAGGACATTTATTTTTATATTATCAAAATAACACAATATTAAATTCCTAAAATGTGTATGCATAAAAGAAAGTTTTGCCAGAATAAGTGCATTCTGCCTTCTAGTCTACATATATATAGATATAAATTCATAAGCAACAGACACAGAATTGCCCTGTAAGGCTGGCTGCCTTACAAGAATCACAGATCATTAAAGATTCTAGACAAAAACTATCTTTTTAAATAAAATAAGAGGCAGAGAGGTGTTTTTTTTTTTTTTTTTAATTGTATGGACTTGGATTTGGTGTTAGGAGTAGAAAGACAGTAGGGGCCAGGCTGGGTGAGGGGGAACAGGAAACGAGGTCTTTGCAGCCTGGCACTCTGCACTGAGCAAGGCCTCCTACAGAGCATTCACTCCTTCATCCCTCTCTCCACCACAGAACCTGCCCTGGGAGGCTGCTGTGCTGCAGGCCCTGCTGTGGGCAGTGGGAATGTAACGGTAACCAAGATAGGAGTGTCACCCAGAGACCACGAGGCTCACCTTCTAAGTAGAGTCCCATGTTCCATAGTAGGTTAAACACTTTTTTTTTTCTTTCCAGGAAATTACAAGGAAGGAAAGTATAACTTTCCTGTAACTGTTCAATTTTTGTTATAATTTCAAATTACTAACTCTCAAGTTAGTCTGTATCTTAAGACTATCCAAACTTAGAAAAACTTGTGGTGAATTTGATGTTGCTGCTTAATTTTGGTGCTTACCTAAAGTTTTTTTCCTTAATGTTAATTATATAATTATCTTGCCAATCTGCCCAGTAATTTTATAGTAGCCAATTTAACACTAATTTTTCTATGTATTTTGAATCCTGAAATGTGCATTTCTTTATCTCACGGCCTAGAGTTAATGATTCTAAATCTTCATTTCAGTGTACATCAGAATTACATGCAGGTTAGGTATTTCTTAAGTACTGCATTATATTTCAAAAGCTGAAATAATTTATGAATTTCAGAAAACTTCTTCCTAAAATATTCTGCTATTTGTTAAATGAAACCAACTATGAATAAAAACGGTCGAGGCATTATTGCTTTTTTTTTTTTTTTTTTTTTTTTAACTACAGGGCTCCTAATGGTGATTGGTTTAGTTTTCCAAAGAGTAAACCTTAATTGTCTCATAAAATTTGGAAGACACCATTGTTTAAACAAACTAATATAAATGCAAAATTTTTTAAATGTGAAGTTAAAAAAATCTAAGCCCAGATTTTAACATGGTCCTTCAATATAAACTGATAATGAAAAGCTGCTTTGTAGACAAAACTGGCTATAAAATTTACGCACCAGTTACAGGGGGAGGCAAGAGCAGAGCACAGGAAAATGATCACTCAAAACCTGGTCAGCAAATGTATACTGGAAAGGAGAATTCCTAAAAATTCAGATGACCAGTCAATCTTCTTCAACCTCTTAAATTATTGTAAGAAACAGAGGTTTCCATTGATTGTTTCAGAGAGCACGTTTATTACTTTCACCAGTTCTTCAGAATCTTTATATCTGGACTTGAGAGCTATGTATATTTGTTTACTTGTCATTTTAATTCTTTTTGCCATGCTTATTCTGTTAGTTCAGAGTTTCTTTAAAAACACTCTTAACTCCCTGGCAGCCTTTTATAATGCATTCTTCTCTGATGTTGCTTGTCCATTTTAGTCCCATCACTTTTTCTCTTCCAGAAATGTCTTACATTTACTATTTTAATAATTTCCAGTACATTTATAGTTTTTAAAACTTTTTTTCACTCATTTAGTGGAATTTAGGGAAAAGGAGGGTACATGAATAAGCATCTCTGAAAGTGAGGTTCTTGATTAGCTATTTTTTGAAAAAGGTCTATATTGAAAACCAGTGAGTTACCCTATTTTTTAGAATAAATTCAATTTTAGCAGCCAATCATGCTTATAGTTTTTATTGTATAACAGTGTTATGGTTTTAGGCTTTGAAATTTTTAAAGAAAATATGTAATATCCAGAATGGAGACAGCATAAGGTATTAAAATATTTTAATATTCTTCAAATTAAAGTTGGGTGAGGGAAATGGAAGATGGGAAGCAGCTTTTGTTTGGGGTTTTGGATGTGTGTGGCAAGTAAGGCTGTAACCACGTTACACAGGGCATGCTTTGACTACTCAGGGGCAATCTGTAATATTGGCAGTGCTGCCCCCATCTGACTAAAGTGTAGAGAAGGCGCTTTCCTGTGCCACTTAAGTAGTAGTGGTAGTGACATTTGAATTAGATCTGATTCTAAAGCTCTCTTTTCTATGTGCTACTACCCTTCAGGGGCAAAAAAAGAAATTTTTTAAATTCCAGCAGGTAATAAGTATGCAAATTAAACTGTTAAACATGTATTCAGTCCAAGGCTAAATTCATAGTACTTTGCTCTTAGTGTTATGGGTAATGGGAAGACCACATGGAATATATAACCTGTGGTATTGGGGTGGTGGTGGTAAATGTAATCCTGACATAGGAGCAATTACAGATTTCTTAGATTTTTAAAAACCTGATCTCCACTTATATCAGTGAATATTTATTGAGCACATGCTGAATTTCAACACTGTGCTTGGACCCAACAATACAAAGGGCAAAAGGCACATTCCCCCTCTACTATGAGCCCAAGCTAGTCTGTAGATTAATAGACTTAGTAATTGCACTGTCATATGGTCCTAGTAACAGCAGAGTACAGCACGGGGTGGTAGATGCTCAGAAAAGATGTATAGTACCCAAACTGGAGTTACTCCATACTTCTGGAAATAGTACATTTCAATAATTAAACAGAAGGGAAATATACTAATGAAAATGTCTGATGCAATCTCTCCTCTGAGGGCTTCAGGAAGTGCTTACGCAAGTGTGAACTGACGTGTTTTCCACATCTGAGAACCTCTTTATTCTCTGTATCTAGGATGGAGTTTTACTCAGTTGCACCCAGAGTTTTCTGACCCAAACCATTGTTAACAGTGCTATTAATAATCCCAAGGGAATAGCTTAAAAGCTCTTGGCACAGCCATTAACACAGTTCCTCATCATCCTGACAAGTGGTCAACTCCAACTACAGTCAGCTGCAATAGGTGTGTCCAAGGGTGTTAATATGCAGGCAGTTAATTCAGAGGTGTTCAGGAGTAATTATGCAGTCAATGAAGACTGCCACCACTTGGGGTGCATTAAAGGATCCGTGCTGTTTTATTTAGCAAAAGTAAATGTGACTGTTTCTTCTATTAACTGTTTATTGCTCTACCAGCCAAAGCACTGGCTTTGTAATATGCATGTCTGGATTAAGTACAATTGATGATGTACTACTAGGTTTGAGTATTCAAACAGACCTTTTTGTTTTTAAAACCATCTCAGCTCACCACAACCTCTGCTTCCCAGGCTCAAGCGATCTTCCCTCCTGAGTAGCTGTGACCTCAGCCTCCTGAAAAGCTGTGAAACCACATTCGGCTGATTTTTAAATTTTTTTTTTTTTGGTAATGATAAGGTTTCACTATATAGCCCATGCTGGTCACAAACTCATGGGCTCAAGTGATCTTCCCACCCTGGCCTCCCCAAGTGCTGGGACTACAGGTCTGAGTCATGATGCCCAGCCAAAATACAACTTTAATAATGAAGGCTTTGTTGTTAATTCCTGTCTATCTCAGCATTTCTTTTATCAACTGATTTATTTCATCCTCTACTGTTTCTAGTTTTATATTCTTGGGAGTCTTGAATTTACTGTGTTCAACTGAATTATGAAGATATTATTATAATACTTTGGCTTTGGCTTATTATAACATTTCAACATTAAAAAATCAAGTAAGTTCCTGCTCTAATGTGAAGAACTTCAACTTTAATGTTACATTTATATTCAGAGAGAATGCCTGCTAATAAGAAATTTAGCATATTCAGCAAACATTAGGAATATTATTTTTCAAATATAAAGCTACAGAGGAAATGTAGGAGAGCAACAACTCAATTGAGGGAGTTAGGTATTAATCCGGACTCCACTAACAACTAACTGCCTAACACTTGAAGAAGATGTATAACTCTACATTTATAGTCTACTTTCATCATCTATAAAATAGAGATAATAATATTTAGCTTATACATGGCTGTTGTGAGGCATTAGCCACGCATATGAAATTTCTGGCACACGTGTTTTCTCAAAACACACAAGGTTCTACTTCTGGTATAACAACATAAGCTCCAACCAAATCAAACCTTGGGCAAAAAACTAAACTTTGGATAAAATACAAAAAGCAATTAATTGAAGTTACTGGCTAATGACTAGGTAGATTCCAAAGGGTTATGACACTTGAGGAAAGGTAACGGAATGAAGTGACTTCTTATGATGTTTCCAATGAGGACAGGCTGCAGGGGTCATGCTGAGCAGCTAAGACTCCAGTGGAAAACTCTGAGTCTTTGCACTGGATGAATCACAGGCCAAAGTTTCCAGCAACCACAGCTGCTGGAAAGTGAGGAAGGAAGTGTAGAAGGAAAAGAGCCAGAGATAGGGAGCCACCAACTCTCCAGTGACAACTGAACCACAAACGCACAGGGCAGACTGCAAGTATCCCTGAAAAGGACGAAGGAGCTCATCTGAGATTTTAGCTGCTTACCAAGAGATACAGTCTGCAGTTGGAGTTCAATCAAGCTATCTGCTTAAACAGTCTTAAAAATAAAATAAAAACAACACTGTTTGGAGGAATATAGCAAATTCCAGAGTTTTCAAAGCACAATATTTACTCCAACATAACCAGATTAATTAGCAGACAAGGAATTAAACAAAGCTCTCAAAATTTATAATGTATAAAAGTATAACCAGGGATCTCAGTTTTAAAAATCACCCACTTTTCTTCCTTCCCTCCCCTCTCACCTCTTCATTCTTTCCCTCTATATAAACTCCCCTCTGGCAATGCATGCTTATCAAATTATGTCCTTGCTTAAGAAATTCCAGAGGCTAATCTTAAAGCAGGCAAGAAGCCCCTGTGGAATCCTTCCACTCAGCAGGAGTCACAATTAGTCCACCGCCACTGGTCTGAAGTCAAGGTGACAACAGCTAGGCCTCCAGGTGGGTGATTATCCATGACAGCCGCTGGAACAGGACTCGTAGCCCCTGAGCTCTGCAGCACTCCCACGGGTGTCCCACACCATGCTTCCCTTTAAAAACCCTCAGGTAAATTTTAAAATTTAGAACGCTAGTTCGTCATCTTCTCAATTTGTTGGCTCTCTAATGACACCTGCTTTTCTTCCCATCAACCTTCACCTCCTGTATTTGCCTCTTGTGTTTGACTTTTGAGCAGCCAGCAGCCAAACCTGGGTCTGATTACAAAAGAAAATATCCTGGTAACAAATGAAAAGATACAAAAATCTCAGCAGACAAATAAAAACTATTAAAAATCAAATGAAAATTTTATATCTGAAAATATAAAGGATCTGAAATGAAAATATCATTGGTTTGGCTTCAAAATACAAAGGAAGGAGGCAGTGAACTTTGAGGCTAGGTCAAGACATAGACTAGTCTGGAAAACAGACAAAAAAATAAAAAAAAATGAGCAGAGACTCAGCTTGTAGGACAATATCATAAAGACACTTTCCCGAAATTTCTCAGTTCACAATGTCCTTAGTGTTTCAATAATTTTTTCATGATATTTACCCCAGGCCAAACCAATAAGGAACAAATTTGATAATTAAATTGTGAGTACCAAACAACTTACACATTTATTTTTCAACACTGCAGCTGTTTGAAAAATAACACATACTATTTTACAATATGTATTATAATTGAAAGGAAATATTTCATTATTAAATAACAGCAATTATTATGCATATTGGGTGCTATGTAACTTCGCAACTTCTCAAACCATGGGATCAGATGGGACACTGTCACTCTCATTTCTTGACCCACACTTACTTTCAGATAATGTTTACTGTTTATCACAGCAGCCAGTAAAGTACCAGCGTCACAAAGATGTGACATCATGAAAATCAGTGACATATGATCTAATGCTGAAAAGAAACCATAAAGGATTATCTTCAGCTGACAGTTCCCATAGTGTGGAAACAGGGAAAGGGGCAAGTAAAATATCTGAAGAAATAGTAGCTGAAAATTTCCCCAATTCGATGAAAACTGATAAACGACCCTGGGTGACTGGGTTAGTCTAATGTTCTCACTTAAAACAAAACCACTACATTAAGCACCAGTATCTGTGAACACGCACTTATTACTCAGAAAGAGGGCATAATCTCCTTTGTTCAAGTTTCTTCTTGCTGCTTCTGGTATCAAATGTGGGGACACTGGACTGCTCCTATGTGGAAGAAAGGGCCAGAACAGCCAGAGCAAAGGCCAGTGGAAAAGCAGCACAGAAGCCACCGAGTGTTAAGAGAGGAACAGAAAGCAGCATCCTGGAGGGCTCACAGCTGTTGAGTCAGACAAAAGCAGTACCTTGACACACCCAGTCCTGCGGCAGATAAGATCGGTATTAGCAAAAGAATATTTCCCGTGGTCAACACGTGATCAGAAAGAGGCTCAAGAATGTGCTACAGCACTTTATTCACATTACTGTTTACTGAGCAATTACCATATGCGAGGTACTGGGGACACATGGGCCTTTATGGATTTGCATTACCCATAAGGAATAACAATGACAAAGCGAATAAATAAGGTAAATCGGCTTGACCAACGATACGACGCCACCAGGACAGGGTTCTGAGCCAGCTTCTGGCTGAGAGGATGGCCCCTTCACACCGAGTGCTCGGCAAGGGCTTCTCTGATCAGGTGCCTGTGTAGGCTGAGGATGCAATGCTGAGAGGGAGGTGGCCAGACAGCTGGAGACAAAGTCTCCAAGGAGAGGGAGAGTAAATGTGAAGGATCTGGGAAAGAGATGAGGTTGGGCTATTTAAGGAACAAAAGAAAGGAGACCAGTAAGGCGGGAGTTAAGACAAAGGAAAAGTGGAATAAGAGAAGAGTCAGAAAGGGGAGGAGAGTGCCAAGTGCTAGATCAGGTAAGTGCATGTGAGGAAGTGTGGATTCTCTTCTAACAGGAAAGGAGCCACTGAAGGATTTTAAGGATGGAAAACATAAGGTCACATTTAATTTGAAAAAGTCATTGTGACTGAAAATGGAAGAGTAGTGTGGTTTAGACTAGGAAGGACGGCAGAGACGATTAAAGAAAAAAATGACTTGAGGTTTAAAGGCAAAATAAAAATGACTTACTAAGGAACTGAACATGGCAAAAAGGAATGCCATTAAAGATATTATCACATCATATGAAGGCCAATTTATGGCTATTCATTGGAGATTTTTCTCACAAGTCTTAAGTAGAAATTTATAGGCTCCAGCAAGTATGTTTTTCTGTTGTATGTATTGTGACTGGTTTTGGACATTTAGACACTGGATTCTGTAGCCATATTTCCCTCATCTTTAGCCACAAGGCAACTCAATAAATAATTTCAAGACCAGTTCTGCCAACACTATGGAATGTTGTAATACATACGTTTTTGTATACTGACCTTACCCTTGGGTTTTTGTAATTTTCTACCCTAATTTGCTCATCAGTTTATTTTTACCTTAGTTTTATTCTGTGGACTATATTAGTTTGGCATTAGTTACCACCTACCGTTAGTTACCGCATGTGATTTCATGAAAAAAAGGAGTAAATAAATACAGTCGCTTAGCTATGAGGACACCTTCTAAGGAACAGCTCCTTAGGTGATCTCATCATTGTACAAACATCACAGAGTGCACTTACACAAATCTAGGTGGCATAGCCTACTCCATGCCTAGGCTATATGATACAGCCTACTGCTGCTTGGCTACAGACTTGTTCAGCATGTTATTATACTGAATACTGTCTGTGACTATAACACAGTGATAGGTGTTTGTGTATCTGCACATATCTAAACACAGAAAAGGTACAGTGGAGACAGAATAAAAGATGGAGACATGACAATATAAAAGATGGAGAATGGTACACCTAGATAGGGCACTTACCATGAGTGGAACTTGCAGGACTGGAAGTTGTTCTGGGTAAGTCAGTGAGTGAGTGACAAGTGAATGTGAAGGCCTCGGACACTACTGTAGACTTTATAAACATTATAAACTTAGACTATACGAAATTTATTTTTAAAATGTTTTGCTTTCTTCAATAATAAATTACGCTTAGCTTACCGTAATTTTTAAAAATTTGTCAACTTTAATTTTTTTTTAACTTTTTGACTGTTTTCTAGCAACACCTGGCTTAAAACACCTGGCTTTTGTGAATCAGTACAAAAATATTTCCTTTATATCTTTATTCTATCAGTGTTCGTCTGTTAACTTTTTTTTTTATTATTTTTAAGCTGTTTTTGTATGCAATTAAGATACAAACACATATTAGCCCATAGCCTAGGACTACACAGTATCAAGATCATCACCCTCACTAGGCAATGGGGACTTTTCAGTTCTATTATAATCTTATGGGACCACTGTTACATCTCCAGTCCATCCTTGACCAAAAACGTCATTTCGCGGTGCATGACTATTTAAGTCTTTTCATCTTGTATTAAAAGTGTGACCATGTGCCATAATGAAAACACAATAAAAGTGCTAGAATGAAAATTATCTGGGAGAATGACAGTAAGGGAATGGGAAAAAAAAAACTTATTATTTATTCTGGATCAAAACACAAGGGACGGACCAATCACAGAGGAGAGGTTTGGATTATGAGAGCAGACGGCCTGGATTCCACCTGGCTCTACCAATCACTAGCTGCATGACTTTGAGCAAAGAATTTACCTCCCTGGTCTCACTGTCCTCATTTTAAAAATGGTGATGTTAACAAAACAGTGCCCACCTCGTCGGACTGTGATGAGGCATAACTTAGTTAATATCTGTAAAGTGCTTAGAAAAGTACTCAATCAACAGTAGCAGCAATATAAGTGTTTGTTAAAATGAGTTTCAATTTGGACTTGAAGGTAATAATGATTTTACAAAGGCACGGCAGAGAAACAAGTGAGCAAAAATATAGAAAAATACAAGCACCAACTTTATGAAACAAAGCTTCTACCCTTTGTTTCATAAAGGGTAGGTTGTTAAATGCACAGGGTTGGTTAAATGCACAGGAAATATGGCAAAATAAACAGTAAAGACTAAACTGTAGAAAAGATTTGGGAAAAAATGTACCGAGAAGGCTTTGAATTCCTGCTGTACGAATATAAACATTGTACTGTAGAAACAAGGTGTTTAAAGGATTTGGGACCGAGGAAGACCATAATCACATGGAGGAAAGAAAGTGGGCTGTGTGTTCAGTGCCCTGCTGGTGCCTAGCATATGAGCTGCTTATGATTTCAAGTACACAGGTGGTAACCATAAGTACACAAATAAAGGCATTTAACTCTGACACTGAACCAGCCATTACTCCACCACAAACTGAAACCAGGGTCTAAAATTTGAACTTAAAAATAATGCTATCACAGAATATTAACCATCAAGACATTAAAACAGCATTAAATGACAAGCAATGCATATACTGTAATCACGAGGGATGGGTTTTCATCTGTGCAGATGGAGGTATCTGTCCAGGTATTGCATTCAAAATAAACAAAAAAACTGTTCCTCATCTGTTCATAACATTTTCAACAACTTAATTTAGAAACTGACAACTGAATTATAAATCATATTCAGTAAAAATGGCAGATCTAGTGTAAGGAATGCAATACCCCCTAAACAACAGCAGTGGGTACGCTCGATTCTCCACACTCTGTTCTGGAGGGGAGATTCATTCTGTGCTGATACTCTGCAAAAAGGTATATGTAAGAGTAATTTAATCCTAAGTGAAATATCACTGGGTTAATTTTACTACATACACACATATATAAAGATATGTATATATATAAAATAAATGTGGTAACATGCACTTTTCTGAGTACTAATCTTACTTGTATAAAGTTATATACAGCAGCCACAGGAAACTAATATACCAGGAAACTAATATACCAGGTAAATAATTTCTTATGATGAATACTACATATAGTGTTCATATATATATATATATATATATCACTAAAAATAAAGTATATATGTACATACAGAGATATCTTTTTATCTACATTTCACTAAGAAGACTGGAATGCTGACATATAAATGTCATTTCTGGGAGACTTCTGTTTCTCTTTTTAGCTTATTTTTATTTTTGTAGAGATGGGGTCTGGCTATGTTGCCCAGGCTGCTCTTAAACTCCTGTCATCAATCAATCCTCTGGCCTTGGCCTCCCAAAGCACTGGGATGACAGGCATGAGCCACTATGTCTGGTCTGTTTCTCTTTTTACTTATCTATATGTATTTTCTGTTCACTTTTTGGGTGAGACTTGAGGACAGATGCTTCAGTCTCTATTATTTCAAAGAGCTAAGAGACAATGCCTTGATTGGGAGGTTTGCTATCTGCTATGGCACCAATAATGCACCTGGCCACTAGGAATCATCCTATTTACCTGCATCTACAAATAAACAAACAAACATAAACCGGTAATGTAATAAGTTTGGAGACTTTCAGAAGAGTTTTTAAAATATAGTTTGTTGGCCGGGTGCGGTGGGTCACGCCTGTAATCCCAGCACTTTGGGAGGCCGAGGCAGGCAGATCACAAGGTCAGGAGTTAGAGACCAGCCTGGCCAACACAGTGAAACCCCGTCTCTATTAAAAATACAAAAAAAAAAAACAACAAAAAAAATAGCCAGGAGTGGTGGCAGACACCTGTAATCCCAGCTGCTCGGGAGGCTGAGGCAGGATAATTACTTGAACCCAGGAGGTGGAGGTTGCAGTGAGCCAAGATAGTGCCACCGCACTCCAGCCTGGGTGACAGGGCAACACTCCATCTCAAAAAATAAATAAATAAACAAAATAAAATAAAATATATTTCGTTGTATTTGGCTTGTAAATGTACAAGCTCCCATCACAACAAAGATAAAACTAACTAGACTAGTAGGCCACTCAAAATTATCCTGTCCTAACCCCAGGAACCTTATCTAGAAAAAAAAAATTTCTAAATAAGGTTACCTTATCTAGTTACGTTACCTTATCTAGAAAAATAAATTTTACAGATGTGATTTAGATCTCGAGATGGGATTACCCTGGTGTGCCCTAAATATAATCACGTCTCCTTGTAAAAGGCAGGCAGAAGGAGATTATAGATATAAGGGGAGAAGGCCGTGTGAGGATGGAGAGGCTAAAGCAATGTGCCTACAAATCAACGAATGTTGCAGTCATCAGAAACTGGAAGAGACAAGGAAAGGAATCTTCCCTAGAGCCTCCAGAGGGAGAACGACTTTGCCAACACCTTGACTTTGGCCTCGTGATAGTGATTTTGGCATCTGGCCTCCATAACGATCAGAGACTACATTTCTATCATTTTCAGCCACGAAAAATCTGTGGTAATCTGTCACAGCAGCCACATGAAAATAATGAAGCAGGTAAGTAAGTTCTTAAGATTTCAAGTAAATTTAATGGTATAAAAAATAGAAATGATTTACCATTTACTGAGTACCTACATAAATTATCTCATAAAATCATCAGTAGCAACCCTATTACTATTAGCTCTTTTTATTAGTAGAGATCATACCCATACCTATGTTTCTTGCATAACTGCTCTGACATTGCTCTGATCAGCAATGCAAATTGAGGAAGTGACTTTTACTCTCCCAAATAAACTTAGAGATGTACAAGAATGTTATTTTAAATTATTTCATGCAGAATTCTATCTAAAATAAAAATTTATCCATAGTCATTAGTTTAATTGAAAAATTTGCATTACTTCTTTCCACTGACTTCAAAGATTGAAAAATTAAAAATAATTCTCAAATAAATTTGGATAGTCATGTCAGATTTATGATTTCTTTAAAACATTTTTCCCATTAACATTAATCACCAGTCCAAGGACAGAAATAAAAAATGTGTGTGCCTAGACCACCTCAGGAATTACAGATACCACAGAGCATTTACAGTGAATAAAATGGCAACAAGCATGTGGACACTGACTTGGTGTCTGACATTGTGCTTAGGATTGGTGATGTGGCAGTGAAGTAGCCTGATGGTTTACTCAATGGCAAAACACAAGTGACTACTGGCCCAATCTTCATATCAATGTGATTACTTACATAAAAAACAAGTCTTGTTTAAAAAAATTAATATTATAGTGAATAATAATATTCACCTAGAATCATCAGCTAATAAGTGTCACAGGTTATATTTAAGCCCAGGAACATCTCACTCCAAAGTAAATCCCCTTAATATGACATCACATTGTTTGACTGTAGACTTAAAAAAGTTATGATTATGATTTTTAAAGTGATGGGGGTCTCACCACATTGCCCACGTTGGAGTGCAGCATTGCCCACGTTGGAGTGCCTATTCACAGGCACTATCGTAGCATACCATGGCCTTGAACTCCCGGCCTCAGATTCCCGAGTAGCTGGGACTACAGGCATGTGCCACCATGCCCACATGAATACAAGTTTTGTTCAGATAGAACTGTTTTTCGCTACTAATAAAGGAAATATTAAAACTGCTGCCACGGTATGTTAACCTAAAAAAAAATTACACCTACCTGGTTATTGCTGGGGCTGGTACACCTCTTGTACGCAAGGTGGGTTTCCCTCGAACCACTGGAACATCTGCATTTTCTGAACCACCATTCAAATATGTTAATTCCTGGAGCTGTGCTTGTCTGATCTCATCATTATAATCCTATACAAAAGACAGAAGATAGCAAAATTCACTTCATATTAGAAATACAAAAATATTTAGAACAAAAAGCAAGTAATTCTTAATAGAAAAAAGGGTTAGGAAAATAGTTGAATCAATTTACAAAACAATAAAATAAAAATTTGCTAAAATAAAAATGTGATAATTAATTTTTGTAAAAAAGGAAGAAAAAAAACTATAGCATTTTTTCCTCAAGCTAAAATTTTCTATAATCAGTCACTAACCCTTCTCTGGGCATACTTTGCAACTGAGACATTTATAATAAAATTAAAATATCATAAAACTGATATATGGGTGTTGTTATTTGCAACTCAATTCAATTAGCAGGTATTGATTACCTATAATGAACCAAGTAACAGAGAAACAAAGAGGAATTAAGCAATAGCCCAGCACCCAAGGACTTCAATGTAGCAAAGAGGAAGAATATATATATGTACAACAGGATAGCCTTCATGTAGTTAAGAACCACAGGGACATAGGCTTTTTGCACATTTCCAATAGAAAATTATACAAGTTGTGAAATTCAACATTTTCAGAATTGAATACATAATCTTATTCCTGAAAATTTGCTCTTCTCCCTTCACCTTACATTATCATCCAAAGATTCAACTAAGAAACTCTAGGGGTCATCCTTGATTTCTCCTGCTTCCTTAGCACCCTGAACTCCATTCAACAATTATCAACTAAGACATGGGTAAATGTAAGCGTAATCTATTTTACAAAAAAGGGAAAGTTCAGGTCTAAAGGATCAAAAAGGAAATAGTAAGTTCATTACAAGAAGTGCTGCCTCAGGATGAGAACTAAAGGGCTAATATCCAAAATCTACAAAGAACTGAAACAAATTTACAAGAAAAAAGCGAACAACCCTATCGAAAAATGGGCAAAGGATATGAACAGACATTTCTCAGAAGTCCTAATTTCATGGGATTCATTAACAGTAAAGCCACTACTGTCAGAAATAGTGGTTTGGGTGAAAGGTAGAGATGGAATCCGTTTCAGTGGAATAAATAATAAATAGCAGTAAGCCAGAGAAAGTAAAGGCAGGCAGCTTCTTCCAGCTGTATGGGCACAATGAAAATGAGAGAGAAGATCATAGTTTTCAGGGAGGAGCAGAGGATTTTAAGACAGAAAAAACATGAGCAAATAAGAGTGTAAGTAGAAGATTTAGAGGAGACAGATTCCTGCATTATTTATTATTTAGAATTAAAAACCTGAAAGAAATTCAGGGAATTTATTTTAAAAATACTACCTCTTTTCAAAAGCAGAATGCAAAAAACTGACTTGAAACTTGTAGCAGAAGGCATTCTGGAATTAAAAAAGATATGAACACCAGTCAAAAAGAAAGTTAAAATCATAATCAGCTAACACTTGCAAAGCAAGAAGAAGAGAAGGCAAATGAGGACCAATACAAGTCACTGTGATTGACAAGGAAAATTAAGAATGGAGTCAATATTTTATTGTAAATATAAATTACTTTCCTGACTTATTTCAGGTATTGTGACCTCAGGGGAAGCATCTGGTTCTTTCCATCATTATTTCAACCTCTCTAAAATAAGCCTATTAGTATGTTACCAGCCATTTTACTGGAAATGTGTGAAGATTAACATACACTTTGTAAAGCATATTCTAAATAAGTGATTTGTAAAGCTCTAAATATAATGTGCTATATAAATGGTAAACATTTGACCTGGTGAAAAGTTAGGAGGCGTAATACCAAATTGTATGAAGTTAAAAATAGATTCATGCAAAAAGAACACAGTCAAAGCCCTAATCAAAAACAACATTAAAAAATACTGTTCTAAGTAAGGTTAGGTGATTTTAACAGTATCACAAAAACTATAATGTCCATTTAAAATACCATCTTTGAAAAACTACATTTAAGAAATATGGAATTTGAATCAATCACATCTGAGGTTAAGCCTAACTTTTTTTTTAACCAACTGAACTTCACAGCTATGTGATTTTAGGCAATTTTTAAAAAATTCTAGGTGACTGTTTCTCCTGGTGTCAAATGGACCCTGCTGATATTACCATTATAGTTAGAATTTTCTTGGTCTTTGAAAAAATGCTTTTAAATTAGTAGAGAATGCAAATCATTCATAGTAGCCTACAGACTAACTTATTTTTGTAATTTTGCATTTCAAATTATCATTTTTAACTCCCCGTCTAAAAAAGTGAAACTATTACAACATTAACAGCATCATGAATTGTGAAAAGCGGAAAAGCCATTAAAATTTTGATTAAATATGTGTAAGCAGGACTTGACTATCCAGTGAGCTTAGAATCTATTCAAATATATGTTAGCCTGAAGAATGGAGAAAAAGTTTTTAAATGAAAGGATTAAAAGTAACTCATAGAAATTCAGTGGGTTCTCTGTTAGGAATTTAGTTTTCAGATATATTTGCCAAAATACGCCAACAGTTATGTCCAA
Organism: Colobus angolensis palliatus; assembly: GCF_000951035.1. Taxonomy (NCBI): domain Eukaryota; kingdom Metazoa; phylum Chordata; class Mammalia; order Primates; family Cercopithecidae; genus Colobus; species Colobus angolensis. The sequence goes on from NW_012114821.1 coordinate 9,725,069, forward strand.
GGTTAATCCTAGGATCACTGTTTGTATTGTGATCTATAAGAAGTAACTTCAATGTTCATTATTTGAGGGCCAATTAAATAAACTCTGAAACATGCATATAACAAAATATTACGCAGACATTAAAAAGAATGAAATAAAACTGCATCTGCTCATAGGAACAAGGTCCAAAATCACGTAAGTTAAACACAAAAGTTACTAACAGGACATGCGACTTCTGGTACAGCTAAGGGAGGAGCTCAGCAAAGCCTCTCCCACAAAAAGCAAAACAAAAACTGACGAAACGGTTCAAAGTAACCATTTTAGGAGTCTGAAAACTGACTAAAGGTACACAGTAAACTGAAAATACAATGTATTTATTCATTAAAAAGTGCTACATTTCAAGTAAGAAAAATGAGAGTCTGGCCTGCTTGCCAAAGGATGAACCTAGTATTGCCCTCTTGGGTGGCGTCAAGAAACGGACCATCAGGCTGGCCAGAAACTGGACAGAGATTCAGGAAATGAGACAGTCTGGAAAAGCTCGCCACACTCCTCTGGCTGGATGGAAGGCTACGTGCCTGGACAGCAAGAAGAGAATGAGGCAAAGCTCTCCATACAACCTTTCCTGAAGGTGAGTACACATATATGCAGGGGAGACAGGAGGAATCCCAGAGCAACAGATAAGCCAGGGTGGACACGACGAGAGTCTTCTTGGTTCCACTCCCCTATGTACACACACAGCTCCATCATCAGAGGACGGAAACCTGCCTAGCACAGCTGTGTGAACACGAGCTCCCGCTGGCGGTCCACTAAGCAGTGCTGACACAGACAACGTCCCTAGCAGACCAGGTTTAAAAATAAAAGCAACAAAACAAAACAACAACAACAACAACAAAACACATTAACAGAGATATTATTAGCTGTAACTATGAGGAAGACAGGCTGCAAATTTATTACAACTAAATTATTAAGGAAATAGAAGACAAAAAAAAAAAAAACCAACTGTCAGCAACAAAAACCCCTCTGGGAAGAAAATAAATCAGATTACAGGTTTGTTATAATATGTTATTGAACACAGACTTTTCAACAAAAAACTAAGAAACATGCAAAGAAACAGGAAAACGTGCTCAGGGGGAGAAAAGCAGTACAAAGAAACTGTATTGGAGAGGAGCCAGATATTGGACTTGCAACACAAGAAAATTTAAAAAGCATATTACCCGCAATGAGAGGAGTTCAATAACAGCTATGAGTTTGCAGAAGAATTAGTTAACTTGAAGACTGGTCCATTAAAATTATCCAGAGTGAGGTACATGAAGAAAAAAGGATGAAAAATCTTGAATCTCAGAAATCCATGAGACACCAACATGTGTATCAACATACATGTAACTATAATTAGGGGGTGTGGTGGAGGGTAGAAAGGCAGAAAAAGTTTAAATAGCTGAAAACTTTCCATATTTAATGAAAAACATAAACCTATAGATGCACAAAGCTTAGCCAACAAATAGCATAAACGTGTACATCACACCCAAATTGCTGACAACCAGAGGCAGAAAAAAAATCTTGACAGCAGCAAGAGTAAAACAACAGATTACACGCAGGAGAAGAGCAAAATGATTAATGACTCTTCTCATCAAAAATAACAGAGGTCAGAAGGTAGCAAAGCAGCATGTTCAAAGTGCTGGAGAAACAAAAAACAAAAACTACCAATCAATAATTACATTATCTATTTTTTTTTGGATGTAGGTGAAATAAAGACATTCCCAGAAAAACAAAAGACTTTTTGCCAGCAGACCTAGGTTACAGGAAAGTCTAAAGAAAAACTTTCAGGCTGAAAAGAAATAACACCATATGGCAAATCTATCCACAGGAAGAAATGAAGGGCACCCAAAATAGTGTAAGTTACTATAAAAGACAACAGAAAAATACTGTGCTACAAACCAACGTTCCTCATAATTACAGATGCAAAAATCCTTAACAAACTATTAGTAAACCGTATCTAGCAACACATAAAGAATACTACATGCTATGACCAAGTGGGAATTATCCTCAGAATGCAAATGTGGCTTCACATCTGAAATCAACTAATATAATACACTATTATTCACAAAATAAAGGAGAATAAAACCACATAATCATCTCAGGAGGAAAAAGATTTGCAAAATTCAATACCCATATTTATACATTTATTCAGGATAAAAACTCTCAACAATGAGAAATATAAGAGAACTTCTTCAACATGACAAAGAGCAGCAATAAAAATACCTACAGCCAATGGTGAAAGACTGAATGCTTTCCCCCCTAATTTTAGAAACAACACTGCACTGATGGTTCTAGTCAGTATAATAAGGAACGGAATGGAGTGGAATGGAATAGAAGAGAATAACAACATTACATTAAAAAAAATTAAAGGCATCCATATTGGAAAGGAGCTAGTTAAGTTGTCTTTATTCAGAGACGACATGCTCCCATATTCCACTAATTAGGATTCCACTTAATCATTGTAATGATTCTATTTAAAAACACCACACTGTAACTAATAAACATGGCAAGATCACAAGATACAAAATCAATATACAGAACTCAAGTGTATTTCTATACACTAGTAACCATCTGAAAATGAAATTTTAAAAATTGCACTCACAATAGTATCAAAAGTATACAATATTTACAAATCAATTTTGCAAAAGGAAAGGAAAAGGCTGCCACCCTGAAAACTACAAAACACTATTGAGAAAAATTTTGTAATACCTTTTTTAAAAGTGAGGAAACATTTCACGTTCCTGGATTGGAAAACTCAAAATTGTTAAGATGAAAATTATCCCCAAACTGATCTATAGATTAAATATAATATCTATCAAATCCTAGCCAGTTTTTTTTAAACAGAAATTAAGAAGCTGATCCTAAAACATATATAAAAATGCTAAGAAGCCAGAAAAGCCAAAAAATGTTTGAAAAAGAACAAAGTTGGACAATTTACACAACCTAGATTTCCAGATTTACTTAAAGCTAAAGTAATTAAGAGCATGCTACTGGCATTAACAGTAGGCATACAAATCAATGAAAAAGAATTTGAGAGTGCAGAAATAAATCTTTACATTTATGTTTAGTAAATTTTCAACAATGGTACTAAGGTACTGAATGAGGAAATTATTGTCTTTTCAACATACGGTGCTAGGAAAACTGGATATCCATCTAGAAAAACATAAATTTAGAGATCTGAAATATACAAATTAACTCAAAATGGATTTTAAGTGAGAGAATACTGAAAAACATTTAAAGAAAACAGAAAATCTTGGTGACCTTCAGTAGGCGAAGATTCTTTTGGCCAGCCCAGATTCGGTGTGAGGGAAATTAGAGTCTACCCCTGGGGAAGGACTGTAGAGGTCATGGGATAAAAGGTGCTACTGCAGCCATCTCTGAAAAAGAGAATCTGTCTCACCTGGCTAGAGATGCACTGCCTGGGCCACACTGCATCGTCACCAAAACATACACCTCTCCTTAGCTGTGGTCTTGTCAGAGTTTCAGTTTCGTAGTCATTTGTATGAAAAACTGATTCATATCTGACTTTGCCATGAAACTCCATGAGAGATCGTGTATTTTATTAGTTCATTATCTGCCTATCACATAGCGAAGCCCTTAGAAATTTTGTTTTCAAACTAAATGAAGAAATATATTGTCATATTTGCTCATGGGAACCAAAGAAAATACTAGCCATTTCAGTTCCCAGGTTATTATATACTTAATGCAATTCCATGTCCTGGCTTTTTAAAGGCAAAAGTGATTTACATATCCTTTGCCTATAAATATAACAATTGTTTTCCTCACAGATAATATGATCACAGTACAAGTGCCGTAGTATGTAAGTCAATCCACCAAACTAGCCTAGGATGACCGAAGACAGTCTTATCCAGAGAACTATTTGACAGATGTGTCAGTTTCTCTAAAATAGTCTGCAGAGCCAAAGTGTTGAATACTTTATGATTCTTTTTACCAAGAGCATGCAAATGACATAAAAAGTCCTTTTATCAAGAGCATACAAATCACACAAAAGACTTAAATCAATTTTTGTAACAGAGGTAGAGATGTATTCCCTTTAAATTGTCACATCCTTAGCAATGTCAAGGTGTCTGCAAGGGTTAAAACAGATAGTCAATTTTTAACAAAACATCCAAAGTACTTGTCAGAAGCTAGCTAAATAGCCCATCCCCTCTGTGCTCATTACGGTTATGTCTGTTACTATATTTATCATGTTGTACTGAAATCATCTATTGATGTTCCTCTTTTCCTCTAAATTACATAATATATTACACTAAACGAGGGCAGGGACTGCTTTTATTCAAGTCTGCATGCCAACACCAAGCACAGTGCATGGCACACAGAAGGCACTAACGGTTTTGTGTTGGAGAACAAAAAATTTGTAAAGTGTCATATAAAATCGTAGGAAAAGTGTTTCAAAACCTGAACTAGTGATTGTGCTATGCAAGTTTTTTAGCTACATAACCTTGGCCATATTATTGAATCTTCCTGAAATTCCAACACCTCAAATATAAAGAAGAAACAATGCCCAGTAATTCACAGGGACACTGTTTAAGGTCTACATGAGGTGATGTCCATACAGCTTTTCAGCAGAAAAGGAGCTATGCAAATAACAGTTACAGACAAGAATTATCAAGGATTAAAGTAAAGACTTTAAAGTACAAGTTAACAATCAAGAAAAATTGTACTAACAGGGATGAGGAACTTTTTGATTTCTTCCAAAGCATGTCCCATCCTGGCATAAGCTTCTGCAGGTGGGGCAAACACTTCAATGAGAACATGGAGATCATCATTGAGATGGAAGTACTTTGCTTCTCCACTTTTCCTCAACTCTTCTTCCTGGAAAAAAGAAAAAAGAAATCACATTTAAAAATATGTCATTGTAAGAAATGAAAAAATAAAAAATAAGTAAATAAAAACTAATCCCCCAAAATAGAAACAATCCATTTGGCACGCAGTTGTCACAGAAAATTCACACAACAGTAGACACCACTCTAGAAAAGAAGGTTTAAGCTATAAATGTGATCCTGATATTCCCAGGCTTTTACACACACTCCAAAGGCTTCCTTCCTACTGCTGCTGGAATAACATCCCACTCCAGATGCTGACTTGTAGGAGCTCCATCATCTGCTCACTTCCACTGCTAGGCTGTCTTCACCTTCTCCAGTCTCCTTTGCTCAACTCTCAGCAGCAGCTGCCCATGTTTCCCTTGTGCTTCTCAACCTGGCCAAGCTCACGTGCTCACTTCTACACTGGCTATGTGTGTCTGTGATACTGTTACAAGGCACTTACCACTATCTGAAATACCTTATTTTAAAAAACATGTCTATTTTCTCTTAGTAAAAAGTGATTACCATGGAGCAGACACTGTGGCTGCTTTGCTTAGTGATGCATTTTCCATGTCTAGAAAAGTGCTTGGTATACAGATGTTCAACAAAGATTTGTTGAATGAATGATTAAACATTCATTCATTGCTATGTCAATTTGCTCCTTCACATATTCATTCAAAAAACATTTCTACATACCAAGCACTATATTCTGAGAATAAAACAGTGAATAAAACAAAATGAAAGACTTTATTACGTTATTTTACACAATTATGACAAAAGTGTTTAATCTTTGTTTCCATAATGAAATGCAGGAGGAAAACTAGGAGGAGAAAAAACAGATTGTTAAGGAACTACTGATTTTGCTTCCCTGCCTTTTCCTAACTAACCTTCAATGTTAGGTCCTCATTTCAGAATCTGGGTCTTCCATTAGTCTTTGTTTCCAATGTTAATATCAGACAGATTAAGATTAACAGAAATCTGAGACTAATTTACAAAAGATAAGAAATCTTTCTAGTCTCCCAAAAAGGCTATCCCATAACTAAGAGAAACCCAGGAATTCCTGGCAATACCACCTTTTAATTTCACAACTAAGCAAGAGGCCAATGATGAAATGCTAGAGGCACATAAGCCTTGACTTCATCCTTGAAGGATTCAACTTCTGTTACTTGACTATTTGAACTCTTACGAAGAAAAGAAAGACTAATACACAAAGCAGGAAATGAGCATGGGATTTAGTCAGCTACACTTCCATCTCAGCTATGCCGATCCTAGCCGTGTGAGTTTAGACAGACTGTATGTAATCCAATACTTAATTTGCAAAACCTGTTTATTGGTAGCACATGTATATTAATGCAGAACTACTGAGAACACAAGGGACAGCTTTATATAAATGCTGGTGAAAGGAGACAGTGTATATACTACCTAGCACACTGCCTAACATACAGTAGGCACCAATACATGCTAGCTTCCATCATATTAATAGAAGCAGGCCAGAAACTGAATGAAAGGAAAAAACATAAGGGAATGTATGTAAATATAAGCTGCCACAATATTCTATAAATTTCCTTTGAAATTTGTTTTGACTATAAAAACCATTATCTTACGCCAACTCTTCATTGTTCTAATCAGAACATTTCAACCATCTGATCTGAATCTCTCTCATTGCTCAAGTTTTAAAAATTGGATTCTATGTACAGCAATTCATCTCTGAAAGCACAAATTATTGAAACAAACATTTATCCTTTTCTAATAGAGTACCAAAATAATGATTTTAATGAAAGATTGTAATTGTTCATTCTTATTCAAGCGTTTTTATTTCTATCACAAACTTAAGCTGGACAGAGAGGCTTTCTTACCATAGCTGTAGCCATGGTACAGTTCCATAGAGAGAGGAGTTATCACCGAACTACTCTATAGATTAATGATAAGAGGCAATGTGTTATTTGGAGAAAAACATAGATGTTGAAATTCTGCATTAAACCCCTAATCCAACATTAATTGTCTGACTTGGGCAGGTTACATTACCCTCATCTTAAAGGGGTGATTTTTAAGTGGGGAAAATAATAGTATAGTACTTATCTCAGAAGGCTGTTATGGTAATAAAGGAGTTAGCAAACAACACGTCTTTAGGATGAAGCCTTGCACCTAATAAGCACTCAGTAAATGATAAATGTAGTAACGATAATTATTATATAACTATCATTTTATTTACTCTATTATTGTATAGTATAGACGATGTAGGCAAAGCATCCAGCATGAAGTTTGGCACAAACTGAAGGCTCAACAGACCAGAGCATTGTCATGATTATTATGCTATGTAACCAACTGATATACATCAGTAATGACCCCCATAATTTCATAAACATAGCAAATAAGTGCAGAAAATAAATTATATTCACATTAGATTTCAAATAGTGAACACTTTTAAAATCTAAAAGGATGAGATTAAAATAAGGGAATCTCTTTAGAAATAAACATATTAACTGATAACTTCTGAAAACTAAAACTAGTAAAAAGGATCAACTGAAATCAATATTCAAGAATTCAGGCAGTGACTATAATACAGTAGATGGGATACTAGTATAATCTTGTTTTTTTTGTTTGTTTTTTTTTTTTTGGTTTTGGAGACAGAGTCTTGCTCTTTCACCCAGGTTAGAGTGCAATGGCTCAATCTCGGCTCACTGCAACCTCCGCTTCCTGGGTTCAAGCAATTCTCCTGTCTCAGCCTCTGGAGTGGCTGGGATTACAGGTGTGTACCACCATGTCTGGCTAATTTTTATATTTTTAGTAAAGACGGGGTTTCACCATGTTGGCCAGGCTGGTCTTGAACTCCTGACCTCAGGTGATCCCCCCGCCTTGGCCTCCCAAAGTGCTGGGATTGCAGGAGTGAGCCAATGCGACTGGCCAGTATCCATTTAAGTTGCAAACCTGTCACTTAAATGATCATCTGTGGTCACCCTCAGTAAAACGCTTTTGAAAGAATGACTGATGGATCATGTGACAGAGGCTATAGCACAGTATGGGACAAAATGAGGAGGGGAGTACAGGTGGGCAAGAGGTAGATAAAGCTGATGGAAAAGAGTTCAAAGAGAAAATGACAGACTAGGGGCTTTATGTTGTTAACAGTTCAGGCCCAAAGAGCAGCCAGAAGCAAGCTAGGGTGCACTGTTTGCAGCCACAGGTTGACGGGGTCAACAAACAGATGCAGAGTTCAAGTCTGTGTGCAGCTGAATAAAAATGCAGATGCCCAGCCGTCTCTTATGTGAGACTCAGGACACTGTCTGGATAACAGCAAAAACCTACGAATAAATTAAACCTAGGAACAAACTGACATTTGGGAGGATTCATACAACTTTGAGTACTCCAATAGTGAAATGCCACAGAGCCTTCCACAAGGCAAAAGCCTGTCTGGTGATCCTTTTCCCATGTTGCTTACATAGCTGAGGTAGTTCCTTGAAGGGAGATGACAATTCTCACGCCTCACTACTCCTCCTCCTTATCATCTCCTGGCCTACGATCAATCTCTGCTTAACTAAACATGCAGAGAACAAGAGAGCTGTGTTAAACCCAGGGAAAAGGCTGCTCGCATACAGTAACTCTATTTCCTAGTGTGTGAGCTTCCTCCTAGTCCTCCCAAAACAATGAATTTCTCTAATAAACCCAGATAATATATTCAAATTATCTGACTCTCAGATCCCAGCAAGCATCTGGGATATTTTACTAGAGTGACTTTACACCGAGGAGAGGAAACACTTAGCCAGTTTGAGAATTAAAAGAACTGATTCTGACCTAACGCCACTCCCCTGAGGGCCACCAAGCAGAGTGGGGCTTACGGGATTAGATGGTAAGGAGACTTCTGGTCCCAGTACACTGACAGTGGGTTCAGTGGATTCTAAATCCACAATGTATGCTACTCCCCTCCCTGGTTCCCGAGGGTCTTGATGAAATATATACAATCAGCCACTTGCAGAATCACCATATTGATTCCCAAAGACATAAAAATGAAAGAATCAGTGAATGGGTGATAAACGACCTGGAAAAGAGGGCCAAGCATGTAAAAACAGGGTGTCCCATGCAAATGCAGAGCAGGCATTCAGCCAGGTAGTCAAGAGGACTCATTGCAGCAGATGCTAGAGCACCTTATTCCCCAGCAGTCTCCATGCAACTCAAGGTGCTCATCAGCAAAATGGCCACGGTGGCTGGGAGGGAAGTTGCATTACTTCATAAAACAGATCCCGTCAAAAAAGATGACTGGCTATTGACATGCTGTATGTCCAATATGCCAACAACAGAGAACCTTGATGTGACAACATAATCTGGAAGGCCCACCAAGCCCTGACACCAAGCTGATAATATTTAGGATCCCTTTTATTATATGGGTAGTCAGGCACTTGCTGCTAACTTGGGCATACAATCCAGATAAAGCTTTGCCTTCCTTGTTTCCCTTCTACCTGTAAAATTCTTGGTGGATGCCCTGATTACTACCACTGTATGTTACAAAACACTGCTTCTGACCAAGCAGTGGTTCCGACCAACCCCCTTAGCAACAAACTAAGTAAGTGGGACACTGGAATCCTGCTTGTGGGTTTCACTGCTCATATCGTGCATTACCAGATGGCCTTATTAGAGCATGAACTAAGATATCAGCAAGGGTAGAGGACTTTCCTGCAAAATACACATAATTTCTGACCAACTGGCCAAATATATGTTTTCATTTTCTCCTACTGCCAGAATAGATGAGTCCGGGAATTGAAGTCGTAATTTAAGACAGCAATGTTTAGTGAGTAATTAAAAAAACCAGGCCATGCACTGGAATCATTTCAAACACCCACTGAAATTCATTCTGAGGCTCTACCCTAAACAAGTAGAGGTATGGGAATCTGTATTTTTAAACAGTATTCCGTAAAAATCTGATACATATCATGTTTTCCACTGCTGTCGAAAATATATGGGTGCTGGTGTCAGAAAACCATGGGTTTATTAACCATGTTAGTCGAAAACAAAAAATTTCTCAAGTTAACCCAGATAATACACTCAAGTTCTATGAATCTCAGTTTCTTTACATGTAAAATGAGGAAAATATTATCTCCCACCATTTTTCCAAGGATAACATGAAGGAATGCATGTAAAATGTTTCACACAGTGCCTGACTCACAGTGGCAGTTCAATAAACAAATACTGGCCATTTTTATTATAAAAGCTATTTTTAGCCTTTTTGTGAGGATGTTGGATTGCGTTGAAATCATCTGTGTTTAAAATATCACTGTTCAACATTTCAAGGTATGTGATCGTTCAATGTGGATCTGGTTCTCAGTAAATCTTTTAATAATGAGAAAACAACATGTGTCTTTAGAAAACGATGTAAGTGACACACATTATGATATGAGAAAATTCCTTTCAGAATTGGCATATTTAAGAAAATGATCAATAAAAATAATAGTATTTTTAGCTGGTTAAAAAACATGACTATTAATGTGAATACATCTAAGTAGAACAATTATGTGTTAGAACAATAAGCAATTACTAAAACACTTAAAATCACTTTTAATAACATTTTAAAAGGCATACAATATCAAATAAAAAGCAAAAATAATAAAAGTATATACATTATAAACTCAACTATATGTAATGTCTGCACAGAAAAAAAGACTCCAAAAACACTAATCTAAAATGCAAACAGTAATGATGAGACTATAGATAGCTTTTATTTCTTTTCACAACAATTTTAATGTTATCTTACTTCCTGCAAGGTGACATATTACAACTGCAATCAAAACTTTAAGTATTATGCTTTTATTTAATGTGTGACTATAAATGTTATAGATGCAAGTTTAGGTTACTACATATTCTGAAGCTGACCAGAGTGACTCAATTTTCTAAACAGTATCACAAATAAATCCCCTTATGTAACTATATATGAATACAGTGGATAATATAAGAGTACATAATATAACATAACTCACAACTTAGCCATTTTCTATAATTAATATTACCTTGGCCTTGTCTCTCATGGAACCTTTCCCAAGGATGGACATTTTTGTCAAGGTTTCTTCTTGTAAACGCTTCAGAGAATTGCCACGTGGACCCAGAAGTTTCCCCACAAAGTTGAACTAGGAAAAATAAACAACCAAATTTGCAGCATTTATATCTGAAGGAAATTTCTTAATCTTGAACATTAAGAAACACTGTAGTGTTCTACACATCACTGATTAATGGCAAATATTTAAGTTCCTGCTATATGCATCAAAATATGATGTTTCCCACAAACCACATAAAACGGGGCTAAACGTAAAATAAAAACCCTGATATATTTCTTTATATTTATTTTAGTGAAGGCTATATTCCACAACTGTGAATGAAGCTCATTTCCCAGAATTCCTCGGTTGCTATCCTAACTGTTTCAGCACACGCTGAATATCACCATGAGTGAACACTTACAGGATGAGAACGTAGGTGAGAAAAAATGACAGCAGGTGTCTCTAACATGCACTACACCGGTCACTGTGGAACACCTGGTTCCTCTACCCTTAGATCTGGTTACTCAATCAGTGAGAGGACTGGCCTAGATGAGTTCTTAAGCATTCGGTGGCTAATGGAAGCTTTACAACAAAATTTATTGCTTCTAAAATAACTAGCTATGGGAATGTGGGCCATATATTTAACCTTAGGTGTCTGGGGTTCCTTATTCAACAAGCAGAATAGTAGTGAATTAATTAAGGGTATGCCTTCTGTAACCAGACTACCATGATTTAAAACCTAGCCTTTTCTGTTTGCCAGCTGAATAACCCCGGGGCAAGTTACCTAACCTGTCTATACCTCAGTTTCTTCATCTATAAAATAGGAATGACAACAAGACCTAACTTCATAGGGCTGTTCTGATGATTAAGTCAGTCAATATAAATACTGTTTAAAACAATGCTTGCCAGATAACAGACACTCAATACGTACATCTTGAATAAAAAAAAAAAAAAAGTAATTTCACACAATTTTTAAAAGCCTTGCTATAATTAAGGTAAATCATGACTACTTCTTGCTTCCAAATAGAAAATCAGCAGGGAGGAAGCTGTTGCCTTGGCAAGATGCTTGATTACAAACTCACATAGCAGCCACTTCTTCTGTGATCCATGCCACTGCTGCGCTGCTGTTTCTAAGAGAAAATTGTTCCTCAATTTACCTAACTATGGCAATTGAAGTAATTTTCCTGAAATAAGTACTTAGCACTTTAAAAAATCTAAATGGTATTTTTTCCTTCCCACTTTTAATTGTATTGGTCTTCAACTAAAACTCAAATATATATTTTTAATCTTTGCATGTAATTATTTTTGCTTGTTAAAATGTCATTTTCAGTAAAATATTTTTAAATATAAAAGTTATACTTGTAGAGTTTACAAAGTCCAATACTACTACAGGGTGGAAAAAGTGGAGTAAATAGGAGCAAGAATCAGGTGGGACTGAGTACTGACCATACAATCCCACCTGATTCTAGCTCCCCATTCACTTTTATTATCTTTCTGACAATTCTATTATTTGGACCTTGGACATCCTGAGATGGATTGCTATTTCTAAATTTCTCTTTTATTATTTGTGTCTGTTTTACTTTCTGGAGAATTTAACTACATTTCCTATATACCTACTGATTCCTTCATTTTTGCTATCAAATGTTTAACTATGAATAGGACTGTCTTATAGCTGTTTCTTCTTTATGGTGTTTCGTTTATATTTTGTGGAAACAATGACATTTCTCATCCTTTCTGAAGATATCAATGACAGCAGCCAGTCCCCACCTTGGAGTTTAAAGTATCTGCTTCTTCCAAGAGTCTCCCCTTCTTCATTTTGTGAGCTGGTCTCTTTCTCTTTTATGGGATTTTCTCAGATGTCTGGTAATCCTCTACTATCTGTTCTTAAAAATTCAGGATTGCTGACTGGAAGTTCTGTCTTCATACATGGGACTTGGCAAGAGTAGTCTTCACTGTAAATATGGCAGCTGAGATATTTTATCAAGAGCTACTGAAATATCAGTATCTATACTTCTTTTCACTTGGGTGAGGCACTTCCCTGAAGAGAAACTCCTCAACATTTTAAGAGGAGGTGTTAAGCCCAGCTGCCAGAATACTGCTAATCCCATCACTAAGCAGACACACTTTTAAAGGAAACAATTCCCTCATTTTCAGTGTGACATCTCACCCTCATCCTCAGTTGTATCTGTCTGTGTCTTAGAGCCTCACAGTTCTCCAATTCAACCTCTTCAAGAAACCTCTGGTCTTTTGCTAGAGTGTGGAGGGGCAGATGCCTGGTTTTGTAAGATAAGAACATCTTGTGATCTAACTACTTCTTATACCTTTCAACCAAGTCTACTCTTGTCAGTTCTACTCCATAAATCCACCTTTACCGTAATTGCTATCTACAATTCCTGAGGGCTCTTGAGTTTTCCCACAGTAATGAACATGTTTCTGGTTGAATTCTTCTCTGCCTGCCAGCTCAGGGTTCTGCTTTCTCTGGTCTCCATTACCATTTATCTATTTATTTTGCAAGCACCAAAATTTTATAGACATCATTTGCCAATTGTCTCACTCGCCCATTCTTGTGATTTAAATTTATGCCTTTTTATTTCATTTATATTTATTTTAATAGGTTTCAAAAAGGGAGCAAAAATAAATTTTGATAGTCAAATAGTCATAATTATTTTGCATCTTAAGTGGTCAAATAGTTCCCAAGTGATAAAAATTAAGAGGCTTTAGAAACCATCCAGTCCAAACATCTAATTTTATATGGAAGAATCTGAAGTCCACAGAGAGATATGATTGATTAAAGGTCACTTGACAGCATTCTAGGCAAAAAGAAAAAGCATTTTATATGACTTTTATATACCTTTAGGAGTTTATTTTTTCCACTTCTGTTAGTGTTTTGTTCACAAAAAGTATATAAATGAATACTGTGACAACCAGAAACACTTTTATTTTCCCTTCTTTTTCCTCTTAACTCTGTTCAACCATTATCTCCCTAGTCAAGTTAGTTCAATCTCCCAAGTCAAATTAACCCTCCCGAGTCTCAGACTTTTCATCCACAAAACACAGATCATACTACCTACTGCGGGTGCAGGTTGCATGAATTAAATAAGAAAGTATATGAAAATCACCCACGAGAGCAGCCAGCAGATTGTGTATACTTGATGCCAAATTAGTAAGTAATAAATAGATGAATTTAACTGTTGTGGATATATACAATTTTATCTGAACAAGACCCACCTTCTCTGGAACTGCCTCCCCTTCAGAACCTATGGCAAGTGGGACAAGGCTACCAAGGGAGCCACCACACTGAAAATGGCGTGACCTGGCCCAGGCCACCCAGATCGGCCAAGGAATTGGTCTTTGACTGGAAGTCAAGAGATTCTGAAATTTAGAACTAATTATGTGGCTACTGAAAGTCCTGAGGGCTGAGTCACAATAATGGTAAATGTGCTTGGTTGCTCTGTCAGGTTCTCAAACTGCAGATGTTGCATCACCTCCCTGTGGGACATGTAGAAATATTTAGCATGTTTATTCAGTTGTCACAATGACTAGGGTCACTACTGGGACTTATGGGCAAAGGCCTATAATGTCGGACATCAGAAACAGATGGTCCCGCCCTTCACAGAAGTGTCCTGTTTAAAATGTCAATTGTGGCCCGGGTAAGAAATACTGCTAGAGGGAAAAGCCACAGACAATTTCCTAGGCTTAATATCCTTATTACTGTCTTCTCCATTTGCAAGTTCAATTCCTCCATGCATTCCATAGGACACCCTAAGGTAGGTTTTCTTTGTTGTTGCTTCTTCTTCTTGTTTTTTTAAGAAAAAATCCTTCAAGCTAGTCACAGTACTCGCAACAAGAAAAGGCCTCACCAACAGATGGACTGAGTATGTATTTTGGACTTTCTGGATGGCACAAACAATAAACAATGAAAGCAGCACAGTTCTCTTATTTGCCATTAGTCCCATAACACCTCCTGATGTCCACTTGCTATGGGTTCTGAAGGGGTGTCATCACACAGTGCCCCCATCTTATCAGCAATGTGAACACAGTGGTTTCTTAGCATTTCTAGTCTTCAGTTTCATAATTTCCAGGTGTGCCTTATAAAAGTCATTACATTTCAGGGGTATTATGAAGATTAAAATATCAGATAAAGTGCTAAGCGCTGTGACAATGTTGAATTTTACCTGAGCAGCCCTGTGCACCCAAAAACAGTGATGATTAAGAAATCTCCCCACCCTTTTGTGTTTCTGGAAAGTGCTCTTTGCAAAGGACCACTCTTACCCACATGCCTTAGATAAGACTCACAGATGATCCTTTATTTACCTACAGCAAGAACAGACACAAACCCTTAAAATTTCCATTATTTTGCCGCTCAAAAATTAGCTGAACTGTTTGTTTCCACTGATCAATCAGAAAAAGACATATATCCTGAGTTAAACTTTGCTTTCACTTCTCTCCTTTATTCAGACCCCTGAACTTTGACCCATCTTCAGTCTGAACCAGCAGACAAGCTCTACCCGAAGGACCCTCTGGAAAACAAGCCAAGCTCGGGGTAGTGTTGTCTGATCACCGTCCCATCCTGCCTCTGCCACCCATTCATCCCACTGTCCCACACCATTCTGGCCTCAATCACTTCACCCATGAAAGGAAAGCCCTTTTCTGCCTGATTCCTGAGATGTAACTTACAGTTTTCATGGTCAGGTCTTTCTCCCTTTTTAATAACCCCTCTCCCTATTGCCAATAGTCCCTTTCTGTGCTCTTGCAATCACCTTTTCAAATAGTCTCTCCTTATCCATGTCCTGATTTGTTTTTTATTTTAAGACTATATCTGCAAGACAGTAAGAAATAAGAAAATACATTTTAACATTCATTTGTATAAATAATCTAATTTGTCCATTAATACATATCTTTATTAATATTAACAAATATTCATTTATTAATAATGTTATTTGTTCACTTACATGGAAATTATCATTTTACTAATTTGCAAATTATCATTCCTAAGACTAATAATTTTTCTCCAGATGTCAATTATTGTATCTCTCACAGACCCACAAATGTTACATTTTTAAACACAAACCATCCAAAGCCCCATTATTTTCTCCATTAAAGATTAGCTGAACTGCTTGTTTCCACTAATCAGGAAAAGTCACATACCCTGAGTTGGTTTTCCAGTGATTATGAAGATGGTTATAACAACATACAGTAAGTATATCTGAGTTTCACTGCATGATGTATAAGCTACATTAATTATATTATTCCCTGGCAAAGATCAAATGCCTTTCTGAACTGGCTTTAATTGATCTAAACTATATTTGTGACATGACACTGCTCCTTGGGGAGCAATTACAGTTAAGCTGTCATTTCATAAACAACTAAATCTCAAGAACATGTCATGGTCCCCATTAAAAGGTTTCCCGTAACTGAGTGCTCATCAAAAAGTTGATTAGTATAATAAAGGGCTATTTTACTGACCTCTAACACAACACTCAATACTGAACTTGGAAACTCCGCCACCACAGCTTCAAACATGCTCTTCTTCCAGAGTCCCTTAGCCCAGCAAATGGAGCCACTGTCTTCGCAGCAACTCAGGCCTGAAGCCTGCCACCTACTGCATGAAGGCACTGACTAGGCCTGTGTGTTCACCGCTTTATCTCTCCAACATGAATAGAGAGGGCGTTTAATACATCTTAATGATCTAATTAGTTATATGTTAATGATTTTACCTCCGAAACATCTCTTAAACTTGTCCATTTTCTTCAGTCCTACCGCAACCACCCTAGTCTAGGCCCTCATCTCCTCTCCCTGGCCCACTGTAGAGTCTTTTCTCTATATCCACTTCCATTTCCTTCAATCAACAGAAAGGTCTTTTTAAAACACAAGTTGCCCATATTACATCTCTGCTTAAAATACAACGATGTGACTGTCCTGCGAACCTAAGTGCCAATGTTTTGCTACTGCTGTGAAAAGCCCTCCCCGAGCAAGCTCTGGCTCACCTCTCTAGCCTCAACACATTTCTGCTTTTAATTTTAGCCATTCGGGATTTTTTTCAGCTTCTCAAAACTGCTGTGCTCCAAGAACTGCACATTCATTTCAGATGTACAGAGTTGGAAGGAACGTCATATCCACCCTTTAAGCAATTAAAAAAAAAAAAAAAACTGGACAGAAAGCAAATTAACACTGAAGTCCCTGGGCAAAAATTATTTCTCCCTGTAGGTATCTCTGTCCAGGCATCTAAAGGGAGGAATAAAACTCAAGCATTTGCTCATCTGGGGTGGGCCAGCATGAGAGTATGAAGCCCTGGAAACCACCCAATTAGAAAAGTTGAAACCTTTCTTAAAAGCTTTTTCTGCAAAAAATCCCTTCTAGCCCCCAGGCAGTCACAGAGAGAGTCAAAGAGAATAAAGAAACCACTTCCTCTGGGGAGCTAGTGGGGGAAAAGGGAGGTGAAATCTGCCCAGACCCACCTATCCTATACCCTTCTCCTGAACAAAAGCCTAATCTTCAGGAGGAATCAGTGTTTAAGGCACCATCTTAGAAGCAGAGATCATGCCCTCGCCACACAGTAAACCTGCCAGTGCCTTGACCTTGAACTTCCCAGCCTCCAGTACTGTGAGAACATAAATTTCTGTGCTGTATGCATTCCCCAGTCTCAAGTATTTTATGGCAGCAGCACAAATGGACTGGGATACCTTCTGGTATTTAAAAAGAAAAGTCACAGTCTGCAAAGTTAAGTGACCCATAGGATAAAAAAAGAAAATTTCTAATACAGCATTTTGCAACTGAGTTAAACTTCTTGATCTAACACACATACAAATATATAATAACTATTCTATCCCATAAAGACCATAATGTTATATTCAATTAAAGACATCAAAACTTTTTTTCAGAACAAACTATATTCTACAGAAATTATGAGTCCCTATTTGCAAGTAACAGGTATAAACTACATGATTTTCACACAAACTTAACTGACTTGGCAATGAGAAAATTAGGGACAGAAAAGTTCCACTTTAAGGCTATCTTGGTTATCCACTACTACATAAGAAACTACTTCCAAATTGGATGATCTTGAAAAATAACTGTCTTATTTATTTGCTCACAATTCATCAATCTCGGCACTGTTGGGGGTAGACAGGCTCATGAGTTAGTGGTGGCTGTCAGGGGGGACCTCGATTCCTGCTGGTTTGCCTGACTCTTCACCTGAGTATCTTAAGCTTCCACTTACCATGGTAGCCTCAGCATGATGGGTTTGTGCATGGTGTCTGATTTCCAAGATGAGAAAAGCAGAAGCTAGAAGTCTTTCCTAAAGCTCAGACTTGGAACTGGCATTGTGTCAGTTCTGCTGCATGCAATCAGGTAAGCGAGATGCAGAGTCAGACAAACTCTGGGAAGGGCACCACGCAGGGCCTGAAAGCTTGCATGTGTGGTCATGGGGGCAGAGCACAATATGTACACTACACCACTGATAAAAATGACAAAGCACCACTGATCAAAAAGTCAAATTTTAATACCCTCAAACATTATGGTCTTTTCTAAGGCCTGGCGAGCTACCTGCCTGCCGCCGACTTTTTCCTAAGTTGGGAAGCAAGGCGGTGATTTCTCTCAGTGCAGAAGCCCTGTCTTACTCATCTTTGTACCTCAATGACTGTCTAGAACAGCACTCACTTATGACAGGCAAGCGATATTTCATGCATACAGAAGTGAATGACAAATGCCAACTGAAATTCATGCCCAAAAAGTATTAATCACTACCCAAGACGTTAATTAAAACAAAACCTAGAATATACTACACAGGCAGAAATGAAAGGAAGCACATTTTTGGTATATGGGGTCTAACTGGCCAACAAGGACTTGTAATTGAGCTTAAGTTCTAAGTGTTTATTTAAAAATGTTAAAAAAGACACCCGAGAAGAATTGTAAAATAAAGGATATTAGTATTAGATAAACAATGTAAATTTATTTCTCTAGAGGTGGGTCTAAAGTAGAAAGTAAAAAGGAGGATATAAAGAATTTTTTTAAAAAAAGTCTGTATACAGCACAAGATACAGACAGTTCTCAACTTAGAATGGTTCAACTTAGGATTTTTTTGACTTTATGATGGTGTGAAAACAAAACACGTGCAGTAGGAAACTTTATTTCCGGTATCCATACAACCATTCTGGTTTCTCAATTTCAGTTCAGTATTTGATAAATTACATGAGATATCCAAGACTTTATTATAAAATAGGCTTTGTGTTAAATGATTTTGCCCAACTATAGGCTAATGTTGAGTGTTCCCAGCATATTTAAGGCAGGCTAGGCTAAGCTTTGATGTTCAGTAGCTTAGGTGTATAAAATATATTTTTGACTTACAATATTTTTAACCTACAAGGGGCTCATTGGGCAAAAACCCTACTGTAAGCTGAGGATTGGTATATATCGCAAATCAGTTTAACAGCTAAGAAACTGTGAGAAAGGAAAAAGGCCAGAAAGCAGGTCCATTAGTACATTCCATAGTGATAGCAAATGTAAACACTACCTATAGGTTATTACCTCAAATATTCCACAGTAAAGTTAAGTTAGGCAATGTAAGAATTATCCCCACCCACATTTACACCTTTGCTCCTTCAGTGGGTACTGTGTGTGTATACACACACATATTTATCTATCTAAAAATCATATGCTTGTCCTATCACTGGTTAATACTGCAATGCTTACCTAGGCCAAGAGATTCTTCATTAACACTACTATACATAGAGAAATAGTTCCGATGGAGAAGACTGTTCTTGTCATATCCAACTGGATCATAGTTGTTTTTAATTTTTTTATAAGGCTGAGTTGTACTAGGCACAAAAGAAGTATCAGCTCTGTGGTTTTCTCACTAATTTAGATTGTATTTATCAACAATCTCTAATTAACAGTGTCTTTTGCAGTAATATTTGCCACTGGAGGACATGTTTAATTAAAACTATCTAATACAACCCATAAATCTGCAACCAGACACATATGAATAGCTGTATGCCCCAGTACACTCGAAACAAATGAATTACTAAATGGTGTTTTGTTTTCACATCATCATAAAGTGAAAAAATCCTAAGTTGAACCAATGTAAGTTGAGAACTGTCTGTATCTTGTACTGTATCTAAACATTTTTTTAGAAAATTCTTTATATCCTCCTTTTTACATTCTACTTCAGACCCTCAACTAGCAAAACACAGTTATATTGTTTATCTAATACTAATATCCTTGTGAGATCCATTGTGGAATACCCCCTTTCACTTCAGGATACTGTCTCAAAGTGCATACAACTGGACTTAGATGAGTCATGTAAGGGTACTGTATTAATCCATGCACTAAATATTAATAAAGTTTAATTTCTTAAGAGCATAGGCTCTGGAGTCAGACTTCTAGGGTTCAAGTACCTGCTACTTAGTAAGTTTTAGCACGTTACTCAACTTCTCTTCTGTGTTCTTCCATGTTTTTCATATGTTAACAGGAAATAATAATGTCCATCTCACATTATAAAGATTAAATAAGTTAATAGTAAAGTGCTTAGAATAATGTCTCACACACAGAAAACCATTCCGTGTGTGTACACACACATAAACAGAAGTCTACACGTAAACAGAAGTTCTACTGTATTTTTCCAGCACCTAATTGTATTAGAAAGCATGCACCCCTCTTTGGAGAACACCACCCAAGGACTTGCTTTCTATACTTCACTGGGGAGAACAAAAACTGTCAAAGAACATCTTCAGTTTATAATCTACACTTACCTATTTCCTGCCCAAGGACAAAAATACAAAGGGAGAACAAACAAGGTTTATTTTCTCTTTATTCTCTTGAAATGAAAGAACAGATCAATACCTTTATTAGCTCAATGGGACATTTTAAGTTTAATAACTTGACCACTAACACAATGATTACTAAAATAAATTCCCATTCTTGGTATTCAGGATTCTGATCTCATTTGAATTATATCAGTGTAGTAAATGCCAAACTCTAAACAATAGTAAACCTAACAATGGACTTTGGACCATGGCATTCACATGAAATGGAGTAGCCTCCTCAGAAACAAAACACTTGTTTCTTAGCATAGTTGCTAACTGAGTCGAGCTTAGCATTGCAAAATTATTTTCAAGATTCTGATAACCATCCCTGAAAATAACAATCACTTTTTACACGGGCATTTTAACGTCCTAAGAGTAAGTCATTCCAAACTTGTGTTTAGGTGTTTGTTTATTTCAATATTGCAAGTATTTCAGGGTTCTCATCTAGATATATACAATTCCACACCCAAGTAAAGCACTGAAGGCATTCCAGAACATATTCCTTATGATTTAAACAAATGTTATGATCCACTATTTCCCATAATGAAGTCACTCTAGCCTGATAGTTATTCCACCCTTCTCCTTCATGTCTGTTAATGTCCTGAATTTATTCTTAAAGACTAAATTTAATTTCATCCATAATTATTTCTCTAGAAATAACTCTCCATCATTCCTTTAAATTCCATGCTGTGCCTCTACTTTTGTAATATTAATTCAATTTTTATCCTATATTATTTAGTAAAATTTATCGTTTCCCTTATTAGATTATGAATTACTGGAGAGTAAGTAGGACCCACATTTAATTAACCATTTTTCCTATATAATGGTTTCTCAACAAATACTTGTGGAGTTAAAGCTTTTTTTTCTCCAAATTGAATGGCACTATTCAATAAGGTTTTTATTGTTTTTTTTTGTTGTTGTTGCAGAGATTACAATATATTACAGTTATAAATACTATTGTTTAAACATATTAATTTTCCAACTATAGATCACTAGGTATTATTAGTAGTGGTTGGGATTATTTGGTGTTGCTCCATTGACTATAATTTTAACCTAATATCTATTTCTAAATGATAAACAGCCCAACTTATTTAGATGTTAGTAACGCTAAAGATCAATGAAGTGTACAAGCGACTTTCCAGAATATAATATGAGCAAAATAAGCATAGACATACACCCACAGGCACACACAAGTAATATACAATCTGAAATAAGCTATCTTACATACTTGCTATCTGCATTTGCTCAAGGTTGGATATTCCAGGAGGAGGTGTGTGGAGGACAAGCTATGAAGCCCATAAACATGAAATCCAGAAAATCCCAGATTGCAAAAGTCAGGCTACAAGTGGGGAGAATGAAATGGAAAATTTAAAATCAAAGGCAAGAAACTGATACAGCAAATAATCTACTGCAATAGATAGGGTAAGGGGTGACAGTGTTCTAAATTTTTTTTTTTTTTTTTTTGAGACGGAGTCTTGCACGTCGCCCAAACTGGAGTGCAGTGGCTGGATCTCAGCTCACTGCAAGCTCCGCCTTTAGGGTTCACGCCATTCTCCTGCCTCAGCCTCCCGAGCAGCTGGTACTATAGGCGCCTGCCACCTCACCCGGCTAGTTTTTTGTATTTTTTTAGTAGAGACGGGGTTTCACCGGGTTAGCCAGGAGGGTCTCGATCTCCTGACCTTGTGATCCACCTGTCTCGGCCTCCCAAAGTGCTGGGATTACAGGCTTGAGCCACCACGCCCGGCCGACAGTGTTCTAAATTAAGGAGTGAAATGAAATGTAAAGAGAGATAGATGGTAATTAATTTAGAAAGTAAATGAATGGTATCTGAAGGATGGAGGCAAGCAGGTCAATGAGGGAGAAGTGTGTAGGCAAAAATTACGTTCTGGTATCTGTAATGGGCACTCAAATACATGTGCTGTCTGTAATCTACTCAAGTAAAGAACACAGGAAAAAGTCAAGGTTGGCCAAGAAAAGGAGGTATGAAGTTGAGATATGGACATGGCAAGTCTCTAAGATGTCTGTGGGATATCCAAGTGGAAGCGTGTTCAGTGGCCATTTGGTCTAACAGTCGGAATAGAGACAGGTGACACACCCAGTGCCAGAAAGCACAGGTCGGGCTAGCTCATAAGCCTGACTTCTTTCCCTAGAATCATGATTCTCAGTCTGCCTTTGTATTATGTGTCTATTTTTCATGTAATTACATATCGATTATTTCTTTTAATGGAAATTTAAAAGTTTAATTTCTTAAGAGCATAGGCTCTGGAGTCAGACTTTTTGCCATTTTCCTCCAAAAGACTGCATCCTAGAAAACAGGGATTATGTTCTGTTCACATTTCCTATCTCCAATACCAGTACAGTCATGCAATTTTCAGTTGGTCCAATTTGGTGATCCTTATGGAGCCCAGAGCCAAAATAATCAGTATAGTAATATCCAAGATACATAAGCCCAGCAGTACATTGCTAAAGCACTAACAATATTTTTACTTTTTGGCTCAGCAATAGACATAGAGATGTATCTTCTATGACGTACCTCAAAGTAAGCAGAGACGTAATTAAAGAGTTAAATATAACAACATTCATCACACACTTTAATTTCTAAATTTACTGCTTTGTGACCAACGTACATGTAATAGACTGTTTCTAGTCTTTTAAATGTAATAAAAATTTTAGGGGCCTATATGTAAGGATTATAATCAAATTTTTAATTATTCATTGGCTCAGGAAAATAACACCAATGATAATAACACGCCCACAAACAATATCACTACATTATTTCAGGAACCCCTCAGTATATGCCTGGCTGTTTTTGGATTTCACTTATCAAATTTAAGTTCAAGTGTTGCTTTCTGCCTCAATAATCAAGCACTGTAAGGAGAGCAAACGTTAAGATTTAAATTCCCTCCACAATATGTCTGAAATGCTGTCATATATGTAAATACCAACCTAAATAACTTCCCAATTCTCACAGACAGGGGCTGTGTCGCAAGACCCAAGTCCAGAGCCTCTGAGAACAGGACAGACGTAGCTTCTGAAGATTTACTCTTCTGCTGCCGCTTACTGGTTCTTTTCCTTCCAGTTCCCACTACAAGATGTGGGTTGACAAAATGAGTAAGTAGAGGGGAACCTTCCACCATAAAACAACGGCCATTATGGGCCAATCAGTTTCTCTAAATTTATATAATCCATAGTGGCCTTTCTACTTTATCATAGGCCCAAGATTTAACGAATACCAGGAGCGACTCACAGTAAATAAATGTATCCTTAAGTGATTATTTTTAATATCAGGCTGCCTTGACGTCAACAAGATTCAAAATCCCAACTAGCCAGCTGCTATGGTTTGAATGTTTCCCCTCCAATTCACTGTGGGGGTAATTAAGAGGTGGGGCCTTTTGGGAAGTGCTGAAGTCATGAGGACTCTGCCCCCGTGAATGGATTCAAGTCTTTTAAAAGGGCTAAGGTAATTAGCTGAGGCTCTTTTTGCTCTTCCGCCTTCTACTATGCTAGGCGGCAGGAAGAGGGCCCCCACCACACACCAAATGCAAGTGGCTTGATCTTAGATTTCCCAGCCTCCAGAAATGTAAGAAATAAATTTCTGTTTTTTATAAATGACCCAGTCTCAGTATTTTGCTATAGAAGCGCAACGGTCTAAGACAACCAGATTAGTTTTGGCACTGTGGATACAAAAAACTAGCATACATGTACATTATCACTTTATTTCTAGAGGTAAATTACCAAGTGAACATCAAAAATCATTTTCACATAAATTATCTGAAAAAATATTATGTCTCTGAAAATCAATCAGGAGCAACAAAAATGGCAATATTTAACATGTCTATGACTGTAAAATATTTACTATCCTAGGAAATCTGTAAATCCATGATGATTTCCATGGAATAGGCTTCTACCAAGTAGTAATTTAAGGGGTTTTAAATTGTCTATGACATACTATACTACAAGGAGAAAATGCAAGCCCACTTCAAAAAAGGCAGTTTCCCTGAAACTTCAGGAACAGACATGTTTTATCTCTCAAAGATCCTTAACTTAACCATTTATATGAGGAGAACAAATACATCACATTCCCAACATTCAGATTATAGAAAAACTTTTAACGTTAGAAACTTTTGCCAGTTAAGACAAAGTTACTGCAAATAGTATGTACACAGATTTGAATGCTTAGAGGCTAAAAAAACAATTATCAAGTTAATAAATTTAATAAACCTAATTTAAACTTACAGGCATAACATAGCACACTAAACCTTGAAAATCACAATCACAGTACAAAAATACCTCCTGAGTAAAAACCTCAGGCACATTTTTCCCTAAAAAATTGAAATCTTTTTTATATTAACAAAGGTTACACTAAGTTATTAAAACATTCACGTACAGAAACATGTAAAGTAGAAAAACATCACAAAAACCTATCCTCCAGAAAATAACTGCTATTAAGATTCTGGTTTGCTTTTTCAAATAATTCTCCAACTTGGATACTGTATTTTCTGTATCTTGACTTTTCTTTTTTCACTTTATAGCATAGACACTTAAAACACAGCATTATGCATAGAGATATAATGTATTTAATGTCATATTCCAACTCACTTTTAAAAATGGTCCATAAGCATTCTTTCACCCCAGCATGACTATGCATGTGGCATTCGCTCTCCTGAAATAGTCTGCCTGATATCATTAAGCACCTGGAGAAACCTCATCGTCTACAACAGTTCAAATGCCATTCTCTACTTTAACTTTGCAGGACCTTTCGCCAATGCCGCCCACATTCTGCTCCCTTACCACTTCATTTATGTCTTCTATAAAAATCTGTCTGGTCAAATAAAATGGCTTGTAATTTCCCAAATGCCTTCTGTGCTTCAATATAGTGCTCCTCGGTCGCCACCCTTCAATTTCACTATCTCACTTCTGACCCCAGCCAGCCAGCCTCTTTAGAGACAACCTCCTTAGAGCAGCCTTCTCTGAGCCTATCACCAGGATCCTCCTCTCTGTCCTTTCAGGGCCCCCCGTTTTATTAATATTAACTTATTCATCTGCATTAACCAAAAAACTGGCAGTTTTTTGAGCCCAAAGACCATGACTTAATCACTTCGATTTTCCCAGAACAATGTCTGGCTCAGAGAAGACCCTCAATAAATGCTGGGTATAGACAGAGCCGGATCCACTGTCAGATGAACCAGGGGAAAAAAAATAAATGTCAACCCTAAACCGTAATGTATCTGTAGGTCCTCAAAGACAGGGTACCTTGTTCCAATGTTGATTTGGCATTTATATTGACCATGTTCCAAGCTGGCACTGATCAGCACCAGAGGTTAAGGTTTATCTGCAAAAAACCCATGGAGAACAATTTCCATAGCTTCTTAAAAAAACTTCCAAAAATTCATAAAACAGCATTTAGAATTTCACCCTTTACATGCTCAGATACATAACTCAAGAGAGTGAATATACATTAAGGTCTGAACACTAAATGATTCATTTGTCCAATGCTGTGCCATTGAAAGAGTGTTGAAAATGGTTCATTAAGGGAATAGATATTATTCAATTAATAGAAATCACTTTATCAGATGGAGTTTCACAAACAGTAGGTCTCTCTTGCCCCAGAAGCTGGAAGTGTACCATCAGCATTAATTCCACACTACACTGTTCTCTACTCACAGCTATTACAGAGGGGTATGTCCTGTTCGTTTCCTCCAGTTCATTCTATTAACTGACACAAGCATGAAAACTTCTTAGGATTGATTGTAGTGCTATATTAGCTTGAAACAGGGCTAGCTTTAAACTTGTATGCTCCATTATGCTAAGTAGAAATATTGTTTTTCAGTATCCTGAAAGCAGTAGACTTCTAAATGGTCTACTTCAGACATTGTTAAGTACTTGAAATAGACTCTAATCTCAAACACAGAAAGCCGACAATGAAAAACAATATTTGAGATTTTATTTCATATACTTTATTGATGTTATGAGTCAAAAATGATGTGAACACGTTCTGAGAAATGCATTGTCAGATGATTTCCTCACTGTACAAACATCAAAGAGTACACCTACACAAACCTAGATGGCCTATCTTACTGTATACCTAGGCTATACGGTATAGCATATTGTTCCTAGGCTACAAACCTGTTCCTCATGCTACTGTACTAAGTACTATAAGCAATTGTCACACAATGGTAAATATTTGTATTTCTAAACATCGAAAAGATACAGCAAAAATACAGTACTATAATCTGATGGGACCACCATCATATATGCAGTCCATCATTGACTGAAATCACTATGCAGCACATGACTGCACTTTATTTTATTTCATTTACAAACTTGGAGACAACAAAGTATTAGTTTCAGGTTAATCATCATCAACTAGACTATGAACTACTTAAAGACAGGGTCTATAGTCTGGTCATCTTTGTATCTATTGCATATTAAGTATACAGGCCATATAGAGCATAAAGAATCAATATACAAAGATTTCCACCTGTCATGTTTGAGTAATGAGCCTGTCTAAGAAATGTTCATGATGTAATTTTCTGTTTACAAGACACATATATTCCCCCGAGATCTGCAGGTATGGCTGAGTACATTCCTAACAGGCTGCCCACCTATAAATACCAATTGTAAACTCCTAAACTCACAGCAAAATATAAAAGTTAACTATCTGAAGCGCTGAAGACTGATTGAAAACGGGCAGATTCTGAAAGTTAGTTATGACTTCAGCAAAGAAAATACCCTGGGGTGAATTTACTCATTTTAGAGCTTTTGGCCTTAGTGGCAGAGATTGAGAAAACTATAGTGCTGAAAAGTGAGGGAAGAATACTAGAAAAGACAGCCAGAGTTGCAGATCACCAAATACTATGTATAAAATCTTCCAAAATCTCTGGCTGGCCCCTGAATCATATGACAGAAATTAAACACAAAAAGCCAAACTAAGGAAAGAAATGAACTGAGACTTGAACTCCTACCCAATAGACACACAGTTTATACTCTAAATCCAACCAAGTTAATTAGCTATTAAAACAAAAATATCAACATTCTTCCAAAGAAAGAAACAGAATTCAAGGTTTCTACAATGTACATTCACAATAGCCAGTATACAATCCAAAATTACTCAAGATGCAAAGGACTGAAGCAATATGACTCTTCATCAAGACAAAAGACTCCCAGTGCAAAATAAATCTAAGATGGCCAAGATTTAGAAGACTCAGAAATTAGTAGACAGAGATGTTCAAGGACCTATTTAACCATACTCAGTGACAGAGGAAAATAATACTTGCAATGAATTAAAAAATAGAAAATCCCAACAGAGAAAAAAATATTTTTACACACATACATGTGTATATGATTCCAACATGAATTCTGAAACAGATGATTACGATTCCTGATATAAAAAAGTTACTTGGTGGGTTAACAGCAAAATGAAGACAGAAATGAATCATGAGTTTAAGATACAGCAATACAAGTTATAAAATCTGAAGGACAGGGAAAAAAAAAACCAGAGCCACTGAAACCTTTGTGAGAGTGACAAAAGGCTGAACATACGTGTAACGGAAATCTCAAAAGAATGAGAGGAGAAAGGATCAGAAAAATGATTGAAGTAGTAACTGAAATATTATGATAAAATGTACAAGTCCTTTTAAAAACAAATTTTTCACAAAAGATATCATAGGAAATCTGCCTAGTGTCATATCAAAGATATTGAATTCATCATCAAACTCCAGGCCCAGATAGCTTCACTGGTGAATTCTATCAAATATTTACGAATAAGTAACACCAATCTGATATATGTTCTCTGAGAAAATGGAAAGAAACACTTATCCAGTCATTTTATGAAACCAGCATAACACTAACACTAAAATCTGACAAAAATATTACTCTAAAAAATGTACAGGTCAGGCTGGGAGTGCTGGCTCCTGCCTGTAATCCCAGGACTTTGGGAAGTAGAGACAGGCAAATCACATGAGGCCAGCCTCTTCAACATGGAGAAACCTCATCTCTACCAAAAATACAAATGTTAGCTAGGCATGGTGGTGCATGCCTGTAACCCCAGCTACTAGGGAGACTGGGGCATGAGAATCACTTGAACCGAGGAGGTAGAGGTTGCAGTAAGTCAAGATTGCGTGACCGCACTACTCTGGGCAACAGAGCGAGACTCTGTCTCAAAAAAAAAAAAAAAAAAAAGGGTATAGGTCAGTATCACTCATTAACATAAGATGCAACTGAATCCAGCACTATATAAAACAGATAATATGTCACTATTAAGTAGGGTTTAACCCAAGAATACAAAGAAGGTTTTAGTTTTAAAAATCAATCATTAAAATCTACCATATAAACAGTACAGAGAAACACCTTGTGTTTATTTCAATAGATGTAGAAAAAGCATTGAAAAAAATTTACTACCCACTGAGGATCAGAACTCTGAGTAAAACTGAAGTAGAAGGGAACTTCCTCTACCCAACAAGTGAAATCTACCAAAAAAACCCTGTAACTAATATTGCTCTTAATGCTAAAGTAACTGCATGTCTTCCTCCTTGATTAGAAACAGGAATAATTTCTACTCTCCTCATTTGCCTTCAGCATTATACTGGAGATATTAGCCAAAATAATGCAAGTAAAATAATAAGATGCATAGAAACTGGAAAGAGAGAAGTAAACTGTTTAAGTAAATGATATAATGATGTGCATGACAAATCCTAAGAAATCTATAAAACAACTTACTAGAATAAGTGAATTTAAATTTAGCAAGGTAGCAGAAGTCATGGTTAGTATACAAAATTTTATATTAGAAAAAAACTGGAAAACAGAAATTTAAAAATATTCAATTTACGGCAATGTCAAAAAAAACACAAAATATTTAGGAATAAGTTTAACAAAACACATACCAAACTCCTACCTTAAAAAGTACAAAACGTTGTTGATAGAAATTAAATGGAAGACTCAATATCGTTAAGACGTCAAATCTCCCACAAATTGCTCAACAGATGCAATGCAACTGCAATTCTAATCCCAGCAGATGGCTTTGTAGTGATTAATAAAGAAATTCTTATATTTATATGTAATTTTAAAGGATCTAAAATATCTAAGTAATCCTGAAAAAGAAGGACAAAGGCGGAGGAACTATATTACCTAAACTCATGTCTCACTATGTAAAAACCTATAGTAATCAAGACAGTGTGGTACTGGCATAAGAATCCATAAACAGATTAAAAGAAGTGAACTGAAAGCTTAGAAATATACCCCCATTTATATGCTCACCTGATTTTCTCATCAAAGGCACCACAAGAATCAGTGGAGAGAAACATCTTTCAACAAATAGTGCAAGAAAAACTAGATAACCATACGGGAAAAAAGATGAACTTGAGCCTCTCTCTCACACTATATACAAAAATGCATTTGCGATACATCATAGACCTAAAAGTAAAAGCTACAATAACACTTTTAGAGAAAATACAGAAGAGTATCTTTATAACTTATAAATAACTCTAACATTTCCTTGAAGTTGGCAAAGATTTCAAGATTCAAATACATGAATAGCCAGTAAGGATATGAAAAATTGCACAAAATCATCAATCATAAGGGAAATGCAAATTCATACCACAGGAAGATACCAATATACCATCAAAATAGCTAAAATAAAAAAGGCTGACAGCACCAAATACTGATGGGGGTATGAGGCGGCCACAACCACAACCTGCATACATTGTTTGTAGAAATGTTACAAAGTATAAGTGTTTTGGAAAAAAGTATGACAATTTCTTGTAATACTAAATACACAACAATTTTCAATACTGGGTATTTAATAAAGAGTTACAAACATATCTGGTTATGAAACAACTTGTACAAATAGCAAAGACATGGAATCAACTCAAATCCCTATCAATGACAGGCTGGATAAAGAAAATGTGGTACATATACACTATGGAATACTATGCAGCCCTAAAGAGGAACGAGATCATGTCGTTTGCAGGGACGTGGATGGAGCTGGAAGCCATTATCCTCAGAAAACTAACACAGGAACAGAAAAGCAAACACCTCATATTCTCACTTATAAATGGAAGCTGAACAATGAGAACACATGGACACAGGGAGGGGAACAACATACACTGGGGCCTGTCGTGGGGGTAGGGGGAGGGAGAGCATCAGGAATAACAGCTAATGCATGTGGGGCTTAACACCCAGGGGATGGGGCAAACCACCATGGCACACATTTCCCTATGTAACAAACCTGCACGTCCTGCACATGTATCCCGGAACTTAAAAAAAATACAACATTAAAAAAAAAGAAAAAAAAAAAGAAACCACATGTATAAAAGTGTTCACAGCAATTTAATTTATAATAACCGAAAAATTAAAAGTGCCTAGACATACGGATAAACAACAATGATACATTCAGGTAACAGATTATTATTCATCAATCAAAAGAAATGAACTCCTAATACACACAACAGTATGCAAGAATCATGTACATGAACATTCAGAAGAAAGACAAAGGAAAAATAGGATTTAAATAAAATATAAACAATGATATTGTGGGACTTTTATGTACCAAGCATTTAACACAGATTATCTCATTTAATTTTAAATCATCCAACCTCATATTACAAATGCGGAAACTGAAGTGGAAAAAAGCTGACCAGGTTTGCCAAAGTCACACCGCTAGTTTGACTCAAAAGGATAGATTTTCAGGAATCTGTAACTCATACTAAAGTTAAACAGAAAAGACAGAATGACTAAATTTACTAAGTGTTTAATTAACTTTAAAAGTGTGTGTAGGGGGATGCTAAGAGGAAACATCTCTAAAAACACCAAATGGGATACAAATTAAACACGTGCTCCCCTTTGATTCAGGTTAAAATATCAGCAGTGTAGACCTCACTGTCTTACCTTAGGGAACTGTTTTACAGGAATTAGCACTTTCTGTCCCAGCTTCATGTTCTTATTAATCACCACATCGATGTACTTTTCTTCATCCTTGCCTTCTCCTTTTTGAAACTTTTCTATTTCTGTGGAGGCAAAAAGATAACCATGAAGTGTATGACTCAGAAATGCAGGGGTTGGGTGTTCTGGTTAGCTCTGTTGTGGCATGAAATCAACTACTAGTGAAGTATGGACTATTAAATTGAGGCAACTGTTTTCAAGTACATTTCCTGTTTTATCAATGATTCTTCATAAATGGAACAGAAGCATGTATCATGGCTCTACAAAGTCAAATCTCAACTGCTCATACCAACAGGGGAGAACAATAGACCAGATAACAAACACAAAAATAAGTTACTTCGGGTCTTCTGGATTCCTAGATAAGGCTGATCAAATAAAGAAGAAAAGCCGTAAGTATTCACAGTTCAGTGATGCAAAGCGCTGAAACATCCCTATTTATCAATCTTGCCTGGCTTTTCAAGGCTTCTACAACTAAGAACTGATTCTATGATGGCATTAAACACCCTATACAACCTTCCAGTAGCCCACCTCCCCAGTCAAATCTTCCCTCCTTGCATATGACACATATCAACTATATGCTAAGGTCTTTACTAATGCTCTTTGCTCTACTTGTTATGATGATTTCATCTTCATCTCCTTTCGAGACTCAACCACATTAAATCTCATTTTCTGTGCAAGTGTTTCTTTCCTCAATGGGGCGGCAAGAACGGAAGAATCAATCACTCTCACCCTGATACTCACAAAGCACTTTAGGTGCAACTCTACTACTACCCTTAGACGGAAAAAAAAATGTGCTACCTCTCCCACTAGAACATACATTTCTCTCAGGTAAAATCTATTTATTCACTCATAAACATCTTCAACTAAGCAAGTTCCAAATCCTAGAAAATTTTAGCATAGTTTAATTCACCCTACGGCGCATAGTATTTGGTTGTACAAGAGATACAAAATTAGGCGCTTGCATGACTGCTGAATGAATGAGTACGTCAACTGTTACCTCCAGGGACCAATCAATAGACACCCAGCTTCAGAAAAGGATAAACAGCAGTCTGGAGAAGGTATCAAAGACAGCACCAGTTGTACAAAGGAATACACATATTTATCCATTTTGCTTAAGCTAGGAACACTTAAGAATGTTCATATGACACATATCAACTATATGCTAATGTCTTTACTAATGCTCTTTGCTCTACTTGCTATGATGATTTCATCTTAACATTTAAGATGGCACATATTAATATGCCATCCCTGGACAAGATAACTCACATTCATTACATAATTCAATCCTCAAAACAGATGACAAAGAGGAGTTTCAAAGAGGTGACTTCACAATAAATGGCAAAGGTAAGATTCACCCTCAGGTTTGTTCGACTCAAAAGACAAGGTGCCTGTACAGTCTCTCCCACCACTTTGTATGTCATATCAGAAAAAAAGTAAGAAAGATGTTTACAGTATCTTGGGATAAATGAAAGATTTATTTAAAGCTGGAAGCTTCGGGCCTGAAGCAGCCAATGGGCTTCATAATTCCACTGAGGAGCTTTCACTCCATCATGCTATGCAGCCTCCCATTTCTAACTAAATTATTGTCTATTAAACAAAGGTTTTGAATGAGCAACAAAGAATTATTACAATTTAAAGGACACTAAATGGGACATAAAAATTCTAAGATTCTCATTCAGATCTGCTAATAACTGTCTTTGCAATTAGAAAAAGGTACATCAGTTAGGATGCGGGTTTTTCAAGTTTAAAATGAGAAAAGGGAATTAGAATATCCAACGATTTGGTTCTAAAACCTTAGGATCTTGTGTGACTTACAAATGTTGACAAAGCCTCTCACTCCTTGATGAAACTTTGGTCACTAATAGTAAGCAAGGTGCTTTCCTGAGTTCTGTGAGTCATTATAGCAAATTATCAAACCTGAGGGAGGCTCCTGGAACCTCCACATTTGTAGTTAGGCAGAAATCTGGGTAGCCTGGGCATTACACTGTGGCTGGCATCTGAAGTGGGGGCAGTCTTACGGGATTAAGTCCTTGATCTGTGGGGAGGGGAGGAGGCCTGATGCTAATCCCTGCAGTTAGCTTCAGAATTGAATTACTGGCTACACAGCTGGCATCAGAGAATTGGTTAGTGTATGAAGACACTATACAATAGGGATTAACAGTGATGTGGTGGGAGAGACAGAAGGAAGCAGGGTAGAAACTGAAGATAAAAAAAGGATGGCCAAGAGAAAACAGCAAATTATATCTGCAGCTTCTAATCAAAGCTTCCAAGAGGAGATAAAGACTAAGTCACCAAATAAATGAATTAGTCATTTTGTTTGCTTTCTTGTACTACACTATGTTTTGATCCTGAAAAATTAATTCTAAGTGGAATCTGTAATGGAAAATAAACACAGAAATACAAGAGTACCTTTAATTTTTATCGATTTTTTCTATAAAAATAATACATGCACATGGTAAAAATTTAAAACAATATGACAAGATATAAAATTTTTTTAAGGCTTCTCCTATCACTTCAACTCCAGAAATAATTATAATCAACTATTTTTATATACTCTTTCAGAAATTTTCCAAGAATAGAATAGACACACACACACACAGTTTGAAAATTGTAGCACCAATGGTATAAACGAGCTACACTGGTTTTGTTTTCTTCAGTAAAGAGCAGTAAGTCTCACATCAGCTGCTCCGAGTATAACAATTCATGACTTCAGCTTTAAGTAGAAGAAAATAAATCCCACCTTTCATTATCTATTTATGCAATAATTAGAAACACCTTTGGCATAGTTAGAAGATTCAACAAAATCAGGTACACTGAAACGTCCTAAAATATTTTTTTGTAAGGTATGTGTATGTGTTATTCTTTTCTTTTCGAATAACAAAGTAGTTTAGTAATTGTTGAAAACTCACACCAGATGCACAATATTTAAATCCACAAATTCAGAATTCCACGTTCTTCCTTGTATCAGTGTTATTTAACATTTTGACGTAAGAAAATCATATAAGTAAGCTTTTAAAAATTAGAAATTATGTATTTTATCACATATTACAGTTTAAGATCATCGATGATTTTAAAAAGGAAAATGAAAGAAAATCTATATAAAATATATAATTTTCTCTCTACATATACACGGTGTCCTACAAATCTTAAGTTGCTAGAACGCACTGTTTCTATCTCAAATTTTGAATGATGTTGGAATATTTTACTATTTAAGTTTTTTTTTTTTAATTTTTTAAGCCTGATGCCATACCAGAAGCATGCAGGTTTGCATTTAATGGGCCTAAAGCACCACACAACAACACAAAGAGAGACCTGAGCCCCATCGCAGGAGTCAAACAGACCTGGTTTAAATCATGACTGCTGTACTTTCTTCAGGCCCTGGTGCCTTCCAATATACAATTCAAAACTGGTTGAAACTTTTACTGTTTTCAGTAGATGCTGTTCAATCAAGAATTTTTATTTTCTACTTGAGGATTTTAAGTAGCTTAATGTTTTCTTTGAAATCCAGAAATACACAAAATGGAGAATTGTACATAATGCACAAAAATGGAGAATTGTACAAAATTATCTATGAAATCTTGAGACAGCTGTCTCAAGGATTTATGCTTGTCCCTAACTGCGAGTTATATTCAAAAACCCCTGCTACCACCCCTCTCATCCTCCCTGAGGGAGGAAAGATGCTTGAGATCCACCAAGATGGATGTGACCCTCTAGTTAACTGTAGCAAAGAGAGGCCACCAATAGAGAAAACCCAATCAGATTTTCAAGGACGAATGCATAGGGGATTTGACTTTCCCTAATCCCCAGATTACATTTGGTACCAAACAGCTTAATGTACCAATACCATCTCCTAGCTCAGAAATAATAAGCAAATGTGTGATTAAGGTTTTAGATAATGTAGGGGATTAAAATGCTATGTTTTCAAACCATATACACCAAACTTCTCTCACTGCAGAATTCTTGTTTTCAGTAATAATATCTGTATTGTTTTTTGTTTGTTCACTTGTTTTGCTTTGGTCTAGTACAGAACTTCCTAAGCAATGGCCTCTTTTCCTTTTTAATGTACCAGATATACTAAAGTCCACTAATCTTCTAAAAATAGCTTAAAAAATCTTTGGATTTAAATGAGCAAAGTTTCCAATATAAAAATTTTAGTAATGTAAAATTTTTACAGTAGCTTCATTTCTCTCATATAATCAAACACACGGATTATTATTTTTCCTTTGTTCTAGCAACTTCATTTCTAGAAATGTAACCTACATATATACTTAGATAGATGTGGAATATTACACACAAAATTATCCACTACAGCATTGTCTTTAATATCAAAAGACTGGGAACCACCTAAATGTCTATCAGCAGGAGCTGGGTAAGTAGGCTAGAGCACACCCTAGAGTAAAATAGCATGTAGTTACTGCACAAAATGAGGAAACTTCATGTTCTGATAGTCAAAGATCGGTACCAAATTCACTGTTTACTTACACACAAACACACACAATGTAAGAAAAAAATGTTTAATTTACTTATATACACACAAAAAACCTACCTATTGATATAGAGTTGCACACCATGTGACGGCGTTATAGTCAACATGTATCACAGTGGTCTTGTAAGATTACAATGAGGCTGAAAAATCCCTACTGCCTGGTCATGGTTCAGCTGTGGTAACCTCTCAGCACAAAGCATTACATGTCTGTGGCAACGATAGTGTAAACAAACCTTCCACGCTGCCAGACGTATAAAAGTGTGCAGTAATGACCCAGTCCTTCATATTCACTCACCACTCAACCACTGACTCACCCAGAGCAACTTCCAGATCCACAAGCTCCACTCATGGTAAGTGTCCTATGCAAGTATTCCATGTTTTATCTTTTGTACTGTATTTTTATTGTGCTTTTTCTATGTTTAGATACACAAAATACTTACCATTGTGTTACAACTGCTTACAGTACTCAGTATGGTAACATGTACTCTGGCTTTGCAACATGCTGTCTAAGTTTTGTAGTCTAGTAGCAACAGGCTATACCACCTAGCCTATGGGTACAGCAGGCTGCACCATGTAGGTGTGTTTAAGAGCAATCTATGATGGTCCACAACAACAAAATCATCTAAGGATGCATTTCTCAGAACACAAATCCCTGTGGTTAAGCAACAAAAGACGGCATAAGAAACTAGTTATCTATTTGGCATGGAGAGAATAAAGGAGACGGGATACAGAAATACTTTTCATTGCATCTCTTCTTTCATTGCTTTCAATCTCTGAAACATGTGAACATTTTACCCATCTAAAATGGCATGCAGGGGACAGGAAAGGAAAAGGAAAAGAGACTAACAGGGTAGCCTGTTGGGGCTACAGACTGCACACAGGAAAGCGGTTAATTTGTGGTGACACAGCAGGAAGGGCCAAAGCAAATATATACTCTGAGCTCACTTCTCTCTCCTGCCAAGCTTCTGCTACTGACCACTAGTGGATAGCTCTTCACCCAGCTCAAAGCCAGAGGGTAAATATATCTATGATACTGGCCTTGTACCACGCTTATCAGCCTCTGG
Source organism: Colobus angolensis palliatus (assembly GCF_000951035.1). NCBI lineage: Eukaryota > Metazoa > Chordata > Mammalia > Primates > Cercopithecidae > Colobus > Colobus angolensis. Next base: position 9,762,218 of record NW_012114821.1, read on the forward strand.
GCACAGAGCAGAGTAGCGAAGGGTGGAAGGAGGACCTGATAAGGCAAAAACAACAACAACAAAAACAACAACAAAACTCCAACCCTTCATCTTTAGCAAACACAATGAATCTTTAAAAGGAGTTTCTAATACCTCCATTATATACAAAAGTACCCATCTGAGCTCACCACACATAAATTTACACAGCAAAATATTGAAAAAGAATGAAAATTATTTTAGAGGTCACTTATGCCAGTAGCAATTAAATTATAATTAGTATTTTGTTGATGACTCGTGAAGTACAGGGTTGTGTGTTTGACTTAAATTATATCTTTAACCTAACAAATATATGATCTGTCGCCTGCATTTTACAGAGTGAGATCCTGAGGACTGAAATGGTTAAGAAGTTTGCAAAGGTTAGAGAGCTAATTAGCACAGAATTCAAATCTAGATATATCTGACTTTTTTTTTTAAATTGTTATAAAAAACACAAACTTTATAGTCTTAACCATTTTTAAGTGTGCTGTTCAGTCCATCCACACTGTTGTGCAGTAGATGTCCAGAACATTTCTGTCTCACACAAGTGAAACCCTATGCACATTAAACTACTCCCCATTTTCCCTCCCCTCCAGCCCTTGGTAACCACCATTCTCTTTTGTTTATATAAATGTGACTGCTTAGCTGTGTCATGTAAGAGGAATCATACAGTATTTGTCTTTCCATGCTTGGCTTATTTCACTTAGCATAATGCCCTCAAGGTTCATCCATGGGGCAGCACGTGGCAGTATTTTCTTACTTTTTAAGGCGGAATAATATTCCACTGTAGCTATATAATGCATTTTGTTTATCCATTCATTGGTTGACAGACATTTGGAGTGTTTCCACCTCTTAGCTATTGTGAATAAGTAAAGACTACACCCTTTAATCTCTTTTTTCCTTCTTTCCTGAAGTGAGATGTGAAAATGTTCTAAAGCTGTAAATCACAAGCATTGGATGTTCTTAATGTAGCCACCTCTGCTTACCCCTTCACTTGATTCTCCCACAGCCAAGTGATTCTGTGGGAAGCACTGCTTCAATGTACAGAGAACAGCTTGAACTTTCAGAACCTCAGTACTGGTGATCTTTAGTGAACTCTCAAAGTAGACTTAAAGGAATAGCTGAAGGAATTTTATGTTCTAGGTCCAAATCCAAATGAAAATATAAATTCCACTAATGTCAAAATAAGCAAATTACAGAGTTAAGTGAGTACAAAGGAGTCAAACAGAAGCAATCTTTGCATAAAGTAGACGAAGAAAAAAAAAAAAAAAGAGGGGCAGAGGAGACATGACTGTACCTCTTTAGTTGCTGAAGCCTAAGATGATTAAATAAAAAAATACTCTAAGGTCTTGCATGGTTATCCCCCTAATGTAACTGGTCAATTTCCATGGTTGTAAGTTAAGGTAAAAATTGATGCTCTAGCCCCCAAAACTGAAAGAGATAAAAATAATGGCAAAAGGGTCCCCTTTCTGCATGCAAGGCACCTTTTGAACACTGCTGACTGTTGAGTTCTTAACTGCTAAGTAATAAGAAGAACTTTGTCAGTAAAAAACTAAAACATAAAACCTCAGAGAGTAAGAGTCTTGGAAATAATGCAGCCAGATTCCAACTGCTTGAGTTTGAATCCCTGCTATGGTACTTAATTATATTGGCTGTCAGAAAGTAACTTAATCTAAGTCACAATTTCCTCATCAAAGAAATGTAGAAATAACAGCACCTGCCCCATAGGGTTTTTATGAGGATTAAATAATTTAATATTTGCAAAGAACAACAATACCTAGTTAAGTTCTATATAGGCATTTGCCAAATACTGTACATGCCTATACTAGACAGTAGGTTCTTGAGGGGTGAGATTTTATCTAATTTAACTTTATGAAGCAACTTAGAAATTCAAGTCTGTGTCCAGCTCTTAATTAAAACATCAACATCCCCTTCACCCCACAGATGAATTGATAATATCCTTCACAATGGCCTGTTTTGCTGTATAAAACTTGTACCACAACAGAGTATATTTTCATATACTCATTTTTCACACTTTCTGTGCCCAACAACAAGATGGTAAGCCCATGGAAGGTTAAGAACATCGATTTATTCATTTTTGTTATATCCTAACACTCTAGTATAGTAATTTAGCATAAGGACTGTACAAAAGGTTACTAAATGGTTGAATAAATGAAAGAATGAATGAATGTTTAAAATAATTTAAAGGAGTATAACGAGTGTGTAAAGAGCTAGCTAGCAGTCACTGCTGAAAAGTGCTCTTCTAAAAACTGTAACTTGTTTTTAAGAGCTATTAATAGAAGTTCATAAAAGGTCAGAAAATAACTGAATAATTCCAATCAGCCTGCACAATGACGTACTGGTGTGGAAATTAATAAAGTTAATAGAGTTACCCCCCACCCACTTTTCCAAACACCTTAACTCTTGTGTAAAGTTTAATTAAAGGACAGGCATTGGCCTGAATCTATAATAAAATGAGAAGCTCATATAAGATGCTCAACATTCAGAAATCTATTTCAAAATAGTACAACAGTCCAGCTGGAGTATTTGAATTGTTTTTAAAAAAAATATAAAGAGTAGTTACAGCCATTGTAAATTCTATTGGACAAATTACTAAAATGTTACTGTAGCTGCTAATCTGAAAAGGAAGTTTTTAACCTTCAACATGACGAATGTTTTCACTAAAGAATTATTTTATTTAAGCAATCCAAACCTAACTGAATACCCATTACATTCAAACCAGAGTTGAAAACACTGTAACTACCCAAACGAGATTGATTCATACAGCGCCTAATCTTGCAAATAATAGTCCATGAACAAATGACACAGCAGAGATACATATCACTGTCTAATAAGGACAAATAAGCTCATCATAAATACACATAAACATACCATCTAGAAAGAAACCACTCGATACTCTAAATATCACAAATGCTTGGAAAACTGATTTTTAGAAACACAGAGCAAATATTTGTATGTAAAATGTCCTTAAATATACATACAACACATAAGATTAAAACATATACACGAGAAAATGACAGTCAAATTTCCAAAAAGGAAGACAGGAGGAAAAGAAAGTAAGAATAATAATGAGGAGGATGGAGAGGAGGATAAATTAATTAATTCTACCCACCACGGCTAATTAACGAAAATACTACAATGATAGCAGCAGCTGGAATTTATTTAATGACTATCCTCCAAGTAGTCAATCTGTAACACTGCTGCAAAGTAGATACAATGTTCTTTTACAGAAAGGAGATGACTATTTATAGACATCCAGTGACTGAGCTAGAGTCCCACATCCAACAGAGATTCAGGATTCCAGCCCCAGGTTATCTGATTCCTATGTCCATGCTTCCTCTACTTTCTTAGTATTACTGTAGCAGAGAGATCTTGATTTGGGGTGAGAAAAAATATTTTGGATGATTACATTTTGGGGAAACTCACCAAGTTATTACAAGTATCAAAATAAATGTCTATGAAAGTACTTTGAAACTACAACACACAAAGCAAATATAGGTTTATTTTAAAAACAATTCCTAATTTCTGATGGTTTATTTACACTGTTAAAAAAAAAAACAGGGGGCGGGGGGAGAGGAGAAGGCTGTACACTGAGATGGCTCCAGAGCCTTGGGTTCATATGGAAGCAAACTGAAACCCAACTCAGAGTGAATGACCACAGACGAGGAAGAGAATACTTAAGCCTAACCAATGAGAAACCACCAACTAACCTGGAACTAGAGACTACCAATCAAAAACCATCAACTGGCCAGGTGTGACGGCTCAAGCTTGTAATCTCAGAACTTTGGGAGGGCAAGGCGGGTGGGTCATTAGGTCAGGAGATCGAGACCATCTTGGCCAACATAGTGAAACCCCATTTCTACTAAAAATACAAAAATTAGCTGTGCGTGGTGGCAGGCGCCTGTAGTCCCAGCTACTCAGGAGGCTGAGGCAGGAGAATCACTTGAACCCAGGAGGTGGAGGTTGCAGTGACCCGAGATTACGCCACTACACTCCAGCCTGGGCAACAGAGCGAGACTCCATCTCAAAAAAAGCACCATCAACTGTCCTCTAACTAAGAACTTTCCACTTTAACCAACCAAATATTTTCTTTGTCTTGCTTCTACAAACATTTTATGAAAGTTCTGCCCTCACTCTCCTTTGGTGAAACCCTGAACCACTTGAGCTCCGAGGCTGCCCAATTCATGTCTGCTCAAATAAAGGCATTACAGTTTCACTGTGCCTAGCCAGGCACTGTGGCTAACACCTGTAATGATGGTACTTGGAGAGACTAAGGAAAGAGAATCACTTGATCCCAGGAGTTCAAGATAGCCTGGTCAATGTCTCTACAAAAAATACAAATAATTAGGCATGCCTGTAGTCCCAGCTACTCTGGAAGCTGAGGCAGGAGAATCGTTTGAGCCCAGGAGGTCAAGGCTGTAGTGATCTATGCCTGCACCACTGTGCTCCAGCCTGGACAAAGAGAGAGACTCAGGTCTTAAGGAAAACAAAAAACAAAACAAAACAAAAAACAAACAAACCAAAAAAACACAGGAAAAAGAAAATTTCAGCGTACCTAAGTTTATCTCTCAATAGCTCTTATCTTATAGAATGGATTTCAAGAAAAATTTGTGACACCAAAATGATTCCAGAGAACCAAATCTAAATACATTTAAAAATTCCAAACACTACTGAGAATTATTAACATTTTATAAAATTCTTAAGAAAACAAATGCTACCAGTGTCGCATTTGTCGCATTAATTTCTCCTTAATTATATGTAGTCATTCACAAAATGAAAGGCATGATGATAGGACAAGACAAAGACAAGAATGACAAAGACAAGACACAGTCATTCAATGCCTCAAGGAGATAAAAATGTATCCCTTAAACAAGGGGAAGTACTCAAAGGTCTTCACAAGTGAGTAGGTTATTGGATTTTGGTACTGTATTCTAACAATTTTAAATAAATTCATAAATTTCATAGGTTTGTTAAAATTGTAAAACAATAAGGACCAAAGAGTAGAAATTGAAGATGGGATGTTCCCTAAAACTGGTGGAAGGAATCTAACAAGTTGAATCATTACCATATTTAGACACTATACTGGAGGCTTTATAAACATTCAGTCCTCATAACTTCTCAGAGTGCTGGGACAGAAATTACCACTTCCTTTTTCCCACACCTAATAAACGGCAGAACTAAAGTTCAGTTCCAGCACTGTCCAACTCTCAAAGGTTTTGCCCGTTTCCCCAGATACCAAATTACAAAATGCTGGCTTCAAAACAAAATGAAATCCTCCAAGAAACAAGTCAATGAAACAGATTAAGTTTGACCTCCAATAAATATATGGAATTCTATCAGGATAGTCAACTGTATTCATTTAATGACCCCATTTACTAAGATATGTAAAAGAGGAACTCAAAAACATCATAAATGTACAATAGTACAAACTAAATTATATCATGCTATCATGTACAGTGGTAAGGATGACAAATGACTGAGATTGAGGTTCACCTACAGATTTATTGGTCCCAGTGGTGAATACTGGTGAATTTCTCTTTTTTTTTTTTTTTTTTT
>NW_012114821.1:9769859-9800354 GCF_000951035.1 Colobus angolensis palliatus
GACTCCGTCTCAAAAAAAAAAAAAAAAAAAAAAATTACGCATTCTAGAGGGTTCCACTTGCTAAATGTACTGAAAACTGACTGATCTACTTTAAGGCTGAATTTACAGATTACTAGTCATTTCACACGGCCTGTCTGGGCAAATGAGACAGAATCAAAGAATAAATACAGACCTTTACTTTGACTAAAACTAACAGAAGGTATCTTAGATTGATATCTGTCTTCTATTCTCATCTTAAAAATAGGAGGTGGAATAATTTGATGATCTATATTACACATGAGTAGCTCAGATAGTAACACTAAGGCTGATAACATGGCCAGGAATCTAGAAAAGTATTCCATTAGATCAGTTTGAAGAATTTGCCAGTAATTACAAGAACTATGGTTGCCAGCTCACCAAAGGTCCATGATACCTAAACAAATACAGAATATATCTGCAGTCTCACTATTTATTTGGGGTGGGCAGATAATTAGGAAAAAAAGATGTCTACAAAGACTCCACAAAAGAGGCAATAATAGAAAAAAGTTGAAGAGCACTGCCTAGGAAAGCCAGCTGAAATAAATGAAAATGTTTATCCTACAGGATAAATGATTCAGGAGAGAATAAAACTTATAATACAAATAGTTTTGTATATTACGTAAAAGAAAGGGTTAGATCTGTCAGTAAAAAAAAAAAAACCAATGGTACAATTAGGACCAAAGATAGAAATTATAGAGAAAAGAGGTCCAGTACAAATTACTGTGTTGAAGATTCTAACAATAAATTTGACCAAAGATGGAACTAACTGTCTTTAAAATATTTTTAAGTTCAGCCAGGCACGGTGGCTCACGTCTGTAATCAGAGCACTTTGGGAGGCCGAGGTGGGTGGATCACAAGGTCAGGAGTTCGAGACCAGTCTGGCCAATATGGTGAAACCTCGTTTCTACAAAAAATACAAAAATTAGCCGGGTGTGGTGGCAGGCGCCTGCAGTCCCAGCTACTTGGGAGGCTGAGGCAGGAGAATTGCTTGAACCTGGGAGGTGGAGGTTGCAGTGAGCCGAGATAGTGTCATTGCACTCCAGCCTGGGTGACAGAGTGAGACTCCATCTCAAAAAAAAAAAAAAGGAACGTTATAGAAGGAAAGATCCAATCATCTGATGGAAGGTTGGACTTGGAGGTTCCTTTTAACCCTGAGAGTTACACACATTTTTATCATCTGTCCTGCTGACTATCTTAGACTAGTGTCTTAGACTAGATGATGAATAACATAGTTATTCATCATCTTATCCCCAGTCGCTAGTTTTGCACCTTGAATAGAACACACATTCTGAAATTTTTTGTTGAGTGAATACAAGTGAATAAATGATATTCTTCATGAAAAAGCATGGTGAGACTTAATGAATGTTTAAGAATATCCAAGGTTTAAATTAACAAAAGTAGAAGTGATCTTTCATTTCCACAAACAAGCCATCTATGCCAGTTATGGTCTCTTAGCTCCACACCTACCCGCCTATACGCTGTCCTGGAATGCTGGGTAGAGATTCTGAAGACCTCATTTCTCCTCTGCCAGTGGCAGAACCTCTGAGGTTCTGCCAATCGGGAATGTGAGGTAGGGGGCTTAATCTTTCCCACTGTGTTTCCAGTTCCTGGCAGCAGACCAAAGTGATGGTTCTCAAGTCTAGCAGTTACAGCGATTTTTTTACACTACATTCCCAGAACCATGCTTATCATACCTCCCTCAGCAAGCCAGGACCCATTTCTTGGAGGTCTGAGTCCCAGCCCTGTGAGGACCCTCTTCAAGCTCCTGAGGTAACAATACTAAAAGGGTCTTGGTCCCACTTCCTCCAAATTACTTCTTTTGCTCTTCCAGCCTCGAGGGTGATGGCTTGCTGCTAACCTTTCTTTACTATTTCTGTGTTGCTTCAGTACTCCCCATTTGCTTTTTGGGTCAACCAGAACGTCTCTAACCAATTCCTGCTATTCAATCTTCTCTGCTAAAATACCTGGCATGATTTCTGTTTACCTGATAGATACACCCTCTGGGTAAATTCCTGAAGTCTAGTGGAAAGTACCTGGGAATCATAGCAGGTGGGAGGTCTTAAGTACAACGTGCCAGTTAGTATGCTAGGCCTGAAGGAGATCCCTCAAGGGTCCCAAGGGACCACAAGCAGGGCAGGGAAGTGGTAGACACGCCAAGGTTTTGGAGGACTTGACCAAGCCTCAGCACTAGAGAACCTCTGGCAAATCACTTGGCCTCACTGAGCTCTAGTTTCTCTCTGCATAAAAATGGGGTAAAACGTAGGCATGTATGATCCATCCCCAACTCCTAGGGTTGAAAATCACTAATATAATGGCATTGAGGTCTTTCTAATTTGTTCCCTCTACTTCAATATTGCTTTTTGGAAAACCAAACAGCTAAACTTTTTCAGAACTGTGATGTACTGATGGTAATAAAGTCCTAAAGAAAACGCGAGACAAGCTTTCCTGGGCATCAGCATATTTGTTTTGCAGCATCTCTTTGAGCTGCTGAGAGTGCTTTCTTGCTTACTTCTTTGGTCTCAACTACATCTTGAAGAGCTGAGAGCAGAGAATAAGTGACGTACTGCTATAGTGGTGTGCCTGGTTGTTACCCACTCCTCCCCTACTATATATCATCATGATCACCATCAAAGTTTGAGAAAATGGCATCTATGTAATGACATTAGCATAGATGTTCTCTATACAATGAAGCCTTAATGAATATTCCTGGAGGCTAAATTATCCGAGCTAAATGTCTGATTTCCCCTATGAAAAGTACAGGAAGACAATCTAATCTGGGAATATGCAACTGCAGGTGATGTTTACCTGGAGAAGTATACCTATCCGCATTCTAATCTGAGTAGCACAGAGTAAATTTCTATGAATACATAACCATTCAACACATTATTCAGAGGGAAAGTGTTTATCATCTTCAAAACATTTGCTATTCCAAGAACTAATTAAGTTTACAAACTGTGTTGTGAATACCAGAAGGCAGTAGATGTACAAATCATATTGTTAATTATGCCTCTGACAAAGAAACTGTATTACAGGTATTACATACAAATGCTACAAGCAGCCAAGTTCTTTAAATCCATGATTTCAAGCTTGGGAACAAATGAAGCCAAAACAGGAGGCATAAAATGAATGTAAAATTAAGTTCCTTAGAGGAAAACGCAAAAAATAGCCCTAAGTGACTGTTTAATCGAGCTATTTTGTTACCTGTTTTTGCTTATGGCACTTCCAGAAAAGCATATTAACCTACAGCCTCCAGACAAGCACAACTGTCTAGCTTTTTGACACCTGCAGTACGAGAGTCGAAATTAATGATGATATGGAAAGAGGAGCTTAATTTAGTGAGATTTGAAGTAATAAAAAATAATAAAAACATAAGTTCAAATCACAGGCCAGCACTTACGTACAGTATGACACTGAGAAAAAAAGCAAAAAGCAAGTCAGAAGGCTCTCGGTCCTCTTGACTATGGCTCAGGCAGACTGAGGTCTACCTCTAGAGCTGTGATTAACAGCACACCTCAAGTGTCATGTCTGGAAACCACACATAACAAACTCTAATTTACTGCCCCCTCCACTTCTGCATATTTATAAGAACTAATAAGAGATAATAAAAATTTAAATATGAATGTAACGAGAATTAAATATGCTGATCACAAAAAAGATTAAAGTATCACTATAGTAACTCCAAATTCTCTCGACTCAGAAAACCAATCAATTGTGGCGGTCCTACCATTCATTGGGAAGGGTATGGACATGGTAACATTACAAGAATTTTGAACTTGAAGCTGGAGGTTCCAGAACTCTTCTATCATAACTTAAGCTTTGGGTTTATTTGGGTGAGTTACTTAACCTCTCCGAGACTCAGTTTCGCATCGGTAGCATGAAGATCACCTACTACCTCACTAGCTGAGGTGGCACTAAATGGGATCATGGGGGAAAAAAAACAACCTTTCAGAACCCGAAAGAGCTACTCCTACATCAGTGTGGCCATTTCAAAGGTCCCAAGGCAATTCCAACCCAGGAGGCCACGTCTAATCCTCAGATGTCAGTTACAGAACAAGGGTCATTACAGGGAAGCTTTCCAACTAAACCAGGGCTACAGAGTTAGGCCTTTTGTAGTCTGGCTAGCTTAAGAGAGCTCAAAGCTTCAGGGAAAAAATATATTGGCTTCCTTCCACAGTACCGTGACAGTAGCAACTGGATAAAGCAGTTTCCCTAAAGCAGTTAAGAGAACTGTGCATGTGCCCAAGGTTTACAGAAAAATGTACTTCCGGAACAACCTAACATTGAAAAGTGTTTTATGATGTTATATACAGGTATATTTCTGTATGACGCTTTTGTCTACTATGTTATTCCTGTCCTAAAAGTACATCACACAGTCATACCACAGATGTGCAGTGATGATCGTGATGGCGATCAACACATGAAGACCAGCACTGTCCGAAATAACTTTCTATGATCACAGAAATGCTCTATTTCTGTGCAGTCAAATACAGCAGCCACTGGCCACATGCACGGTCAGTGAGCTCTTGAAAGGTGGCTAATGTGACCGAAGACCTGAATTCTTAGTTTTATTTCATTCTGATTAATTTAAACCTAAATTGCCTCATGTGGCTAGAGGTTACTACAGAATACATCTAGAATATACCTAAAAACCAAAAAGGAAGTGAAAAAGATGTGACCAGCAGAAAGAGATGCCACTGAAATTGAGACATTTATTCTGTCATTGAACAGAATTTATTGAGTGCCTACAACATGCTGTCAATGTTCCCTGATACATAATAATTCTAAGCAGCGGCTCGATGGGATGGAAAAAACACACATGGACTTTGGAGACAGGCATCCCTGAGCTCAATAAATGGTAGTTATATTACTGTGTAATATGATGCCGACCCCATTCTCAAGAAACATAGATTTAGTAAAGACTACATGTGGATACTCACAACGTAAAGTATAAATTGTAAGCACTTTATAAAAAGTACAAATAAAATATTACTATATATAGAAGACAAACACTTCCAGGTCAAAAAATCAAGGGAAACTTCAGAATTTGAGTAGCATTTTAGCAGATCCCAAACAAATGGGCTTGGATATGTGGAGGGGTATCCTATGCATAGGGAACAGCATTGGCAAAACTTCATAGATATATCCCTGTTCTCAAAGAATACAGAACAGCAGTGTGACAAAAGCATAAAGGTACCAGGGGAGAGTATCTGGTGATAAAGCTGAAAAGGTAGACAGATTGGGAAGGACTTTTAATGCTATGCTAAGTTCCTTTATGATAGGACTGGGAAGTCTAGGGAGACATTTATATAGGGCAGTAGCAGGAAGATTCATAGCTCCAAAAGAGACAAAACTGCACCTAACGGCAATGCCCTGTGACTGTTCTGTTCTGATGACTTAGTGTCAAATGCTATTAATATTATTAAGGTTAAACAACTTTAACAAACAACAATATCACAACAAGACTGTTCAGGAATAAAAATGTATGTATTTTTTAAAGTGGTTTTAAAATCTTCTATAGGTCTTGCAACTACCGATGCTAGCAGAGTGAGGCAAATTAAAAGGCTTCAATAATGCGTGCAAAAAGTGTAAGATGTGACAGTGTGAATTCAGTGAAAGAATTCATACATTATAAGGCCAAGGACTGAAGAGTGCAAAAAGTGAGAATTACTATGCAACAACATCTGAAAACGTCTTCTTGTGATTACAAGGTCATTCTGCAAGGACAAGACTTCTCTGAGACTAAATGTAAGACATTAAAGAAAATTCTACTATATGATATCTATGAAAGAAGAAGAACAACAAAAAATCCCTGCGCTCAAACTTTTCTGCAAGACAGAGAAAAAAAAATTGATAAGCTACATTTTCGGATAACTGGTGAAAGTTACAAATCTTACTAAAGAATGGGTAAAAAATATAGTATGACTTTATGTTTCTTTTTCTCTAATCTTACTTCCAGCTCAAATCTGTTGAATTAATTCATGTTTTTTCAAATGTATTCAGATATCTTAAGCATTCTTTGATACCTTTTAAGTTTCTTGTTTGTCAGACAAATAGCTACATTTGATTCTTCAGGAAATAATTTTTGCAGCTCATAGAAACAACATGCTAAAAGAAAAAAAACTGTCTAAAACATGAACCATATCATGACTGGTATTTTACACAGCCTTTTAAAAGTCTGAACGCCAAAGCATCCTGCCTTTATGCATGCTGAAGAGCCGCCAACTGGATATGTTCGAAGACCTTAAATTCCAAGAAAACATAACAGAATAAAGACAAAGAGCTCAGAATTCAGCTAGTTTGCTTCTGTTTGTTTTTATAAGTTAAATCTCTTTCAACCATAAACTGTTCTAGCTATGGTTTAAAGACAGGAGGAGATGGGAACCAGCATTTATTGAGAGCCTACCAAGCAGCAGACAAACCGTTGAGGCAATTTTCAATATACCATCTTAATTAGTCTTCAAAGGAGGGAGACAAATGCAAGAGGGTCTTTTCTTCCTATCAAGTTAAGTGGAACAAGTAGGTACTGAGTCTGTACCTGATTAAAGGTTCATGTTTTTGGCTAAAGCAATAGTCACCACATTCATTAGTGAGAATATTTAATTCAAGCATGATATACTTAATATAAGGTTCCATTAATTCCTAGTTCACCATTTTACTCATCTTTCAAAAGCATTCACCCTACACAACTTTGTAGCATTTACCATAAATTATTTAGGTCTGTCTTACTCATGGCTAAATGCCAGCCCTCAGCAGAGCGCCTGGAGCGTGGCAAGTACCAGATGAAGAAATGAAAACATAAAAGAATCTTAAACCATCAGCAGATGTGAGATCTCTTTTGGTTTTGGCATAAACTAGTTGAGTGACCTTAACTAAACCACAAGTTTTCTGAGTTTTATTTTTCATTTCTTCTAGGAAGTATCTTCAGAGCTCCCTGCTTCTTCCTACCCAGCCCAGCCAAGGCCTATAGTTAAGAGCTAACTGCCTAACTGCTTTCTGTGAAGAGAGTAAGGTGACTTCTGCTTCCTTTCCAGATAATTCCTCTTCAGAGTGGCCGCTGTTCTCACCCATTTAAAAACCTACTTCCACCATCTTCCATCAGCCCTAGCACTTCCTCAAATCCTTCTGATAAATTTGTTTTGTTGTTTGGCCAAAGTCAGTTTCTATTCTTTGGAAACAAAAAACTTTAAAAGACACAATGTGAAGCACAGTATGTGCTCCACTCTATTACTTCTAACCCCTTTAGTTAAAAAAATAAAGAACCAAACTACCACATCCTAGTTTATGGCACCTCATAATGAACTGAATTTTCTCTCACTGACCTCTGACCTCTGTGCTAAACTTTCTTCTCCTCTTGAAATCCATGTTTTGGAGGCTAAGTCTATCAGCAGTTGTAGCGATTTTCTGGGATGAGTGATATACTTTCTTCAAATAATTAATGAGATGAAAAATCACTAAAAAGGAAGACATGATTTTCCATTTTAAAGTCCTGAAGGCGACTGTAGCCATTATATAGTTTTAACTCCTGTAAACGTGCAACTGTAAACTGTAACTGTTATAGGCTAACAACTGGAAACTTTATTTTAAATGTCACAAAACAATTTTATATTTTATTTTTAATTTTGTGGGGTTAGAAGGGGGTAAGAACTCTAGCACGGGAATGACCAGATAAAGGAAAAACGGAATTGCTAAAAAATAGTTATCATTCTCACATGATATAAAAAGTCTCACTGATCAAATAAAAATTTAGAGCAACCTCCTCCCTCCTGGCAGGGTTAAAAACTCAGGAAGGGAAAGTAAAGACGGTAAACGCCTGTCAAACATTCTGATGTTTCCACAGTGAAAATGAGTAACGTAAAAAATGCAATGAAAGACCAAACTGAGATGTATAGATCATGTGTCATACAAAAATGCTGCCTGCTGGCTACATCCCATATCTAAGATTTTATATCTCCAAAAAGAGGAAATTAAAATGAGAGACCAAGTTCCAGGTAAGAAAAGGGTTGCAATTTGCATTTTGTATAGATAAAAGAACATACACACACGTAGCCAAGTCTATCAGGAGTTTTATTAGCATTAAGGTGGATGAGGAGAAAGACCGACTCAAGAATAGACAGAAGAGGATTTAAATTACAGCTTCATCACTTAGCAGCCACGTAACTTTAGCAAAATTAATTTCTGACATTCTGTTTCTTCATTGGCAAAATATACATAATAATATGCTTAATATGCAGGACTGTTGAAAGGAGCTAAAACAGAAAACAAATATAAACAATGCCTGATAGTCAGTAGATACTGGTATTACCTATATTTATTGTCATTATATTTCCCGTACGCACATCACAATGACACCAAAAAAAAGACACTGAAAATATCTATCCTTCCCAACCACAACTGTGTTGTGTTCTTTGCCATGTTCCACCTCTTTTACCTGTATAATCAGTTGCCTGGCCACTAGAACAGGCACCAAAACTGACCTGTGGTTGCAGGGTATGAGAAATATTAAGTCAGTCAATTCTAAGGGTATATAAAATGAGCAAAACCACTCTGAAATGGATCTAACTCAAATGTACAGTAATGCAGATTTGTTTAAAACAATACCCAGTTCTGTCCATGACAGGTACATTTGTGCAATGCTTCCACAATGCTTACCACAGGTATTAGTGCTATCTCTACACTTGATTGTGTGCATGGGGGCCAGAACAATGGCTTTCTTAATTCTGCATCCTCCGTATTTCAGAGCATATATTTAACATATTTTAGATGACAAATGAATGATTAATCTATGCATACGTAATTATTTTTTTAAAAAAAAGAAAAAAAACACAACTTTTCACCATTACTTGAAATCATTTTCATTCACTGATCTACTGAATGCCTCTAACATTTTAGAGACTATATACTGGCTGCAGAATTCTTCCAGAAACAAGAAAAACAAAGTTTTGATGCTCAAGAAACAAAGCAGGCAGGGAAGGAAGCCATTAGGGAGACAATTACAGCAAAGGTTAATGAATGTTCTGACAGGTGCATAGGCAGGGCTATGAAATCTATCAGCAGACGGGCTCAATTCAGTCCACTTCACATCAAAGAAAGGATATGTAAACTAAGATCTCTTGAAAAGTTTTCAACACAAGAATTATGTGATCAGGTCTGGTTGATAAAAGATCATTCTGGCCACCCTAGGGAGGATGGCTTGCCTCGTGAGAAGTAATGCAGTACGGTGGTTGAACCACTTAGAAGACTGCTGCTGAGGCATTCCTTAATTAAAGCTAAAAAGCTCTCTTATTTGTCGTCCCCATAAGAATCCCCAAGGAAAGTGTGTTTTATGTATTAAAGCTTCAGTTCCTTGGAGCAGTGCAATATAGATACAACTGTATATTTTTTCATCTCTGAGGTTGAGAACATCTTCTAACCCGTACCTCCCCTTCATACAGAGTTATGCATCATCCTTTAATGAACACATTAGCTTAAGAATCAAGCCACCAACCTAGGTTCACAGGGCAGCATCAAGGAAGGAAAGCACAATCATGCCATGGTAATAAGTGTAAAAGGACAGCACTGCTTCCCATTATCCCATGTAAATCCTCTAACAGTGGCCCAACTATTAACAGAATAAGAATGTATTTTTGGGAAGTCAAATGGAATAATACAAACAGAATGTCCAATTTCTAGCTTTTTATGACCTTAGATAGGTAGCTTACTCACTTGGTTAACACTTTATTCATTTGTAAAAGGCAAAACAGAGGCCAGGCGCGGTGGCTCAAGCCTGTAATCCCAGTACTTTGGGAGGCCGAGGCGGGCAGATCACGAGGTCAGGAGATCGAGACCATCTTGGCTAACACGGTGAAACCCCGTCTCTACTAAAAATACAAAAAATTAGCCGGGCATGGTGGCGGCGCCTGTAGTCCCAGCTACTCGGAGGCTGAGGCGGGAGAATGGCGGGAACCCGGGAGGCGGAGCTTGCAGTGAGCCGAGATCGCGCCACTGCACTCCAGCCTGGGCCACACAGCCAGACTCCGTCTCAAAAAAAAAAAAAAAAGGGAAAATATTATTTACATACCATGGTTACTGAAAAAAAATTAAATAACTTAAGTGCATAAAGAGCACCTCCTAAGCACAGTGCTTGATACACAGAAGACATGAATAAATGTCTGCTGTTTTAGGCACTTAGAGTTCAACTTATTTTGATATATTACTTTTTTTGTCCTAATAACCTTATAAATTGTGCCTGTGACTCCCCTTCATACCCAAGAAAAGAGTTTTCTGGCATGCCACTTCCTATTAGTAAGAGACCACAGGAGATGCTTGGGATGCTTGTGATAAAAGGTAATAAGGCTGAATTCATGCAGAAAAGAAACATTTACAAACCCTAAAGGCCTTGAAAACAGCCATTAAAATGTAGCGATGAAGAGGCAAAAAAGACATGCAAGCAGGGGCTGCTGAGGTCATAAGACACAATCTCCTCGTCAGAAATACTCTTCTAAACCTGCCTTTAGGACGGCTGGAGCATTTCCAACATACCCACTGTTAACAGCATAGCTGATTTTCTGACTCAACTGGCACTCAGAGCTATCCAGGAATGAAGTGGCGATATTCAAACTGGACAATACCACTGGGCTCTAAAGGCCAGTATGCCTTGTGAAAGAGTGAAATCTTGTTTGCACTCATCACCATTCAAATGACAACGATGGTCCCAACTTCCCACTGTTACTCCACCCAAGGACAGAGGTGTCTAATTCACTTCCTCTTCAGTCTGGGCTGACTTTACTGACTGACCGAACCAAAAGAAGTCGCATTCTGGGGCTTCCTTGTCTAGGTCATAAGATGCTTTCGATTCTGTCTTAGCGTCTTGATTGCTCACCTTGGAACAGTCCCTCTGTGAACTGTGCCCCTGTGCTCTAAGAAGCCCAAGCCATGACAAGGCTATGGGCAAGCTACAGGCAAGCAATAGGCAAGCTAGCCGGCCAAGAATTCCAGCTAAGCTCCCAGGTGGGTTCCCAGCCACTGACCACCAGCTGACGAGCAGCCATGGGATGAGCCATGCTGAGTGTCCGGCTCAGCTGGGTTAACACCACACTGTTTTAAACCACTTTGTTTGAGGTAGTTGATCACATAGCAACAAAAATATATATATCAGGATATGGAAGTTTAAGTTAAGAAATTGCCAAGGCAGCCACCTGCCTATTAAGTAGTCTCCTTCATGTTCAGCCTAGTGGATATTTACAGATTCTTTTTTTCAAACCCCTATTACTTGTTTTAAAAAATGCTTGTGCCGGGTGTGGTGGTTCACACCTGTAACTCCAGCACTTTGGGAGGCCAAGGCGGGAGGGTCGCCTGAGGTCAGGAGTTCGAGACCAGCCTGGCCAACATGGCGAAAACCCATCTCTATTGAAAACACAAAAATTAGCTGGGTGAGAAGGCATGCGCCTGTAATCCCAGCTACTTAGGAGGCTGAGGCAGGAGAATTGCTGGAACCCAGGAGGCAGAGGCTGCAGTGAGCCGAGATCATACCACTGCACTCCAGCCTGGGCATCACAGCAAGACTCCGTCTCAAAAAAAAAAAAAAAATGCTTCTGAAGAGTTTTCTTCAAGTCACTGATTATCTTTTGCTATTTTGTTTTTTGGATGATCTTTCCCTCTCTCTACAGTTTTCCTTCCTACTTCTGCTTTCTCATACTAGATCCACGCCCATATATCTCTCCAGCTGTAGTTAAATGTGCCCCCCAGCTCAAGGATTCAGTGTGCTCTATCTCCAACACAGCCCTTGGCTCATCTGCAGAGTCTACTTTTACTTCCCTAGAAGGGAACACATATCTCTGTAGCACATATTTACATTTCAAAAGGAATATTTACTTGCTTAAACTGCACTTTCTAAAAATACTAAAAATGCCACATATCTACACTTAAAACCCAAGTAACTACTTCCATCTGAGAGATTCATTCCCCCCAATTCTCTAACCACCTCCGGAGAGGCCAAGATCAGCTCTTCCTACACAACTCTCCTCTACTCTTCACTGCTCTTCTCACTCCAGTTATCTACCTATCCATCCAGTGACGGCCCACAGACCTGGCACTAAACTGCAGCTAGGGAAACAATGATTAAAATAAGCCCCTAAACTTCAGGAATTCATATTTGGGGTAGCTTCAACAAACTTATAAAGAAAAAAATCACGGTGGAATACGATAAGTGAAACAAGAAGTTGCAAAGGACCAACAGAAACTAGGGTGAAGTGGGAGTAAAGGTGCGGTTTCCTGGCACAAATTGAGGAAGGAGAAAATATCATCTTCTCACTGATATCATGTTCTGCCTGATATAATTAATTCTTATCATGATATATTTCCTCTACCTCTAATTTAGCTATTCCTCTGAGTCCTAAAGGTAATTAACTGCTTACATTTAAAAGCCTAGCAGGCTGATTCCACTTCTCCTTAGGATTTAGAAAACAGCAAGAGAACATAGCTTGCCCCATAATAATGACAAAAAGTTGGATAATTGACAAAACAATTCTTGAGCTCATCAGAGAGCTACAGTCACAAAAACAGGTGAGTTGAATTCTAAAGCCCCTCCAAAGAGAGATGAGACCCAAGAAATGCTTCCTCTTTAGCAGAGCACAGAAGTGGCAGCTACAAAAGAAAGCAAGAAGAACAATCAAAATTTTATCAAATCCTCAGAGGCTAAATGTGGGCTCCTGTAATAGTTTAAAACACCAGGGAGAAAACACTCATTCTTCAGCATTTTCCACAGAATTCCACTTAGATGCTCACAAGCAAGACTAGGGGAGAAGGGGACTTAAGAGAGTTCCTCTAGGTGGTACAAGTGGAGGTTAGATAAAAAACAACAACAAAAAACTCTGCTTGCATTATCACAGACCCTCTCTCAAACAAAGCAAAAACCATCTACCCCCAGGGCAAGGTAAGTAACCCTCACAATCAATGCCTTCCTCCACCTCCACAGGTTCCAGCCAAAGGGTTGGAACCAAAGCCATGGTGGAGGGGATGAGAAGACATTCTCTTGAACCCACTGTGGAAGATTTTAAAACTTAGCCTACACACACATACGGCACCAACATTAAAAGTTATCTTAAAAGTCTGCCCTCTGGAAGAAGGGCAGAAAACCAGCTTGCTGAGGATCCTGCATTGATACAAATGGTTCAGTTCAATAATCTAAGCTGTCAACTGAAGAAACCAGTAAATCAAGCTCAAGAAACAGAAGGAGGAAAAAATAACAAGCAGATACCAATGAAATTACAAACACAAAATACTGGAAAAAATAATAAAACCAAAAGTTGATGCTTTGGAAAGCTCAATAAAATTGATAAGCCTCTGGCCAGACTGATTAAGAAAAAAAAAAGAGTAAATAATTATCAGGAAAAACAGTGACACCACCACAGATCCTACATTCACTATAAGAATAAGAGAATATTATTAATAGTTACGCACCAATAAATTTGATAATTCACATGAGATTATTTCCTTAAACTACCAAAGCTCACTCAAAAAGGAAAAGATAGCATGAATAGGCCTTCTGTATATGAGAAACTAAATTCATAGCTTAAAAGCTTTTCTCAAAGAAAACTCTGGGCCCAATGGCTTCACTGGTGAACTCTATCACACATGTAAGGTAGAATGATAACAATTGTACACAAACTTTTCCAGAATAAAGAGTGAATACTTCCCAACTCAATTTATTAGCCTAATACCAAAATCACAAAAGTTTTACAAGAAAAAGAAAACTACTACCAACATTCCTCATAAAGAAAGATGAAAAAGTTATTACTAAGTTTTTAACAAATTGAAGTCTAGCAATATTTAAACAGGATAATACATGAACACCTACTGAGGCTCACCCCAAGTAGGTGACTGGCTTAACACTGGACAATATTCAACGTAATTCACTACATTAACAGACCAATAAAACGATACCATCAACTGAAGAGATGCAGCAAAGTATTTTAAAATATTAAATAACTATTATCATAAAAACGTGCAGCATAATAACTATTATCATAAAAACGTGCAGCAAGAAAATAAAAAGACACTTCTTCAACCTAATAAAGAACATCTATGAAAAACCTACACATATCACAATTAATGATGAAAGATTGGATGATTTTTCCCTATGATCAGAAAAAAAGAAAGAATGTCCTCTTTTACCACATCTACTCTACACTGTAGTGGGGTCCTAGCCAGTATGATAAGAGAAGAAAGAGAAATATAAAAGTAATTCAGATTTGGGAGAAAAAAAAACCCTGTCTTTATTCACAGACAAAATTATCTAGAAAATCCCAAGAAGTCTACAATAAACCCACAGTCTCAGCTACTCGGGAGGCTGAGGCAGAAGAATGGCTTGAACCCAGGAGGAGGAGCTTGCAGTGAGCCGAGATCATGCCACCGCACTCCAGCCTGGGCGACAGAGCGAGACTCCATCTCAAAAAAAAAAAAAAAAAAAATTCCAATAGCATCAAGAAATATGAAATAGGGATAAATTTAATAAAATGTGTGTAAGACCTATGCATTGAAAACCACAAAACATCGCTGGTAGAAATTCAAAAAGATGTAAATAATAAAGACACATACCATGTCCATGCATCAGAAGACTCAATATTGTTAAGATATCATTTCTTCCAAAACGGATTTATAAATTTAATGTAATCCCTATCAAAAGCATGGTAGACTGTTTTTGCAGAAATCAGTAAGCTGATACTAAAACACATATACGTGTGCAAAAGGATCCTGCATACAAGGTCCTTATGTAAACAGGGAGGAAAATTATGAAAAACAAAAACGAACTTGAAAAACTTGCACTACTTGATTTCAAGAACTTACTAAGATGCTCTAATAATCAATATAACTTGGTACTGGCTTAAAGAAAAAAAAAAAAACAGAGGAACAGAACAGAATGGTGTTCAGAATTAGACCCACACTCATGGCAATCGATTTTCGACAGAGAGGCATTCAGTGGAGAAAATACATTCATTTAACAAATGGTCTTAGAGGAAACCATTTGTTAAATGAATGTGTGTGTGTATATATATTTTATATATATATATATGAATTTTGATCCTCATCATATACAAACATTAACTTGGAAGTAGAACACATATCTCAATATTCCTTTTTTGCTTCCCAATTTCTTTAACGTATCTTACCTCTTTCTCCAGACATAAACCTGTCACTATCTTGATTAGTTCCCCAGATATGTAAGTATTTGAATTACTGTCATAAAGTAAATGTGAAATGCATTTTAAGAAACACAAAGTTCAGCTAAAAAAATAAAAAGCAGAGCTAAGTACTACAATCCACATCTCTAGTGCTAATAATTCTGTGTATCTAATCAGCATAATCTACTACCTAAAGTATTTTCATATCCATTATCTCATATTACTGTATCATAGGGATCCCTGAATTTTGCCAAATAATTATCAGCATTCTATTTCATACTTTCCTTGAGACAACTATCTAGTACTATGGTATCCACAAGAAGCAATGCATATGGACTTCCCTTTTTGTCACTAACAAGTATTTTTCTTTAAAAGGGTACTCAAAGAACAACATTAAATAACATTAATAATTTCTATTGCTCCATCAAGGAATATTCTTAAGTAAAATTGGCTTTAAAAAAAAAAAAAAGAAGAAGAAGTTGGCACCAGGCAGTGAAAAAGAAAATTACTACCAGTACTGTTTGGTGCCAATGCCTTAATTCTGCTAAGAGGCTTAGGTTTTACCTACCATTGCTTCTGAATTATAAGTAAAAATGTTAACATAGTAAAGAGAAGGCTAAAACAACATTGTCTTATTATAAAACATCATTTGAACCTTGAAGACCCACTGTGAGAGTCTCAGGAACCTCCAGGGCTCATGAATGACACACTGAGAACCACTGCACTAATCTATGAATGTGAGTATGTCAACTCTCTTCTGGGTTCTCCAACCAAGAAAATCACTGCCCCTTCTTCTCTCCTGGGGCTCTCTGGTCCTTAGCTTTGTAAACCAGGGCAATTTTCTTGCATCAGGTTTAAAATTAAATGTATATACACATACATATACACGGTAGAATTGTTTACCTTTATCCAGCCCTAAGTATTTACCTAAATGGAATAAAGCTAACTGAATTCATGAGTTCCAATTCATTTTCTTGTCTTTTTTTTTTTTTTTTTGGTGAGGGGACTGTTTTGGTTTTTCCTAAAACCTAAAGAATTTTCCTCCTTAGGTGCCTAACAGTGGTTGGAGAAGTAAAGAGCCACATACACAAAAATAGATACCTCACAATTATCTAGGGAGATGAAAAGTAACTGAAGATATTTTATGTTTCTATCCATCTTCCTCTCAAGAAAGGCGAAAGAGATACAGACAGGCATAGAAACACATACAAACACCCCCAACTCCAAAGCTCACAATTATTTGGAGAAATGAGGCAGAGGAAAGCAATATCATCAGTACGAAATAATAAAGCATCAATGCAGAAAAAGCATTCTTAAAATTAAAGGAGAAAAATATACATAAATTAAGGCTGAAGTCATATTTTCAGCAACACAATGAAACAGATAACTAAGTCTGTGACTACCAAAGAAACGCAAAGAAACACCTGTATCTCTGACAAGTAATGTTTAATAATGCCAACATAAAAATTCCTGGTTTGTGAATTACATGTATTACCAATTTTTACATGGAGCACACTATCCAGAGTACAAATTCTTCAGAGCCACAGAGCAGGTTCATCTGGTCAGGAACACTTTATCAGCATGTCGCCCACTGACTCCACATTGAAGCTATTATCCTCTCTTCTGTATTATCTAAGTTTGTCTTATCCTTTTAATCATAAAACAATCAGAAATTGGTCTTGTGATTCATATTCTGCACTACCTACAGATGGGAGCTTCAGAAACAAACACAACTTTGGTTAAAACAAAAAGAGAAACTTCCCCTTTGACTTTTAATAAGTCATATTATTTTCATTTATTACTATTATCTGAAAAGGTGTATTAACTCACAAGACACAGGTATTAATATTGATAACCAACTGTCCATACTTTAGTCCCTACTGCATTTTAAACTTGAGGACAAAAACTGGCTCTAACCTTCAATATGTACAGGCAGAGCCTAGAAACCTAAAAATGTGACTTTGACACTATTAAGACGGGAATGGCAGGAGCTTCTCCCTGACAGGTAAGAGGCAGGTAGACAGGAGAAAAAAGGGGATGTGCTCTTAGGCTGATGTCCAGGAACTAGGGAGAAAGCACTTCTCCTCACTAGAGTATTGTGAAAAGCAAGAAATTCTCTTCTAAAAGCCAATAGAGAGGAAGGGGAGGCAAGGAAAGATCCATACTGGTAACATAAACAGTCATGTGTCACTTCATGATGGGGATCTGTCCTGAGAAATGCATCATCAGGCAACTTTGTTCCTGCGGGAACATCATGGAGTGCACTTACACACACCTGGGGCACAGCCCACTACACACCTAGGTTATCTGGTGTAGGCTATTATTCCTCAACTACAAACCTGTATGGCATGTTACTGTACTGAATGCTGCAGACAAGAGTAACACAATGGTTATTTGTGTATCTAAAGCTAGCCAAACACCAAAAAGGAACAGTAAAAATATGGTATAAAAGATAAAAAATGGAACACCTGTATAAGGCACTTACCATGAATGGAGCTTGTAGGAATGGAAATTGCTCTGAGAGTGAGTGTGAAGGCTGAGGTCATCACTGTACACTACTGCAGACTTTATCAAACTCTGTATACCTAGGCTACACTGAATTATTAAAAAATATTTTTCTTTCTTCAATAAATAACTCATATTAGCTTACTACAACTTTTTTAATTTATAAACTTTTGTTTTTTAACTTTTTGACTCTAGTTTTACTTTTTTTTGGAGATAGGAGTCTTACTCTGTCGCCAGGCTAGAGCGCCATGGCACAATCTCAGCTCACTGCAGCCTCCACCTTCGGGTTCAAGCGATTCTCCTGCCTCAGCCTCTTGAGCAGCTGGGACTACAGGCACGTGCCACCACACCCAGCCAACTTCTGTATTTTTAGTAGAGACAGGGTTTCACCATATTGGCCAGGATGGTCTCAATCTCTTGACCTCGTGATCCACCTGCCTCGGCCTCCCAAAGTGCTGGGATTACAGGCGTGAGCCACCGCGCCTGGCCAATAGCTTTACTTTTTCACCTATTTTTGTTAAAAACTAGTACAAATACACACATAATAAATCAAGGCCAGATACACATTATCTCACCACACACACATTATCTGTCCAGCACCATAACAGATATGGTGGTAAATTTAAAACAAACAAACAAACAAAAAAAACAGAAAAAAAGGCCCTGTCCTCTTGGGGTTTAGAATCGAGCTAGTAAGGCAAAATTTGAAAGGAGTTGGGGAAGGGGTTGGACAGAATTACCAAAGAAGAAATTCTCTAAATATATTACTAGCTAAAATTTGATAATAATTTTAAAATATTAATCATACTAATAGCTGCTACCATTTACTGGATGGTCATTCACTACCAGCAGGTACATTACTGGGCTTTTAACAGACAATATTTCCTTTACTTTTCAGAAAAATACAGAAGGCTCAAAAAAGTAACCAATATTGTAATAGCTAATAATTAGCAGTGCTGGGTTAAGAACCCAGGCTTAGCTGGGAGCAAACACTTAACAGCCATTCAGAAAATGTTTATTAAGCATAAGCATCACTTTTTAAGTAAGGCAGGAACTACCTTGATGCTGACTACCATAAAAATCAAGCCCCTTTTCCTTAAGTTACGATGCCATACAATATTCAAATCATGGATGCTGTTTAGTAGCTGCAAATTGAACATCTACTCATTCCATGCTTCTGGTCACAGCCAGACTCCTGATCAAATGTGAAATCTATACTATGAATATCAGTAGGCTTGCTTCCTCATCTTGGTCTATTTCTCAACCCACTCTGTCGTTAAGGATGACATAATTTTTTAAAAGGATGCCTGGAACTCCACTGAGAATTGTTATCCTTAACTTTCTCTAATCTCTAAATGCTGAATCCAAACACCAGTACACACAAGAGCATAAATTCTTTTTTTTTTTTTTTAAGTGTTTCTCCTAATAAGCTGAATCTGAAGTCGGTCTGCAAACTTTTTGTTTCTCCAGGCTGTAGTATCCATTTACAATAAGACAGTTATTTTAACAACCCAGTAAATGAAATAAATATGGTTCCTCCTGCAACTTATCACGTATACCTGACAATGCTACTTATTCAATAATTTGTCAATAACAACCCAAAGATCTAAAAAATTCATTCCCCCCTTAGTTCTGTTTCTGAAATCAATATGGTAGTAATCTTCCTTTAAGCAAAGCATGATCAGTATCAGCACATGTACCAGTAAAAATCAAATATATCTAACTATATAAAACAGATAATTTTACATAGAACTATATATGCAATTTTGCATATCAACATATTTATATACTTTATAGAGATGTTTTCTGAATACTGATGTCCCACATACACACTTATACATACACATGTATATACATACATATGCACTTATGCACATGCACACATAATATCAATTTGTGAAAACAGTAAAACACATTGAAACCAACATTTTTAACAATGATTTGATATAATTTTTGAAGCACTTCTGTGTAACAAGATCTAATAATCTTATAGACAATCCCTTAAATCCAACAGAGTTACAAAGATTACTCCACTTGCTTTTAGAACAATGTCCACATTCCATTAATCAGTACAGATACCCAGGTGGAATTAGTCAAGCTGAATGTTCTTGTTCATCCTCTCTCCCTTCCTTACAGCATCCATCCACCCATAACTCTTCACCATTTTGAAATCCACCATGGACTATCACGGCTCCATGACTTGGTATGTGCTATTATCCTGTCTCCCTTTTCTCCTTCCATCCCATTTACACTTTAAACACAATCTCAAATGCACCATTCCTGTGAAAACTCCCTCCAAACATACCCACGAGTTACGCTCTCCAAGGCCTCTCCCCATGCTCGGGCCACGCTTCCACCATGATAGGATCACCATGGTAACACTTTATTCTCTTAATGTATTTTTAATGTCTATGTACATCTTGAAAGCAGAATATCATCTTTATTCCCCTCCTCGCCTCTATCTAGCCCAGAACAGTATCTACTACAGTAGGTATGTAATAAATTCACTTATTCCACAGACAATTAAAGCCCACCATGTGCTAGGAAACCAACCATGAGCAGAAAGAGACACAAGAATGGCCCTCCTGGGAACCAGTAGCACCTCTAAGCTACTTACTAAATAAGTAGCTTTACCAGGGATACATGATAGGCTGCAGGAGGAACCACGTTTCTTTCATTGACTGAGCTGTTAAAATATCTTTCTTTTTGTGAACAAATACTACAGCCTAGCAAACATAAGAAGCATGTGTTACATGTAATGTTAAATACAAATGATGTCAAATGACATTTAAAAGATATAAAATGCTGAGAAAAATTAAAGAAATATAAAGGAAAGAATAAAGGAAGAAAAACTGTTTTAAATAGGTCTAAAGGTTTATGGTCAAAATACCTGATAGAAGAGAAAAATCATTTTGTCCAAACATTAGCTCAAACCATCCTCTTTAAGAAAAAAAAAGACAAGAGTCTTTTAAAAATATATCTTTCATCAGATATATTTTTTAAAATAAGTATTTGTGTGCAATATGATTCATGTTTGATCTTATCTGATAACATCAATTTATGTCACAATTAAGCATGTTAATTTATAATGAATGTACACAACACCAAAGAATATTATTCCAACTGTGTTAATATGCTGAAAACATCTGGGAGACAAAACACAAGACATACATATCTAATATGCATAGATTCCATATAAACAGATATTAGTAATCCTTTCTAATGAAGCTGAGGAAGCCATTCAACTGGATATCAGACACCTGGGATTGAAAATAGTTCTTCCATTTAACCTGCCATATAACCCTGGGAAAGTTATTTAACCTCTCTAAGTCTCAGTCTTTTCACTCAGAAAATGAAGATAGCATCTGCCTTTCCTACTAGCAAACTTCTAATCTCTGGGCTGTGTGTAAATTTCCCTCATCCCCGCTTTATCCAAGAACTGGAGCTCAAATGAGGCCTACAGCAAAATGTACTACTACCTGTAGACAAATTGAGCTACCACCTATTTAGCATCCATTCATCCAAAATGTTTGCCATTTTCTACATGTCAAGTACTGTTCTGACCATCTGGAATCAAAAGTGAGTAGTACAAAAACTTTCCTTCATAGAGCTTCCATTCTAGAGGAAAACAATGGTACCCTGAAAGAGAGAACTAAGTGATTCGAAATGTACTGCATAGAGACTCACCTCACCACCCCGCCTCACTGACCTCAGAGCTACTTCGCTTCTCAAACCATTCGATCCGCATTTCGAAATGTACTGGATGGAGACTCACCTCACCACCCACTCCTACTTCGCTTCTCAAACCATTCGATCCACACGACGAGGATGAGTCCAGCAGCGCCTCATGACTGGGCAGGCAGCCACTCTCAGAAAGCTGAGTGGGAACCCAAACGGAGTCGCTGGCATGCTGCTCTGTGCCCTCTGGTCCAGACTGCTTTACTGCCTAACACCAACAACAAAGACACTAGGAGGGCGCTCAGGCCCTCGGTAGTATTAAAAGGATCTTGCCTGGTGTATCTTTGTAAACATTATAGTTTGAGGCCCTAGAAAAATAAAATATATATATATATATAGAAACTTGGGATGCCAATCAATCCTGCATACCTCACAGTGTTACTAGGAGGCTAGAATGAAGTAACAGGTGAAAACGCTTGGGTGAAGGCACTGTGAAGGACTTTGCAAACGCCATCATCATCATCATCACCATTATCTTTATCATCATTATTTAGTCCTATTTGTGCTTGATTATATTACTGAGGAATAGCTAGTATTTTGCAAATTAACTTCACATAGAAAAATAAAGCTATCATATAAAAAAAAAAAATCCCTGCAATAAGCAAGAACTTAGATGAGAACATGGGATTGACAAAAAGGAATCAAATAGAAAAATGAATATCCAGGAAAACCAGCCCTCAAATGATCTGATGTAACAACATGTGTGCCCCGTTCCCCTCACTCATGCCAAAGACTGTCACACTTGATCTCTAAACCTTGGCTCTTCTGGCTGAACGTCCTTCTCCCCCACGTAGATACTGGGCAAACTCTTACTCAGCCTGTAAGGCCTAACTTAAAAACTACCATTCTCTGTCCTGTTTCTTGTCTCATCCTCATTAATGTATTGTTTTCTCTTCTCAGAGCACTTTCAATATGCATTCATTCAATATCTTGTATTGAATGTCTCTTTCATGTCAGTCACCGCTGTAGGTGCTAGGATTTAGCAACAAACGAAGTGCTGTTTACACCGAGTTGATATTGTAGTGGGGACAGACATGATAAATGGATCATGTGTCAGACGGTAAAGAAGCGCACTGAAGAAAACTGAACGGAGTAAGGAGGATAACTGAGATAGAGAGAGAGGGTTTTTCTGCACACAGCATTTATTACACTGTACACAGTGCCACTGTACACATCCTGGTCAACTGCAGTTTCTGAAGTCAGGAGCTATTTCTTACCTTCGTGGGCTCCCCAGTTGGCACAGCGCTTGAAAAATAACATCTATAAAATAATCATAATAATAATAGCTAGCATTTAATAAATGTTACTACCTCTCAGGCAATAGATATTGTCAACTTAAAATATATAAATTTGGAAAGGGGAACTTTCTAAGGGTTGCAACCTGCAGGCTGAGCCTCTGGCTGAAATCTAAAGCAGGACTTTGAGGAAGAGAGGCGAGGACAGAAGTTTTATGCTAAGCAAGTTGGCCAAACATACACATTTAACAGCTTATAGGAGGGGCTGTGAATATTGATGAAAGGGGAGTCACATATGTGTAATGAACAAACATACACGTTACATAAGTGCCATGTTCACTTTGCGGTAGAGACTTAACATTAAAATGCAGTAAAATTAGGCTCTAAATGTCCAAAGGTGAAATTTTAGACACAGAGGCAGGTGGTGTGCAACCTCTGGAAACTGGCCAGAGCCAGTTCATGGCAACGGTCAGGTCTTAGGAGGGAAGCTCTGTAACCACAACCAGGTGGCTGCCAGGCCCAGCTGGTGGAGTTGAGCAGCCTAGCCCAGGTGTCAGGCAGTGGGTCGGCCAAAGTCTTCCACTCTTCATTTTCCAGGGCTGGTTCCTGTGTAACTCTTAGGGAAGAAGGTCCAGCGATGGTGAGGAAGGGAGTGTACTAAGGCATGATCGGCCTTCCATCTTATCTTGCCTGGGAAACATAGTTTTTGAAGTTTTTCTAGGGTCCCCTTGGCCAAGAGAGGTCTGCTCAGTCAGGTAGGTGGCTTAGGGTTTTATTTTTATTTCTCAGTGCTTTACATATGTTAGCATATTACTTCACATTAACTCTTTGCAGTGGTTATTTTTTTACCTATTCCACATTTTACCTCTAATTTACTAAGGAAATTTAGGTAGTGAGGGGTTAAATTACTTCCCCCAGGACATACAGCTAGTAAGCCACAGGGATAAAACAAACCCAAACCTAAGCGGTCCAATTCCAGAGGCCTCACCTTCATCACCATGCAATCCTGTCTTCCAAAAATAGTGAACATTCAAAGTCATCTTACATCAAAACCAATGGGAATTCTTCATTTATGCTCTAAACATATCTAAAAATGTCCTGTCCAGGCCCAGAAACAGACAGTCCCAACAGCCCTAGATAGGGAGAGAGAATGAGCAGGTCATGGCAGGTTTAAGCATCAAACACTCCAAGTATCTCCAAATTTGGAAGAGTAAGCTCAGCCCTGCAAGACACAGCAGATGGGGAGCAGGAAGCCAGGCAGGAGACAGAACCAGGCACCTAAGGCTGATGCCCTCATCACACAAATATCCTCTATCATAAGGATATGATACCCTCATGACATGAATGTCCTCCTCTGTTCATAAAGGAAAAGTAAAGAATAATGCAAACTCAGAGTACGAATCTGAAGTCTATGCTTTATACTATGTAGTTCCAAAGACTAATTAGCTTCAGATTCCAAAGCGCAGGAAATTCCCTCCATTTTCTCCACAGCCACCATGACAACATCTTACTACGCCCCAATCTGATGGCGATGACAGCCAGCATGGGCAGTTACAAACAACAACAAACCACTAACGGCAGCAGAATGTGTTTACTTGCCACAATCCATCACGCTTTGAGTTCAGTGCGCACAACAACGCAACTGTAATGATTACTGGTTTGAGAAGAAGAAATTTTCAGACAGGTCAGACCATTGTGCCACATGTTTAATGTAAAAGAAAAGAGTCCATAAATATAATCAGCAACTTTCAAATATCAGCCAGTTGCAAAGAGTATTTAATTAATAAATACAATTCGATAGAGAAAACCCTTCAGTTCTGACCTTTCTTTTCACTGCAAAAGAGATACAGAGAGAGGAGTGGGGCAGGGAACAAAGATACTCGATATCTAGAAATGCTAAGGGAGAATGAAAAAAAACCAATAATGATATTGTCTCTAGGAATAAGCATGAGAACAAAGCACTACCTGTTATTTAATGCACATACTTACTTCCTAGATGTTCTGATGGAAATAGCCTTATGAAAAATAAAAGAATTAACATTTGTTGGGAACCTACTACTGGCCAGGCACTACTTTAATAAGGTGCTTCACAAATACTTCATTTACTGCCACTGACATTCACACGCACCTCCCAATATCCCTACTACCTATTAGGTGATGTCAGTCAACTTTTCAGAGGTGCAAAGTGCTGCAGAGGTAGACTAACTTGCCCAAATCCTCACAGTTAACAGCTGCAGAGCCCATTTTATATCCACTCTATCAGACCCCTTGTCCAAACAATGAAATCATAATCTCAAACAGCAAGCTTCCTGTCTCTAATGCCATCTCTCACCCACCCCAGCATACACACATGTCCAAAAACTCAAAAAAGTAAATGGAGATTGGGAAAAAAGATGACATGTAGGTACATTTGGGTCTGCAGAAGCATAAGGACAATCTGAGCATGTAACTGATAAAGAACTATTTCAGAGGACATGAGGTTTCTTCCAGAAACCAGTCTGGTAACCAAGAGCTCACTCTACCCTCCCACTCTTTTCTAGTACTAAGGCTTAAAAAAGAAAAAAAACAACCATTTACCATTTCCCAGGGCAACACTGGGAAATGCTCCGTAATCTTACTCCAGGTTTTATCAAATGCAAATCCAAAGACTGCATACATCATTGTGAATTCTTTTTCTTTCTGCCTATGGACAACTTTAGCCACTGTAAGCTCATCAGCCCAATCAGCAACTCTGAGGTTATACATTAATATAATTTCCAGTGACATTAATGACATCTTTTATTAACTTCGCAAACCCCAGAAGAAAACCAGAAAGAAGTGCTTCTCCAACAGCTTTTCCAAATTCTGAAAAGCATTTATTCTGGCAGTGTGCCTATTACTGTTTAGATCATTATGCTGAGTGCCAAAGAAAGCTCTCTGCCCATTTAACGGTATCAAGGAACAACAAATTATATTTGAAAGGCAACCAAACACCAGGATGGGAAATGGAAAACCAAGCCTTCAGTTTTCTAGTTTGGCACATTTCGTTCCCATTATCAAGCACTCCTAAACGGTGACAGGCTGCAAGCCTGCCAAATAAATGCTTTCTACTTGGTATCTTTCTAAACAGCCATGGCCCAACCAGTGACAGCACCAATTACCTTAACAGATCTTACCACAAAATATGATTTAGAAGGCGCCACTTAAGTGCTCACATGCAATGATGGCAGAGTGTAACTAGTACAACTCATCTATATATCAATTTGACAACATTAGTCGACGATGTAAGTCGAGAACCTTTAAAATGCTGATTAACTTTGACCTAGTTATTCAACTTCTAAAAAGCTCTCCTAAAGAAATTATTTGCCCGGTAGACTTGTGTACAAAGAGCTTTGCTGCAGCATTTACTGAACAAATGTTTATGGAAGATCTATTTTGTTTCAAGCACCGTGGATATACAGTCCCTGCCTTCACAAAGCATACCCTCTACAGGGGAGACATAAAGAAGATTCCAATCCAGTGTGACAGAGGCTATGACAGAGGTATGCAGCATGCTCTAAGAGATCAGAAGTGCATACCCAAGCCATAATTTAAAGTGGCTGACAAAGTAGTTTCCTGTAGGTGATGACACCTGAACTGAGTCCATAAGAATATGAGTTGATATTATGCACCTAAGATAAAAAAGCACCTGTGATTTTAAAAAAACAAATAAACAAACAAAAAAACAGTACACAGAAGCCTTACATTAAAAAAAATATACATATCCTGGCTTTCATGAATCAGACAAGAAATCCAGCACGACTATAACCTCAGGGTCAAAGACAGAAATGGCAGAAATAAGACTGGACAGGTAAGCAGGGCAGTGAATACCATCCTAAAACAATTATCTTGAAGATCTAATCCGACAACCCAACGAAAAATTTTTAAACAAAACAATGACTTCTTTGGATTTGCTTGTTGCACTGCTACCTTTTAAACTGCAAATCTAAAAAGGAAGAAGAATAATGCTGGTGGTTAGGAAACCAGTGAAGAACAGAGATGGACAGAGTGTAGAGATGACAGACAAATCAGGATTATTAATGATTCTCAAACTGGAAATGCTCATTAGTGAAGAATCAGTTAACAATATGATGACATATGTAACACGGATTACTACACAGTTATGAAAAACAGTATTCACAACTTTCTGATGACTTAAGAAAATGACTATGACAGAATATTAAACTTAAAAAATACAAAATTTCATATGGAGAATGAAACTGAAGAAAACTGTCTAAAATATAACCAATAGTTATCTCAATTGATTGCTTTATGGGGAGAACATTTCTCTTTTCCTTTCTACTTTTTTTATATCTTTCACTTTTTTTCTATAATAAGCATTGATTCAAGTATGAAAAGAGTGTCTTCTATATACTAGGCATTTGTATAGGTGGTATTTATACAGGGTTCTACAAAACAGACAAGAATCTTGGAAACTTATAATCCAGTAAAGTATATACTACATTTATTATTGATAAGAAGAAATACTCCCTTTTAAATTTAAATACAAAGGGGAGGGGAAAGAAGAAATGTCCTAAAATTAATGAGTTTTAGTAGTTTTTGTTAGTGGATTCCTTGTTTTCTACACACAAGATTACCATCTACAAATACTTAGTTTTACCTCTTCCTTTCCAATCTGTATGCCTTTTATTTTCTTGCCCAACTGCCCTGACTAGACTCTCCAAAGCAATGTGGAATACAAGTGGTAAAGACAACATCTTTGCTTTTTTCCTGATCCTTTCACAAATATAATGATACCTGTGGGTTTTCATATATTGTACTTTATCAGCTTTTAAGAGTTCCTTTCTATTCCTAATTTGTTGGTGGTTTTTTTTTTTTTTTTAATCATGAAAGGGGTCAGAATTTTTTCTTTATCCACTGAAATGATTATGAGGTTTGTGTCCTTTATTCTTTTGATATGAGGTATTCTATTAATTGATTTTTGAATACTAACCCAACCTTGCATTCCAAGGATAAATCCCACATGGTCATGGTGCATAATCCTCCCTTTTTATATGTCCTGAGATTTGGTTTGCTCATATTTTTTTGAAGATGATTTCATCTAAATTCATAAGAGATACTGATGTGTAGTTTTCTTGTGATGTCTTTTTCTGACTTGGGACCCAGGGTTATAATGGCCTCAAAGAATGAGTTGGGAGGCTTCTATGATCTAAAAGTTTGTGTCCCCCCAAAATTCATATGTTGAAACTTGACTCACAAGGTGATGGTATAAACAGATAGGTAGGGCCTTTCAGAGGTGATTAAGTCAGAAGGGCTCTGCCCTTGTGAATGGGATTAGTGCCAACAGAGGCTTGTGAGAATCTGTTTACCCTTTCACTCTTCTACCATGTGAGGACATACAGAAGGTGCCATTCATGAGGAAGAGGAACTCCCCAGACACAGAATTTCTCAGCACCTTAATCTTGGACTTTCCACCCTCCAGAACTCTGAGCGATACATTTTTGTTGCTTATGAATTACTCAGTCTAATAAATTTTGTTAGAGCATGCCAAAGGACTAAGACAGAAGCAATCCCTCCTCTTCTGATTTTTGAAAGAGTTTGTGAAGAATTAAGAATCATTCCTTAAATGTTTGCTAGGATTTACCAGTGAAGCCACTTGGATCTGGGCTCCAGTGAGTAGGTTTTTTGTTGTTGTTTATCAATTCAATTTATAAACCAGTATACTTAGATTTTCAAGTTTCAGTTATTTGTGTCTTTCAAGAAATCTGTCCATTTCACCTAAGGTATCTAATTTATAAGCATACAATTGTTCATAGTATTCCTTATAAGCTTTTCTGTATCCATCAGGTCAGGAGGAATGTCCTCTGTTTTCATCCCTAATTTCACACTTAACAGACATCTACAGAACATAAGTCTTCTCTCTTTTCTTTTTAGTCAATGTAGCTAAAGTTTTGTTAATCTTGTTGATCTTTTCAAAGAACCAACTTTCGGTTTGTTGACTTTTCTCTATTAATTTTCTATTCTTTTATTTGATTAATTTCCATTCTAACCTGTGTTATTTCCTTCATTCTGCTTATTTCAGATTTACTCTCCAGTGTCTTAAGATGGAAGGTTAGGTAACTGATTTGAGATTTACCTTTATTTTTAATATAGGGCTTTTCCTCTAAGTACTGCTTTGCTGCATCTCTTAAGTCTTGACATGTAGTGTCTTCATTTTCATTCATGTCAAAATATTTTCTAATTTCACTTAAGAGTTCTTTTTTGGCTCACTAGTTATTTTGGAGTTTGTTAATTTCCACATATTTTTGAATTTCCCAAATTTCTTTCTGTTATTGATTCTTAATCCCATTCTACTGTAGTTGGAAAATATCTTTTGAATAATTTCAATCCTTTAAAACTCACCGAGGCTTGTTCTATGAACTGGCATGTGGTCCATCCTGGAGAGCACCTCATGTGCACTTGAGAGAAATGCACTTCCTGTGGTTACTCGGGGGGCAGATTCTACAGATGTCTGTTGAGTCTAGTTGGCTTACTATATTGTTCAAGTCTACTATTTCCTTACTAATTTTCTACCTAGTTGTTGTATACATTATTCAAAGTGGGGCATCAAAGTCTCCAACTATATTATTAAAAAGTTCATAATTATTTAAGGTCATTGTGTTAGTTTCCTGTTGTCACTGTAACAAATTATTACAAATTTAGTGGTTTAACACAATAAGAAAAATGTATTTATTATCTTACAGTTCTGGAGGCCAGAAATCTAAAATGGGTATGTAAGGCAGCATTCCTTCTAGAGGCTCCAATCCTTTTCCTTGCCCTTCCCATCTCCTAGAACAGCAGTTCCCAACCTTTTTGGTGTCTGGGATCAGTTTTATGGAACACAATTTTTCCATAGACAGGAGTGCAGGGGGATTAGATTCTCATAAGCAGTATGCAACCTCGATCCCTCACGTGCAGTTCACAATAGGGTTTGCACTCCTAAGAGACTCTAATGCTGGTGCTGATCTGACAGGAGGCAGCGCTCAGGTGGTAATGCTCACTCACCAGCTGCTCACCTCCTGCTGTGCACCAGGTTCCTTACAAGCCATGGACAGATACTGAGGACACATCTGAACAGGGTATCCCTGTTCTGAAAATGGCAGCATCCATGGCTTGCGGCCATATCACCACGATCTGTTTTTGTTGTGATACTGCCTTCTATCTGACTCTGACTCCCACACATCCTTCTTATAAAGACCACTGTGATAACAGGGCCATCCAAATGATCCAGGATAATCTCTTGATCTCAAGATTTTTCATCATTTCTGCAAAGCACCTTTTACCATGTAAAGTAACATTCACAAACTGTGGGGAATGGATAAGGACATGTTTAGGGGCCATAATTCATCCTACTGCAGACATCAATGGAAATAATCACTGAATCAAGTCCTAGTTCATTTCATGTCACTAAGCTGATCAGGGTCATTATAAGGGAAGAACATTTTATCCTTACTTTTAAATATGTATATTTGTGTTCTCTGAGCATTCTTTACATCTGTTTATTTATGTCAGAAACTTTTAGTTTCTCTATATTTTTCCATTATTTTATGAAATTATTTCAAGTGACCACGTTGAATATGCAGAACTGAAGCAAAAATCTGTAAATAAAATACACCTTTTACAGCACAGCAAAAAGAGCACAGGGTCTGAAGTCAAAACAGTGCTCAGGTGTTAGGAAGGGATACAGTTTCAGCTTTCTACTTATGGCTAGCCAGTTTTCCCTGTACCATTCATTAAATAGGGAATCCTTTCCCCATTTCTGGTTTTTGTCAGGTTTGTCAAAGATCAGATGGTCGTAGATGTGTGGTGTTATTTCTGAGAGT
>NW_012114821.1:9803599-9806356 GCF_000951035.1 Colobus angolensis palliatus
AAAAAAAAAAAAAAATGTGGGAAGACGGAAGGAAAACAAAGAAAATTTGTCAAGTCAATTAATTACCTGGTCATTTTGACATATGATACCAAATAACCTGACAAATACCCTGACAGGCACTCTGAATACTACACAAATTGTCCATATAAGACTGTACTGTGATGTGGGAGGCAAGACAAAGTAACTCCATAAGCCCCTTGCATTTTAATCTACTGTAATTTAGTAGAAACGGCATGGGTTTGGGAATCAGACTGATGAAGTCCAAAGCTTTCAGTTATCAGCTAGCCATGTGACACTGCATCAGTCACAACTTCCAGAAGAGCCTGTGTTCCCACTTGTAAAATGGAATTTATGTCATGCATCTAAGAGGGGTATACTGAGGTTGGGAAAAATATGGCCTGTAAATCTCCTGGCATAGAATCTGACACTTAGCAAGAACTCAACAAATCACAGATCATTATTATTAATAATTATGTGACAATGACAAGTCACTTAATGTCTCTAGGACCCGTGATGTATAATTTGAGATTTAAAACCAGGCTGAAGGCCGGGCGTGGTGGCTCATGCCTGTAATCCTAGCACTTTGGGAGCCTGAGGAGGGTGGATCATTTGCAGTCAGGAGTTCCAGATCAGCCTGGCCAACATAGTGAAACCCTGCTTCTACTAAAAATACAAAAATGAGCCAGGCGTGGAAGTGGGCTCCTGTCATCTGAGCTACTCAGGAGGCTGGGGCAGGAGAATCGCTTGACCCCAGGGAGTGGAAGTTGCAGTGAGCAGAGATCACACCACTTCATTCCAGCCTGGGCAAAAGAGCAGAACTCCCATCTCAAAAAACAACAACAACAACAACAACAAAACGAAACAGGCTGAAGATACACTAGGTACTTGATAAACATCAGTTTTTTTGCCACACACAGTCATACCTCTGTGGTAGGCAGAATAATGGCTGCCCACAGACATCCATATACTAACCTCCAGAAGCTGTAAAAGTTACGTCGCACAGCAAAGGGGAATTAGGGCTGCAGATGGAGCTAGGGCAGGTAACCACCCAGCCTTAAGACAGGGAGACTAACCAGGATTATCCAGGTGAGCCGGATGTCAGCACAAAGGACCTTACAAATGGAAAAGAAAGGTGGAACAGAGAGGAGCGGAGAGATGGCAGAGTGAAAACATTCAGCCTGGAGTTGCTGCCTATGAAGTCACAGGAAGAGGCCACAAGCTGACGAATATGAGCAGCCTCCGGAGCTGGAAAGCCTGGGCACACTCTCCCCTGAGGCCTCCAGAAAGGAGCACAGCAGCGCCCATACCTTCACGTGAGTCCAGTGGGAGCCATGTGGACTTCTGAGCTCCAGGACCCTGCGGTCATGAAGCCACCAAATTTGTAACAATTTGTTATGGCAGTCATAGAAAACCAATATACTCTCACTTCGTTTTTCCACCTTATTTCAAATAGGTCTCAAAGAACATTTGAATCTGAAACTGGAAAAAAGAAAAAGCATTTTTTTCCTACACAGATACACCTCATCCTAAAATAAAATCTCTTAAGAATATCACTTCTTATTAGACTAAATTGAATGAGTGATCTGCTTAAGAGTACTTGATTTCAAGGCCTGGCCATAAAGAATTTAGAGAATATTAAACAATATAAACTGGCTCATTAATATTTTGGGCAATGGTGTTAAATAAGAGATAGCAAATACCATAGAAGTACCTGAGTTTAGGAGAATCAGTCAACTCAAATGAAGTCTGAATCCTTAGAAACTAAACAAGACATACTGCATATTCCACTGGGCATCTGGTTCGATTCAGGCATACTGCATGTGTCAGGCTTCAAGGCAAAGTCTGTGATACGAAATCTCTTGTGAATATTAGGATTTGGTTTAATCAGAAGATATACTGCTTTCTTTAGGTAAATGTGATATGAGTTGGGGCCAACATTTTCTCTCCAAATAAGGAATCCAAACCCAGATACTTGTGAAAGTTTTAAAGTTTTTTTTTTTTTTTTCAAACAGATGGCAAAACTTTTCTGGAAAGGGGTCTTTTACAGGTTACTAACACAGAAATTGACTTTAAAGTGAATTAAATGAACTATGAGATTCTGAACTATGAACTGACACATCATTAATTTCTGGTATGGTCTATGAGCAAAGGAATGGAAAAAATGTCAGTGATAGACTCAAGTTTCTAGAGGACAACAAGGATCCTGCTGTTCTCTCAAAACTGCAACATCAACAGCAGCGAGCAAGAATGGTGCCCATTCTCATGGACTCCTCTGACTCCTCTGGAAGATCAGACTGGGCCTGAGTCCTAGAAGGTGGAGCTTCCCAGCAGAAGGCAAGAAATAACTAAGATCAGAGTAGAACTGAAGGAGACAGAGACACAAAAAATCCTCCAAAAAAATCAATGAATCCAGGAGTTGGTTTTTTAAAAGATCAACAAAATTGATAGACTGCTAGCAAGACTAATAAAGAAGAAAACAGAGAAGAATCAAATAGATGCAATAAAAAATGATAAAGCGGATACCACCACCGACCCCACAGAAATATAAACTACCATCAGAGAATACTATAAACACCTCTATGCAAATAAACTAGAAAATCTAGAAGAAATGGATAATTTCCTGCACACTTACACTCTCCCAAGACTAAACCAGGAAGAAGTTGAATCCCTTAATAGACCAATAGCAGGCTCTGAAATTGAGGCAATAATTAATAGCCTACCAACCAAAAAAAGTCCAGGACCAGATGGATTCACAGC
>NW_012114821.1:9808805-9824613 GCF_000951035.1 Colobus angolensis palliatus
AAAAAAAAAAAAAAAAAAAAGAAGGTGGAGCTTCCATGCAGTAAGCAAGAGGCTTAAAGGCTGTCTTCTGAGGAGGGGACCTTTTCTGGGCTTTTCTTCTGGAACTCTCCTTTTTCAGCCCATTTTTACCACGTGGCCATTGCAATAAGAATGGTAGGGCCTGAGCCCTACCCATTTTGGAAGAGGCCCCTATGCTCCACTCAAAAAAAATAAATAAATAAGAACTGAAGTGCAACCCAAGAGAAAGGCAGCCTGAAGCAGAGAAGTGAGCCTGCTCCTGTCCAAAGCCGTAATGAAAGAGCTAGGGAAATCTGGCAATTTATACATCAAAGGTTGTGGCCAAAGTTCATTAATAATAAAAAGTGTGTACCTGTCTAGAATGTTGTCTCTGCACTCCACATATATCCTCAGAGTATCCCCGAGGCATGACCTAGACCCTATCAAGTGACAGGATTCATATTCAGAACATGAAGATCTAAGTCTAACCACTACGAGAAGAAGTAGCAAGACTAACCAAAAACATTCAGAACAAAAGCAGCAATTTCAGCATGCATATGCTGGTACGGATGGGAAGACACAAAGCACATCATCTAAATGGAAAGTGTGCTGGGAAAGTGTAAACCAAGTCGAAGCCAATTTGGAAGCCACATGGCCACCAATGAAGAGAAGCTTTGAGGAGCCAGGAAGCTTTCCGGATGGAGGAGCCTGTGGCACACCAGCTACTCCAACATACTTGCTGAGCTCTCTGTACCAAAGGTCTCTCCTCCAAATTGTCATCAGCTTAGGGCTCAGGAAGCATATAGATAAGCATCACTGACAGTAATGAGTTTTAAGATTTCGACTTAAAAAATGCATCACACACAAAAAAAAGCTTTTCAAATAAACAGTTTTAAGTGTAATTTACACAATTCAGTAGACTTTTTATTAAGTTAGTCACCGTAAGTAAGCAAGGAAAGGAAGAACTGAGGGATTCTTTTCCTTTGCCCAACCTTTCAATAGTGATAGAGCCACAAGGATCCCTCCCCTGTCCTTTCCCTTTTGATTACACACACTCCCTGAGTGATCTCATCCTCAGCCACAACTTCAAATACAGGGCAATGCATTTTAGTAAGGCTGGTGTCCAGAAAGACCACATGCAATTCTGAACTCACATAATACAAAACGTTTCAACCTCCCTGTTCAGTACCCACAAACGATCCGTCTAAAACAGAGTTAAGCACATCATTCTCCTGCATGACATCCTTCAACTGTGATCCAGAACCTTAAACATCCGTACTCCTTAGCTATGTGTGAGGCCCTTCATTCTAGTCCCTGTCTAATCCTCTAGTCCCATTTCTCCACAAATTCCTGCACTTGCCTTATTCTCCAAATAAGACTGCTAGGAAGAGCTTTCACTTACCTCATCCATTCAAAACAAACACAGTGTGTCTACTGCATTTCAGGCACAGCTCTGGGCACTGGAGGCCCAGCAAGGATAAATGCCCCAGCTCTCTAGAGTCTGGAGTCTAGGAGGCACCATCTTGACACAGGTCACTAATCCTCGCCATGTGTCTGGGAGGTAGAATTGTGCCTGTTTTACAAAGTAAACACCTGGAGTTTAGAGCAGTGAAGGTATGCACCTGGGCCTAATAACTCCCGTGACAGAGGGGTACCTCCAATGAACTCTGAGCCCCAGAGTCAAACCTAATGCCTACACTGCTATAGAGTGAACACTCCTGGTACACCTATCTGAAAAATGGCAGATCTCTTCTCAAAATCAGTATCCAGAAGCTCTAATAAAGAGAAAACACTTTTTCAATCTTCTTTCACTTGCATTCTGAAAGAATGAATTCATTGCTGTCATCCATAATGGGGAAGCTGAGACCAACTGGCCATTCATTCTACACACACTTACTGAGTGCCCACTATCTCCCAGGCACCGCGCAGTGAGCACTGGAGAAGGAATCAAAGGTAATGAGTCAGATTCCCTGCTTGTAAGGCAGTTGGATTCTCATGGGAGAAAGAACTCCCACCCAGTCATCACGATCGCAGTATGATAAATGCAATGTTGCATGCACAGAGGACGGTACGACACTAGGAGCTGGCACACAGAGAGCGAGCGAAGGGAACAGGAACGCATTCACTGTACACTGTAAGCCAGACAGGGAGCCCTGAGAGCTCAGAGATGCCATGGTTTAACACTAAACTGAGAGACTCTGAGAAGCAAACTTGCATTAGTTCCATCACAGTCTGGAGCCCAGGATGTTTCTACCACTACGTGAGGAGTCACACACAAGTCCCCACTCCTTCACTAAATTGGAGTAACAGCTGCTATGCAGCACCACAGTGCGTGTCCACTTGTCTTTATTCCAGCCCTTCCACCCCACAATATAAATGTCTTTTAATTTGGCCACTTCCCCACTGTGCTGAACACTCTTTAAGCAGGAATAAAGTATTACCTTGCTCTGCATCCCAGCACTTAGCCCAGTCTAAGTATGTGATCCTTACTGAATAAGGGGAGAAATAACAGCAACTCCTCCAATCCAGGGGAAAGACTGTGGAGAAACAGACTCCCAACCAGTCTTCCCTTAGGGGTGTTTCCCCCAAAAGTCTAAATAGTGATTTCCCGAAAGGGTCTAAAAGTCTGAAGCCTGAATAGATTATGCTACTCTTTTGCCTTAATGTTCACTTTCCAAACCTAAAAGACTACTTTCTGCCATGGACCTTTTATTAGAAGTAACATGGTGCCGACCTAAGACAGGTGAGCCAAGAATTCACACACATCTTCTCAGTTAACATTTCAAGGAGTACACAACAAGTGTCAACTCTGCGCCCAGTATTACATGCTGCGCTCCATGAAGGAAGAAAACAGGAAACTTGTCCTGCTCGCCTAATTAACTTTTGAGTACCTACAGATACACCAGACATGCTACACAGATTCTCTCACAACCATTTTACAGATGAAGAAACTGAAGCTATTCAAGTCAACTATTTCCACGGGTAGCAACACATCCAAACCATTTAAGAAGCAAAACCCAGCTGGGCGGTGTGGCTCATGCCTGTAATCCCAGCACTTTCAGAGGCCGAGGCAAGCAGATCACTTGAGCTCAGGAGTTCAAGACCAGTCTGGCCAACATGGTGAAACTTCGTCTCTACTAAAACTACAAA
Source organism: Colobus angolensis palliatus (assembly GCF_000951035.1). NCBI lineage: Eukaryota > Metazoa > Chordata > Mammalia > Primates > Cercopithecidae > Colobus > Colobus angolensis. Next base: position 9,811,953 of record NW_012114821.1, read on the forward strand.
AATTAACCGGGTGTGCTGGCGGGCACCTGTAATCCCAGCTACTTGGGAGGCTGAGGCAGGAGAATCGCTTGAACTTAGGAGGTGGAGGTTGCAGTGAGCCGAGATCGCATCATTGCACTCCGGCCTGGGTGACAGAGCAAGAATCTGTCTCGGTGGGAAAAAAGAAAAACAAGAAGAAGCAAAACAAGAAGCAAAACCCTGACCAAGGGGGAAAAGGGGATGAGAAAAATACAATCCAGAATACAATCAATCAACTGTTAACGGCATGACTTTCTTTTTTTCTCTGAAGCTATTAGAAACCGTGTAACACCGGGCAGGGGATTATGGCTGTTGGTTCTGAATTGGTGGTACAGCAAACGATGGGAAGCATGTCAAAAAGGAGACATGCCTCATGCGTCTGAGAGAGAAAGAGACACTTTAGCACCTTTCACGTTGAAACAACAAAACAAAAAAACAGTAAAACTTGTTAAATCAAAACCTTGTAAGGCATTTCAAGACGCAGAAGATAAAAGCCATGGGAGGAAAGAAGCCTGCTCGGTTTCCTTTATCAGCACACTGGGACACGCCACGGATCCAAGGATTGTTTTGTGACCCAGAACGTTAAACCTCTGCTCCTTTGGATTGCAGAGAAAGGAGCGAGCAGAACCTCATGCTGCTTCTCACAGACAGCAAGACGAATTGCCTGCTGAACACCAAAGAAGCCACGCACCAACAGGTTTAAAATCGACTTTTGAATTTTTGAAATTAAATAAAAATTTAAGCAGTAATTAAAGCTTAATTTATTTCAGAGTCATCAGAGACACTTTAAATTGAATGAACCTCCATCTTTACGCTCAAGCTGCTGGTATCGGCTGTGACGTACTCTAGTGCTGGGTTTCTTTCCAGCGTCAAACATCACCTTGATGGCAGTCTCTGTGCATTAACAATAGGTGGTCCTGGCTGGGCGCGGGGGCTCACGCCTGTAATCCCAGTATTTTGGGAGGCCAAAGGCGGGTGGATCACTTGAGGTCGGGGGGTTTGAGACCAGCCCAGCCAAAAGAGTGAAACCCTGTCTCTACTAAAAATAAACAAAAATTAGCTGGGAATGGTGGCACATGCCTATAATCCCAGCTACTGGGGAGGCTGAGGAAGGTGAACTGCTTGAACCCGGGAGGCAGACATTGCAGTGAGCCAAGATCGCACCATTTCATTACAGCCTGGGCGAAGAAGCGAGACTCACCTCAAAAAATAGCAAAAAACAATAGGTGGTCCTTCCTAATGGCATACTCTTCTCTTGAGAATGATCAGAGATCACTCCCTGATTTGTCACTGCTGTAATAAAATCCTTTTCTGAATGAATTAGAGCAATAAATTACATAAAGAAAACTGTGAAGAAACAAATCTATTCTGAGACAATAAAAGGGGTATAATTTTGAAATTTTTCACCCAATTGATTGGTGCTGGAGTCTTGCCTCTCAGCTTAGCCTATGCAGAATGCAGTGATGCCAGACCAAAGCAGGTGCCATGTGCTCTGTGTGCAGTATGGCTATGCCTTGAGATATGCTTTCATTAAGGAAAGGTAACTATTTCATCATGACAAGAAAAATACCCTCACGAGTTTATGATATCATTTTTCTCAGTATTACTTTGCATATTGTGCACATTATGTTTTTAAAAGCCTCTCATCTTTAAATAAGGACCTGAACAAATTGACAAGTCATAAGACACTGATGTCCAAAAGAGCCATGAGGTCTGCAATAGAAAGAGTCCACAATTGTCATTGATTCATGCAAATAACTTTTATTGTGCCCCTATTTTGGAAAGCATGGGTACAAATGAATTTTACCAAATTTGGTAATAAAGCCTGGTCCCCTAGTTTCTCTGCTGAGAGCAGGGAAGGGTAAGCAGACCACAGCCCATGGCCAAATCCAGCACACTGCCTGTTTTTATAAATAAAGTTTTATCAGAACACAACTATTCTCACTCATGTACATACTGCCTATGGCTGCTTTTCTGCTACAACAGCAGAGGTTGAGCAGAATGCACAGCCCACAAACTATTGACTCTTTAGCCTTTACAGAAAAAGTTTGCTGGCCCTAGGCATAGAGTTTAGCATAAAGACAATGAAGGTACAGCCACAGGTAGGTATCTACTTCCCAGCTGTCCGGTGAAAGAGCCTGAAAGCAATGACCACCAGCACTCCAGATCTTGGCTTCTAAATAACATTCCACACTAAAAGAAACCAGGGCACCTTTGGGGAAAATGGCTCATTTGAGGGCTAGGGCAGAGCAAGAACAAGATGAGCATGGAACAAGTTGCTGTTACAGAGATTAAAAAAATACTAAGCCAACCTAGGGGATGATCCTCTCAAATGGACCCAGGAGCCAGAGCAACGGCTCCCAAAGGCCAAATCTTAAATAATTTGAGCTTCAATTTACACAGTGATAGTAAAGGATTACAACCCACCGAATTAAAGAAAAATGCATGAATTTAGAAGACAGATACGACTGAATAAGAGGAAGACAGCAACGGAAAAAGAAAAGAGGGAGAAAGAAGGAGCAGAAAAGATTCCTTTTCAGTAGAATATCAACCAAAAAATGTAGATGGAATGACTGTGAGAAAATTACCATTTTACAACCATCATAGTAGTAATTCAGGTAAAAAATGTTAATGGATCTAAAACTTGCGAGGGAGAGTTTAATGAGGAGCAGGATATTTATTTACATAGTCTCAAAGTATCTCCGCACAGAAGTATTAATTAATTACCAGAGGAAAGTAGTAACTTTACAGAGGAGAAAACTGGCACCACCTTAACCAAGTGATCGAACTTTTTCACCAATAATGACACAGACATTGTGTGCCCAGGTACGAGGGACTGAGAAGACCTACCATCCCCTCGGTGGCATTCCTGCCAAGACAGTGTGTGACACAAATCTAATTTTAAGGAAATATCAGACAACCTAAATGGAGAGGCATTCTACAAAAAACTGGCCTTGCAGAGTTTCTTGTATAGTTTTCCAAAATGCGTATCACGAAAGGCAAAGAGAGAAAAAGCAGCTACTGCGAACTGAAACACTAAAGAGGCCTGACACTACACAAAATGTGTGTCTTGACTTGGGTCCTGTAAAAGACAAAACCAGAACAACTGGTGCCATCAGCATGTGAACTGTAGAAGAGATAACAGCACTGTGTGGTTGTTAAACTTCCTAATTTGGATCATTGTACGACAGTTATGAAAGGGAAAGCCCTTATTTTTAGTAAACACGTGCCAAGGTATTTAAGTATTCATTTGTAAAAGACGACACATGAGTAACAGAAATATATGTGTAATAATCTCATCTTAGATACAACGAATATATTCTATGTTAAAAAATTAAAGTGAAATTAAACAAATACGAAACCACTGTCATTCAATCTTTTTTAATTTTTATTTTTAATTGCAGGGGCACACAGTACGTGTACATATTTATGGGGTACATGAGACAGTCTGATACAGGCATGCAATGCATAATAATCACATCAGGGAAATGGAGTATCCCTCACCTCAAGCATTTATCCTTTCTGTTACGAACAATCTAAGTATACTCTTTTAGTTATTTTAAAATGTATGACAACCACTGAGGTGGCATCCTGCCTGCCATGTGCAGATGAGGGAATAGAGGGTCAGTGAGGTACAGTCATGGTCCAGAACACACAAGTCAACTTAGCAATTCAACAAATACGTGTTGAATAAATGCATAAAATGAAAGTATAAATTTTTTAAGTCCTGGGGACTCGTTAACAGTATTTAGCCCTCCTAAAAGTTACTAAAACAGGAAGCCTGGCTTTGTCCAAAATTCTTCCCACATTTTATACCTAGTACTCATCAAGTCTCAGCCCACTCAAGTCAGTAAACAGAAGGCAAGAGGAAGCAGACATTTCCACACCGACTGACAAATCTCTTGTTACTGTTGTGTGCTTTCTTATACAAATCAGATTTGGTAATTTGATTTATATACTCCAAAGCGAATTAACCGTGAGTCTAATTTTTCCCCAAAATAAACCTATTACAATGGCCAGTAACCATAAGTCATTGACTACCCTAACAAGTTATTTGACAAAAGCTTTCAATTTCATGCTTTTGAAGTACATTTTTCTTTAGGGCCCACTGATCCCTATAATATAAGTTAGTTTTATGACCTTGAACAAGTTATAAATCCCTCTAACCTCCATTTCTTACCTGTAAAATGAGAACAACAAAACTATATTCATGTGGTAATCACAGATTAAAGGAAGAAATGTGTGAAGAACCTAGCTACAGTGCCTGGCATACCTTTACGCATTTGAGCAACGGTGGCTACAAAAAAAGGCATGGCTTTCTGCAAATATTGATTAGCAAGTATGCCTCTTAAGATGTTAGGAATATGAAAAATGCCAATGCATGAAAATCAAAAGCAATGCACGTTTATCGATCAAGACTCATTTCAGTTCAGAAATAGCTAGTGTGAAAGAAAGTGGGTAACCTAGCTATGTGGAGCGCCATCTAGTGGAAGAAAAGCAGAGCACAAACCGCACAAACGAAATAGAGAAAGAACAAGGAAACATGATGAAAATGAAAACTGCCCCTTATCTTCATCATAATTTCTATATTTTCTCCCATGGGAGCTCAAATCAACAGTGACCCCAAGTGTAAGATATGTATCGAAAAGAGACATTTAAAAGTGTGCCCTCACATACTCTTGCCCTTTATCATACCAAAGAAGAACATCAATAATATGCTAGGAACACCTTTTAAAATCCTTAAAATAGCAGCAGGGGCTGATTGGTGAAAAATTATGGAAATGTAAAAAATTATGGAAATTTACAGCTTACCAATTCAGAGTAAGGTATCTTGTGCTTGTGGAGAGAGGCTGCTGGGTGTCCAGACATGTTTTAAGATATGCAGTCATAAAACTGTTTATGGAAGCTTCATTTGTTAATTTAAGCTTCAGGTGCTGTGTCTTGAATAGCATAATAAAAATCAATCAGAGCTGCTGCTAATTTTGTGCATGATATTAATGAAAGAAGCTTCCTAAAGACTGAATTTCTCCTTCAATATTTCCTGGATTGGAAAACTAAAATAATTCTAACAACATAAAACTACCCTAAGAAATGAAAGTAGATGATTTATGTATTGAATTTTTATTATATACAATATATCTGAAAAGTGACGCCAATACTCACACATCTGTCTCAGAACATTTTATAAAAATAGCAAGTAACATTTATTAAGCACCTACTGTGTGTTAGACACTGTCCTCATGTCTAAAATAGCAACCCTACAAAGAAGGCAAAAGGTCCCCAATTTCACAGATGGGGAAACTGAGGCTCTGAGAAATAAAGTAACTTGCAGGGGGTTATAGACTAGAAAGCTGTCACCTCTCCTAATCACATGGCTCTTTCCGCACCAGCTCATTCCTTGTTGAGTAACACTGTTTCCCAAGTAAACGCCACCCACCAGATGTTACCACTGGTCAGAAAGTTCCTATGCCATTTTTCCATGCCCCTGTGTGCCCTCTGTACGGTACGCAACCTGCCCTGCGCACCCAGGTCCAATACTAGGCATTTAATTTGAAGAGCTGCATAATCCAAATTCCCCACAAAAGTAAAACATGAAAAACGAGACATACTCAAAACTTCCACCTCTATCTGGTGCTAACAGGTGCCCTACATAGGGTCATAGTGTTGGGCAGACAAGGATCTGAATCCTGATTCACCAGTTACTAGCTATTTAGGCAAATTAAGTGACCTTCCTGATCTCAGTTTTCTCATCTATAAAATAAGGTAAAATGACTTACTCGTTTAAGACTGTTAAACTAATTCAACACAATAACATACATAAAGCATGTAAACCAGAAAAGGCTCTTGATAAATGGTAGCTACTATTATTAGCAATTGCAGGGCAAGTATATTTAAACATATGCCCACTTTCCAGGAAGTCAAAAAGCATTATCTGTGGGAATACCCTTTTTTCTTTTATGAACCTATTTTTAGAGAATGAAGAATTCACAAATATACCATAAACTGACTATAAATCCCTGATATCATACTCTCAACTGTTTTTGTGATCAAGTATTAAAATACAAAGAGCACTGCACCTCTAGGAGGCGCCTTCAAGAGACAGAACTTTAGCAAGAATTTCACTTGCTTTCTATACGGAATGCTTTTCTATTTTCTTTTTGGTCACTGAAATATGTACATATTTAAAAATCCTTACTTTGAATGCCTACTGAAGACTGAAAAACACTGCCGGAGAGCATAGGAGGAAAAGAAGTGAGCTCGCCTTTTTGGTAAAACACATTTTCAGTAACCTCTTTTAAAAATTCATCACCAATGGAAATTCCTAAGAGGCTTCTGCTATAATGAAACTTTTATTTAAAAACAACAATGTTGAATTCTGTCCTTTTATCTCTTTTCTTAAAGTATCTTATCAAAACACTGCAGACTTGATTTAAAATTTCAGCCTGACTACTTACAAGCTGTGCACCTTGACTGGGCAAGTTACTTAGTGTTTTTGAGCCTTAGAGGCCTCATTTGAAAAAAAATAAAGGAGGCCTGCAGGGAATAAAACCTCCTACCTTGCAAGATCTTGTGGGGATGAGAGAGAATGCACAGAAAGCAGCTGGCACAGAAGAGCTCTCAATTTGGTGGCTTTTATAATAATCATCATCCCCAATGCCAAGGAACACTCTCCTTCTATTGTTTTGGTAGAAGATACAAGTCATTCTGTTTTCACTCAGTGGGACTGGTGACAACAGGCAAATGGGGCTTTTGATATCAAAGTTGCTGTTGGCGTTCAATTTGCGATTTCAATCGCTCCTCTGGCTTTCTGAGTTTCCCTTCGGCATCTGAAACTGCAGAATGACTCTCTCAGGTAAGAAACCTTATTTGGCATGTGACTAGGGCTTCCAAAATTCTGTTTTTAATCTGTCATCAGAAATATCATTAGGAGTTTAGAGAAGGAGAGAGAATTGATGAGAGTGCAGTGATTTCATAACTTCCTGAAGAATAAAAGTAAATAAACATCTGATTCAAAGCAGATCTGACAACATCTTTTCATTATCTCCTAGAGAAGGAACCCTACTGTGCAACCACATTTAAAGAGCACTGGGATGTTTTTCTGCTTGTTCAACCCTGCATTTCACTTAGAACCTTCTTTCATTGATACGGGCAGAACTGATGACTTCATCCCCACCTCCAATTCAGGTCCTCTAAAGCCATAGCAGCAAAGCTATTTACTGACTGCTAAATTCCAAATACACTTTCTGATTCTGCTACCCTTAATGATAATTAACACATGACACTGAAACTAAGAACAGGAGTTCCCAGGGGCCCTGTGCTGAGACTTATGCTAGGTGCTGAAGATACAGAGGAAAAACCAGGCCCTGCCTTCCGAGGAACTCACTCTTCACCAGGAAAGACAAAGATCCAAACAAAGCAGTGTGACCAGGATCACACCCTAAGAGCACCAGGTGTTAAGTGACACCAGAAAATAGGCAATCCAACCCATTTTGAAAAAGGTCAGAGGATTTATCTTAGAGCAGGAATGTGAAGAACGAAGTATGAAAATGGATGCTATATAATTTCTCTTTCAATTCAGCACAGGCTAGAGGAAAAACAAACTGCACATAAAAAAGCCAGGGTTTTCATTCTCCTTCTGTCATTCACTAATTATACCATCACAGGTTGACCAGTAACTTAGCCCTTTAGACCTCTGAGAGTCAGGAGGACATGGTAAGAAGAACAACGAACTTGTAAAAGAACAAAGCTTGACCCTTCACTCTGACATTTTATTACTGGAAGCATGTCACCATGGGCAAGTCACTTTAGTTGTCAGAATCTCGGTTTCTACAGCTGAAAACCTGGGCTAATAACCTCTCCATCTCTGAGCTGTTACTAATATCGAGATTACAAACATGACCCAGTACCAACGAGTGCCTCAAAAATGTCCACAGGCTGATTTATTAATAGTAAATCTAAGCCATCCAATCACTAAACAGTTCAGCATAGTTGAAGGACTAGGATGTTCCTTAGCAAAGAGGGCATCTACAAACCGAAAACTCATTCTCAAACGCACACAGAGAGAGCAGGAGCTTCTCACCAGTGCAGACTGTTTTTCCTGCCTATCCCTAGGACCCAACACAGAAAACCGGCATGGCAGGTTCTCTATAAGCCTGTTACAAATGTCCAGTACCAAAACTCTGTACCTCCCAATCACTGGGTCACTTTTAATCATAACACACTGCATAAGACTCAAGCCATGGCATATCTAATACTGAGGGATTGCATTTTCTTACAAAACAAAACAAAACAAAAACCTGATAACACAAAGAAAAACAATACAAAACTAAAAACTAAATAATCACATCCTCCTTTGGATGCAACAGAAAATTACAAACTACAGCATGAAGGCACCATACCGAAATACATTTCTTCAATTCTCATTCTTACTCTCTCACTTTACAAGTCTGTGACATTCAAGCAAATCCAAAATGTGTTCCAAAAGAGGTCCCCAAAAATCAAGTTTTAAGCCACTGGGTTTTGTGAATTACAAAGAGGTGTATATAAAGTAAAGTAATAATCCTTACTTAATGTACTTTTATCCCCCACGTTTATTCTAAGTAATGCTAAGAGTTGTAATATTTGAGAAATTGATAAAAAAATATTTTGACATACCAACAAAAAACTTTTATCAACCTAGACACAAATCTGGACCACCTTAATCTTGAATCCTCTGCTCCACTTTCTCTTGTAATCGACAACAACTAAATGTAACTTGGCAGTGAGCCAGCCACCAATCTATACATTATATCAGATAATTAAAAATACAGCATTATGTAATCTTATTTAATGGTTACTTGGCTTGTATTGAAAACCATCCAAACCAATATCAGAGACTTGGATTAAATTATAATGCATAAGACATTTCTAAAGATGTTTCTTTAGTAAGAGTCAGCACATCCCCTACTAGCAAATATAAAACATGCAACACTACTTTCATCTCCAGTTAACCTCTCCTTGGCAAGAACTGCAATGTCAACTCACCCTACAGGCACTAAGTGGGGGGCCGGGGTGGGATCCCAAAGCCTATTTTCTTTCACTGAGTTTTAACATCAAATAAACATGAACCACTAATTTTGTCAGAGAAACAAATTCAGAGGCCAGGAGCAGTGGCTCACACCTGTAATCCCAGCACTTTGGGAGGCTGAGGCAGGCAGATCATGAGGACAGGAGTTCAAGACCAGCCTGGCCAACACAGTGAAACCCCGTCTCTACTAAAAATACAAACATTAACCAGGCAAGGTGGCAAGCACCTGTAGTCCCAGCTACTCGGGAGGCTGAGGCAGGAGAATCACGTGAACCCAGGAGGCAGAGGTTGCATCACTGCACTCCAGCCTGGGCAACAGAGTGAGACTTCGTCTCAAAAAAATAAATAAATAAATATTCGGGAAACGTACTCATTTAGGAGGTGGAGGAGGAGAACCAGTTATCCTTGTAAAATGAAAATAAAATCAGCAATGTCCATCAGGAAACACAAGTCTGGAAAAAATATAAAAGCCAATGTATACCAGACAGGAGTATATCTCTTGCTGTCATCCTAGCTCAAGAAAGAAGAAGAGTAATTCAGTTATGAAATTGATCAATCTTTACGAATACTGATTTTTAAAGAATGACTACACCTCATCTATAAACTGTTTCATTATCATAATGCATTGATTATTAAACTAATATACTGGTCACAGGAGGGTTTAATTCAAAAGTGCCTCTCAGCCTCAGCATCAAAATCCTGAAAGATAAATCCACCATAAATGTTTGCTTCTGCAAAGAAGGCAAGTGCAGACAGAAACTTTTTGTAAAAATCAGGATAAACTTCCTAAAGGATATATATTATTTCCTATACATTTAAGTCAGTTAGAAACAATCATACTAATTATATTGGTTGCTGCAGGGTTTGAAGTTAGCAAGTGAGAAGTATTTCATTCCAACATTTTAGGAAGGCAAAATAAGAAAGAACAATGTCTTCAGAGACAGAAGACCTGAGAGTTCAAATTAAATCTCAGTTGCCCACAAGCTTAGATGGCTGGGATCCTCAGTTCCCTCTCCGAAAAGAGAAAACATGAACATCCGCCTAACCGGAATGCGAGTGTGAGGATGAAACTAGTGCCTTGGAGACTTTAAAATACTATGCAAACATAAGGCCTTGTTAGAGTTTAGAGATACCATAAAATATATCTATTACATGGCACGCTAAGGTTCGCCATGCTGGCCCACTCTACAATTCAGTGCCGAAATACCAACTTCAATGTGAATAACTGCTGAAAACACAGTTGCATTAGAGGCAAACACAAATACAACGAAATTAAAAAAAAAAACGCTTTCATATAGCCCATAACAAGATGGTTGGATTTAAAATCAAAGCTTCCTCACAATCATGTAGCTTCAGATTTAAAACACTTGTAATTTTGGAGCTACATAAGAGTGTAATTAATGTTTTAAGTGATAAAGTTTTGCATTCTGAGTATCAGCCTGTGATTTAAGAGAAAAATGTTTCAATCTGAAGTAATCTAACAGTAAGACAAGCTTCTGAGCAGCACCTCCTCCTTCCTTCACATGTGAGAAATATACTTCTTACAAGAATTACTTCTATGAAAAGTAAGTTTATCAAGTTTAACATCTAAAAAACACTAAATGGCAACATCTCCCCAGTAAATATCTGCTCCAAGTAACTGGAAGCCATTAACACTAGTAAAAACACAGAATCCAAAAGAATTTTGGACGTTTTAGCAACACAATACTATGGTAACATGGCAGAGAAAATCATTCTGACTTTTAAAAATAAGATAACACACTATACTTTTAGTTTAACTGTTCCTTAATTAAGTACAACCTAACTTTGATTCGGCCTCTCTATTAGGAAAAATGCACTTGAGTCCACAGTCCAGAATATTTCCAATTCCACAGATCTCATGCAATGTACAAAGAAATTTCTTTCACAGAGACGACAGCCCGGCAGGCAATAAAAGATACATATAAATTATCAGGCGCAAGGAGTACAAACTCAACTGCAGAACTGTTCAGAGGGCACAGAAATCAAACTTAGGAAATTCTTTTATTTAGTAATGCATGCCCATTACTTTTTCACAAGCCCATTTTATTAAAGAAATAAAAATAAGCCTGCAATTAAAATAAAATGGGGGAGCTCCATAAGCCTATTTCTGTTCAACAATTCAAATATTCTTAAATTCTTGGAGACAGTAAGAGTCTCTCCACCACCATCGGTCGACCACACACACACCCTACTCTGAAGAACTGGCTGAAACAGGCAAATAGTGGAGGTCACCGTTGTAAAATATAGGTATCTATATACAAATAGAATATGTCTGCCTCATCTTTCACTTCCAACAATAAAAGAGCCAGGGCGAGCATTGAGAGCAGCAGATCCGATTCGTCTAGGGAACCACAGACTGCCAGTGCACAGTAATTCCTGCAAAAGGTAACAGATCTGACCAGATCATGTTGCTGCCATTTCCCAGAGAAAAGACAGACCAATGGCCCCCACACCCATCTTCATCTGAAACACATATTCCAGGAAAAGCAGGAGACTGCTCCCAGGAAGGAAGGCTTAATTTACCGTGCATCCCAGCAGATGATTCAGGAAGCCACAGGAGGAGAAAGCCAGGGGAACAAGGTCCCGGGTAGGCGTGCCTCCAGATGCCCCTGTATCCCCGTCCAGCAGTACTTCCTAGGACCTTTCACACCCTGAGCTGGCTGGAGTGGTGTGAAAACGGCAAGGGCTCCCTTCACCACTGTTCCAAACCTCAAGCCAGCCACCAATGAGGGCCACCCAACCCAACGCCCCCCAGAAGGGTGCTCTTTTGCCGGCCTCCTCTCCCCTACGGACTTCTCCAAGGGCCAGCCTGCTAAGGCTTGGCATGGGCTGCCCACCCCCGGGGAGGGATGACTGCCCCGCCAGGGCTGCTGGAGCCTGGACACACGAGAGACAAAGGGCTGGGAGGGTGAACTGGGCTCCTCCCCTGGGACCACGGAGCTCCTCTCCTCTCAGGTGCAGGGGTCTGACCCCAGCCCTCTTCCAGGGTCCTCCAAGTTCGCTAACAATCCAAGCACCTGTTCCCTTCGCCTCTTCTGCATCTGAGTCCCTCAACTCCTTCCATTTTCCTCCGGCTTTTTCTCCAGTACCTTAGACAATCCAAACACCCTACTTCCCCGAGTTTAACACGCTCCCCTCTCATGAGATAATTCAACCTCGTCCCCAACAAAGCCCCGAGATGGTCGCTGTCCCCCACCCAGAAGTTTCCCCTGGGTGTCTCCGAGTCCCCAAAGATTTCCTTCAAGTCTCACCCATGCGCCCCAGCCTTCTCCTTCTTTTCCGAGTCCCCAAAATTCACATCGGGGTCTTCCTCTAGGTGTCCCACAGCCTCTCAGGTCCCCATGCAAACGCCCCCGGGGGCCATCCGGGCCTCCATCTCCGCCGCGTCCGCTGACAGCAGAGCGCACGGAGGCGCCCCACGGGCTCCCGCGTTTCCACCCGGCCCCCAACCGCCGCCGGCAGGCAGTTAACGGCCGGCGCCTCACCTTGGTTCACCAGGCGCAGGGCGTGCGTGAAGGAGGGGTCCAGGGAGTCCTTCTCCGCCATCAGCTCGGG
>NW_012114821.1:9825218-9874773 GCF_000951035.1 Colobus angolensis palliatus
GGGGCCGCTCTCGGCTGCGCGCCCGTCGGGACTAACCGGGAGTTTGCGAGAAGGGGTGCGTCCAAGGGCCCCTCCCGCGTGTCTGGCGCCCACCTTTGGCCCTGAGGGTCGAGTGGGGAGCCCCACGACCCTCTTACAGCCTTCCAGATGCACAGACTGGGAAACTGGGGCTCAGAGAGGTCAAGTGGCTCGCCCAAGGTCACCCAGCGAGTGATCCTGGGAAGAGGGGACAAGGGTCGAGCTGGAGCTGGGAAGGGCGCCCCAGTTCGCCCCAGCCGCGCTCTGGGGAAAAGCAGCGGGACCGTCCTGCTCCCGAAAGCTCCGTGGACTTCTTTAAGTTATGTCGCGTTGCTGTCCCCTCGTATTTACAAGAGAGTAAGGCAGGGGCGCCGTACTTTTCTCCTCGCCTGGGCTCAGAGCGCCAACCTCCTGCGATCCTCCAGCTCAGAGGTCTGTTACATAAAAGCGCGTGTCCTTCTGGGCGTCTTTGTCATCCCGACTAGCTCCTGGGTTGTCATTCTCTTAGGTCATAAACCGGCTGTGCCTGGACACAGCTGAGTGAGCCGCGTCTGAGCTCAGCCGCTCCCGGGGAGAGGCCCTGGGACGCCGCGCCTTTCGGTGGCAATGCCCTCTGTCCCCTTACGCCCACCCCCAACCCCCAGCAAATGCGTTCCCAGGCCATTTCATATTTCCCGAGGCATGTGGAATAAACGTCCCCCAGCAAGGCCAAGGACTTCAGTCCTTGCCCTGACCTTTTTCCTGCCTTCAAACACCCAGCTCAAGTCCCGGCCCTCAATGTCACCTTCCCTGGACAGCCTATCAGGACCTCCCTGGCAAAGCAAGTCACTTCTCTGTGTCCCCCCAGTTCGGTCAGAGGTCATTCACAGTCAGCTGTAATTCTGTTTTCAGTAGACCATGAACATCAGGGACAGGGCTTGAGTTTTGTTTTTGAGGGAGAATGTCCGCAGCGTGTCATACAAGGGGCAGGGATGGAGGGTACTGGAAATGTCTCTTGGAGGAGTAAGTCAGTGGCATGCCACTCTCAGCCAATGGCCTGAGGACAATCCCCACAGTCCCCCAGGCAGCCCTGGCCCTCCCAATGCAAATGGAGGCAGCTTTACAAACCTTGAAGGGAGTGGGAGGTGGTAGAAATCTTGGAAGCTCTAAGTCCCAGCCCCCAGTACTCAACTGCCCGCACTCTCAAGGCCCCACTCCTCCCCTCCCAGGGTAAGGTGCCTTTTCAGAGTCCCCAGTAAGAGTCTTCCTCATGTCTCTCTTGAGTCTCAACTTGCAAGAAGCAGAAAAATGACACAGTTAAAAGCAAGGCCTCTGGGGTTAAACGGCCTGGATTTGGAATCATGGCTGTGCTGCTCACTAGCTGTGACCTTGGGCAAGTTTCTTCACCTCAGGGTCCTCATCCGTCAAGTGGAGATGACAACAGAACCTATTTCATAAGAAGTTCATGAGAATAAATATGTTAACTCATAATGAAATACCCAAAACAGCATCCCGCATATCGGAAATGCTGAGCTGATCTTTGCTTTGGGTTTTTCCCTGCTGCAGGGCTATCCCCTGGGCCTTCTGAGCCTCCCTCGCCTTCGCATCAACTGTAGCTCCAGGGACGCTGGGCAAACACCCATCTGTGGACTCCTCGCTGCTGGACATGGTGCTTCGCCCCAGCCCGGCCAACTGAGTGAAGGACCTGTGACCGTCGCACCTCTGTTTCTGACCTGGTCCCAGCGTCAGACTTGTAGGCTGCTTGTGGCTGCTCTTCTCAATTCCAGGTCTGTGACTGGCCTCTCAGCCCCAGAGACAAAAAGGGCACTTCCCAAACCACCCTCACCCAGAAGGGCAGGAGTGTGGATGGCTGCATCCTGGCTGCTACCTGCCTCACTATGCCGCTCGGTTAATTAACTTGGAACCTGAGCTTCCCAGTCCACACCCCCAAAACCAGGGTTATGCCAGTCGTCCTGCGGGACAACAGGAGGGACTCATAGGACAATGTCTTTTGCTTGTACAACTGAAGGGAAGCATACACCTCAGGCTTATATTCCTGTGTCACAGGACTTACATTCTATGGTGGGGTTCCCTGACAGCTGCTTGTAAAGGGGCAAAAGGGGACAGAGAATGTCTGGGATGAGGCTAGAAGAGGAGAATGGGGCCTGGATGTCCAGCGGCTTCATCGGAACACTTAGACTCTCTCTTCTCAACAGCTCTTCTCTCTCTGCGTCTTCCATTCAGATAATCTGCCCCGGCGACAGTCCAGACCTTGAGGAGTCACTGTTTTTATTAAGTGCCAGCCCTGTGTTTACGACTTCGGATTCACTATGGTTCTCTCAACACCCTGTAAGGAAAATTCTATTTATCACCACTTACAAAGAAGGAAACTGAGGCCCGGGACAGTTTAATACCACCTTGCTTAAGGCTCCACAGGTGTCAGCGGGGATCCCAGGCCCACCTGACTCTCTGACCCTTCTTTCTCTCCCTTCCTGGTTCTGCCTTCCCAGGTAGCAATCTGGGACACTCCCTACTGGCTCTTCATCCCTCCCTGATCTGAGCTGGCAGAGTCAGTCCGCCAGCAGCTGTGGAGGAGGGCTATGCACTGGGAAACTGACAGCAAGGGCACTGAATCTTCTGCTCCAGACCCTCCTTCTCCGAGAAGCTTCCAAGAGGGCAGGTGCCAAGCGCTGTGAGTGCCCATGCGGGGTCCTCCAGGGAGGAGGGAGATGAATGTCTCTGTGAGATGCTCAGGAAATTGTCCCCACCCACCAACCTGGCTGAGCTGTTGGCTGTGGGGCACCTCCATGCCGTGCTGCACGCTCTACTGATCTTCATGAGATCACCGCCCTGCAGGCACTAACCCTCTGACCCTTTTGAAAAGGAGAAATCAGGTCTTGGGAAAGGTGTGATTTTCCCACAAGCAGCTACAGGTGGTACTCACACTCAGGTCTTTCGGCTTCCAGGCCGTAAGAGGTATCTCTAGGAATACACCAGTACTCACTGAACACATACTATGGGCAGAGACTGCTCTGGGTACCGGGGACATAGCTATGGACAGAACAGACTTCTCCAACGGCCCTTAAGGCCAGGGCACTGGGGCTGCGTATTCCATCTGCCGAGTCTGTGATTAGACTGACCAGACACTCAGGTCTGGACTGGAAGCCCTGCACTGCAGTGAGGAACTGTGGCTGCTCTTTCTTCTCACGTCCAGGTCTGGGACTAGCGTCTCAGCCCCAGAGACAAAAGGGTACTTCCCAAACCCACCCCACCCAGTGACACTGGGCCATCTCAGAAAACAGCAAGTCCCTGTGGCCCCATCCCACCACCATGGCACTGTCTGCCACAATCCACACCTGCCTTCTCTTCCCCCACTTACTGACTCCTGGGGATAGACAGACAAGTCCCTGGCCTTTATGACACTAACTGCAATAAGTCAGACAGCTGCAGCAACTCAGTGTCATCAGAGGAGACACAAAAGGTAGGGAGTGTGTCTATGAGGAAGTTTTCATATTTGCACAGGACAGCGGCTCACACTACAAGCTTCCTCTTCCTTTTGTTTAGGAAAGGTGAATCCTATCCCAGTTACTCCAAACCTCTGCAATGCCACACTGTGAAGTCCTAATCCAACTGCACCGAAGGCCAGAGAGACCTCAGCTTGGCCCCAGCTGCCCTGCTTACTGTCCTCCTCACAAGATCATTTTGAGGTTGAAACTGAAGGATTAAGCTCACATAGGCACCACATGCATTTTAAAGCTTTTCCACTCTCCATCCTCTCTGCCCCAGCAGCACTGTCTGTGCCCCTGTTCACACTTGACACATCTGGTCCTGGTCATCTGTGAAAAGGTGACGGCATCACCCTTTGCCTTCTCACTGTCCTCAGAGCCTGCTCAGCTGCCCAGCCCCAGTGCCTGGTCCAGAGGTCAGTTCACAGCAAGCACTCGGCATTCATTCTGGATCCGTGTCTCCTAAAATGCAGTCCCGGAACAGCACTGCTACCCAGCCATCTGAGGCCAATGCATTTGTCATGTAAGACAGGCACCAAAAGATGGCACATCCTTACCTAGAAATCAGTCATGTATGTATCAGGGAGAAAGACACCAAAAGTGTTCACTCTGAACCCTGACTCCAGTCAGTTACAGCAGGAAATACTTTTTCAAACCTTGTAACTGTGGCTGAAAAGCCTTGACACAAGTTGGGGAGGACACAAAGCAACTCTTCAAACTTCGGAGGCTTCACACAGTTCAAAGCCCAGTGTGGATCTGGAGTGCCTTCACCAAGGACTAGTGGGTCTGTGAGTGGCTCTCGTGTATTTTACTCAAACAAGCTCCAAAATCCTGCATTCAGGTAGTCACAAGCCACCACTTTTTAGAGATGAGGAAACTGTTACTCAGAAGGTTTCAGTGACCCAGAGGTAGTAAGTGGAGAATTGGACACATGCTTGCATGCGTATACACACACACACACACACACACACACACACACTCCCTCCACCCAATGTGAGGATGAGTAGAATCAGACCTTCAATCCCAGTCACTCACATACCTGAAGACACCTGTTTTTCTGTCTATATCCATCTGCCCCGCAAATCTATACCCTCCTCTCAGTATTTGGTGGATGGAAACTTCAGTTTCTCTCACCAGCTCTCTTCTTTGACAAGAGAATCAAGCCATCCTGGCTGTCTTTCTGCAGCTTAGAACAATTTTTAAAAAATGAAAATAAACCACACACACAGATATTGTGCACACACCCCCTAGTGGCCACATGTGGAAACACATGCCCCACAAAGTGTGCGTTGGGCTTAATAACCTCTTGGGTTTGAGAAGGAAACCCCAGATAGGAAGGAGGATGGTGAAAGATGATCTTATGTGGAAGACAGTGAAAAAGGAAAAAGACGAAGAAAAGGTGGGGGAGAAAGAAAAGTGATGGAGAAAAAGAAGGCAGGAGAACAAAAGGAAGATTAAAGAAAGATGTATAGGAGGACAGAGAGAAAACAGTAAGACAAGCTTAAAGGAGGGATGTTTCTCAATGTGAAGTCTTTCTCTCTTTCAAATATAACTACAGAAAGTAATAATGGAAAATAACACGAATTGGTGTGTCCAGGGTCAGCTGGCCATCCTGTACACAGGCAGGTGGTGACAGGGTCCATACCTGACCCCATCACTGCCTGACTGGGTAATCTTTTCAGAATCCAAAGCTTTCTCTGTCCCTATTTCTGAGCTTGTAAAGGGTAGCTAATAGCAGTTGTTCTTTCCTATTTTATTGAGGTCTGATGAGAACAATAAAGATTTGCAGAGAAAACCCTGAAAAGTGCTCTAAGCTCTTGGACATAACCATCACAGAAATGTGTTTTATTATTTTTCTCAATGCAGCAGAAACCCTCCATCCTTTGCTTCCTGGTCTAAAAGGTTATATGTGATGCTGGAGTGCCAAAGTACTTGCTGTATTTCAACAATGCATCAAGTTATCACCACCTCTAGTGCTTTGGAAGATGCTGTGATTTGGAAAGCGCTGTCGAAATGTAAAACATTATTGCCACAGTAGTAAAAATATCTGTGTCCATCTCCTAGCCCACTATTTCTTGTCAGGATGCATAGAGATACACACAAAACAATTCTGTCCACATTAGTAGAATGTTTTACAGCAAAACCGCATATACCTCAGTTTGGCAAAATAATCAGAAACAAAATATTTCTGTCAGTGGCAAGTTAGCCTTAGTGTCCGAACAGCTACCGAGGGGTGATAAAGTGTTTGGTGTCCACTGCAAATGTGAAGACATCCAGGTCTCATATAAAAATGCTAGCTTGGGCTTGTGTTTTTCTTAAGAAAGGAAGAAACAAACTTACAAATGGGCTGTGGAAGAAGAATGGACATAAAGCTGAGATTGTGGACTTAAGTTAGATCATTGAATTACAAGAGAACCATTTTTTCTCAAAATGAAAGTTGACTTTTGTTGGTGACTCAACTGCAGACTCGCTGAACAGGTCGTGAGTTTCATTCTTTGGCATCTCTCTAGCATAGCACTAGCCTTCCCACTAATATCAGCCCTCATCACCACCATGTCTGGATTTATACCAAGGTGACACAGAATGCCTCAAAATCTATTGCTTGTTGTTACTGGAGTGATGGGGGTTACTGGTTATACCTGGGCAACCTCGATCAACTTTATCAGGCCTCTGATGACAGCTGGCATGTGGAACGCTCCAGCTTCCTCTGGCAAATCTTATCCTGAGAGCAAATTCTCTCTCAGTCTTTGTAGCCATACTTGTTGGTCTGCAAGCAGCAGCAACTTAGATGTAGAAACTATCATGATCTGGGCACAGTTCAAGAGTAAGTTACCCTTGAGCGTATGGCGGTTGAGCCCGCAAGTTAAGGAGTCTGACACCTCCGTGGGCCTGCCCCTAATGATCTGGGAGCTTTGGGGCAAGGCAGCCTCTTTGGGCCTCTCTTTCTGCACTTGCGAAATGAAGGCAGTATTACCCCCTCCCGTGCAAACAGTTACTTTAGGACTTCCATGAGCTGAATGTGTTTAAAGTGTTCATCACAGAGCCTGACACTCCAGGGGCACAGAATGGGTGCAGCATCAGTAGAGCAGCACTGTCCAAAAATAATGTGAGCCACACGTGTAAATTTAAATTTTCCAGAAGCCAGTTGGCAATGTGAAAAGAAACAGATGAAGTTAGTTTCAATAAGGTTATTTAATCCAATATATCCAGAATGCTGTTTCAATATGTGATCAATAATTTTAAAATATTAATGATATTTTACATTCTTATTTTGACTAAGTCTTTGAAATCTGATGTGTAGTTTGCACCTACAGTACATGTCAATCCAATGTAAAATTTTCAACACCTAAGGTTCTATCCAAACTATAAAATTGTGTTTAATGAAAAAAAAATTCTTCCACTGCTTCCATTTTAAAATTTAACTTTAATTAATTAAAAGAACATGAAAACCAGTTATTCACTAGTGACAGCCCCAATCCAAATGCTCGTTAGCCACATGTGGCTGGTGGCTGTGGGATTGGGCAGTACAGGGTCAGAAGAAGATATTCTGGGATGTGGCTTAGAAACCCCAGCTGTAAGTACATAACCAAGTAGGCTCACCCTTGTCTTACCCTCCTCCCCATGAAGTCCCAGAGTAGGCTGCCCAGGCCTGGGGCAGCAGCTACAAGATGCCCTAAGTGTGCCACGCCCCTGCGATCTTTCTGCTTCACCAACCTTAGGGGACGAAAATGGGCTGTGTTCATTCCACCCTGGGCCTCATGACCTGATTCCAGGCAGGAGTAAAGAAAAGGGAGAGAGCTAAAGGGAAAATTCTCAGCACCTGTTGAGTCTGTGCAGCTGATAGGACGCTTTGTTGGAAGCCTCACCAAATGGCTTTTGCTTAAGTATCATTAACCAAACTGTATCACACATGAACACCCTTATTTGCAAGGGGCAGAACTGGTAACCATAGTGTTTTCCCTGGGCACATCACATCCTCCAACAAAAGCAGCGTTCCTCAGTAAGGAATAGAAGATAATTGATATTTAGGAAGCAACTGACAGCCTCTATCGGAGGTGGCATCTGCAATTATCATGACCACTTCAACTCCTGGCTCTATTACTACACAACTACCATCAAACTCAGATGATCTGGAGGAGGCACTCACAAACAATCTTTAAAGAAATAAAACAGTAGGGTTGTGCATTTTTTGCCGGTTGAAGGAAACAAAACTCCCTTTCCTGCATCGCATCTTACAATTCAGCCAGGTATGATCCAGGGAATCAGAACAGACAGGAAAGAGAGGGCAGGAGGACTGGACTGCCTTTCTGAGTGGACTCTAGATACTAGGAAGAAGTAGTCTTCTAGGCAGAACAAGGTGTGGCGTGAGCAGGAAGTCCCTCCTTTGTGGCACTGAGGGAGAAGCTGTGGCTCAAGTTAGTGCTGGATGGGGACTAGCTGTAAGCAACCAGGAGGGAGACTAGATGGAAAGCAGGTGTGCGCCCCCTGTTGTGGCCCTTTCTTTCTTACAGACACCAAAGATGTTTCCATGTGCTCAGCTGTAGCTTGGAGGTCTTTCTTGAGATGCTGACTTCCTGTGCTCTCGTCTCCCCGCTATGCCTCTGCTCATTGTTGAGCAGGAACAGATGCACTGTGAACCTCAGTATCATCTAGATATGGTCTTGTTTCCTCTTGGAGAGTTACTGAAAACCCTAAGCCTCACAGTGGGATCAATATTATGACCATTTCATAGGCCAGTTGTGAGGGTGAGATGAACGAATGCACGCAAAATGCTTAGTTTCCCCCAGCGCATAGTTTCCAAAAAAACTTTTCTGAGGGTTTTTTTTTTTTTTTTTTGAGACAGCATCTCACTCAGTCACCAGGCTGGAGTGCAGTGGCGTGATCTCGGCTCACTGCAACCTGGGTTCAAGCGATTCTCCTGCCCCAGCCTCCCCAGTTGCTGGGACTACAGGCACCCGCCACCACACCGAGCTAATTTTTGTATTTTTAGTAGAGATGGGATTTCACCATGTTGGCCAGGATGGTCTCAATCTCTTGACCTCATGATCCGCCTGCCTCGGCCTCCCAAAGTGCTGGGATTACAGATGTGAGCCACTGCGCCTGGCCTCTGAGTTTTTTATCATGCTACAGTGAGTTTTGTGTTTTCTTTCCTGTATCTATTATTTCATATGTTGGTCAGAATCTTGGCAGGAAAGAAATGGTGCACTCAAAAGGAGCCATTAAAGAGAGTTTCATAAACAGCTATTTATAAGGTGAGGGTAGGGCAAAGAGATACAAAGGAAAGAGTTTGGCTGTCTAGGCCGCCAATGGGAGACCTTCTCATCCTGTGCCTGAAGAGGCCGGGAAAGAACAGATGTCAGAACCTGAGAGAGCTGTGGAGGTGGGAGCAGGCCTCCAGCAGGAACTGTAGCTGAATATGGAAGACAATAGCCCTGTTGAACAGGGGCACATCCATGAAGGAGCCAAGGCACTAAACACCCTGACCTCACTCTTCCACTCTCTGATCTCCTGCAAATGCCTCCCACTGGCTGAGTTGGAACCGAAGTCAGGGATCGGGGAGCCCAACTGATGTATTCCATAAAGGTAAACCTCTCAGAGTAGAGAATGAAGTTGAAAAAGGTGGAGAGTAGATCTAGAGGAGGCAAAGAAGACCAAACCCCTTTGCAATGTGCTGTAGTAAATAATTTTACCTTAAATATCTGGCACTGGCTTACTGGATTTCTACTCTGGTTAATTATGTTTTCTCCCTGCAGTGTTTGATATCCTCTTTCAGGTTATGCATACACGTGGCTTCTGGTTGAGAAGCCAGAGACAGAGGCATCCTGGTGCCACAGACAGAGCACAGGTTCTGGGCTGTCCCGGAATTTCACTCTATGCCCCTCTCATTAACTCATCATGTGAGCTAAGACAAGTTGACAGGTCACTCTGAACCAAGCTCTCTAATCAGTATTACAGGAGGAAAAGTGGTCACCTCGCTAGGTAGTTGTGAACATTAAAGTGATGTGTTTTCTATGCCTCTGAAACCCTGTGGAAGCTGTAGGCACAATGGCTAGGAGCTCATGTTCTCAAGGTAGCATTTGTGGGTTCAAATCCCAGCTCTGCCATTTTTAGGCTCTGTGTCCTTGGGCTAATTACTTAATCTTTTATATTTCAGTTTCATATTTCAGTTTCCTTATCCACAAAACAAAGAGAAATTGTCCTCACCATGAAACATGATTGTGAGAATTAAATGTTCAATGACATGACAAGTAATTGGGACAGTGTGTGGCACTGGCCAACACTCAATGTCCCCGATTATATGTAAAGCACCAAGCTGCATGCAGTGTATGCTCAATACCTGTTGAACTCCCTTCCTCTTTCCTTCAACGGAAATGTGAAGCCTGATCAGCACTGAGCACATGGACAGCGCCCTGTTGAACTCAGAGAACTTCTTCCTTTGCCCTGTTAGATCCAAGACAAGCAAGTGTTTGGGACATCGGAGCAGGAACAAAGGATACAGTAGGGCCCATGGATGGTGGCGCACAGTCCTCAGACGAAGGAAAGCACAAGAGCTGCAGCCCCGACGCCTCTGCCCAAGAGATAACTGGGTTTCGTCCAAGTATAGGGCTGCTTAGCATAGCAGTTAAGATCCTAACTAAGGAGCCAGCTTCACTCTAGCAGTGTGATTTTGAGCTAGTTGCCTAACATCTCTGTGCCTCAGTTTCCTCACCTGTACAAAGAGGATTACAATGGCACCTACCTTATCCTCAGTGAAGATGAATTTAGTATGTTTGAAAGTGCTCAAAACAGGGCAAGCCATATAGTAAATGCTGTACAAAGATTTATTAAATGAATAGAGAAATCTCAGTTCAGTAAACAAATTTTGTCCAATTGATTTCCCTAGTGTTCAGTACTGGTCTGAGTACTGTCCTTTCTTGGGTGCTGAGATCAAACAAAAACTGTACTTGTCTGTCCAGGATAAAGATAGAAAATGCTTAAGTCAGCAAAATCAAGAGGCCATACATTGATACAAGTCACTCAGATCCACTGTTAGCATTCTATAGCCTGAGAATAATTTGATTTTTTAAAATTCTCATAGACAAAAAAAAAAAAAGCCTTGCCAATATTTCCTGATCAAGGGATAATAGAATTAGCCAACTGGAATGAGATTCTTGCTCCCTCTTTACTGGCTTGTTTGTATGACTTGGTCAAGTTATTCCACATTTCTTTGAGCCTCCATTTTCTCATCTATAAAATGGGGATAATAATTCCTATGTCAAATATTCCTATAGGCATATAGCAGTTACTTAGTAAATGGGAGTGGTTTCCTTCTACCTTTCATCTTTGAACGTCTATGAATATGGAGAACGTCTAAAAAAAATTAATTTCGGAGACTGAATTTCACAGAAGGCATCAGTTAGTCAAGCACCAACAAGTTTGAAGCCAAACGTGCGTCAGGGTTTGTTAGTTTTCCTAACCAAGCAATGTGCGGCAGTGTTTCCTTCCTGTGCTAATCAGAAAGAAGTCTCTACTGTTCTACTTTGAACAAAAGGGCCACTTCCTTGGAGGCATACCAGGAAATGCAGACTTTGGAGCTCAGCTTTCCAATGCCAAGTCATGTGATAACCTTTAGCAAGTGACAACTTTTCTAAGCCTCAGTTTCCTCAATGGTAAATATCGACTTTACAAAAATATTGGGATTGCCTGTAAGCTCATATCCCCTTGAATAAAATTAAGCTTCTCATCAAATCAAACAGACTGTATAAAGTAGAAAAAGAAAAAAACTCCAGAAATTGCTCTTGCACTGATTTATTTTCTAGATTTTCTAAAACATAGGGAGGAATAAAACTTTATGTTCCGAAGAAATAATGCCACTTCTATTGAAGAAGCTGTTAAGTTTTAATGACATGAGAACAATTTACGTCAAGCAAAGGCCACAGAGATACACCTAATTCTGGAAAATTTGCTTCTAGACAGACTTTTAAAATTAGCCGAGAACCCGAGGCTGTGTGGGGAGAGCTGTCATGGTCAGTCATCGAATAGTTTCTCCAAGATGTCAAGTTTGTTCTTATAACAGGCCCCTCCACTTAGCCTTAGACCCCTTAGAACAAACAAAATCCCTGATTAAAGGATTACTGTGGTCTTGTTTTTGCTTTTGTGTCTCTACTTTTCATAAAATAGTTGTCCATCCTCTTACAAATAGCTTTTATTCTTCTTCCCCTAGTCTCCAACTCTTATTTTCTTTCAGTGTTCTCTGTCTCAATGAATGGCCTCTCCATTATTCCAGGAACCTGAATACCACTCCCTCCCCTTCACCCCCAAGGCGACTGTCAACATTTCCTGTTGCTTTTCCTTCTAAATATTTTGGGATTCATTGCACTTCTCTCTCCCTACTCTCTCTTCTCCACAGTCCTCTCACTGGTCTCATGCCCTCTGGCCTCCCTCTTGTCTGTTATCTACACTGTACCAAGGCTGATCTTTAAAAATGCAAGTCTGGTTATTTCATCTTCACTTAAAACCCTCCCGGGGTCTCCAGTGCTGTTGGTTTAGATGAAGACCAAACTTTTTATTGAGCCAGGAAGGCCCTGTGCGATTTGGTCCTGCCTACTTTGACAATTTCTTCTAATATTACTCTAGCCACATAGATCTTTGGGTTTGGGGGAATGTATCATAAATGAATTGAATGGATGCTTCATAGCCTGGAATGGCTCCCTTCTCCTCATAGCATTAAAATTTAATATTCCTCTGACTCTGGCTATTAACCCATTACCATCATTTCCTTCTACCGCCTAACTCTCTTCTTTGCACCAAGAAAACAGTGCCTTCCTTGGCTGGTCTCTCTCCTGGGGGGCAGCATAGGCTTATATAGTTTCAAGTTCTGGTCCCTCTGTCAGAACTTCAAAATGTTTGACCTAAGAGTCAACAGATATTTCACAACCTTAACCTATCAGCCTATCATACATGCACATGCATGCATGCATGCATTTACACACAGATACACATACATGAGTACATGTGCACATGCACACGAGTACACACACCTACACTGCTCCCCAGATTGTAGCACCTAAGCCAGTACCTGGGCACTTACAAAGCTCAGTAAATCAGTGTAATAAATCAGTGTAGTCAGAGATACAGCAACTGTTTCTGAGCACTAGAAAAAATCTCATCGCTAGCATCATAACTCCTTTGTGTTCTTTTCCCTTGGTACTCATCTCTGTATTGACTCCAGTGTTTACTGACTGTCTATGATGTGCCTGCTACTATTTCAGGCATTGGAACAGGGTTCCTGCCCTCAAAAAGCATAGAATCTAGTGGAGGGACATACATACTACTTACTAGCTTCATGGTCTTGAGGGAGTTACTTAGCCTCTTGTGTCCCAGGTCCATTATCTTAAAAATGAAAATATCAGTGTCATCTTCACAGCATTGTTATGGAATGAAATAAACTAACATTTCAGTTGCTAGGAGCTCGCCTAGTAAGACTGATGTGAAATATAAGGAGATAATACAAGAAAAGTGCTTAGAATAATATTAGGATGATATCCATCTTTAATAAATACTAGTTTCATGTTTTTATTATGGTAACAAAGGAATGTAGAGTTGCTGATTGTAATAAGTTCTCTGAAAGGGAAAGACCAAGTGCAGTGATAAAGATGATTCAGGGAACATCTCAAAATTAGGTGGAGTGCTGAGGAGAAGGCCCTCTGAGGAGGGAACCATTAAGATGTGAAGGAATTGACCATGATGGCCAGCAGAGGGCGAGGGTCAAGTCTGAGATGTGGCAGAGCAAAGTCGGGTCTCCCCAACAGACAGCTCTGGTTCCAACACCTCTGCAGCTCTCCGACTGTGTGTCCTCTAGCCAGTCATGTCACCTCTCTGAGGCTCAGTTTCCTCATCTACAAAATGAAAACTACAGTGTTCATTATAAAAATGAGGGATAGCAATAACAGAGAGAACATTATCAATGTAGAAGATTTTAAATAAAATAACTCATATAAGTCACAAAGCACCAAGTCTCTCACACAGTAGGCATTTAACAAATCATGGGGTGCTCTCTATCTGTCCATCTGCTCTTCTATGCTAAGCATTCTCCAAAATTAACGATTGCCTCCTGAGACCACACAAATAACCAGTAAGTCAAGGGGCTTCAGAGCCATGCGGATCTAACACCAAACCCTGGGTCCTGCCCGCTTCACCAGTCAAATCCAGAATCATCACAGTAGCTAACAAGTGGGTGGAGCACTTCTAACCCAGGCCTTTTTCATGAATGTTCTCACAATATCTCGGTAAAGAGGATTCTGTTTTTCTCCATTCCATTCTTCTCTGAGACCTGAGCCTGCACTAACTTGTTCAGTGATGGGGCTGCCCATGCATCCCTGAGGAGTTGGTTGCCCAGAGTGTCCCTTCCTGTTTCCTGTGTCCCTGGCCCATGCATGGACTCCTTCAGGACAGGGCATTCTCCTATGTGCTCAGTCTCCTACACATACTGTGCTCAATCTTATTCTTGATTAGTTTTCACTTCTTTCAGAAAAGTACTGAATTGCTCCAGGCCACAGAGATCTGAAGTGATCTGAAAAAGTGACCTTAGCCACTCTTAGTCTTAGATCTCTTTTTGTTAATTTATGAAAGATTTACCTGTTCAAGGGACTGAAATTGCACCTGCCTCCCTCCCTCCCTTCCCTTCTGTCCTTTTCCTTTTTCCCTCCTCTTTTATTCTTTTTCCTTTATCTCCCTCTGTGCATTGTACAGGTCTGGGGACTTGGTAAATTGTCAAGTCCTGATGACATTGCATGAGAGGCAAGGGAGAGGAGGAGAGACAATTCCAGTGATTCCAGCATGAGTGCATTGCGCTGATTCCTCACAGCTGGAAGTAATGTCTGAATAGCCTCTGAGCTAAAACAGTACTTTTCCTGAAGAAGCCATGTTTTCTGAAACAAGAATTAAGACATATTTCTGAGAAGAAAGCTGAGAAGATGTCAAGAGGCCAAAACATTAGGAATGTTGAAGTTGGGCTGGGGGCTGGGGCAGTACTGGAAATTAGATTTTTGTGTAGCGTCTTTCAAAGGATATTATCATTCCTGTTTCACAGATAAAGAAATTGAGGCCAAAGCTTTTTCAGCTTCTCAGTCGATGAGGCATTGCACTAAATGGTGAAACTTTTCCTTCTGAGAATTACCCCTATATGTATTCATAGCCTGTCTTCCCAGGCCCATCGTAAGACTTCCTGAGTTCACGTAACTGCTCATTTGAGCAGGGTCTATGTATGACCATGACCTCTCCTCATCACTCCATGGAGCCCCTCCTAGGTATGGGCTAATTCCCTGAAGTTCCCCAGACAAAGCTTTCATCTTATTATAATGTAAGTGTCTGTTGACTTGTCTCTTAGCCCCTGGACTATGAGTCACTGATGTGGTTTGGCTGTGTCCCCACCCAAATCTCACCTTGAATTGTAGCTCTTATAATTCCCACATGTTGTGGGAGGGACCCGGTGGGAGACCATTGAATCATGAGGGCAGTTTCCCCCATACTGTTCTCGTGGTATGAATAAGTCTCATGAGATCTGATGATCTTCTAAGGGATTTCTCCTTTCTCTTGGCTCTCACTGTCTCTTCACCTGCTGCCATGTAAGATGTGCCTTTGTTCTCCCTTTGCCTTCCACTGTGATTGAGAGGCCTCCCCAGTCACGTGGAATTGTGAGTCCATTAAACCTCTTTTTCTTCATTAAGTATCCAGTCTCGGGTATGTCTTTATCAGCAGCGTGAAAACAGACTAATATAGTCTCATTTGTAGCTTGTCTGCTTCATGCTTGTACTCCAGGGTCTGGGACAGCCACATTTTTCAGCCCTTGTTCTCCCTTCTAAAGGATCATTTTTCCTGTCCCCCAAGAGACACCACACTCCCCTCCTTCCTCCTGGGGCTCTCTCACATTTGTACTTGTTCCTCATCTTGTTGCCATGCCCTTCCTGGAGGCAGTGCCCCTCCACTGGGCTGCCAGAGCTTTGGGCTTCCTCATGGCATGGCCGCCTGCTGCTCACTCAGCCATCGCCTTTACTGGGCTGTCTTTTCCTGGAGGCCAGAGCCCAGATGCTCTCAGTAACTGTTAGCTGAACAGATGAACAAATGACTCATCACTGTTGTAGCATTGAATTTGTGGCAAGTATTTCCATTAATAGGTTCAAAAAATACATTTTAATATAAGTGACTTAAGCCATCTGCCTGCATTTCATGTCCAACAAATTCATACTGGGCTGATTTGTTCTGAGCTGTGGTAGTTTAAAATACAAAAGAAAAGAAAAACTAGTTATGAATAATCAGTTTTAACATTTAGAAAAAAAATGCCTATAGCTATTATCTGGAGAATTTTTAAGGTGGTGGAGGTGGGGAGGGCTTTAAATACATGGTATACTTTCCTGTACTCATGAGAAGGATCAAGTTTCAGAGCTTTTTCAGCTCCAAGTGTGAAAGAGAATGTGAAATTACTTAATAGTTTGTTATATGTCAGATCTAGAAAACCAATTATGTTAAAAAAAAAAAAAAAACCACATCCATTTGAATAAAAGTGAAATCTATGTGAGCCAAAGAGCTGTTATTTTTCTTCCTCCCATAACTGGTATTCAGAAAATTCAGGTCATCTCTGCCTCTACTCTGATCAGAATGTGTCTCAGTCATTCACTCAATTATCTCTTCAGCAATCATTGAGCACCATGTGCCTGGCCTGAGGAGCAACAGGGAAATGGCAGTGGCTTCATGCAATCCTCCCAGTGCTTCTCCCTAAGGAAGACATAGATGAAACAGATAATCTCACACATCAAGGTGGAAATGAGAAGTGGTGATAAATACTCCGAATGAAGAACAGTGGGTGGCCCATTTAACTCAGATGCTCAGGAAAGGCACAGGCTAGAGGGAGAACCCTTTGTCATGAGTCCTCCACCTACCTCACTGGTGGCCTAAGACCTTGTGACTCGTTGTCACAGGCCTCTCTTGCTTAATTGCTTCATCTTCAAAACGATGGAATATGGAATAAGGCTATTTCTAAGGTCTTCCTACCTCCAACAGTCTATGAGCTTATTTTATTAAATCTGTTGAAATAGACACCCTCTGAATGTTTTCCTTTATTCTGATTCCATTATGAATCATTGACAAAAAACAATGATGGTGATTTCATTCACCATCCCAAAAATAATTGGGAATTATTTTTATTCTAAATACATACATATTTATTTAGCTCACATATGTTTTATTATAATATTTGAAAACTGCGTTCTTCTTCCACAGCATAATTTAACTTTGAAAAGGAGTTTTGTGTTACCAGGTAGAAACACAGAACAAAACAATTGATTGAAGACCATGAGGATAAAATTTCAAGGAAAGAAAAATATGGCCAAATAATCCACACTTGTTTTAATATCTATATAATCAACATCTAGTAGATGACATTTCTGAAATTATATAAAATAATCTATATTTCATTAGGTAGTCATGTCAATTGAACAGAGTCTTGTCACAGAATGAGCTCTCTGCAATCTACAATTAATTAAGCAAAGGAACAAATTGCTTAAGATTTGTTGAAGAGTATCAACACCATTATTTTTCTAATACAAAGTGCTTTCCCATCCTGCATCTGATCCCACTTTTTTCCCCTCTATGGTACATGGCTGCGAAGAAATCTTTAAAACAGGCAGAGTCCTCATAATACAATTTTAGTTATCTCTGGAATGTGTCTCAAATCCCTGAATACGGTCTTCTTCTTCTAACTGTTCTCTGAGTTTTCACCGTGGTGGTTTTGTTCTTTGTACCTAAGGTTTTGTTTTAAATTGAACAGAAATTATCTGATAGAAGTAACTCACATATTTCCTTCCTTCCTTCCTTCCTTCTTCCCTCCCTCCCTTCCTTCCTTCTTTCCTTTGTTCCTTCTTTCCTTCCCTTCTTCCTTCCTTCTTTCCTGTGTTCTTTCTTTCCTTCCCTCCTTCCTTCCTTCCTTTGTTCCTTGTGCCCTCCCTCCCTCTCTCCCTTCCTTCCTTCTTTCTTTCCCTTCCCTTCCTCCTTGCTTCCTTCCTTCCTTCTTTCCTTCCTTCCTTCCTTCTTCCTTCCTTTCTTCTTCCTTCCTTCTTCCTTCTTTCATTCCCTTCTTCCTTCCTTCCTTCTTCCTTCCCTTCCTCCTTCCTTCCATCCTTCCTTTTATTGTTCTTTTCTTCTTTCCTTCCTTCTGTCTCTTCATTTTTCTATCCATTTCCCTCTCACCCAAAATATCAAAACATCTCAACATTTTTGGCGGAAATGGGAATAGGGAGCCTGGTAAACCATTGCCATCTTTGTCTGTTCTGTATCCACTCAGAGCTGGCAGAGCCCCTGCAGGACTCAGCGTGACACTGGGGTTCCCACTCACCCAGACACGACGTCAGCCATAGATGGGGCTTAGTCTCTTCCTCGTGTCTGCACAGTGCATGGAACAGCTCCTGGTGCCCTCTAGTTGCTTAAATGAGAAAGCCAATTGAACTGAATTAAACCCAGACTTGCTAGATGAGAACTAAGGAATTTGAGCCTGGTCCCACTGTACTCATCAGGCTGGTGATTAAATATTTATTGAAGGGGGCGTGAGGCTTTTCTTTTCATGATGTAATGAAAATTGTCAGACTGGCATAAGTTCATATACTGACTTCGATTCACAGCCATGGTGGGACTGTGGGCAAATCATCTAATTCTCATAGCCTCTGTCTCTTCATCCTAAAAAATAGATTAATAATAATACTTCATTGGATTGCTGTGAAGATTTGAGATGACATCATAATCAGGTCTCCTGTAGGGTCTGACACGTAACAGGTGCCCATTACCTGTTTACAATCAGTAAGAACATTAACACCTCCACCACCTGGAGGGTGACATTCTGAATTATAACTCCAAGGCTTGGCTTTGTTCCCTGACACGTGGTTGCTAAATGAACCAAAGTCCATGCGTGTATTTGTTAAGCACCTACTCTACCTGCTCAGGTTTGCTGCTATGTGGGATAGAAGAAAA
The DNA here is from genome assembly GCF_000951035.1 of Colobus angolensis palliatus. Lineage (NCBI taxonomy): Eukaryota > Metazoa > Chordata > Mammalia > Primates > Cercopithecidae > Colobus > Colobus angolensis. The sequence goes on from NW_012114821.1 coordinate 9,843,719, forward strand.
AGCTAAAAACAGGGCTCTGTCCCTTAAGCAAGTAACCTGTTATGTTCCAGTAGATAATTTAATCCATCTCATTATTTGGTAACAAACTGGACCAGCTGCAGACTGCCCAGGATGCCAATGAGAAGAAGAGTAAAACACTTTAATCCAACAGCCTGCTTTCTCTGTCTGGATCATTGGTTAAGAAATAAAAAAACAATTGCTGCCTTGTCTTCCTGGCTCATCGCCAAACAAGGAAGGACGAGAAAGTCCCCAACTGCTTTCCCATTTTCTTACAGGTTTTAAAATCTACCACCAAAGCAGTGCACCTTTTTACAGAATGCTGGCCGAAGTAGGAATCACAGCTGCCTACAAATTTCCTGTGTTTTTAAATGCACAGTAGAAAAAGGAATGAATGAACACACAGTGTACATAATTCTGGCCTTTCCTGCTTAATTTTCACATTCTCGCCTTTCCTACTTAATTATCATGTCCACAGGCATTTCACTCATTCACTCATTCTTTTATTCAAGCGTTCATTCACCTAACACCAATCAAACATGCCCAGCGTGTTAGGCACCACGCAAGGTACTTTACCAAGTGACGTCCAGTCTGTGTAACAGACCTGTAAGGTAGTTACTATTATTCCCATTGTACTGGTGAGGGGTGAGGAAACGGAGCCTCAAGAGGTTACATGATTTGACCATGTTTATACCATTACTAACAGGCAGAGCCCAATTCCAATTCCAAAACAGTACCCTGTAAATAACAATTATGTTATTTAGGATGAAGTATAAGGGAATTGCCCTCTAAACCTGCGCCTTCACAATTCTTTCCATCTCAGTTCAAGGATGAGTCCATTTTCCATTGCACAGGCTGAAAACTCTTTTTCTCTCACACTCCACACCGAATGCATCAAAAACCATGTTGCCTTTACTTTCAAAATTAATCTAGAGTCAACTATGCCTCATGACCTCACTGTAGACTCAGGAATTGCTGGTCTCTGAACTGTTCTGCTCTTCCCCTTGCTCCCCAGATTGTTTCTTCAACTCTGCAAGCCAGGGGGCACCTTTGCAAACAGACCTCAGACTGGGTTCACTTCCAATGGGTCCCACCTCACTGGGAGTCAAGGCCACAGTCCTGAAAAAAACCTGCAGGCCCTTCCTGGCCTGGCCCTCCATTCTCTTCCTGGCCCAGACATCTGGCACTGTCCTGCTCCCAGCATTTGCACAGAACCTGCCTTCTGTCCTCAGGGATTCTTAGCCACAGCTCATTTGGCCTGGGCTCACCTCTTTTGAATCTTTGCTTAAATGTCATTTTCCAGGTCATGCCATTCCTGGACACTCCAGTTAAAACTGAACCCTGTCCCGCTGCCCTGCTTTATTTTCATCACACCTACTAGCATTTTTCACCTTATAACATAATATATAATTTACCTTTTCATCTTGCCATCAAGTGTCTTCCCTCTCCCCTAAAATGAGGCTAGCAGTTTTCACCTTTGTTCTCTGATGCATTCCCAGCACCTGTCACATGGTAAGTGCTTGATACACATGTTTTGCATAAAGGAATAAGGCTGGGCTTGGGGTGCTTTTCCAAGGCACTAAGATGATATTATGGCTGAGGAGTACAGGCACATTGGAATCTTAGTCCAGGCCAGAGACATCCTTCCAGTGAGATCCACAGGGAGACATACACACGAGAAACACAAGACATATACACAACATCCACAGGGAGACATACACGTAGGAAACAGTGTGAGGCAAAACTAAATGTGAGATTTGATTGCCCAGTGATGTGGGCTCCAGCCCCCAAAGCAAAGCACTCCGATAAAATAAGCTAAGCCAGGTGGCCTCAAGTAGGAGTCTGATGGGTTTTTACCACCCCACCCCCAAACCAGACTGCCAATCTTATCACCTCTTGACCATCACCTGTAAGTCCGGGAAAGAGCACCTCTTACTACTTCTACTGTAGGTGTAAAAGAGGAGAGGGAGCGAGAGCCCATTTAGACAGACAGACAGAGAGAGAGAAGAAACAGGGTCACACTCATGTCCTGACCTGCAGGGTGCAGTGAATCACCTGCCTGGAATCTGACCAATGAGTGGGACCCCCTCCCTGAAAAACAGGTGGGCCTAAGAGAGATTCCTGCCCCACTCAGGCCAAATGCACACAGCTTTTATTGTTTTTTATACTGTATAGAGAATAAGAATTTTCCTGTATCACTAAAGACTACATAAACATTGTACGTAATAGCTGTCTAATATTCCACCCTAAGGGATCAGGGACTTCCTTGGACAGGAGAGGGACCCTCATTGGCTGATAAGAGTCAAGCCCCTGCTGCAGCCTCTCAGTCCCGTGGAAGGACTATATTTAAAATGATTGACTACGTTATTACTGCTTTTAATTTCATATAGAAACAACCTGTCAGTAACATACGATCCAGCAATTCTACCTCTGGGTAACACCCCCAAGAGTTGAAAGCAGGGACTCTAACAGGTATTATGCACCCATGTTCATGGCAGCACCACTGGCTACATTCAAGAAGATGGGTATGAAACAGCATCCCTTGATGTGAGAAGCTGCACGCACATATGGGGGAAGGACACTGATGGAGATCGTCCTGAAGACCATCCACCACAGCAGCTGTTTCTGGATTGACAAAGAAATCAGGAAAGGTGTCCCGGCACAGACTAGGTCCTAAAACCCAGGGAGAGGGGTAACATTGGAGATTCAGGATTCTAGATGGAAATATATCTCAGCTCTAGCTTAAGGAAGTGGGTCAAGGAAGGGCATGAGAGAAAATGGATTGAGATTGAGGTCACCATGAAGATCAGAGATAGGAGGGGCTGGGTTCCTAGGCCTCCAGGCCGCGTGCCTTAGGTTTTACTTCCATTAGTTGGTAAAGTGATGAGGGATAGAGTCGAACAAATACAGTGATCTCCCGGGAAATCTTGATGCACAAATGTTTCATGCCATAGCTCACTGAGGTGGCCTCATAAAGGACTGAAGAATAAAAATTTGTGGGCAAAAGCCAATTTTTGCCCACAAACAGAGGAAGTGGATGGCTAATTTTAATCAGTGTAGATAATCCAAGAGAAAAAAATTTTTAATTCAAAAGAGACATCTAATCAAGTTGTCCTACACCCTCAGTGGACCTCCGTCACTCATTGTGATGCTCTCAACTGGGAGAGCTTAGCAGCAAGTTGGGCAGGACACAGCACAACACCGAAAGCCCTCCTGGAGTATGGATTGTATTTAATAATAAGGAATTTCACATAATTGTTAAGTTAAAGCAAACACTGGGATATTTTGGTCTAGTGTGCAAACTTTACATTTTTTAAATAAAACTTGACATTTCAAAGACATTTTCACTTTAGTGGGTTGTTTCGGTTCAGACATTTCTCAAAAGAAGACTTAAAAATGGCCAACAGGTATATGAGAAGGTGCTTAGGATCATTGATCATCAGAGGAATGCAAATCAAAACTACCATGCCATATCATCTCACCCCAGTTAAGATGGCTTTCATCCAAATGTCAGGCAAAAACAAATGCTGGCCAGAATGTGAAGAAAAGGGAACCCTCATGCACTGTTGGTGGGAATATAAGTGAGTATAACCCCTATGCAGAACAGTTGGAGGATCCTCAAAAAATTAAAAATAGAGCTACCGTAAGATTAAGCAATCACGCTGCTGAGTATATACCCAAAAGATGCAAAATCAATACATTAAAGAGAAATCTGCACTCCCATGCTTATTTCAGCACTATTCACAATATTCAAGATTTGGAAGCAATCTAAGTGTCCATCAACAGGTGAACAGATAAGTAAAATGTGGTATAGATACACAATGGAGAACTATGCAGCCATAAAATATAATGAGATTCTGTCATTTGCAACAACCTGGATAAAACTGGAGATCATTATGTTAAGTGAAATAAACCAGGCACAGAGAGACAAATTTCACATGTTCTCACTTATTTGTGAGAGGCAAAAATTAAAGCAATTGAACTCATGGATATAGAGAGTAGAAGGATGGTTATTCGAGGCTGGAAAGGATAGTGGGTTGGGGGGAAGGAGGGATGGTTCATAGGTACAAAAATCTAGTTAGAAAGAATGACTAAGACCTACTATTTGATAGCACAACAGGGTGGCTACAGTCAACGATAATTTATTGTACATTTTAAAATAACTAAAAGAGTCTAATTGATTGTTTTTAATGCAAAGAAAGGACAAATACTTGAGGCAATGGATATTTCATTTACCTCGATGTGATTATTATGCATTAAAAGCCTGTATCAAAATATCTCACATACCCCATACATATCTACACCTACTATGTAACCCTCAAAATTAATAAAACACACACATTTATCGTGAGCCTTGAGGTTTGGGGAGGCAGGGGGAGCCATCTGTAAGAGTCAGTCAGACCGCCTGCATTCAAATCCTACCTCTGCCTCCTCGTAGCTCCCTCACCTTGCACAAGTTATTTGACCTTCTGGGGCCTGGGTTTCTTCATCTGTGAGAATTAATGATAACAAGCTGTACTGCCTTAGATCAGGGCAGCCTAGGCCACGTTCTGGAGAGCTTTGTTCTGGCCTCCTCCAGCCATACCCTTCTCTGGGGACTGGGGGCACATTTCACTGGGATCCTCCATACCCGCTGCCACACCACGTTCTAGGTGTGAGGAACTTGGGAATTCCTGGCCTAAGTAGCCTCTAACCCATGGCCTTGCAGGGCCCACACAGTTTCTTCCCTGGCCTGTCCTTCGCAGGGCAGACAGTGCCATGACACTCCTAGGCCTGCAAGGTGTCCAAGGGGCTGCTGATTGCGACAGGTTTCCGGACTGAGCTTCAACTTGTGACTAGACAGTCCATGCATTGAGTGTCTGCCTCCTTGTGATAGAGACAGAGTAAGGATGAAAAAGGGGTAAGGGTCTCCCTTTGTACCATGACCCCAGGCCTGTCTCATAGGTTGCTGTGGGTATTAAATGGGTTGATTCACAGAAGGTGTGCTAACAGTCGCTAAGTTGGCCCTTACCATTGCTCTCCATCTCTACATGCAGGGATCGGTGTGTGCAGGTTTACATCTTCCTGGAGGACAATGACTCAGTCTGCTTTCTCCTCCCCGGACCCAGAAACCATGACTTGCTTCCTACCTGGCTCCCCTGGAAGTTTCCTAAAGTTTTCTGTCTTCACACACAGCAGCTTTGTCCTCTTAGAAAGAATCTTCAGGTCCTACTTTCAGAAGTCCATTCTAGGAAGGTCCAAATCCGAACTGATTCTGGAGTGATTTTTCCCATTGCCGATGCTTAATATATTTTCCAAATGGTTCCCCAAAGTATCCTTAAAACCACGAAATGCCATCTGCAGTCCTTCTCTGTTCCAAGAATGAGCACGAATGACGGGAGAGGCCCTGTGTGCTATGCAGAGGGAAGGTGCACAGATTTGTGGCTCGGCCCTACCCAGCCAGTGGCCCTTGCTCCTCTGCCTCCCTCCCTCTCCCAAGGCTGGGCTGCCTGATGCTTCCACTGTGGCCTTTGGCCTGCTTCTTGGTAATGGGTTTCCTGAGGCTGTCTGCCTCCCTGCCTCCTCCAGGATACCCTGTCACTCTCCACCAATCTGTCTCATTGTCTAGGCAAGAACCTCCAGGCGCCAACACCTGTCTGCTTCTTCTTTCCTCTGGCCCCCACCTTCAGCCTGCTCAGTGTACATCTGGAGCACCTGCCAGCCATTCTGAGGACCCCAAGGACTCCTTCACCCAGAAGCAGAAAGAGGCAGAGTAGGGGGAAAGCTATGCCGAAGGTCAGGCTGTAATGAGGGCAGCACCTTGGTTGTGGAAAGTTCTGGGACGCCTAATGCCCCTTCCTGTGATAAACTAACCAAGGCAGTTGAGTGCTGTAATTGCCAGGCAATGGGCTCCTTGAGAGCAAGCAGGTGCTGAGTGTCCGTCTGACTTCTGCATCTCACTGTCCCTGCACAGTGTTAGCACAGAGTAAGTGCTCAGTGAATTTGCTAAGTGAATGAATCCACCAGTGCAGCATGTAGAAAAACGTTTTTTTTAAGCTAAAATAGAAGGTGAAAGTGTTACGTGGAAGGCCTTTTGCTCCACTTGGTGAGTTTGACAGGGTAGGTATATGAGGACATGCAGGCGATGGGAGCTGAATTATTTTGTGTAAAGGAAAGAAGAATCCAGAGTACCCCAAGACAATCCTGGGGGGGAATAGTAGGGAGCAGAGATGGCAGGAAGGAAGACAGGTGGGAAAATAAGATAGCTGGGAGCTCTGTGGTGTGCGATGCTATCCCCACCTCCTGCACCTGCAGCACCAAATCTTCAGTAAAGTTTACCAAACTCATGAATGCTTATTGTAAGTGGTGTGTGTGTGTATATGTGTGTATGTGTGTGTGTGTGTGTGCATTTATTAGTGAGGGTTCTCCAGAGAAACAGAACCAACAGAATGTATCAGAGAGATAGAGAAGAGAAGATAGATTATGGGAATTGGCTTACACAATTATGGAGGTCAAGAAGTCTCATGTATAACATTTGTAAGCTGGAAACCCGGGAAAGTTGATGGTGTAGTTCAGTCCAAAGCCAAAGGCCTGAGAACCTGGTAGCCACTGGTGGAAATCTCAGAGTCCGAAGTCCTGAAGAGCTCCAGTGTCCAATGGTAGGACAAGGTGATTGTCCCAGCACAAGGTGAGAGAAAGGTAATTTGTCATTCCTCTGCCTTTTTATTCTATCTGTGGCTTCCATGAATTATGTGTTGCCCACCCACATTACTGAGGGCAGACCTTCTTTACTCACTCTACTGGTTCAAATGCTAATCTTTTTAAGAAACACTCCCACAGACATATCCAGAAATAATGTTTTACCAACTATCTGGGCACCCTTTAGCCCAGTCAAGTTGACACATAAAAGTATCCATCATAGTGTATGTGCTTGTGTGTGCGTGTATTTGTGCAAATGCGAGCATATGGTGTGCTGTGTGTACACGTGTGCATGTGTGTGCATACATGCATGCATGTGTGTTTGTGCATGCATGCAGAAATTAGGAATGAGATTGCTTTCATGTTGAAGTCAGCATAATGTAGGACAGAAATAGCATATAAAATAAAAGCTTAAGAGGCTAAAGAAGCTCTGAGAAAGAGAGCCTCCTAGACTTCGCAGAAATTGCATAGGCAAGTGCTGGATTTCCACGAGGCAAGGGAAGTAGCAGAAATACGTCTGACTCTACTGCATCCAGGTCTCTCTGGGTCACGTGAGCAGAGAAGCCAGTACTGATGCTTAGAATTAACCTGGACCCTTGCAGAGGGGAGAAGAATGAGCTCACAGAGCCACAGTCTCAGGACTGTGGATGGGCACAGCCAGAGAGCAGGAAAGAACTGCAGATGGCCCTGGGATAGAAGCCTTGTGAGAGGGGTGGTGTTGGGTGGAAAGGAGAGCGGTGACTAAGGAGGACGCTTGTCATCACGTGATTTCTTTGGTCATCACCCTTCACTAAAGTATCTGCTTCTCAAAACAGACACAGAGTCACATTCATCTCTGTGTTCCCAGGGTCTATAAAAGTGACTGCTGGCATCAAGACACTAATAAATGTTTGTTGAATGAACAAATTAATGGAGATATTTTTGCATATAAAATACGATATGTTGCTTAAAAATTCAATTTGCGCTCAGCTTTGCAGATGCACATCTGTTTCAATAGTTAGTTATTTTAATTACATTTGGCTTTTTCTGTGCTGCATTTATGAAGCGGACTGTGGCAGTAACAAAATTAAACTAATCATAGTAGAAAGCTAAATAGGCTTATCCAAGGTAGATTTTTGACCCTTAATTATAGGATACGGCTACCATCATTCAGATCGTATTAAGAGGCAGTGTGGTCCAATGGGGAGATCAAGTCCCTTAAACCACCTCGGTTTGAATTCTAGCTCTGTGCCTTACTATCAATGTGAACTTGAGCAAGAATCAAATTCTCAGCAGTTATATGAAGAAAGTAAAATCCACCTCCTGGGACATGAGGCTAGGAGTGATGACATGAGTACATAAGTGGCACAGACAGTGAGATTACTGCAATTTCAGGCCAAGCTATTCTTGAATCCAAATCTGTAATGGTTGTGAGCTTGAGGTGGAAACAGGTAAGGTTGCTTTAGGAATCTGCTTCCAACTCAGAATCCAAATACCTAAATAACAGGAGACCTGGCTTTGCCTGACTTTAATCCAAATCTTGTGGCCCAGTGTTCATCTAGATTCAATATGAAGTCTGATCCCAAGCAATAAAACAATATTTAATAGCAGCCCATTGTGCCACTGAATTCTGCCGTAATCTGTTTTCAGATTTGCTGAAGTTTTCTTTCTGATTTTATCAGCAATTATCTCAAATGAAATTGGCACTTGGCAATTGGATTACTGGATCATTGCCTCTCCTATCCTGGTAGACGGTGAAAAGCAAATGCAATTTTTGCCAGTTACATGTCAACTACTCCATGTTGCCATAGGAAAAAGCAGCTTTGGCCTAGAGAGAGGTGGTAGGAAAGGACCTGGATGGAGGAGAAACCTGGATTCTAACTCTCACTTCAAGCATTTCTTTACATTCATAAGATACAAAGGACCTGAAAATTTTAGTCAATCAGCTTTTTACTGTTTTTGTAGTCCATATTCATATTAATCAAACTTCTCGCTGCTAATGATAATTTGTGCTTATATAGTAAATGTCAATCCTTTAAGACAACATTTTGCCATGCTTTATCCTCCTAATAATTCTTCAGGGTAAAAAGATTAGATGAAGAGTCTGGATGCTAGAGCCAGAGAGAACCAGATTTAATTTTCACTCTAGCCCACAGTTGCTTCGTTTGCAAGATAGAAATTACAAGTCCTTCCTGGAAAACTTGTTATGAAGATTAAAAGAGATGGTAATGTACAGAGCCTACCCAATCCTTCCCAACTCTTTCCTCTTTTATAGAGGCAGTTCTTCTATACAACTATTCAATAAATAATATTCATGTCAGGCAGTATCCTACATAGTGTAGATTGCATTTTTCTCAATTACTTGCTTTTTCCCCTGTAAGAGGATTATACATTTCTGCCATTGTCTGTATCTTTAAATGTGAAAACACATATAAGAGTGAACCTGCATCCAACCTGCAGCATCAAAGAAAGCATCATAACTTATGGAGCTGTGAGTCATAGCAGATGCTGACTGGTATCCTGTGTGCTTCAGATTGAGCAAAACAGACCCTGTTTTCTGACACATGGAAGTTACAATCTAATGAGGAATACAGATATTAGACAATGAATTATAATACATTTGGGGGAGTCTCTATTAGCCAGTGTTCTCCAGAGAGGCAGAACGAATAGGGTGTGTGTGTGTGTGTGTGTGTGTGTATGTATGTATGTATGTATGTATGTATGTATGTATCTATCTATCTATCTATCTATCTACCTACCTACCTACTTGTTTATCTATCTATCTGTCTGTCTGTCTATCTACCTACCTGTTTATCTATCTATCTATCTATCTATCTATCTATCTATCTATCTGGAGATTTATTTTAAGGAATTGGCTCATGCAATTGTGGAGGCTTGGTGAGTCATGATTGCTAATCACCTGACCTTAAAATAAATAAGTTATCTTGGATTATCTGGGAGGGCCCAATGTAATCACAAGGATCCTTTAAAGGTAGAGAGGAATGTCTGAGAGTGATTGTCCGAGTCAGAGAGCAATTGAAAGGTGCCATACTGCTGGTTTGAAGATGAGGGAAGCTGCTATGAGCGAAGGTGTGCAGGAGGCCTCTTGAGGAGCTGGAAGGATGAGCTGGTCGCTCCCCTAGAACCTGCAGAAGGAACACAGTCGTGCCAATGGCTTGACTTTGGCCAGTGAGACCCATTTTGGACTTCTGACCTCCAGAATTGTAAGAGAGTAAAGGCGTGTTGTTTTAGGCCACTAAGTTTGTGGTTGTTTGTCATGGCAGCAAGAAGAAACGAACACAGCCCTTACTCTCTGTCTCCAGAGCTCACAGCTTTTGTATTCTGATGAATTACTTCCTATTTTCTCTACGATGTGCTTTGATGTGTGGCACCCTCCTAGAGTCATACTTTAAATGTGCCTTAAACACCAAGCCTACTGGCATCAGAGGGGTCACGCTGGGTCAAACCCATCAGCCCAATATCTAGTTTGTGATCATGGTGCCAGGGAGACAGAATCACTGGGGCTGGAGGGACAAGGGCACTCAAAGATCACCCAGGTCATCCCATCATTTCAGACAGATAGCTAAGGTTCAAACGTGGGGAGCAACTTTCCTATAGCTGCAGAGCCAGGGGGGGAGCTGGGCTAAACCCCAGCCTCTGGATCCCACATGGGGATGCTTTCCTCCTAAACATGATACAAGCCACACTCATTCCCATCAGCAGCTCACCCCTCAAAACCAAGCATGGTATAGCATTATGGTGGTCGGCGGGAGCGACAGAGTGCCAGGAGGAAGGTGCGGAGGGTGCCTGTCTGAAGGCTGCGTGAGGAGGACGAAGCTGTCAGAGCCTTGGAAATATGGGATGTGTGTCCGGGAGGCATTGTTGCCCTTCATGAAGGAATTGAACAGAGACGTGGCAGTGTGGGTGGCAGGGAGATTCCATCCTTGGAGGAGGAGAGGCTTGTGCAGGCTGCCTGGAAGGTCCCTTCGACCCTACACTGCCATACCTCAGTGAACCGTGGCTGTGGGAAGACCACGCTCCCTGATGGTGTCTTTAAGGCTCAGAGCGCATCTTTCCCTAAACCTCTCCACCCTTCCTTTTGCCAAACCAGCAGGAGCAGCTGTTCACTTTGCGCCTTGTCACTTCAGTCTTTGTTCCCTTGTCTCCTCCATCCCAGGCTGCTGGGAGATATATTTGTCTTACTTCAAAAAGCCCCTAACAGTCCACGCTGGTAGCTGAGAGGTGCATGCAAGGCTTGAGCTCATTTGCGAGCAGCCCTCTAGGTTCAAATCTAGCTCGGCCCAGAGCTTCTGGCCCACCTGCTGTGCTGTCCCCACCCTGCCGCCTGTAATCAGCACCTTTCTGTCCAGGAGAAGGCAGGCTGAGTGGCATAGCCCATCACAGTGGGGCCAGAATAAAGCTCAGTGATCATCATACCTGAACTCCAAAGGGTTGTCTTCCAGCCTCTGCAAAACCCTCAAAGCAGCCTCTGAGACCTCTGTGATGTTCTGCCAGGGAAGAGGGAGCTTTAGGGACCTGGAGGATTTAATAGAGAACATGCAATTAGCATACACCTCCAGACTCCTGCACCCTCCAGCCAAATCTCCCTTTCCCCAAATACATTAACATACACTTACCTGTTTTACTTAGGGAAAACAACAACAAAAAAATCAAACAATTATGGTCTTTTGATCTTGTTTTTCTACAAGAGAAATTCTTTTGTCTGGTGGTGGGGAGTTGTGGGGGGCAGGGATGTTGGACAGGATACGTGGCTCCCAGAAGCCAGAGCAAATTTCAGTACAGCAGCTCCCTCAATTTCCACCCACCCCCAAGACCTAATTTGGAAAGCAAGCCTCTGACCCCAGTTTTGGTTGTAGTGTGTTTGTTTTGTCTTGCATTCAGGGCCTTCCTCGATGAGGCGTAATTTTCCTTCTCTTTCTGTGTCACCCAAGTGAGAGGAAAGAAGACCGAGACAAAAGGAGGACACAGCAGGGCCCTCCTTCCTTCTTATTCCTAAATAAAGTCTGTCTCGGATCAGGGTTGAGGGGAGCTTTTCACATTTGTAAATTGCAGCTGAAGAAAAGTCTCCAAGGGAGGCAGGGATGTGAATGTGGTTCAAGACTAAAAAGGGAAAAGAAGGATTTCTTTTTCCTCGATGTTTTGAGTGAAGAAGAAAATAATAACGTAGGCTTCTGCTTGTTTTCACGAGATGGGAGAGTCACCTGAGACCTGGATGTTTAAATTCTTTTTTATTTAGAAATTTTATTTTAAGACATTGTCCTTTTCAAGGTATTATCCTGGACAATGACAATATAAATAGCCGTATTTCCTACTTCATTAATACCCCAGGGGGATATGACGGTTTAGGCTGTTTCTTGTGTCTTAGAGGGAAGGCCTAGGGAAAGAGGCTCTTTTGTGTGCTTTTTCTTTGTTTGTTTTAGAGACAAGGCCTCACTTTGACATCCAGGCTGGAGTGCAGTGGTGTGATCATAGGTCATTGTAGCCTCAACCTCCTGAGCCCACGTGTTCCTCCCACCTCAGCCCCCTGAGTAGCTGGGACTATAGGCATATGCCACCTCCATGCCTGAGTAATTTTTTTTTTTTTTGGAGAAGGAGTCTAGCTCTGCCGCCAGGCTGGAATGCAGTGTCGCGATCTTGGCTCACTGCAACCTCCACCTCTTGGGTTCAAGCGATTTTCCTGCCTCAGCCTCCCAAGAAGCTGGGATTACAGGTGATTTTTTAATTTTTTGAAGAGATGGGGTCATGGTGGTGGTGGGGGAGGTGGTCTCATGATGTTGCCAAGGCTGGTCTTGAACTCCTGACCTCAAACAATCCTCCTTCCTTGGTCTCTGAAGTGCTGGGATTCCAGCCATGAGTCACTGTACCTGGTCTATTGAGTGCTTTTATACAGGTAGTATTGGTTCACATGTGCGGAAGAACTCTTCATTTTCCAAATGAGGAAAGTGAGAATGAGAAGGTGAAATACCTCATCTGGGCCTACACCATGAATGAATGTATGAATGAGAGACTGAACTAGATCCAAGAATTTCTATCAAATGTGCAAGTCAGTGCTTCCCCACTGAATCATAGCCGCCCCTGACACTCATACAGCCCATGGGCCCCACACAGCCTTTCCCTGCAGCTCCAGATCACCGCTTCAACTGCCTTGTTGACAACATCATTAATGTCAAGCCTAACGGTTTTACAAATGAACGCTTGATTCTGTCTTCCCAACCATTCTTTGCCTCCAAATAATGGATTTTCCCCAGCACTACAGTTATCTCTTGTGTAACAGACTATTCAAAACCTTAATGACTTAAAACAACCATCATTTAATTTTATAATTTTGTGGCCCAGAAATTTGAGCAGGACTCAGCTGATACATCGTCCATGTGACTTTGGTACATTCCACTGGTAGACGGGCTGTTCTAGAGGGTCCAGGATGGCTGGGGGTTCACACATCTGGTGCCTCGGTGGGATGGCTGGAAGCCGGGCTCACCTAGCGTCTTCACTGGAACATCGATACCTGGCCTCTCCAGCGTGGCAGTCTTAAGGTAGCCAAGTTCCCACATGGCCATATCTACGTGCTTCTATAGACTTCACAAGAGGTGGCATCTCCCTGTTATTAAGTTCATGTTGAAGCCTAATCTCTGATGCAACAGTATTAAGAGGTGAAGCCTTTGGGAGGGGATGAGACTGTGAGGGCTCAGTCCTCATGGACAGAGTTAGGGACATTATGAAAGGTCTGGAGAGAACTAGCGAGGCCTCCTTTCGCCCTTCTGCCCTTCTGCCACAGGAGACACAGCGTTGCCCCTTCGTCCATGTGAGGATGCAGCAAGAGGCACCATCTTGGAAGTAGAGAACAAGCCCTCACCAGACACCGACACTGCCAGCGCCTTGATCTTGGACTTCCCAGCTTCCAGAACTGGGAGAAATACATATATATTGCTTATAAATTACCCAGTCTACGCTATTTTGTTATAGCAGTACAAATGGATGAAGACACTCCCTTTGAATACGGGCTGGCCTTAATACTTTGCTTCTGAAGAACAGAAGTGATGCTTCCAGGGCTAGGTTAGAAAAGCGATACAGCTTCCACCTGACTTACTTGCTTATGGCACAACCTGGAGTACTGGACTGATACACACATTCCTGGTGACCCTGAAGCTGTCATGCTGGAAAAGACATATATAGAGACTCCACAGCGCCAGAGACACCCAAAGGGCTCCAGCTACTCCAGCCTCAGCTGTTAGCTGTGGGGGTATGGCCATGCCCCTTGCATGGGACGTGCCTTCTGACAAATCCCCACTGCACTCTTCTTCCCCTACAGTATTATTTACACATCACCAGAGGCAACTTTTTAAAAATATGCATTGGATCATATAATTTCCTTACTGGAACCTTTCAGTGACTTTCTACTCTAGGTAGAGACCACCCTTTACTCTAGCCATGATATCCCAGCTCTCAGTGGCTCCCCTTCCAGCTTCAGGCCTGACTGTTCACTGTACACTCAGGACCTCACTGTCCAGTCCCTCCACCAGGGTACATGGAAGCTTCTGCATCTCCTAGAAATGGGAAGATTGGCGCTGCATCTCAGGGCCACCCCTCCACACGCTTCACTCTTTTCCTGCTGCTTACCAATCCAGCTTTAATGTGAGCATGATGGAGAAGAGGAGCCCTCACCGACACAGGAATTATGCAGCATCACCCCATCTTATGGCTGAGGCTCCAGCATTGAGTGTTGGGGGTGATTTTCAGAGACCTAGGCAGCATCTCCATCCTGGATGAGGACCCACAGAGCTCTCTGCCTTCTTCTGCTACAGAAAGTATTCCACTTCTTCTCTACAGAAAGTATCCCACTTCTTCTCTGGTAGGAGAAGTCTTGCCTGACATCTCCAGTCTCTGCATACTCTGGGTGACTATTTTGGAAATCAAAAGTTCCATATAGATGCTTTCTCAGTATTACTGCTATAAGTCTCCTAATCCTCCCTAAGGCAATGGATTTCTCCGGCCTAGTAGAATAAAGATAATGTAAAAGGAGACACTGAAAGAGCACACAGGCAAAGATGTGTGGGTGTGAGTTTGCATCCAAGTGTGCCTGTGACTGGGCATGCACATGTGTTATGTGTATGTGTGTGCATGTATATGTGTGCTCATGCGTGTATTGGCATATGGAGATACATTAAATAGTCCCTGCTGAACCTACTTCAAAATGCTTAACATATTCTTTTTACTTGTTTATTATCAGTTTACCTTACTAGATATAAGCACTGTAAAAGTAGGGGCTTGACTGTCTTGTTCATTGTTGTATTCCTAGAACCTACCTAAAACAGTGCTTAAAGCACAGATGGTGCTCAAAAAGTATCTATTTAATGAATGAATTAATGCATGAATGCATGAATGAATGAATGAATGAATGAATGAATAAATTGGGATCCATATGGTTTGGAGAAAATATTGAGCTTTTCATTTAACCCCTATATTTTAACCTTGTCACTTAGGTATGTTAATTCCTGTAATGCTCACTTTGAACACCTTCTGAATAAAGAAAAAAGCCAGTGTGATGGCATTATATCCTGTCCTGTGCTAAGCATTTATGGGCAAATCTCCTTTAAACCTCACGCTATCCTGTGAGACACACACCATTCTTATTCCCATTGTACATGTGAGAGAACTGAGGCTCAGAGAAATGAAATGACTTGTTCCAGTGAAAAGACTAAAATATGACAGAGCTGAATTTGAATCTATGTTTTTCTTACACTAGACCTCACTACATCACGTTGAAAAAAATAACGTCTTCGGGAATCACAGCAGTGCTTTCTGCAATGTCGTAAGGATCCAATGACAAACAAGTGAGACTAGAATGCTTGGCACGAAACAAACACTATATATTCTAGCAATTATTAGAATTACTGTTGTTTTATTTACCCACCAACTTGTCCTCTTCATTGTTCCCATTTCCCTTTAGGGGAATAGCAGGGTGTAAGATTCACATCTCAAGGGCTA
Source organism: Colobus angolensis palliatus (assembly GCF_000951035.1). Taxonomy (NCBI): domain Eukaryota; kingdom Metazoa; phylum Chordata; class Mammalia; order Primates; family Cercopithecidae; genus Colobus; species Colobus angolensis. The sequence continues at coordinate 9,859,379 of NW_012114821.1, forward strand.
CAAGACACTTTAAAGCCATCTTTTCTACCTTCTCTTCTTCCTTCTCTTCTCCCACTTTTTTCTAGACAGAATCAGGGAGAGCCAGGCAAGGGCTTCTCCTCAGGTATTACAGTTGAAGTTGGAGGAGAGGGGATTATCGAACACTTTCAAAGGCTTATCAGCAGAGGTGGAGGATGAGAAAGACTGACTGTATGCAGAGTTCAAAGTTGGGGAGGTGGAGACTGCATATATGTCCTACCAGACAGGAAGGATGGGGCAGCTCTGTAACTGGGAGAGCTCAGAGCAGCATGGAGTTTTGGGGCCTGGAGGCTGTGCTACAAGAATACTCAACTGATGTGGTGCCCAGGATGAGTTTGGAGTAGGGGCGGGGTCTTCTACTGTGCCAAGGAGGAGTGGGACACCAGGTTCCTGCTTTCTGCAGGCATGGGGTGGAATTACCCCATACAGAGCACAGCCAGTGCTGGAAGAGCAAAGTGGAAAGTGAGAGCGAAGCCGACCGCAGCTAAAGCAACATCCAGAGGGAGGCAGTCAGATTTGGAGCAGCAGGAGAGAGAAGGGATGCAGGCAGGATACAGGCGAGAGGGCTCAGAGAGAAAGGCTGGCGATGACACCTGGAGGGGGTTCACTCTGGGGGTTGTCTGGGGACCCTCTTGCAGGTGAAGAGGGGTGGGCTCACATGCCTTCATTATTTTCCATATTCTTGAGCTGAATAAAGACTTTTAAATTACTTACGTAAAACACAGTCCTGTAAACACACAGGAAATGGTTCATATTATTATCTTTGTTTCTCCAAGGTAGGGAAAGAGAGAAGGGGAGAGCCTCAGGGATACATGCGGCTTTAGATTTGTTGAACAACCTCTTTCCAGTTCCTTAAAAGAAAAGGAACCCTTGGGAGGCTGAGTTGGGCGGATCACCTGAGGTCAGGAGTTTGAGACCAGCCTGGCCAACATGATGAAACCTCGTCTCTACTAAAAATACAAAAATGAGCTGGCCATGGTAGTGGTCGCCTGTACTCCCAGCTACTCGGGAGGCTGAGGCAGGAGAATTGCCTGAACCCGGGACGTGGAGGTTGCAGTGAGCCAGGATCGTGCTTGTGCACTCCAGCCTGGGTGACAGAGCAAGACTCTGTCAAAAAAAAAAAAAAAACAACAAAACAAAAACAAAAACAAAACAAAACAAAAAAACATAAAGAAAAGGAACCCAACTTGGTTTGAGGAAAACCCAAGACAGACTGTTGCAAAGTGAGAAGCATGAGAGCAGACTGCAAAAGGCCCCCACTGTGGGCAGAAACCTCGCAGTAAACGGTGTGGGAAAAAAACAGTGAAAGTCACAGAGCAGTAGAGCTCAAAAAAACCTGAGAGATGATCCATGCCGGAAATTTTCAAACCTAATCCTGCAGAGGAAGGGCTGCTGTGGAGCTGCCTGGGGGCTGTTGAGGTGGCTGTTAGGAGTATCTCCCCATCCTTGTTCCTATTTCAATCTAAACATTTCTACTTTTACATTTTTTATGTTAAATTTATGCATAATGATTTTGCTTGAAAAGTGGATTCTGCTGTTGCTGCATGAAATGTACAAAGTGCTCTCTGTTCCCATCCACCCATATACCAGGGAGGAAAGGGAGTGCTAGAGAGAGGAGATCCTCCCAAAGGACACAGCTGGTTAAGGCAGAAAAGGAACTTGAACCCAGCACTCTACCCTTAGTGTCCAGAAAGAAACAATCGATTTCCTCCTGGGGTAATTGGAATTAGCTCCTGACTCTGAACAAGTGGTCTGGTAGGAACTCATGGACTGTCTCTGCCCACGGCCAGCACCAGGCTGACCTGTGATCCCAACTCCATTAAATGTCATATCTGATTAATGGCCCAGGCAACTTCAAATGTTTATTATCTCAGCTACAGAAGGCCTGACAGGGAGAGAAAAAAAATCTCTTCATATATATTCATCAAAATGCTCTCCAACCTTGCAGACCAGGGCTACCTTTGTTAGCCCAAGAGCTCTATTATAATTTGCTGTGAACCTGGCAGTCTCATGTCATTTGCATATGGCCACGTAGGCTCTATAACATTTTCTGGGCTGTCATGACATTCAGAGAGGCGAGGCAAAAATAACATGCCACTTGGGCCATGGGTGAGCCTTTCTATCTTCATCGATTCTTATGACCCAACTCAGGTATGGGTTAGATGAAGGCGAGAATCATTTGAGGAGCACATACAAGATGTTGGGCAGTGCCCTAGACATTCTATGTGCGTATCTCATTTGATACACATGACAACCTGGAGAAGTAAGTATCTCTTAGAACAGGCTAGGCTCTGCTGCAGTCATGCATAAACCCAGAAAGCTCAGTGGCTTCACATGATGCACGTTTATTGGTCATGCAAATCCAGGCTGCATTGCAAGGTGGATGTAGTAGGGGTGCTCTTTCTCTTGGCTGTAGGTAGGTCTTTTCTGGCAGATCTGAGATCAAACTCATCTTGCTACCTCCAGGATTGAATCTGTCCTCTTTACTATGGTCTGGTGCACAGAAGACATTCATAATTTTTCTATTAATGAAACTTTTACCCTGTTTCTTAGCAAGTAATACAATGGACTAATGAAACTAAAGAGAGTGCAGCTCCTCCTCACCTAGACTTACATTACAAAACATTCTGCACTGTGAATCAAATTAAAGAATATTATAGTTGAATTCCCTCTTTTTTAATATCTGCAAGAGGAGATTAGAAGTCTCATTTTACCTAAACACACATATAGTCAATCTGTGAAAAATGACAATACTGATTTCATTCATAACATATTAAGGCGGTAAGAAACAAACACTTTCAAAGCACAAATTGTGAGGTTTGCTAGGTTTGGTAAAACTTTTATTATTAGCTATAAACAATTAGGTTTTATGAAGCAATAAATCTGCTCATGAAAAGTATAAGTGATTATTAGAATTGTAGACAAAACATTCCTACTCACAGAAGGCCTAATGGAAAGAAAACAGTAATTACAATGCCAAAAATATTTTTAGGTGTTAAAATTGACACCGGGAAAATGAAACACTTTGCTTAATTTTTGATAGTGTTACATGTTGAGACATGACATGTGTGGCATTTCGATTGACACAAAGCCTTGTTTTTTAGCTCAAACACATCTCGTATTTTCACACTTGGATTTGCAATATGATTTCACAAATGTTGGCCTGTCTCCAGCTGATTGCAAAGTTCTAAGTTACATTTCCCTTCTTCCTGTACAGAATAGGAAGCGTTACATTACTCAGGAGTTTGGTTATATTGTTATTGTTATTGTTTTCCTTTTGTAAACATTTTTAAATGTTCCTATTTACCATGTGTTAATTTATGTTTTTAATTTTTAATTGTCCTGGGTACCTAGCAGGTGTATATATTTATGGGGTACCTGAGAAGTTTTGATACAGGTATGCAATGTGACGTAGGCCCTTCCTGGAGAATGGGGTGTCCATCTCCTCAAGCATTTATCCTTTGAGTTACAAACAATCCAATTACACTGTTTAAGTTATTTTAAAATGTGCAATTAAGTTATTATTGACTTTAGTCACCCTGTTGTTCTATTAAATAGTAGGTGTTATTAATTTTTTCTATTTTTTCTATTTTTGGTGCCCATTAACCATCCCCACCTCCCCTGCAGCCTCCCACTACCCTTCGCAGCCTCTGGAAACCATCCTTCTACTGTCTATGTTCATGAACTCTAATTGTTTTGATTTTTAGATCCCACAAATAAGTGAGAGCATGTGATGCTTGTCTTTCTGTGCCTAGCTTATTATGCTTAACATAATGATCTCCAGTTCCATATATGTTGTTGCAAATAGCTGGGTCTCATTCTTTTTTATGACTGGCTAGCTCTCCACTGTGTATGTGCACCACATTTCTTTCGTCCTATCATCTCTTAATGGATACTTATGCTGCTTCCAAATCTTAGCTGTTGTAAACAGTGCAGCAACAAACACACGTGTGCACCTGTTTCTCTGATATACTGATTTCCTTTCTTTTGGGTATATACCCTGTTGTTTTCCTTTTAAATGCAAGTCTAATACTATGATCTAAAACACTATTGCTTAAAAATATTGACTGTCTTTTTAAGAGGATCAACATGATTGCAGACAGAAAGTGTAACTCAGAACCAACAGAGATCTGTGGATCTCTATTTTATACATGCCCATGTGATGTCTGACACTAAGCAAACTGTAAAGTGGGAACCAGTTTATATTTCATCTGACTTTTTTTGGACAATCACAACATTGCCTAACAATGGTTTACAATTTCTGTTTTAATACACTGCCTGTAATATATGCAAGTTTCTGCAAACAAAAGGAACCCCACAAATTTCAGCAGGTCGACAGCCTGTAAGGGCCATCTCCTCAGAGTGCTGAAATCAGCACCATTTGAACAAAGCAGCCTGTCCTTTTAAGAAAAATCCCTCTATAGAAATGCTGTAATTTCCCTGTTACAAAAGAGCCTTTTTCCGAGCACGTAAAGTAGCAGTTTGTTCAGTGTGACCTCTGCTTTCATTCTATCAAGGTTGTATCTGATTACAGTGTAAGACAGATGAAGGGGATGCCATTCTAGGCAAAGAAGAAAAAAAAGTTTTAGTCCTGGGTCACTAGCAAAAGTGGCTCGACACTTTCATTGGCAATGTTGTCAATATTTTCAGGGGTGGTTCTCCTATGTAAGCCTGAAAAGATCTGTCTGGGGTATATTTTCAGGTGCTTTGATGTGCTTATTGAAAGTTGACCCACATGGGTAAACCCTGGGCTGTGTTTCTGCTTTAGTTCTAAAAAACAAGACAGAGGGACAAGTGGGAGCCTGGGCGGGCATCCGCGTCAGCCCTGCCTCCCCATGTGTCTAGGTCCTTTGGTTGCCCGAGCCTGAGCTGACCCACAGTCTATTAAAAGTCATGGCAAAAACCGCAATGACTTTTGCATCAACCTTAATAACTCCTACAGGAGTTGCTGTGATTTCTGAGAAAGCACCACAGAGCAGGGAGCAATACAAATGCTATTTGTGTATCACTGGAGACAGAAAATCATGATGGCCAAGAGCCCAACAGAGCTGGGTTTTAAAATCTGTTTCTACTACTAAGTAATTTTCTGTGTTACTAGCAAATATTCTGCATTGTTACTATTCTGCAAGGTCACTTCTGAGTGACCTTGGACAAATTAATTAGCTCTCTGATCCTCAGTTCCATCCTCTCAGCACAGGCTTGTCAAGAGTTAAATGAGATAATGTACATCGTTCTCCAGGCGCACAGCCCAGTACATAGTAAGTGTTCAGGGAATGTCAGGTAGGATTACTCTTCATAGTTATAGTGATTTTAGGAAGGAGATAAGGCCCCGGGAGTTTCTACCTCACTGAGAACCGTAGGAGGGAATATAGTTTCGTGTAATTGAAATGGCATGGACACTGGAGCTAGACCTGTATCCTGTTTCCAGTTCAGGGGCTTTGGCTACATCTCTGCCTGACATGGAGTTTCCCAAGTGCTGAAATAGAGATAATAGTTTCTACTTCCTAGTGCCTGACCTCTAGGACGATCCATAAATGTTATGTAAATACAAGGATGAAATAACGAATATAAAGCATTTGCCGTGTAGCAGATGCTTTACAAATGTCATCGAGCGTTTGGGGTTGGATTATCTCCATCTCAGCAGGATACTGTGCTCTGGGAAGCTCTGACTTGAAAACACATCTCAGTCCCACCCCACGCCTTCATCCAAACCCTCAGCACCTGCTGGGAGCCGCAGACTCCTCTCTAGTGTTCCTGTGGCCACTCTTAACACTGCCCTCCACTCCCCATCCAGCAGTCTAGATGGATCGTTCTAAAAACACGAGCCAAATCATGATGCTCCCCTGCTTGAACCCTGCAATGGCTTCTTTTTGTTCTCAGAATGATAGCTCATGGCTCCTGGCAAGGCCTGGTCCCCAGCTGCTTGTCTAGCTTCATCTACTGAGGCTTATTCCAACCTGGCAACATTGTCCGTGCTGTTCCCTCTGTCTGGACTTTTCTTTACCTACATCTTTCCTGCTCCCTCTTTCCCTTCATTGTTTCCAGTTCGCATATCTTCCCTTAAAGAGGCTCCTTAGCCACCAAGTTTCCCCTTCTTGCCCATTCACCATTGACCATTGCCACCATATTGTCTCCATGACAGTTGTCACTCCTAGACATGCTCCTTCTTGTTTACTTTTGAAAACATCTTTCTTATATATCTTCCCCCATGAATTAAACCTCCTTGAGATCAGGTGCTTTGTGTGTGTTATTCACCCTGTATCATCCATGCCTGGTTCAGAACCTGGCATATAGTAGGTGCTCAATCGATGCTGGATTAATGAATATTGATTGCTCTCTATGTGGTGGACACTGGTTAAGGTGTTTGAGATTTACAGGTGAATGGCTTCTTTGTTCTCAAAACAGATACATATGGTAAGAGAGATAAGCATTGGGTATTACGGGAGAAAAAGGCATCTAAATAAAGTGGGAGTGATGGTGGAGGTGGCAGAGTCTTCCCCAGGTGACCAATAAGGTCTGAATCTTGAAGATCATGCACCAAATTATAATGTCCCCATCCCCACACTGTTGCGCCAGGTAGAAATTGGTTACATATGAAAGTACTTTGGAAACAAACGTTTGCTATTAATATAATGGCTGCTAGTAACCTCCATAGAAGGATGTGCATTTGCACTTGTTCCTCTGAACCTCACATTCTATTTCAGGGTGATGCATTTCTTTTCCCTTCCCATGCAAAGAAATCCCAAACTCCAACCTCAAGCCTTTACATTCAGGAGGAGACCATGGGTGGCAAGTTTAAGACAGCAGAGAGGCTGGGTATGGATGTAGCCCTGGGAAATAGCTATTGCTGCTACTGCTGCAAGAACGGCAATGCTGGCTGCCAGAGCCCTCCAGCCCCTTACAGTGTCGTCAGGGGAGACGCTGGTGAGAGGTTCTCACAGAGAAACACAAGAAGAATTGCTGTTAAAAATATTGTGACAAGGTATATGAAGCACTGAGGGATATTCCCGAGTTTCTCAAGAGTGAAGCAATCGCTCCCACAGTCATAAAAGTGCCTTGGCAAGCAAGGACAGTCGATGTAATAAAAAAGGGGGAAATGTTGTCTAAGCTCATAAAGGAGAAGGGTGATTGTGTAGTTACAGTCCTTCATAAAATCTTCCAACACAGGAGAGGGAAAGAAATTGGGTCAGCAGACGATGCCTCCATCATGCTCACTAACCTAGACAAGATTGGCCAGCTGAAAAACAACAGGACCATGCCATTATTCTAGTGAATAAAGATGGGCCTTGAAGGAGTGAGCTCCCTGTCTCTTTAGATTCAGCACAAGACATAGTCCAAGAGTAGAAAACTTAGTGGACTAGGATCAAGAGACCTGGGCTCAGGGCTTATTTTTTTCTGAGTTGTTGCATGACTTTAGATAGTTGCTCAATGTATTTATTAATCAGGGTAATTACCTCTAGTTGCTGTAAGAAACAACTTCATAATTTTTATGTCCTAAAACAATAAATATTTATCTCTCATATCACCTGTAGTGTGGATCAGCAGAAGGCTTTGTTCCACATGGTCATTCAGGGACCCAGGTTAATGGGTACTACCACATGCAGTGCGAGATTCTCAAGGGCATCCTGGGTGTTAACTTCCAGGCTGCAGGTAGGAAAGAGAGAAAAGGCATGGAAGACCACACAGAAGATCTTAAAGATTTGGGGACCTATAAACTAAAATTACTAATTATTTCTTTCTCCTCAGGTACAATGATGCCACAGAGATAGATATTACACAGTGAAGTCTCCCCTTCATAAAAGGAGAGAAAAGGCAGATATCAGTTGTTGGACCATAGCAAGGTGGAAATCCTGCAGTGCAGTGCAGACATGGTGAAGCTTTCTTGCCCTAGCAGAGGGTGGATTCCCTAGACTTTTATTCTGCTCTTTCAGTAGAACTACCATGTTCGTTTTCCTCAATGGCCCTGACTTAACTCTCCAGGAGCTTTTTCCTTGCTTGTTATCTTCCAGGAGTACATGTGAAGCAGCTATTGAGAAAAAGCTCTTCTTGGGGGCTGTATAATGTTTGGAGCTTGCTCTTTGCTTAAGGAAGGTTGGAGGTTCAATGGTTTGCTTTAATGGTTTTTAAATTATCACATTGTTAAGGATTATTTTATCTAGATTTGTGTTTTCTTTGATAATACAATCCTCCCCAAATCTTAGTCAGCTTCTAAACTTTCTGCTTCCAGTCAGTTCCACGTGCCAATCACCACACCCAAAGATCTTTCCTGGATGTATTTTTCAAGCTTACCTTGTTTCTTTGCTTTCTCCTCCCCATGCCTTTCTCTCTCAACTTCATAGTTCACTGAGACTATCAGAGTTACGTGAACAGGCCACATTCTTAATCTGATCTTTGTTGCAAAATTTGGTTTGTTTTCTTGTTTGCCTATTTAGATCAAAGATTTTCTCAATTATATTTTCTGCCATTTGATTCCTGTTTAGAATAAATCAAGTTTTCTGATCCTTCAAGGTCCCATATTTCTGTATCCTATCCCTTTTATTTTTGCTTATGAACCAGCTAATGATCCCCTGAGCACAATTTGTCTTTGTAATGCTTTGTCAAACAGCCAATATTAGCCAAACACACCCAACATTTGATTCTCCACTGGAGATGGGGCCATTACCACCTTCAAATCTAATCCACATCAGATGTCCTGTTTCTTGGAGTCAAATGCTGTATCAAATCCTGAAACCAGAAGTGTTTCAGGAAAAGATAAATGCCTACGGGTATTCTGAGCAGGAAGGGATTTAGTACAGGCAATTAGAATTTTGCTCTGTCATTGGAAATGCTAAAGAAGAAAAGTCAGGATCCACTGCACTCTCATCCAAACTCTCAGTGAGGGAAGACAGATGTAAAAAATGCTGATGCACATTATGTAAGGGGAAATTCTGGAGTAGACTGAGTGTGTATAGCTGGACGACCTGGTATAGTCTAGGGGAGGAGGAACATATTCTGTTTCCTTTGCTTAGGTTTCTGTAGTATATGAGGGACTAGCATTCCACATTTCCCTGATACCAGGGTACTGTGACCATTGTCCTTCATAAGCTACACTGATTAGATGCTGGACGATAAAAATTATACATGACAACACAGAGTTCTGATAAAAGTGTAGCATCTACAGTCAAAACTAATAAGTAGAATGTTTGCTTCTCTATTACTTCTGAGATAAAATCTGAACTTTATATCGTGACACATGAGGGTGTTCATGATCTGTCCTCTCACTTCTGAAGTCTTTCTCCTTGTTGGGCACCTCTCCCATATTTTATTGCAGTCATACAAAGTAAATTTGTGTTTTATAAACATGGCACATTCTCTCACTTCTCCTTGCCAGGCTGTGCCCATAACCTAGAATGCCCTCACCTTGAGAGCTCTCCTAATCTGAAGAAAAATTTTAAAGGAATATGTTGAACTAAATAAAAATGAAAATACAACTTATCAGAAATTGGTGCAGTAAAAGCAGTGCTGCAAGAGAAATTTATAGCATTATATGCACATATTAGAAAAAAAGAGATTTAAGATTAAAAAAATCTAAGTTCTCCACCATAAGAAACTAGATAAAGAAGAGCAATTTAAGCTTAAAGCAGAATGAAGTAAATAATAAAAATTAGAACAAAAATCAATAAAATTGAAAGCAGGAAAACAATAGAAAAAATGCTGGTTATTTGAAAATATCAATAAAATCAATAAAACTCTATCCAGGTTAACCAAGTTTTTAGAAACAGAGAGAAGACACAAATCACCAATATCAGAAAGAAAGAAAAGTCATCACTACTAATCTGATGCTAAAGGATAACAAATATTATGAATCTTTTCTTGATGATTTAGGTGAAATAGACCAATTTCTTGAAAAGACAGAAACTACCAAAAGAGAAATAGATAGTCTGACTAGGCCTATATTTATCTATTAGATAATATGAGTCAATAATTAATACACTTTCAAAAAAGAAAGCACCAGGGTTGGATGATTTCACCAGTTACTTCTATAAATGTTTAAGGAAAAAACGATACCAATTATTCACGATATTTTCTAGAAAATAGAAACAGAAAGAAACTTTCTAATTCATTCTATAAGGTTGGTATTGCCCTAATACCAAAACCAGAATAAGAAAGTACAACAAAAGAGAAGTACAGACTAACATCTCTCATGAACATAGATGACAAAATTCTCAACAAAATATTAGCAAATAAAATGCAACAATGGATAAACAGAATTATACACCATGACCAAGTGAGAGTTATTCCAGATATGCAAAGCTGGCTCTACATTTGAAAATAGTCAATATAATCACCATATCAACAGGTGAAAGAAGAAAAATATAATCACATTAATTGATGCAGAAGGAGCTTTTGACAATACACATTCATGATAATACTCTCAGCAAACTGGAAATAAAGGGAAATGTTTTCAATTTCATAAGAAACACACAAAACGCCTATAACTAACATCATACTTAATGAAGTGAAATGATGTTTTCTCCTAAGATCAGGAACCAGGCAAAGATGTCCTCTCTCACCACATCTACTCAACACCACACCAAAAAGTCCTAGCTAGTGCAATAAGAAAAAGAAAAACAAACAAAGAAATGAAAACCAAAGAAAAAAGAAAATAAATAAAAAATATATAGCAGTTTGGGCAGAAATAAACAAAACTGTTTTCATTCATAGACAACATGTTTGTGTACATAAAAAATCGTAAAGGATAGCCAAAGTTTCCAGGAAACAATAAGTGATTATAGCAAAGTTGCTGGAAAACAAATGAACACAAGAAGTCAACTGCTTTTTTATATACCAATATTGAACAACTGAACTTTGAAATTTAAAATTAATATGATTTGTAGTAGCATCCCAAAACTAAAATATTTAGGTATAATGTACCAGACCTCTATGTGGAAAATGGAAAAACATTTATGAAAGAAATAAAAATGTCTACATAAATGGGGAGATATTTTGTGTTCCCAGATTGGAATATTCAATATTGTTAAGTTGTCAGTTCTTCTCAACTTGTTCTATAAATTCAAGTCTAATCAAAATCCAACAAAGGATTTTGTAGATACCAATAAAAGTATTCTAAAGTATGTATGGAAAGCCATTGACCAAGTATAGTCAACAAAATAACAAAGAAGAAAAAAATGTTGGAAGACTAATAAAATCCAATTTCAAGACATACTATAGCATGACAGTAATCAAACAACATGGTAATGGTGAAAGAGATACATCAGTCAACAGAGAGGAATAGAGTCCAGAAATGCACCACACAAATATAGTCAACTGATCTTCAACAAAGGAGTAGAGAATTCAACGAAGAGAAGACAGTCTTTTCAAACAATGGTGCTGGAAAAATTGAGTATTAATATACAGTAAACAAAAAAAAAATAAGCCTAGACATATGTTACACCTTTCACTAAAATAAATTTAAAATGGAAAAAAAAAGAAGTATAAATGCAAAACTGTAAAATTTCTAGAAGAAAACATTGGAGAAAATATACATTTCCTTGGGCTTGTTGATGAGTTCTTAGATACAATGCAAAAAGAAAAATACATGAACATGAATTGATAAGCTGGACTTTATTAAAATTAAATAATTCTGCTCTGTGTTAGTTATTAAGAGATTCCAAAGCCGAGTCATAGAATGGGAGAAAATACTTACAACTCACTATCTAATAAACGACTTATATCCAAAACATGCAAAGAACTCTATAAGCCACCATTATAAAAACAACGCACTTTTAAACAAGTATGCAATCAATTCATCAACAACCAACCAACCCAGTTAAAACATGGGTAAGGAACTTAAACAGATATTTCTTCAAAGAAAGCATGCAATTGGCTAACAAGCACAAGAAAAGATGCTCAGCATCACTAATCATTAGAAAAACTCAAATCAAAACCACAATGAGATACTATCTCACATCCATTAGGATGGTTACTAACCATAAAACCAGAAAATAACAAGTGTTGGCAAGGATGTGAAGAAATTAAACACCTTGTACACTATTGGTGAGAATGTAAAATGGTGCAGCCACTACGGAAATCAGGAAAATGCTTCCTCACAAATATTAAATATAGAATTACCATATCATCCAGCAATTCCACTTCTGGGTATGTACTCAAAATATTTAAAAGCAGGCACTCAGGCTGGGCGCGGTGACTCATGCCTGTAATCCCTGCACTTTGGGAGGCCAAGACAGGCAGATCACGAGGTCAGGAGATCGAGACCATCCTGGCTAACACAGTGAAACCCTGTCTCTACGAAAAAATACAAAAAATTAGCCGGGCGAGGTGGTTGGCGCCTGTAGTCCCAGCTACTCGGGAGGCTGAGGCAGGAGAATGGCGTGAACCTGGGAGGCGGAGCTTGCAGTGGCCGAGACCGTGCCACTGCACTCCAGCCTGGGAGACAGAGGGAGACTCTGTCTCAAAAAAATAAAAATTAAAATTAAAATTAAAAAAAGCAGGCACTCAGAGAGGTATTTGTCTGCCCACGTTCATAGTAGCATTATTTGCAATAGCAAATATGTAGAAGCAACCCAAGTGTTCATGAACAATGCGTCAAAAAGCAAAATGTGCTCTGTACATCTAACAAAATATTATTAAGCCTTTAAAAGGAAGAAACTCCTGACATGTGCTACAACATGAACTTTGAAAACAATATGCTAAGTGAAATGAGCCAGACACAGAGGGACAGATTATTTTATTATTCCACTTATATGAAGTTCATAGTCAAATTCATAGAGAAAGTAGAATCATGGTTACTAGACGCTATGGTGAGGAGAGCATGGGGAGTTATCGTGAAATAAGTACACAGTTTTAGTTTTAGAAGACTAAAAATGTACTAGAGATGGATGTTGGTGATGGTTGCACAATTTTATGAATGCACTTAATGCCAGTGAACTGTCCGCTTAAAATAATTGAATTGTAATTTTATGTTACATATATTTTGCCACAATAAAAAGTAAGCAAAAGATCTAAACATACACCTCATCAAAAAAGATACACAAATGGCAATGAAGCATATGAAAAGATGCTTAATATCATTGACCATTGGAGAATTACACATTCAAACAATGGAGAGCTCTACGTGTCTGTTGAAAATCCAAAACCGCTGGCAATACCAATTGCTGGCAAAGGTGTGGAGCATCAAGAAGGCTCACTCACTGCCAGTGAGAATACAAAATGTTACGGCCACTGTGGCAGTTTCTTATAAAGCAAAGATCAGTCTCACCTTACCATTTGATCTAGCAATTGTGCTCCTAGGAAAATAACCCAATTGATCTGGAAATATATATCCACATTAAAAATCCGCACATGAAACTTTGTAGCAGCTTTATTCATGATTGACAAAAGCTGGAAACAGTCAACTTGTTCTTCAATAGAACAACTTTTGTTGATTAATAAGCAAACTGTGATACAGCCATACAATGGAATATTATTTAGTGATAAAAAGAAATAGACCATCAAGGCATGAAAGACATGGAGGAAACTTAAATGTATATTGTGAATGAAGCCAGCCCGAAAGGCTATATACTCTATGATTCCAATTACACGACATTCTGGGAAAGGAAAATCTACAGAGAAGGCTAAAGAATCAGTGATTGCCTGGGGTTTTGGAAGGTAGGGAAAAGGGAGGGTTGCATAGGTAAAGCAGAGAGGTTTTTTTAGGGTGGTGTAACTATTCTGTATGATATCTTAATGATGAATATATGACACTATGCTTTCGTCAAAACGCATAGAACTTAACACACAAAAAGTGAACGTTAATATATGCAAGTAACAGGAGGTCAGTAGATGACAGGATGGAAGGAAGAATGTGACAAAACAGTCTAACTGTATCACAAATATATGAGACAACCTCACTGAAGGAGACAGGGAAAAAAGTTAGTGACCTAATATGCTTTAAAAATGAATGGAATCTGTTAAGACCAAAGGCAAAAAAAAACCAAACTACACATAAACATCATATTCTAGTTGTAATTTTGTAATTTGTAATTCTAGTTGTAAAGTAGCTTCCTATGAGGTTACAGATCCACAATTCTGATACCACCATCATGAATACTGGAATGTAACAATTAAGTAAACGACTGGTGAGCAGAGGGAGTCAAATTTTTCACTGTTGATGTAGGAGGTTACAGATTAATAGAACTGGAGGCTAGAATAATGCAGTGATGAATAAAGTTGGAGACATCCATATGAACTCATGTCTACTTTAATATAGATACAGGTGGCTATATTAGAAATATTTATGGATATGTTTATATAGATTGGTCAGTATACATACACATACACATATATATTATATATACATGTATATGTGTATACATGTATATACACATATACTCCTTCTTTTGTCAGTTGAGAGGGTCTAGAACCAATAACACTCTGGTTGCAGCAGCATACCTAGTGCCCAGATCTTGGTTGCTAATACCATTCTCCAATAAAAGGAATCAGAGCTCCTTGGAGAAACAGCTGATTCACAACTGGGCAGTGAATATACAATATAAACCTTGCAATGACAAAAAGCAAGAACGTGTTAAAAAAGAGTTCATAATGATGAGGATCTATCAAAGGGACACAGGAACCCATGGAAAGAGTTCCCAGTGACCAAAGCTGGAAGAATTTAAGCAAAGGAAGGAGGGGAAGAAGGGAGGGAGGAAAAGAGAGAGGGAGGGAGGAAGAAACTACTGGGTTATAACCCAAAGTATAAAGTAAATATTAATGAGTCCATACTGACAAAAACAAATGATTAAATAAATAAATAAGTAAATAAATAAATAAATAGGGGAGAACAGAAAAACCTTCAGTGCAGGAGACTTCTAAGTAATTTATATTGATATTCTGCCCTCAAGGATGTAGAGCATAACACCCCACTTCTGAAGTGTAGACTACACGTAGTGACTCTCTTTCAAAGCGTATAATAAGAAAGTATGGAAAAAGAGTGACCAGAGTGGAAAAAGCTGGCAAATACTCCCTTAGCAAGGTGATCAAGGTCAGCATTGACAGCAATAAGTCATGTTCAAAGTACATACCCCTGACATATGATGAAGTTTACCTCTGTAGTCTTCCTCCTCAAAACCCGTAATACCAGCCTAATCATGAGGAAAATATCAGACAAATCCCAGTAGAAGGACCAAATGTCTGACCAGTACTCTTCAAAACTGTCATGGTCATTACAAACAGGGAAAGTCTAAGAACCTGTCCTGCCAAGCGAAGCATAAAGAGACATGACAACCAAAATGTGGCTGGGGTAGGATGTGAAGGGGATGCTGGAAGATAAAAAGGTCATTAAGTAAAAACTAAGGAAACTGAGTGAAATATGGACTTTAGTTAATAATAATGTGTTATTG
>NW_012114821.1:9879563-9881277 GCF_000951035.1 Colobus angolensis palliatus
TTTATAGTAAAATGGTCTTTGACCTGAGAGGTGGAGAGTCTCGATTAGGATTCCAGATTTGCCACTGAGCACCTCACTTAACTGGCCCTCTGTTTACAAATCAACAAAATAGGAAAAATAAGACCAGCTTCTGCTCACTTGCATGGGTATGGTGACGTTCAAATAAACTAAGTGATGTAAGTGCTCATTGAATGTAAAACATCCTAGGTATGTAAGTTAGGACCGAATAGTCAAAAATAGCAATTAATAATAATGTTCTGATCATTACCACTGGGGTCCTTTCTGTGGGCTCCAGGGTCGCCTGCTGCCAGAGGCCCCTGGAGAGCATCTCTCTACTGGCTGTGATCCCACTAGGGTCCTCTGAGGTCGTATCTGCCTCTGAGACCCACTCAATGCCCTTGTCTTTCCTTCTGCAAAGTCAAATGTTAATATGCTGAGCTCCTTTGTGCTTCTTGTTAATAGAAGTCCTTGTCTTTCAGCAGTGGCCTTGCCTGCTGTCATCAGGAAGGGACATGTAGGGACATTTCGCATTACTCCAAGTGACAAGCTGGAAGCATATCCCCCCTCACTAGCCTGGAGTTCACTTTCTGGCAAGAATAGCTGAAAGCATGAGCTTAAAGACTTACCCCCCATAGCTCCATCCTCCAATTGCATGGTCCTGTAACACAATAAGTGTGCTCCACAAATAAATGAACAAACAATGATGATGAGGATGATGATAAAGAACACATACCAGGTCCAAAGCACTGCTGTAAGACAGTGTATTAACTTATAGATACAAACTTATTCAATTCTTATCTCAATTCTGTGAGGCAGGCGCAACATTATTCTCATTTTACAGATGAGGAAATGAGACATGATGAGATCCGAATTCATACAGCTAAGCTTTAGAGCTGAGATCTGAACCCAAGCAATCTCTGCATTCAAAACCCGGGCACTTAGCCATTAAGCTACATTATGTTGCCTTAAAAAGAAAGGGCAAGGATACGAAATGGACCAATCACATGTTGGGTTCCTGTCTGCCCTCCACCAGTTTCTTCTCTCAATCCTTCTGGTCTTGCCTCACCAAACATCTCACAGGACGCCAACAAGCTTACTCCTTGGCACTCTGGTTCTTTGTGATGGCAGTGGCAGCCTGTCTGGAGTGACCTCTGTGAAGACTCCAGTTGTAGTAGGGAAGGCACAGCCAGGGCTGCACACTCCATGGAGCTGGTGGAAGCCTGGAACAGGTGAGAGACACACCCTCTTCCAAGTTGAAGGGTCAAGAGTCCCACCCTCCCAGTCACAGCTGCAGGCACCCAGGTGCAGCTGCAGGCCCAGGCATCCCTGTGCTCCCAGGGGCCAGGGAACCTCACCTCCCCCAGCAAGCTTGTAAGTGCCTGCTCTCACTGCCTGAACTCTTTCCCCTCTGGTGCTTGTTCTAATTTTGGAGCAAAGCTGAGGCTGAACCCAAGCACCGTCATGACCCAGTTGGGTGTGTGTGCGCTCAGGGCAGTGCAGACACGCCAGCCCCCTGCTGTCTCAGCCCTCTCTGGACTTTAGCACCGATGAGCATGAGAGCGGGGCTGAGTGGGGCTGAGGGCAGTTTGGTGCAGGCCTGCAGGTGCCTCTCTGTATGAACAGCCTGGGCTCCATGGGCAGCAGGTTGATGGTGGCGGGAAGCAGACAGCCTTCTAGGCAGAAAGGAGTGGGTCCCCAGTGAAGCCCCACTTTC
>NW_012114821.1:9881767-9890387 GCF_000951035.1 Colobus angolensis palliatus
CCCTCTTCCAAGTTGAAAGGTCAAGAGTCCCACCCTCCCAGTCACAGCTGCAGGCACCCAGGTGCAGCTGCAGGCCCAGGCATCCCTGTGCTCCCAGGGGCCCGGGAACCTCACCTCCCCCAGCAAGCTTGTAAGTGCCTGCTCTCACTGCCTGAACTCTTTCCCCTCTGGTGCTTGTTCTAATTTTGGAGCAAAGCTGAGGCTGAGCCCAAGCACCGTCATGACCCAGTTGGATGTGCGTGCACTCAGGGCAGTGCAGACACGCCAGCCCCCTGCTGTCTCAGCCCTCTCTGGACTTTAGCACCGATGAGCATGAGAGCGGGGCTGAGTGGTGCTGAGGGCAGTTTGGTGCAGGCCTGCAGGTGCCTCTCTGTATGAACAGCCTGGGCTCCACGGGCAGCAGGTTGATGGTGGCGGGAAGCAGACAGCCTTCTAGGCAGAAAGGAGTGGGTCCCCAGTGAAACCCCACTTTCAAGCCAGGGACAGCCTGATGCCTGGGGGCTGGGTTGTCAGTTCCACAGACTGGGGTGAGAACTTATGGTGCTATTTTCTGGCCTGCCCATGGCTGCTCATGGGCGAATCAACATGCACTTCCTCCCTTCTGAAGCCCACAAAAACCCTGGACTCAGCCAGCCTTCGACAGATGATAGGACAACCTGTAGAGAGGAGTACCCATGGTGGGTCTCCTCCCTGCTTAGAACTGTACACTTATCAGGATGACCTGCCAGCAGATAGGAGCTACCCACTCCAGGGCTCCTCTCTGCTGAGGGTTGCAGAGAAGTCAAGATGACCTGCCTGTGGACAGAAGCTACCCACTCCAGGTCTCCTCTCTGTTGAGGGCTGCAGACTCCACTGAATGACCTGCCTGTGGAAAAGAGCTAAGCATCTCTGCACCTTGCTCACCCTCCAATTGGCCATGTACCTCATTCTTCCTGGATGTGGGACAAGAACTTAGGACCTACCAAATGGCAGGACTGAAAGAGCTATAACACAAATAGGGCTGAAACATTCCTCCCTGCTCACCACGTTGCAGGCAACAAGAAGGAGAGAAGAGCTGTGGCCCTTTTGGGAACCCAGACCTAGGGTCTCCCCAAGCCAGAGCTGTGACACTCACTTTGGGGCTCTGCAGTTCCTGATGTCTTCAAACTTTTCGGTGCCACCACATTCCCTGGAGCCTGAAGTGTAAGCCATTTTTGGTACACCTGGTCCAGCCGCAGCCTTGCATGGAGCCAGTGCCTGTGCTGGTGCCTGGAGCTGCCCACCCCACCACAGCAGCCAGTGCACCTGCCTGTGCACAGTAGCTGGACCCTGCACTCGCTTGCTCCTGCACCCCTTGCTGCTCTGTGTCCTTGGCATGTGTGGGATCTGGGGTGGTAGCACAAGCTGAGCAGGGCCTGCCAGGATTGAGTCCAATGGGCCTGAGCAAAACTTGGGCAAAGACACCACTGGCCACAGAGGCTTCCAGCTGGAAGAGCAACACCACAGGGATCCCGTGACGTTTTCATGTGGTTTTTCTTTTGTCTGGAAAACACATGGTCTAATTCACTTGGCTAAATTCTAACCATCCTCATGACTCAGCTCAAATGTCCCTTCCTCCAGGCAGTCTTCCCTGAACATTCTCCCTCTCTGGGTTCCCATAGCCCACTGAGCTGTGGGTCTCAGTCTTCATCACACTGACCTGTCTTTGTTTGCTTACATGCCTATTTTCTTCATGGCTAGACCCTGGCACTACCTTCCATGTGTTCAAATCCTGGCTGTACCACTTATAGTTGTGTGACCTCAAGAAGTTTACCTAAACTTCATTGCCTTGGTTGCTTTATCTATAAAATGGGGCTGATAATGTATTAATTGAATTTGTTTCTGGAAAGCACTTATAACAATGTCTGGCACATAGGAAGGGTTTTACATCTACTTGCCACTAAACCTCAAACACTGTTAAAGCTGAGACCACATCTTACTTATGAATGGCCAGAGCTGGCAGAGGATCTGGCATATAGTAGATGTTGAACACACATTGGTGGACTAAACAAATACATGTAGGTAAACAGCTCTTGGGAGAAGACACAAGGACTCAAAGACAACCCAAGGACCAAGAAAGTCTCCTTGCTGAGGATAAGATAGGAGACACAGAGTAAAAGAAGTCCTGGTGGAATCCAAGGCAAGTAGAATTGGGGTGGGGAGAGTAGAGGGCAGCACTATGGAAGAAAGTAATGATAATAGCACAGATTCTTATAAGTATAATCATGGAGGCAGACAGGAATGGATGTGGCTGTGAAGACCAACATGGCATGGCAGAGAAGGCACTGGACTGGGTTGAGAAGGCTGACTGGGGGCTATAGGCAAGCTAATGACCTTCTCTGTGCCTTAGTCCCACATGGTTCCATTCTGCCTAGTGGGGGGCCAGAATTGGCAATTGTTATGGATTTCATGTTTTCCCCCAAATTCACATGTTGAAGCCTAAATTCCCATTGTGATGGTATTAGGAGGTGGGGCCTTTGTGAGGTGATTGGGTTATGAGGGTGGAACCCTCACGAATGGAATCAGTGCCTTGATAAGAAGAGACACCAGAGACTTTGATAGCTCTCTGTCTCTCTCTTTCTGCATACACACACTGAGGAAAGACCAAGTAAGCCCACAGTGAGAAGGCAGCTGTCTGCAAGCCTGGAAGGCAGCCCTCACCAGAACCTGACCATGCTGGCACCCTGAACTCACGCTTCCAGCTTCCTGAATCACGAAAAAAGTAAATCTCTACCGTGTAAGTCACCCAGTCTATGGTATTTTGTTAGGGCAGGCGGAGCTAACTAAGTCAGCAGCACAGCCTCTTTTGTGTTTTTCTGTAATCTGCTGTTTTTCTCTAAACAGTGCCTCTTCAATATACCTGTGCCTTGACTTGCGTATCAGTGCATTTGTTTTACCTTCTTTGTAGTATTCCATTGCACTACAAGACCACAAGGCACTGATATATTTCCTCATAGAAGGACAGTTAGAGAGCTTCTCATGCGTGTGTCCTCACAAAACCTGTAGCCATAAACTTCTATGTGTGTGTCTTCTATGTCTATATTGGAACATTTTTTCCAGGAAGTATACTAACAAGTGGATGGCCAGGAATTGCTTATGCATACGCTTTATTAGAGATTGTTAATGGCTAAGTTGTCCCAATTTATAGTCCCAAGCTGGCCAGTTTTTAGAATATCTTTGAATGCTGATGTTCTGTGAATTCATGATCCCCCCCCCCATCCCTACCCCCACCTTGCCATAACTGTCTTGCATTCTCCTGGAAGGAAGACAAGCATCCAGGGATCTTGGGAGAATGCAACCATACATTCATAGTGACTTGTATTTACAAGAGCCCAGAGAAGAACATTGTTTGGGAAGAACAGTCATGACCACCACAAAGAACTTTGTTTCTATCTCTGCCGTGTTTCCCAAATGAGAAAAAGACTAACCAATGATAATAGCACAATGAGGGCCAGGATAGGCAACTATGGTGTGCTCTGAGTATCCGTAGTAGCAAAGTTCTTTAACAATCACTGGTATTTTTCCCTTGGTCAAAGACACAGGAAGGGTTGAAACCTTGGAAATGTAAGGATCAGAAGCTCTGTAAAAAGTGGAATTCAAGATTAGGAGCCCCCTGTTATCTGTGTGGGGTTTCATTTGCTAAGGCTTCCCCAGCCTTCCTATAGTTTTCCTAGAGATGAGCTGACTTTGGGACAGGCTCAGGCTTCTGGTCAGGCTACCTCACACGCTGCTACAGATCATGGACTGAATCATTGTCTCAGAAATTGATGAGCTGACCCCTAAAATTCACAAAGATATGCAATGTTCCCAGAATAGCCAAAACAACTTGAAAAGAAACAAAGTTGAAGGACTTACACTTTGACTTTAAAACTTACCATGAATTTATAGTAGTTAAAACCGTGTGGTCTTTCCTAGCATGAGGATAGAAACAGATCAATGGAATAGAACTGAGAATATGTCAATAAGCCTACATATCTGTGGTCAATTAATTTTTGACAAGAATGACAAGATAATTCAATAGGGGAAATAATAGTCTTTTCCAAAAATGAATGATGCAGGGATGACTAAATATCTATACACAAAATAATAAATTTTAATTCCTACCTCACATTATACATAAAAATTAACTCAAAATGGATCATAGACTGAACATGAATCACAGATCAAAATGTAAGACTAAAACTATAAAGCTTTTAGATGAAGACATAAGTGCGAACCTTTGTGATCTTGGATTAGGCAATGGTTTTTAGATATGGTATCAAAAGCACAGTGAAAAAAGAAAAAACTCAGTAAATCATATTTCATAAAAACTTTTGTGCAAAGGACACTGTCAAGAAGGTTAAAAAATAACCCATAGGAAGGAATAAGGTATTTGCAAATCACAGGTTTGGTAAGGGACTAATATCCAGAATACATAAAGCACTCTTACAACTCAACAACTGAGAGACAAATAGCCCTGTTAAAAAAAATGGGCCAATGATTTAAGTAGACATTTTTTTTTCAAAGAAAATATACAGATGGTCAACAAGCATGTGAAAAGATGCTTAACATCAGTAGCCACTAGGGAAATGTAAATCAAAACCACAGCGACAGCACCCCACACCCACTAGGATGGCTAAATAGGCAGACAATAACAAGTACTAGCGAGAATGTAGGGAAATTGGAACTCCCTAATTACTAGTGGGAATGTGAAGTGGGGCACCCACCTTGGAAAACAGCTTGGTAGTTCTTCAAATTGTTAAATATACAATTACCATATAACTTAACAATTCTATTTCTAAGTATATACTCAAAAGAATTTAGAACAGGTCTTCTAATAAAAACTTGTGCATAAATGTTCACAAGAATATTATTCATAATAGCCAAAAGGTTGAAACAACCCAACTGATAAACAAATGTGGTATATCCATACAAAGCAATATTTTCCAGCCATAAATAGGAATAAAGTACTGGTACATGATACAACATGAACGATCTTTAAACTTATATTGCTAATTGAAAGAATCCAGACACAAGGCCACGTAGTACATAATTCAATTTATATAAAATATCCAGAATAAACAAATCTAAAGAGACAGAAAACAGACTAGTGGTTGTCAGAGGAAGGGGTTAGGGGTAGAAATCAGGAGTGATCACTAATAGTACCAGGTTTCTTCTGGGGTGATATAAATGTTCCAGATTTAAATAATGGTGATGGTTGTGCAGCTCCTTGAATACATGGTATGTGAATTGTATCTTAATAATAATGATAATGAAAGCTATTGTCAGGCAGAAGCTCCCTGACTCCTTGATTTGATGAACTTGTGATGAATCAAAATGATTTTAGGACCAGCATGGTTTGCCAATAATTTTATTCTACTAAATAGGATATTAAAAGAATAACTTACTATTACTACCGTCATTTTTAAAAGGAAAAGTATTTTCACATCAGAAAGTGGAAAGGACATTGTCTTAAAGTTATTTAAATTGACTAAGCTTTATGAAAAACTTTCTACATTCATTTATTCATCCCCAAGATGCTGATATTTAGTATACATAAAAACTTTACACTTAGTATACAGCAAGCACAATGCCTGGCTTTGGGCAGGGCTGACAGTCAGCTGGAACCCACCAGTACAGCGTGCTGACCATGATGGTGATGCCCCATCACTGGGACCTGCCATACCATGCCTGTTGGGATATATTGTGAAAATCACACTTCACACTGGACATTCAGAAATGAAAACAAACATGGTCTTTTCTTCATGAAAAATACAGACTGCTAGGGAGACAGCTATTAATATAAATATATAATTAAAGGTTCTAACAAGTCCTCAGAGAGACAAGAATTGGAATTGAATATACTAAATGGAGGAGGCGACAGGAAAGGGCTCTCAGGCACTTTTCTTATTCCTTCATTTCACCTTGGACTGGTGGAAACATCACAGATCTGCATTAGTCTGGATCTGGGAAACACTGGAATAGGTCAAAGGGCTCCAGGAAAAATGTGTGAAGTGCCAAGTGTTAGATAAGAATGCAGGACGAGGAGAATGCAGGACGAGGACCGAGGATGATTGCAATAAAACGCAGAGGTATCCCTTTGTCATGTGCTGCCTGCCTGGGGAATCTTTCAGAGAAGCCAATCTGGTGGGAACAGTTGGACAAGGAGGTGCGATCTGGAGCTTGTTACATACCTTGTTACTCTCCCAGGGATGCCAAGAGCCCTTGCCTAACAGCCACCACTGCTCTCCAGTCAGCCCATCTTCTCAGCAGGTGACATGTTCCTCCAGCTGACAGTGGGAGAAAGAAGGAGGGAAGGGAAAATTAATGGAGAGCCTTCAGTGTCAGGCACCCTACCCGTGCTTTAGATTTGCTGTCTGCCCCTCTTAACAACATTCACCTGAGCTCCCCTTTGATGGTGATGGAGAATAGGCTGCACCTGGGCTAGAGTTGAAAAGGGGATTTGGTTTCCTGGAGCTGAGGCCTTGGGCTCAGGTTTTTTTCTGAGTCGAGATGAAAGCTAAGAGCTGCAACTGTGAACCAAGGCCGAGTCTGTGGGAAAGGCTGAAGTCTCAGTGTTGGTTAAGCATAGAGGGACACCATTTTCTTTCAGGCACAAGTGTCATAAGCTGAATGAAGAGGTAGAAGTGGATGGGCGTTGTCCTTGTTTTAGAGATAATTAATTTAATCCTCTATCCAGTAATTCTTATAGGTCTGATAAATTCAGTAAAATAACTGATGGACACTGCACAAAAACATACAAGTTGGTGATTTGTTCAAATTAACGAGACAATTGTTAGGCCAGGGGGTTGGCAAACTATGGCCCTTGGACCAGATCCAACCCACAGCCTGGTTTTGTAAATTTTGTTGGAACCCTGACACACCCATTCATCTGTGTATCATTTACAGCTGCTTTCATATTACAACAGAAGAATTGAATAGTTGTGACGGAGACCATATGGCTGGCAAAGCCTAAAATATTTGCTATTTGGCTTCTTGCAGTGCAAGTTTGCCAACACCTGCTCTAGGCCTTTGATACACTTAATTTTATCTACCTAGGTAGGTTGCGTTCATTCATTGCATGAATTCATGCCGCACATGCCAATGGAAAGCTTAGTACGAAATGTACCAGCGGCTGGGAAGAGAAAGCTAGAAGATCCAGCTCCTGCCATCAGAGAGCTCTGTATCCAGTGAGGAGATGCAGATGATTGCTATGTAGGTGGTAGTTACTACGGAAATAATAAGCAGAATGGGCTGCTAGCCCAGGTTGGGTAGGGGCTGGAGGTTGGGTTGGAAGTCAGTCAATTCCCAGCAATCTCAGGCTGCTTTCTGACGTCCAGGGATGATGCACTGGGGGAAGATTGGGGCTGCCTTCAGGAGAAGGTCGGGCCAGATGTGAGAAACACCCCCGAGAGCTGTGGGTGGTGAGCTTGATTACACCAGGAAGAACTTAGGAGTGCATGGCCTCAGCAGAAATGGCTCAGCTTACATGGGGTCTGTACACCAGGGAAGGGTCTCAGAAGGCTCCTTGCTGCTGAGGGGTACCCAGGTCTTACTGCATCTTTCTGTCTGAGGTTCTGGATGTTTGTGATGATGACCTGGGCGTGATAGCTCGTACCTGCCTCTTAGATCCTGGAGGGGCCTGGGAGGTTGCATCGACACTCAGAGAGGTCCTAATTTCCCTCTGCTCTCCTCTTGTCCTCTGCCAGGACGCACACGTCTCCTCAATCCTTTTCTGCACTGTCATTTCTCACCCAGGTGGTTCACTTCAACAGATATTATTACCCGATGTCTTCCAAACTTCCCTGTTAACAAGAATCACCTGGAACTCTTGCACTACCTAACAGACTAGCACAAAGTGGCAGACCGCCGGGACCCCAGCTGAGACCTCCTGGTAATCTGTAAAATTTAACAAAGCCCCCAGGTGACTTTTATTCAGGGAGTGTGAAGAACACTAGGCTCTTAACAGTGTTTGGGACTGTGCGTGCTTTAAACTGGACCCCAGCTGGTCTGACCCCAGCTTTACTACTTTCTTACTCTTCAACCTTGTGTACATTAGGGAACCAAGTTATGCATTAGTTTTTCCTCTGTGGAATGAAGATAAGTACAATGCCTCTCCCTTAGGCTCATTTTGAACATAAAATGAGGTGTTAATGGAGCACCTAGCAAAGTATGAGGCATGGACTAAGCCCTTGGTTAAATGTTAGTGTTTAGACATTTGCTAACAAGCTAAGGAATAACTGGAAGAATAACTAAGGAACAACCTAAGCATTGGGTAGCGAGAAGTAAATAAGATGAATGTTTCCCTCCGCACTGCCCTTTGATCTTTCCAAACCTCTCATCTGACTTTTCCCTGCTTAAAGACCTGTGGCTCTGGCCTAGCTCAACCCCACAGTCTCATTTCCTCCCCGGCCTCTCTTAGAATGTCTTCACATTTTCCTGCCTGCATTGTTTTCTTGCCTCCTGACCTTCCTCCAGCTGTTGCTTCTGCCTGGGATACGCGCATCTCCTTCCATTGACCTACTCCACAGTTAGTTCCTTGTCAGGTGTTAAGGTTCAGCTTGGTTGTTTCCTTCCCCAGGTTAACACCCTTGATTCCAAGACCAGGTTAGATGCTACACAT
>NW_012114821.1:9895127-9902484 GCF_000951035.1 Colobus angolensis palliatus
CCTTGTTCTGGCTGCTGCTTTCTTACTTTCGTCTTTGCTCTGGGACCAGGATGAAAGGACAGTCATTCCTGGGCAGCAGGAAAGGAGCAGGTGCCAAGGCCCAGGAGGTTTGGAAAGCATTGGTGGATATCACTTGCATCCTTGTCCTACTGCCCACAGCCAAGCTCATGGCCATGCCTGATGCCCTTGCAGAGGGAGGTTTTTACATTGGTTTTACATACTATGCAACTGTTTCCAGCCATGACAATTCTAGGTCAGATATCATAGATCTGCTGTGGTCCACATGGGAGCAAGTTTTGAGGCTGATAGCCGTATTACCATGTGGCTCATTTGCATGACCCTGTGTTCAATGACAGATGTGGCACCTAAAACTGTGTGTGTCAATCGGATACAGAAAATAAATCTTGTATGCTATTAGAGAATCACAGACCTCTGCATCTAGGAGGGCCTGAGGTGTATAGTGTAGAGTCAATTCCTTGATGTTTTCTTCCTTTTACCTTCCATTTCTTTCTCTCCTTTTTCTTGTCCTTCTCTTTCTTTTTCGTCTTCCTCCCCTCTTATATCCTTGTCTCCATCTTCCTTTACTCCTCTCTTTTCTTCACTTGTCTTCCTCTTCTCCCCCTCCTCCCTTTTTTCCTTCAGAAATGAGGTCCAAATAAGTTAAATGCCTTGCATAAGGTTAGCTTTGGCAACTAGTATTGCTACATCTCAGTCTAGAATTTTTGCACAGTTTTGCAGTGCTGTAATTTGAAAAACATCAAGCAAAATCATTTACAAAGCAAAGACCTCTTTGGCAAAACACAAACAAAACAAAACCAAACCAAAAACAACCCTCACAAAAATGAAATACTTAAAAAACCTGTCTAGCTAATATTTTTAAGTTGCATGTCAATCTATAGTTTGATTTCAAGAGAAGCTCACCTGGTAAGTCTTTACTTGATGCTCAAAGGGAAAGAGTTTGCTTCACTTTTGAAGCCCATGCTGTGATTGGCAACCTCCCCCTGGTTGGGGTGTTCTACAGGCAGCCCCTCCACATGGTTAAAGTATTAAGCATGTGTGATGTTTGCTAAAGGTAATTTGTGTCACAGTAGCAGTTATTGTAAAACAATCACAATTTCAGTGGGATCCAGGAAAAAAACAATCCAAGAAGCAATGCTTTTAGTGAGTTCACTAATTGTGTGTATGTTTTAGGAGCTGACAATCAAAGAACAAAATGACAACCTTCTCTAACCTCAAAATGCCCTTCCTTTCAATTAAGTCACTCCTGTTGTCCTTAGCAAAACTCGGGAGAGATTATTTTAGAATAGGTGCAGCGTCGTGGTGAGCAGTGGATAACAATCAATGCATGCTGCCTAACAGTGTTCTGTTGAGAGAGGCTTCCTAGAGGGAGGAGAAAGGGTTCTGAAATCGGGCAGATGTGGCACCACCATTGACATGACTTTGGGCACCTCTCTCGGCCTCAATGCTCTTACCTCATCGGGATAAGAATCCTACCTCAGAGGGCTCTTGGGAGAAAGCAAAAGGGATCATTCATCAAAGGTTTAGCACACCATCGGCCACTATGTGGTCAATACATAGAATGAGCATCCATGATTCGTCCTAACAGCTGCCCTCTGCTAGCCCCACCACACTTGCCTGTCACAGGCATCTTTTCTTATTCATAACAATCATGCAAGAAAGGGAGGGTGGAAGGAAGATGTGCAGAAAAATAAGATCCACATTAGAGGTGGTAGTATCTCATGAAAATACACAATAAACAGTTTCCTACTCTAAAGTAATAAGTACCAACTAATTGGACTTGTTGAATCTCGGAGAATGGCCTTAAATGTCTCCTAGTTTAACCATGATTGGATGCACAAAAACCCTCCACAACATCAGGAAAAGTGATTGTAACATCAGCTTGAATGCTCTTAGGGATCCAGAAATTGCTCAAGCAGTTTGTCTTGTTGTTGAACATTTTTGACCATTAGAAAGCTTTTCTATATAATGACCCAAGGTTTGTCATTCCATACTTTCTATCCTTGGCTTTCGGGCTTACTCAGAAAAGACGCTAAGTCATTTTTGGGTTGAGTTTACATAGCTAGATAGCTAAATAATAGATCAATTTAACAAAACAGTAGTTTGTCCTTTTACTTTTGAATTTTAATATTTTGACTGCATCTAAAGTGCATTTAAAGCCTAGGGTCCATTTATTTATTTTAATAGCTAATAGTTATACTGTGGTAAGCAGTAGCATGGCACTGTGCTTACCTGAATGGGCTCTGGAGTCACATAACCTGGGCTCAAATCCCAGCTCTACCACCGGCTGTGTGGCCATGGGGTGATACATCACCTCTCTTAGCCTCCTCTTATTCATCTATGGAACGGAGATGATAATAATAGCTACCTTAATCCAGGTGCAATGGCTTACACCTGTAATCCTAGCGCTTTGGAGGCCAAAGCAACCAGACCACTCGAGCCCAGGTATTCAAGATCAGCCTGCGCAACATGGCAAAAACCCATCTCTACAAAAAAAAATACAGTATTTAGCTGGGCATAGTGGCACATGCCTGTAGTTCCAGCTACTTGGGAGGATAATTGGGAGAATTGCTTGAGCCTGGGAGGTCGAGGCTGCAGTGAGCCATGATTGTGCCACTGCACTCCAGCCTGGGTGCCAAAGCAAGACCCTGTCTCAAAAAAAAAAAAAAAAAAGTCTACCTGGGAGGGCTGTTGTAAAGATAATGACTTAATATATGTATAATGCTCACAATGCATTAGTACTATAGTAAGTACTTAATCTATGTACAGTCCTCTCCTTGAACACCTGCTACATGGTGGAGAGAGTGTTAGGGGCTTTAATGGAGGCTTACAAGTAACCTCAGAATAGCTTGCATAATATCTATTAATAAACTCTAGTTATTTCAATGATCTATTGCTATGTAACTATCCAAAAACACAGAGGCTTCATCGAGCTGGTAAATATCTTTAGGCATCCATTATACAAATGAAGAAATTGGAATTCAGTCACTGAATTTACTGAGCTGGTAAGTATCTTGTCTGTAGGTAAGCATCTATTAGCTTATTTAAAGTTAAATCAATTTATGTGTGCTAAGGTGTGGAGAAGCTTTAGACAGAAACAGAATGGCATCTGTCTCACATGAGGGACTTTCTTTGGGTTTCCACAGAGAAGCAAGCCACTAAAGGGTGAATTTTAAAGCCAAATACCGTAGCAGGCACTGGAGCTAAATCTCAAGGGCAAGCTCTGGAAAATGATACAGAACATATGCTTTTGCATTATTTTACTCTAGGGGAGAGGGACCTGGGTATTTATGCACCAAACCCCAATGAGCATTGGGCAGAACAGCTTTCTGAAGTCCTAGAAAAATCCATCTGCCCACATATTGGCAGTTGGAATTTGCCATATGTGCCACAAGACATTCAGCAGGGCACAGACGGCACCCACTATAATCCCCTTGGACTAATTTTGAGTCCTGTTGGAGAGAGAGTTGAAAGCAGTCCCTGAGTAAGACTGACTTTGTGAGACTCTGGGTTGATGCAGAATTACCATGGAGCCCTAGTGTCAAAGGCAGTAGTATTTCCTCTACTTCTGCACAGAAGGCAGAACATTGGAAGGGTTGGGATCCTCAGCACCCAACCCTCGCTATGGACATTCAAATCCTTAGGAGGGTCAATGGGAATTCTCTGAATCTCTTTGCCAGCATTACACAAGGACAAGTGGGAGACAAAGAGCATGGCGAACTCTAGTTATTTCAATGATCTAGTGTGATGTAACCACCCCAAAACACAGAGGCTTAAAACAACCATTTCATTACCTCTCTACATTCCATGGTATGACTGAGCTCAACAGGATGGTCCTTCTCCATGGTGCCAGCTGGGGCTGCCATCACAAGAGGGCTCAACCAGGCTAGAATATCCAAGACAGCCAACTCACATGTTTAGCAGAGGGTGTGGCTGTCAGCCAGGAACTCAGTGGGAGCTGATGATTGGAGGGCCTAGGTTCCCTTCCATGTGGCCTTGCATGTGGCTTGGGCTTCTCACAACATAGTGGCTGGGTTCCAAGAGAGAATATTCCAGGAGATAAGAGGGAAATGGGGGTATTATAATGCCCAGCATGGGAAGTAAGACAGCATCACTTCCACCACATTCTAATGGTCAAACCGAGTCACACTGCAAGCTCAGATTTAATTTTGAAGGGGATTTACACAAGGGCAAAATTATTAAGAGATGGTGATCACTGTGGGCCCTATTTGGAGACTTACTATTATACTGGGTAATGAATGTGTCTGGCAGACTGGTTTGGGAAAAAAATATATCTTTTACAAGGGAAACAATTTTCATGTAGGAGTTGGGAATGAGGCCCCGGAATCCTATGAGCATGAAGGCGGGTACAATTGAACCAGTGGACATTTAGACATGTCTCCAAATAGGCAGGATTATATATTTCTTCTTATTCTCTTTGCTCTGCTTGACGTACAGTGAAAATGAATGTTTGTTGAGAAATGGAATTGATTACAGGAACATTTCTCCAAGTCACTTTCTAGCCTAAGAAGAAACACATTTCTCAAACACTCTCTGGATACTAAGCATTCTATATCCATTATTTCATTTAATTCTCATTCTGTGAGGCAGGTACTATTTAATCCCCATTCGACAGGTGATATGTTGAGGCTCAGGGAGGCTGGCCAGCTGACTTGTTCAAGGTCACACAAGCAAAAATGTCTCAGGGAAGACCTGAATGAACATTCTGTGCTCCCAGGTTCCAGGACGCTTTCCAATCTGACATTTTTCCCTTTATGGTATATGGTAATACCACAATAGCAGATAGTGGGACAGATGCAAAATTGCTTTTATTGGAGGAGTAAAAATTATCTAATAAAAATCACTCTTAGAATGGAAATATGTAAGACTGCCAACTTCTCTGTGATTGCAGGTGTAGTGGGAATGAGGACATGAAAGAGTTAGAAAGACATGAAGTGCCAAGATGTGTCAGTTGACTGTGAGATTCAGGGAATTCTGGTTCTGTCACTTTCTGGTGTTGTTGAATGAATGAATAAAGAATGAATGAGTGAAATAAATCCACAGAGGCCAAAGGAATATCAGTTTCTACCTCTTTGGGACTGCCCTTTCCCCCGCCATCCCTCCCCTTATTATACGGTACCCCAACTCTGCACACTCACACCACACTGCAGGGAGACATCCCCCTCCCCACGTTATAGGGTGCCCTGACTCTGCACACCCATACCAGACTGTAGGGAAATACCCCTGCTGAGTCATCAGCCTTTTGCTTGTCTGGCTCTCCTAGCTTGATGTGGGTAGTGAGCTTGGCTATTTGTGCGTTTATCCCCAGCACCTGGATCTTGGGAAATAATAGGTGCTCAACACATCATTGTTGAGTGAGTGACGAATGCTCCATCTACAATACATCAAACCGGCTTAGAAGTTTTTTCATGGATACCCTCCAGATCAAATAAAAACTACAGTTTAAAAAAAAATTTTTAAGGAAAAACATATGTGACTCTCCCAGGGACAGATTGCTTCTCAAATGAATAAAGTTTTCATCTAGTTTTACCCATGGCATGGAAATGAACCCAAAAGCTAATTTTAAGCCTGGCCTATATGCTTTCCCAAAATTAGTGCATTCTGCTAAGAAGTAAGTTTGTGGCCCAACTGGAATAATCATGTAGAATTTCACAGCATGCTTTTCTGCTTGATGACTTTTTAAAATTTTGTTTTCATCTTCTTCTTCCAGCTTATTTTCTCTTTGCCTCAGTTTTTAAAATGTATTTTTATTTTTTGTCCTGCTGTGTTATGTGTAAGAACTTCCTCAAATTATTTTCATAACGAGGTTGGGTTTAAGCAAACACACACCAACATGTCCTTCTGAATTCACACTATCAAGCTTTAAAATGTTGTCAGCTTTTCTTATCATTGTTTCCTCTCAATACCCCATGGAAATGCTAACCTACTGATAAAGATTCCTTGGCCAAACATTAGTCAGGCTTTTGAATCTTCTCCTAGGCCTATCTGTTCACTTCCTTGTAAAATCCAATTTTAGCAGAGAACCCTGTTTAATTAAGCAAGAATCCACCACCCAACCCCAGTCCTTGATATGTGATCATCCTCAATATCTGATCAGGTTCCTTATCCTCCTCCATACCCCAGGTGATACCTGAAAACTCTGACCTGTCTTCAGTAAGAATCTAGTTTAGCCAGAATCCCTATACCCCAATGTTTCCTTTCAGTAATTTTTTACCCACTGGCCCCTACAGTGTTCCTTTGCTATAAATTCCCACTTGCTTACGCTGTATTCAGAGTTGAGCCACTGCAAGATCCCTCACTGCAAGATTCCACTGCGGTGCCCCCTATATCGATGGCGAAGGTCCTGAATAAAATCTACCTTACCATGCTTTAACACGTGTAATTGAATAATGTTTTTCTTTACTACTCTTATCATTCCAGATGGTTCTTTATATCAGGGATTGCCACTGTAGATTTTAAAATCTTCTGATGATACCATCCATGAATTGGCTTATGACAACACCAGAAAATGTCAACAGGAGGTCAGTGTTCCCAATTTCTAAGGCTTCTTGTTCCAGATACCTAAAGGAATTAATTGAGCTATGGATGTAAAATAAGGGACTAAGAATCTTTTATTCTCAATAATTTGATAATATACTGGAATTTTCTATGAAACTGAAATATAGTGTCATTTTTGCTTTTTAAAAATTTTTGTGTAACCAAAGTAATAAGCATCATTTATAACTGTTAAACATTTAAATTTTTTTAAGAGATGGTATCTTGCTCTGTCACCAAGGCTGGAGCAAGCAGAGTGGCATGATCATACCTCACTGCAGTCTCAAACTCCTGGGCTCAAGTAATCCTCTATCCTTAGCCTCCCAAGTAGCTGGAGCTATAGGCACATGCTACCATGCTTGGCCAATTTTAATTATTATTAAATTTTTTTGAGAGACAGAGAGGGTCTCCATTTATTGCCCCAGCTGGTCTCAAAGTCCTGGCTACAGGCAATCTTCCTACCTTGGCCTCCCCAAGTGCTGGGATTATGGGAGATTTATTTTTATTCTTTCTTCTGCAACTGCAGTCTTAAACTCCCTATCATGGAATAAAGGGATTGTATATCCCACAATCAAATAATGTTACTGTTAGTCTGTCAGATTGAAGGTGAATGGAGGAAAATTCTTACTTGTCAGAAGAGCTTCACCTCCCTGGAATCTCTTTCTTTCCCTCTCTATTAAAGACTTTAGTCCTTGCTATTGTGAATAGTGCTGCAATAAACATACGTGTGCATGTGTCTTTGTAGTAGAATAATTTATAATCCTTTGGGTATATACCCAGTAGT
>NW_012114821.1:9902539-9919970 GCF_000951035.1 Colobus angolensis palliatus
CTTTCTTCTGCAACTGCAGTCTTAAACTCCCTATCATGGAATAAAGGGATTGTATATCCCACAATCAAATAATGTTACTGTTAGTCTGTCAGATTTAAGGTGAATGGAGGAAAATTCTTACTTGTCAGAAGAGCTTCACCTCCCTGGAATCTCTTTCTTTCCCTCTCTATTAAAGACTTTAGTCCTTTTAATCCCCGTGTCACACCCCTACCCTCCCTGACCCTCTGAGGTATTCAGCTTCTGGCATGAGCTGTCATTTATTTAGCAAGCTGTGAGTGGCCTGGGGGTCTCCAAACTCCCAGGTTTAGGAGGGGGTGCCCAGCCCCTGGTCTGGGTCTGGGTTGCTGAATTAAAGGCAATGAGATTCCCAACACTAAAATAAACCTTCTGCAGCATCGTTCATTTTTATGCCAAAAGTTTTTCTGTCTCCTTTTGTTCTAATAAACTTTGTACACGCCAAACAGGAAATGTGGAAAGGAAGAGAAAAGAAAAAGAATCCATATTTAAAATTCAATTTCCTTATCTTCTGGATTTTGTATGTTATTATGAGATTTTTAATTAAAATCTCAGCTCAGATTCAATTTCTCTAGTAAACAGGGTAAAAGGAGATGGAAAGGGAGAAAAATACGACTTAAGTTTATGAAGCTGTGGGTTTCATTATTCCTTTTTCAACTAAAAGATGGTAACAGCACACGTCAGATAGCTCTGGAGGAATTTTCTGGCTTCCTGTGTTTCAGGTGACTTAAAAGGAGAGATCAGCCTGGTAATGAATTGAGTTGGACTGTTAAATACTTCCAAGGGAAAAGAAGAAAATCCAATCCCTGCAGCTCCTGTGGCCCCACTGGAGGGATGGAGGAGTTCCCTCCTGCCCCATCCCTTCTTTGCAGAGTCCTTTCCTCCTGTATGTTTGAGAGTCCCTGGGTGTTTTCTCTCTGTAGCTCTATCTCATTCCCAACTGGGGTGAGCATCTCCCACTCACTGGTGTTGTGATGGCATCTCTATAGGACACTGCAGTTCTGGAAGCACCGTCATTGCTCATCTCTATCAGACACTGCAGTTCTGGAGGCACCCTCATCATTCGTGTCTATCGGACACTGCACTTTCAGAAGCAGCCTCATTGCTTGTCTCCATAGGACCCTGCAGTTCCAGACACACCCTTATTGCTCATCTCTATAGGACACTGCAGTTCCGGACACACTCTCATGGCTTGTCCCTATAGGACACTGCAGTTCCAGATGCACCCTCATGGCTTGTCCCTATAGGACACTGCAGTTTCAGATGCACCCTCATGGCTTGTCCCTATAGGACGCTGCAGTTTCAGAGGCACCCTCATTGCTCATCTCTATAGGACACTGCAGTTCCGGACACACCACCCTCATTGCTTGTGTCTATAGGACACTGCAGTTCCAGATGCACCCTCATTGCTTAGTCAATGCCTCTTGGGGAGAAGAGAGGATGTTCTTCTTTCTGCCACCATCCCAAGTCTGTGATTCTGAGAGGTTTAGCAGAACCTGCCTGCAGGCTTGTGCATAACACAAAGGAATTGCAATTCAGAGGCATTTACACTGTGATAAAGCCACTTTCATATTCTGCTGTCAGAGCCTCTCCCCAGGGACTGGTCCTGTATTTAGTGCCTTATGACTACTCCTGGCCCATCTCACTAAGCAGAAGTCAGGCTTTTTCCCACATTATCTCAGTGAGACATTGAGAACATCTCTGTCCCTCCATGGGGTCAAGTTCTTTTTTCCTGCTCTAAGATCTGCCTGCAGACATATCTCTCCTGTTTTCAGATTTGCCCTTTCTAGAGAAAGCCCACTGCCACTTGGAAACCCTGCATCCCCCTCCTCATGTGGGTTGGCTTTGTACTGCGTCTTCCAGCAGGATAGTCCCATCAGAATCTAGTTGTCCCAAAGCAGTACAAGGCTCCTAGCTGGTGATCTTCATCTTGGAATTGCTTGACTCTATTTTACTATATATAGGACATCAGCAACCTAATATGGGTAAATTGCAGAGTCTGTTATACCTGGAGCTGCTGGTCAGGCACTTGTGCCATTCCTGCATCTTCAGAGGCTCAGTTCCTAATGTACGTGAAGAAAAGATTACACACAGACACACACACCCCACTGTGAACAAATTAGAAAATTCAATTCTAAAAGCCGTATAGAGAAGAGCATTCTCTCTAGGAAACACACAGTGTAGACTTTCAGCTCTGCCCTCAATACAAGTGGCTTTTCATACAAATTCAGTTAGCTGCTAGGATCCAGAGCATCTTAAACTCTTCACTTGAGAGGGGACCTTTGCTCTATGTACGCATAGCTATGAGCAGCAAGGAAGGGCAAGTTTGAAGGATGATGCTCCTCTTTTCCCATCTGCAAGGTAGTTTTCCTACAACAAAGAATGGTCTGCTCCAAAGGTGAATTCAATTGTTCACTTCTTGTAAAAAATAATTTACCAAAGATTTGAAATGAGAGAATTGCTTAGGATAATGATTCAGTCAAAGCTCAAATATATAGATACCTCTTGTCCCTACCCCCATATCATAGTCTCCGCAAAATGGAACCTCCTCCCAAGCACTGGCCTATAGGTCTGAGTTCAAGCATGAGGAGTAGGATGAGATCAGGAGGAGGCTGCACTTCCCCCTTTGTTTATGATGCTCAGAGGCTATGGCTTCCTCTCTCTCTCTCTCTGTATGGAGAAGTAAATGCTCTTAAGATTTTCCCCCAGAGTTGAAACCCCCTGAAACTTCTCTCCAAGAGGAAGTTCATGAAATCGTAACCCTTATGTATCTACAAAAATAAATCAGAAACAATGTCAAATTCTGGGCGAATTACAGTGTTAATATCACCATCAAAACATAAAGGATGCAGAGATGATCTTCCCTACTATCTATCTCACATTCAACCCACTAGTAAGATCTCTGGAAAGAAAGCATATGGATTGTACGCCAGCCTATGGAGCCCTCATTGAAACTAGGAGTCAGCAGTGACCACACTTGTGAGGACTACAATGCCTCGTTTATTGCCTGGCTCAGAAACTCCTAGTTTCAAGTGGTGTAACAGTTCCAGATTATTGAGTAAGATTTCTTATTAGGCCATGTGATCCAGCAGACTCAATGGTACTAGACATTTCCAGGGTATATAATTTGAAGTCTCTTGGAAGCCCCAGTTCAAGAATCATAGCTCAGACCACTAAAGTTCTTGAGCAAGACCATGCCTCCTGTGTCAGGAACTATTTTCCATTTGAAAAAGCAGTTCCTGATGTGCTACTAGGACCTACTAGAGGTTGAGAAACTAACCACAGGACTTAAATGACCATGTGAGTGGAGCTGCCCATCAGGAAGCAGGATTGTCAAATTCAGAAAGCCTTAAGGTAAGCAGGAGTAGTAGCACCCCTTCATCATGCAACAGAAATGGTGAATTTGAAAGTGCGCCTGTAATGTGTGGCAGATGGGGGAGAAAACAGAAACCAATTATGGCTTCAGACCCAGCATTAGCAGTGGGGCCTTTAGCTTGTTCAACTCAGGTTGGTGAACAAACACTTTTCCTAAGATCGTAGCTGACTGTCATCTTGCAGGCTCAGTCATGGGCTGGATTTAACGTAGTAAACAAACAGATCTGAGTGCTGTATGAGGTGGACTATACCAGACAGTGCTCAGGCCTTGACCCACATTCTCTCGGCCTCTCTTTTAGGCTTTGATGGTAGTGTACAGTTTCCTACAAGCTTCTACTTACTTCAGACTGATAACTCATATCCCAAGAATGCACAGAATTTATTCCATTTGCTACTTCAGGATCTCTCTGGTGCTGCACATATTGGAAAAAACTCACTGACAGGCACGATGGCACAAACAGGATATAGATGCACCTACATAAGCTTTTCTCCCACTCCGCCTCAGGGGTACAATTCCTGGAGGTAGTCTGAATGCTCCTCCAGGGGCCGCAGACAAATCCAATCCGTTTCCCCACAGTGGTGCCCACATCCACACGTCCTTGTCAGGTTTTCCTCCTTTCTCACTCCTGTGTTTCCTCCCACCTGATTGCCTTCCAAAAATTTACTTGAACAGGGTCCTTGTCTTGGTTCTCCCTTCTGTGGGAACTTAAGCTAAGATGTATAATAAGTAATAAATGGATGACATAATTGATGAGGAGAAAGACACAGCTAACACTCTATACCTAGACAGTGGGAAGCTCCCTAACAGAAGCAGCAGAGTTCTGGAGTCTTGCAGAGGGAGCGATGGTGCAGCTGTGCTAGGAAAGCAGGGAGTTGTCATGGAGGAGCCGCCATCTGCTCCGGACCCTGAAGAGTGAGTGAGACCAGCAGGGTGGGAGAAGGGGGCCTCTTTGAGTTGAATAAAGGCATAGAGGGGTCGGGAGCAGTAGCTCACGCCTGTTAACACTCTCTGCATGTTATTTCTTTAATTCTGACATGAACTCCACAAGGAGGATTTTATTAAACAGCACTTTAGGAGGCCCAGGCAGGTAGATCACATGAGGCCAGGAGTTCAAGACCAGCCTGGCCAACATGGCAAAACCTCATTTCTACTAAAAATACAAAAATTAGTGGGGCATGGTGGTGCATGCCTGTAATCCCAGCTACTCGGGAGGCTGAGGCAGGAGAATCACTTGCAACCAGGAGGCGGAGATTACAGTGAACCAAGATTGCACCATTGTACTCCAGCCGGGGTGACAGAGTGTGAGACCCTGTCTCAAAAACAAACAAACAAACAAACAAAAAAAAAAAACAAAAAACAAAGGCATAGAATAGAGAGCAAAAATACAGGACCTTAGTACCATTCAGTTCTCTTCTGATTACAAGTGCCCAAAAAAGAAAAAAATAAAGTTAGATAAAGAGGGAAAAAATTGTCTCATAAAATCCAAAATATATTGTTTACTAACCAAGCCAGGGAAACTGCTCCAGGATAGGTTGAACAAAAGACCCCAATGGTAAGAGTGCCCCTCAATTTACAGCCTAAACTACAGATTCACTTAATTATTCCTGTGGGCCAAATTCCAAAAATTTCAAGGAAGGGACTCTGACTCTCATTGGGTTGTCTTGATATATATGTTTATCTTTGAACACATCAGCTGTGGCCAGAGGACTTGGTCCAAGTTGCATCAACACAGTTCTTATAATTCCTGCTGGAATAAGTGAGCCACTTCCTAGGAAAGGAGTTCTGGGCAGATGATCTGAAGGTATTCATCTCAGCTTACCTGAGGGGTGATTAGAAGTCACAAGTGAGCTGCAATGCAGGATATGAGGGTGTGAAACATGAATGGAAAAGAAGACAGTGAAGGACCCTGAATGCTACAGGAAGCAATGTGGGTTCCATCTCTAAGTCATTAAAATTTTGATGTAGGACTGTGTCATGATTTGCTATATATTGTAAAAGTGTAGACCAAACGGGTACATTTTATGAGAGAGGGAGACCACATAGGTGGTTATTATTATTGTCCACATTAAAAGTGGTAAGGGTTTGAATTCAGGTAAACACTCAGGGAAAAGAAAGAGATATTTCTGAGTCACAGGAGTGAGGGGAGATGTGGCGGGTTACACTGATTACCCGAATTAATGACATTCCTGTATCCACACACTTTGTTTGCAATGTGACTTTACATAGCTCTTCCAATAATCAGAAATGGAGTTTTTTTTCTCACTCCTTGTATCTGGTTGCTTTCATGACTTACTGTGGCTAATACAATGTCATCTTTGACCATTCCAAGTCTAAACCTCAAGAGGCCACATGTGCTGTTTCTTGCTTTCTTGGAACTACCACTGCCCTGTGAACCAGCCCGGGCTAGCCTGCTGGATGGTAGACAACACAGGGGGAGAGCTCTAGCTGGAGGAAAGACAGAGCTGCTTCACCAGCCTGAAGCTGACCACAGACACATGAAGGAGCCTGGCCCAGATCAGAAGAACCACCCGACTTAGCCCAACCTAAATTGCTGATCCACAGCAACATATGCTACATGAACAACTGTTGTGTTAAGCCACTAAATTTGGGGGTAACTATGCAGCAATAAGCTAAATGATATAGTTGACTTCATTTTTCAGATGAGGAGACTGAGACTTCTAAAAGAATATATATCCAACCCCTCCTGTTAAAACAACCAGGGCTCAACTCCTGATTCCTCTTTTTGCACAGTGTGCTCTTCTTATTGTGCCTTTGGTGGAAACCCAACAGGATTGATGTTAATCATCACGACTGTCCTTTACTGAACACATGCCAGTCTCTAACCCTGACACTTGCTGTGTGTTATACTTTAATTCTCACATGAACTCCATAAGGAAGGTTTTATTAAACCCATTTTAAAAACTGAGTATAAAGATAGGAAAAAGTTTACAGAATAAAATGTAGAGTGTCTGGGACTCAAACCCAGGTCTGTGTGTCCGCAGAATCCTGCATTTTCTGCTTTTAATCCAGAAAGTCTATTATCAAAAATTTTACTAGACAGAGTTTCATCATTACTCAGAACCATATGGCACTGTTGATTTTTCTCCTACTAAGTTCCATTGTTACATTGCATATTTTGTATTTCAGACTTGTATATTTTTATCATAATGTGCTTACTGGGTACCAGACACTTTGATTAGTGTTTTTTCCTGAATGGTCCTTTTTGATTCCCATGAAAGATACAAATACTATTATTGACCAAAATTAGCAGAAGAGAAAACTGAAGTTCAGTATGTTTAAGTCACTCATCCAAAGTCGTTTCTGACTCTAAACCATGTCTCTTTATCTGCTACGTTTACTGTCCCCTTTAGAAGCTGTTCATGTTGAAAGGAGTCCAGAAGTGGAGTCTCTTGGAATAAGACCTAAAGATAAGACCACATGTAGCCTTACTGAGTACATGAAGTATGCGGCTATGATGTATCCTGTTTTCACATGACAAATGGTGCTTTCTATTTCACTATTTTGTCATTCTTGATTCCATTAAGAACTTTGCTTTCATCTCCCTCTTTCTATTTTCCTAAGTCCCATTGTTTGAGTCTAAATCAGGTCTGAGCAAGAAGAGTTAGAGGGTACCTAGAACATTTTCCTTTAATGTAGACAGTTGTAGTTGGAGGTGACATCTACTAGAACAAAAAACTATTTTCTGGACGGCGCATTTGTTGTTATTGTTCAAAGAGAATTACAAAATTGTGAGAATCAGGCATCTGGTTATTTCACCTTGTTGACAAGTTTTCAAGCATGATTGATGGCTCTAGCTCTGACCCCAACATACACATGTGCTAATACTATAAATTCTCTTTTAGTTCATACATCTTGATTAAATTTCCAACATTGCTGATAGACTTGGTGAACAAACACCAAGCACAACAGCCTGATGAGGGGAGTGAGCCCAGGGAAGCAAACTGAGTTAACATAAGTGAATTAGGCAGATGTCTCAAGACTCTCTCATGGACCCATCACAATTATAAGATGTAACATGGATTAGGGACCCCCTAGAGGCCTCAGAAGAATTA
The DNA here is from genome assembly GCF_000951035.1 of Colobus angolensis palliatus. NCBI lineage: Eukaryota > Metazoa > Chordata > Mammalia > Primates > Cercopithecidae > Colobus > Colobus angolensis. The sequence goes on from NW_012114821.1 coordinate 9,910,004, forward strand.
AGAGGCAGGTGGAGCTGCACAGTTCAAGGAGTGTGAGTTGGGAATTCCCTCTCCAATGTGTTTCCTATTCTCTCCAGCTCTCATTCCTTCCTACACCAAACATCCATGAACACCCACCTTGTGTTCTCTGATACTGTCCTGAGCATGGAGGTGCAGGTTTGGGACAGCCACTGTCTGTCTCTAATGGGAGAAAGGCCCCAAAGCAAAGACTAGCCCAAATTCCATGATAGGGGCACAATCAAGATGCTGGCAGGGAAACTAGGGCAGCTTCTCTTGGGTGATGAGGACTGTGCCTCAGGAAATAAGCAGGACTGACCAAGGAAGAGAATTCCAGGTGGAAGGGACAGTGTGCAATGGCATGGCATACACAAGTGTCTAGCCGCTTTCAGGGTTTTGAGACTAGCAGGAAAGGGGGCCAGTGAGACTGAGAGACAGAAAGTAGGAGCCAGGTCATGCTTGTGAGACATCAGAAGGAATGCGGACTTTTAAAAAAGTTTTACCTTCCTTATTCCACAGAATAACATATCTTCCTTTAACACTGTTGAAAATTGCAAGATAAGTTCTGAATTGTTACCAAAATAGTGAAACAATAGTGTGAAGCATGGTATTGTTTTCTCAGACATTTTTTAAAAACTACTTGTTAGAGGCCACAGAGAACCTTTGAGGGTTTTAAGCTGGTGCAGATATGCACACAGGAGCTCTCTGAACTGAGCAGAAGGAAGTGCCTGCCTTTGGTGTCCAGCCCAGGAAGATCATAGTAATTATGGCCACAAAAGAAACAGAAAAGGGAGAGGCTGGTCTGGTGAGGCCTGAGGCAGAGACGATACCTGAGCAGACGCCACCACCCATTAAAGTCTGACCTAAGCTCAACTCCATTCTTTAGCTTTTCAGGAACTCCATCCTAAAAGTTTACACAGAGCTCGTGCATTCTTAGGGGGACTGACGCTTTCTGAACCAATCATAGTGATAGATAAATAGAGACCAATTGATTAAGTTATAATGAGAAAGCCTGCTTCCTGTTCAGAAGCCTTAATTACAAGGAGATTTGTGGATCTTGGCCTTTGTATTTTCTCTACATGAGGAAGATCACAGGAAATAGAATTATTCTCAGGAATTTCCTTGTTGGGCTTTATTCATCTTCCCAACTAATGTTCATTGAACTAGACACTCTGTATGATGTGGGGTGTGTATGTGTGTGTGTGTGCCCGCATAGGTAAGGAGAATAGTACTTACCTTACAACAATGGCTAAGAGAACAGCTGCCCTGAAGCTGCTTATGGTCTAATGGGGCAGATGAATAGAAACATTCATATAAATTTTTGAGCATAAGAAAGAAATATTAGGCCGGGCGCAGTGGCTCAAGCCTGTAATCCCAGCACTTTGGGAGGCCGAGACGGGCGGATCACGAGGTCAGGAAATCGAGACCATCCTAGCTAACACAGTGAAACCCCATCTCTACTAAAAAATACAAAAAAACTAGCCAGACGAGGTGGCAGGCGCCTGTAGTCCCAGCTACTCGGGAGGCTGAGGCAGGAGAATGGCGTGAACCCAGGAGGCAGAGCTTTCAGTGAGCTGAGATCTGGCCACTGCACTCCAGCCTGGGAGACAGAGCAAGACTCCGTCTCAAGAAAAAAAAAGAAAGAAATATTATGAGACAAGCAGGATCTGAGCAGACCAAAGCAGAACACAATACCTCCTTTCATTTTCTAGGAATTGCCTTTCTTTTGGAGTTGGTCGTATCTGATTCCCGGTATAGCCCTTGGCAGGAAGTTGTGGTATTTTCAAATAAAGTCATTAATAAAGATCAATTACTGGGGGATTTCCGAGGAAGTCGATAACAGGAGAGCTACTTATGCTAGATGACTAAACATGTTCTGCAGTGTGGGGGGCCTATAATAGTCTCCCAGGGCTACCATAACAGAAAACTATAGACTAGGTGGCTTAAACCATAGAAATTTATGTTATCACAGTTCTGGGGGCTAGAATTCTAAGATCAAAGTATTTGTTTGCTTGGTTTCTTCAGAGTCATCTCTCCTGGGCTTGGGGCTGACCATCTTCTCCCTGTGTCCTCACATGACCTTTCCTCTGTATGTCACTGTGTCCAAAGTTCCTCTTCTTATAAGGACACCAGTCATATTGGCTTAGGGTTCATATATATGCCCTCATTTAACCTTAATTACCCCTTTAAAGACCTTATCTCCAAATACAATTACAATCTGAGGCACTGGGGGTTAGGACTTCAACACAGGAATTTTGGAGAGACACAATATAGTCCCTTGCAGAACCATATGGCATGTTTGTTGAAGTTGAGATGGGCAAAATGTGTAACAGGTTTACTGCTCCGTCTGAACTAGAATCAGGATGTTTCTGAAAAGACAAGTTTACATGATAATATAAATCTAACTAAAAGGAACAACTCAGGGTGTCTTAATCAACAGACAGGTATCTGGACAGTGGGCTTGTTTAATGCTGTGGCACCCTGCAGTGTTCTCCCACAGTCTGGGAACCAGGGCACTGGCTGTGGAAGGAGGTTCAGCCTCAAAGCCAGCAAGTTCCCAACATTGACTTGACAATCTCTTTTAGTCTTTTTACTTTTTAGTCAACTGTTGTACTTGTAAGACACTCGTGATTTCAATATAATCAGTCATGTCATCCACCTTGACAACAAAGAGAATATCTATCAGCGCAGCCTGAGATCACACACATGCCTTTGCCAATTGAGTTGTTTTCCCTCCTGATTAAACATGCAATAAACTAAAACCTAGAGTTGTCTCCCTGTGTACTTTTGCTAAGTCATATCTCCCCTGGGCTTACTTAATTGTGGGGCTCCCAATCAAGACCTTACATTTGCCTCAATTGAGTTCATATTGTTACATTTGGACCATGACTTAAAAATGATGTTCTTCATCAATTCCAAGCTGTATGACCTTGCCCAAGACATTTAAATATTCTAGAATTTGGCTTTCTAACATGAACATTAAGGTTAAAAGACTTTCTTCTCAATGTTGTAGAGTGGATTAAATGAGATTATGTAAATGACAATGACTATTATTATTGTATATTGTCAACGTCATAATGCAATAAGGTAACTGAGGGTCTCAAGTTCAGATGAACAGTCAGGAAGGAGGAGACCTAGGAGTGGAGAACAGATTTACAAAGGGCCCTGTTCTAGTACTAGACATGCAATCTCTAGAGACTTACTGTGCACCCTGTCTGGACTTTGAAGTGATCTGCACTCTTGTCTAAACCTATCACAGCTAGCTGGGCTTAGCCTCTCTTATCTTTGCTTGAATAGAATCTTCTCTCCTTCCTTTATCCATTACTATCTTGATTGCATGCCAGGCCACCTACTCTCCTAGAATGCCAATTTTGCCACTCAAATTACTTGATGTTCTTCCAAGCTTTATGTCATCTGCAAATTTAATTTCTATCATCTATGTTTTCATGAAAGTCAGCCCGGGTACAGTAACTTCTATTCTCTTTCTAACTATACTGTCACTACCCCCTGGGTTTTCACTAACCCCTAATTCCTCCTCCATATCTGCCTTTGGTCTATTCCAATGGCTACCAGGTCTCTCCTTGGGAAGTCTGAGGTTTTGGGTTTGGAGTTGGGGACAAATGTTGTGTGCACAGAGTCAAGTTGTCTGACCATATGTAGGCAGTCGTAATTTGGGGTTGTTTGCATAGCTTTGTCCTGCTTTGCAGAGATGTTCTGGGGAAAAACAAAAAAACAAAAAACAAAAACAAAACAAAACAAAACAAAAGATGAGATTTGTGATTTTGTATGAATTATAGGGAAAATAATAATATCAAAACTTATTCTACATTTTAAGGTATCAGAACTAGAATTGTATTATTCTACATTTAAAAATATAACACTGGTTATAATCAAAGTGAGGTAAAGGAAACACAATGAAAGATTTTGTGTGTGGGATACGAGGGTAGGCTTCACAGAGGTGGCTGAGATGTGTCTTTAAGGCTTACCCTCAATGTCAATGAATGCCTATATTGTCCATAAGAATCTATCCATCTGTGCATTCACCCTCCAATGTAGTTTAGTGACCATGTTGGGTCACTTACTCCATTACATTGCCTAAAGTGAGCCTGCCGCAATGGAACTCTCCCACTACAAGATATGACTGTCACACAGCTCTGTGGATGCAGGAGTGGTCTGGAACAAAGGATGACAATGACTGTGAGTGATCATATTCTTCATTGACCTTGGATCCATGGCCATAGAACCACTTTTGCTCACCCTAGCAGAGTTAAGTTATTCCAGTCAGCCCTGAGCAGTTTCACAAGAGTGGGCTCATTTAGGTAGGACACCTGTTCTTTTCTTTTATCCATATTTTCCTTTCTACCAAAATCTACTATGTAGGGGCATTGGGCTAGGCAATCTTCTGGCATTTACAGCATCTCTGAGAGGACACACCTTAGCTTCTTCTTTCTATGTCCCTTGGTAGTTGACAAGGTTATTCTGTTCCCCTGTAACTTCCAGCTCTTGGCCCTAGTTCTGCCACCTGAGCAACTGGAGTAGAGAGAGGCTTCTACATTCTGCCACCTGAGCGATTGAAGTAGGATGCTCTTCTATATGGCCATTCCTCTTCAGAATGTGAAGTCACACTTCATATTCTACTGATATTCTTCCTGTGAAGATCCTTCTAAGCTCTTACCCCTTCCTCTCCTCCCTGCATCTTCCTTTCTTTCATCTTTTTGCCATTTGTTCCTTGAACATTTATTAAGAAGGCTTTGCTCCAGAAGCTCAGACTGCAATGTCAAATAAAATGCCATGAAATCAGAAGCTCCATGAGGGCAGGAGCCATATCTAGCTTTATTTCCACTGTATCCCCAGTGCCTAACACAGTGCTCAACCCATATGGGGGCTTAGTCAATTTCTGTTCTTGGCAGTCAGGCAGGAAGGCAGGCAACCACTTCCCTCAAGGAACTTGCTATACATTAGTGGAATAGACTTTTTCTGTTCAATGAGGTAAATCTAAAAAGGGAGTGTGTATATGGGACAGTGATATACCATGGAAATAATACCTAAATCAACCCAGGAAAGTCAGAGAAGAAGGCTTTACAGAGGAGATTTTCCTTGGATTGTTAATCCTTGGACAACAAGGAGGTGTTGACAGTATAGACAGATAGATAATAGAAGCGACTGTACCAGGGTTGACTTCCATGAAGACATAGATGATAGAAATCAAATTTGCAGATGACATAAAGCTTGGAAGAGTATCAAGTAATTAAGTGTTTGTCAGAGGGAAAAGTGGGATTTCAGCAACAAAAGTAGCATGTGCGACAGCACAGAGGCTAGTGAATACACCAAATAATGAGGACACCACTAGCATGTCAGTGTCTACTGAGCCTGGCTATGTGTGACCATGTTCCATGTGCTTCTAGTAGGAGAGATTAAAGAATGCTGTCACCACATGTGTTTCCCAGTTCCAAAAGGAGGAGAAGCTCAAGAAAATCCAAGCTGTATTCCCACCTAGACTTTGATCTGTTAATGACTTGTTTCTTATTCTTCTATTTTATAAGGCACAGTCAACCACACAGCTACTGTGTAATGCATCATAAAATAGCAAGTGAAAAAATAATTACATGTTCCTGAAATTGCTTGGTGGTTATCCTTGAAATATCAAATCATTCCAATGAATTACTTGGTAATGTAACTTTTCTTTTTTAATTTCTTGATAATGTTCCAATTTACTAGTCACAAAACTCCCTGACATCACTGTCATCTCAGCAGGGTGAATATTTTAAACAGTTTTGACAACATAATTATGGCTATTAGGTGGGTATTTGTTTCCCATCAACTAAATAATAACACCTTGTCCCAAGAATCTGGGTTTCTTGGAAGAATCTCAAAGTGCTTTACCAACAAGCATTATTTTTCTAAAGGGGAGGTTCGAAGGCCCCCAGTTGGATTCACGTCCCAGGTTGTGCATAAAGTCAGCATGGTTAAAGGATACCTGCGTCTAGAGATGCAGCTCAGGAGGAGAAGTGGTAAGACTGCAGCAGCTTTGCCACACCAAAGGGCCTGGTAGCTGATTGTACAGACGCCAAATTAGAGGGTCTCACAGCTTGATACATCCCCTTCCAAGAAGGTCAGGAATTTGGGTCTCCGCTATCTCTAGTGGAGATAGTGTGCTTATAAAGAGTGATGGAAAGTTAACTCTTTTCTGACTGAGACCAGTTCTCAGTCAAATTGTAAGAACTCATTAGAAGGGGTGGTGGATGTGGGCTCTGGATTGGATGGTTTGCATGGGAAAGGCCCCCTTGCAGGTAAGTCACTTGCTGCCTCCTGGAATTGAGAAGCCCTGGGAGGGGCAGTCTCTGCGGGGTCAGTAAGTTCTCAGTACTGAGTCCACTACAACAGCTAGGTAAGTCCCTGTAAGTCTTCTGTGCCACCAGACACGAGGCTGGAAGTTTATACCCAATGTATTTCTTTGTAGTAAAACAACAACCATGAAAAACGCTTACATAAAATGCATACTTTCATTAGCAATTAAAGTAACATTAAATAAAAACCACTTCTAATTTTCTGAACTTCTATTGAATAAACAACAGCAAACAAATGTTGTCAGGGATAGAAAGAAACATGAGTTTTACGTTGCTTGATCTTTCTGGAGAAAGGCACTAGGCAACGACACCTATAAAATGATTTTTTTGACTGGTAAATTACTTTGAATTACTTCAAATGAAATTAAATAAGTGATGGTCTGAGTACATCGGCTGGAACTTCGCAGGCCAGCAAGGAAGCTATGTCTTTTTTCCCTTTGGGTAATACCTTAGCCCAGTCATTCTAGAAAAATGGAGCCTGAGGCACATCTGGTATGTTAACATTTACTTGGAGATAAAATACTAGAATGGTAAGGGGTAGTTGTTTTACAATGTAGGTTTGATTATTATTCAGGTATAGTGAGGCCAACAGATCAGAAAATGACTGTCGTTAAAAAGACTGTTACAGGTCCCAAGAGGAGGGCACAGGCCATGCCACATAGGGCCACACAGGGAAGCAGCAGGGTTGGTCATGAAGTTGGTGGTGGGGGAAGGTTGGGGTACAAACACCTTCATTGTGGATTCTGTGGGAAGGGATGGAATGGGTGAAGCAAGGTAAACAGATTTAGGATGGGCTGATTTGAATAATTTCAGCAGGCTCTCGAGTATAGGGACTCTCTAGTAGTCTGATACCGGGCCCTCGGGTAATTAGGGCAAGGTGAATGAATAACAGCCTGAATGGTAAGAACTGGTTAGAAGGGGTGGTGGGCATGGGCTCTGGATTGGATGGTTTGCATGGGAAAGGCCCCCTTGCAGGTAAGTCACTTGCTTCCTCTAAGAATTGAGAAGTCCTGCCTCCGGAGAGGCAGCCTGGACACTGTGTCTTAGAACGGTCTCCTGTAGTGGGAAGGAAGAGATTTCTCTACAGGCACGTTCCCATTGTTTCCTATAGCTCCCTGGGCAGGGTTTGACCACTGGGTGTATGTATCTCTAGGTCCCATCACAGAGGCGCCAACAGGCAGAGAGCAAGAGACTGCGGGCAGGAAGCAGAAGAGGCCTGCTCCAGGTCTGGAAACCCAGGGATGAAGCCCAGATGGAAAAGAGGCCGCTCCAGGTGGGATTCTGCCCTCATCCCTAACTCATGCATTGAGGTCCTGACCTCCAGTACCTCAGAATGTGACCTTATCTGGAGATAGAGTCTCTAAAAAGGCAATTAAGCCAAAGTGAGGTTATAGGGGTGGGTGCTAACCCGATATGACTGGTGTCGTTATAAGAAGAGGAGACTTGGACACAGGTGAGTATAGGGGAAAGACTGCCTGAAGACACAGGGAACCGATGGCCACCTACAAGCTAAGCAGAAACGCTTCTGAGAAAACCTACCCTCCTGACATGTGGGTGACAAACTTCTGGCCTCCAAGATGGTGAGAAAATAAATTTCTGTTGTTTAGGTCACCTCTGTCTGTAGGACTTTGTTTTGGCAGCCTGAGCAAACTAATATAGAGCCATTTGTACAAAGTTACTCACAAGCCATGCAGTTTACAGTCGCCGACTTTGAAGAGGATGACCATAGAGCCAAGTCCGACATCTCAAGGTAATGAACTCATAGACAGCTGTCAAAATACAAATTCTCTAGAGTAACCACACAATTGCATGCATTGAATGATGGTGAGTAAAGCGAGCAGAAGGGAAAATAGAATGTAGTCTGATTGCAACTAGGTCACATAAATGTAAATTTGTACGTTTATAAAGAGTGATGGAAAGTTAACTCTTTTCTGACAGAATTGTTTTAATTAGATTAACTGTATAGTATAAGTAAATAAATCTATATTATGTTATTTTTAATGTTTTCCTTTGATCCTTTTCTCGTAGCTTACATGAGAGAAAACAATGCTTGATTAACTCATATAAACTTGCTGGGCCTGTTTGCTTATGTGAAAAAATGAAAGCCTCGGTGTGTTAGGAAGGATTCTGAGGCTCTGTCTGGACAATGCAGGCCAGGAATGTCCTGCGTGTGGCACATGACGGGGTAATGGCAGCACACACCTGCCCTGGGTGATCTCCAAAGGCCTGTTCAGATTTCACTCTGAGAAGACTTCAGGATAACATTGGTGAGTCCTTGCAGGGTGGAGTAATATTGATTTCTCCGCTGCTTATTGGCTATGTAAATAAATAGCAAAGGTGTGTGTCACAGCAATGCCTGTACCCTTGTTCTAAGGTGTGTCTGGTCCTGGTTCTTGGATCAGCTACATTGACAGCCTGAGTAAATAACTGGCAGCCTTTTCATTAACTGGAATTTGTTTCTCTTTTGGATTTAGATTTTTCCTCTCTCTGGGATTAGGATCTTTCTTGTCACCAGGTTTCTACTGTCTCCTGATTGATCTTATGTGGCTTAGTTCATGTTTTCTAAACTAAAGTCGATAGTGTAACAAACAAACAGCTCTGAAACCTCTCACCCAACTCCCACTTAAACGTGTTTCCTGAGTTATCTAAAAACTAAGTCAATATTATCATTTCTGCATTCTTTGCAGTTTGCAAAACATTTTCCTGTGCATTTGATCCTCATATATCAACCTCCAAGAAAGGCAGGCAAAGGCAAGTCATTATTCCTGATTTATAGAGGGGTTTTGTAATTCTTCAGGGGTCACACAAATACCCTTTTAACCTGGGCATGGGTCTGGCTGACTCCAACTTTGGGCTCTTTACAGAACACAGCACTATGTTTCAGGAAGTCACTTCTAAGTAGGATGGTACTGGCTGACTCAGCGCAGTATTCTCCCCACTGTGTTCCTTACGAAGTTTAGAATCAGCCTGGGTCATACTCCATTGAACAGGCTTTGGCCTCGTGTCTCCCTCAGCCTTCCCGCATTGATTCGGAATTGCACGGGCATCTCCAAGGGGATTGCTTGCGCTCCATGCCCTCAGACTCCAGGAGCCTGGGAACTAGGGGTTTCCCAGGATACAGGACTTTTCACTACTGAAACCAGGAAAGCCCTGGGCAGAGAGAGACAAGTTGGTCACCCTGTTAAAGAAGGACTATAGCATCTCATCCTTGAGAAGTGGGAAGAGAGGATGGAGATGGGATGGGACCAAGGGCACTCTCATTGAAGTTACAGTGTGGCCAACTCCATGGGAGGAGTATCTGGAGTTCAGTTAGAGACCACTGAGTCCAACCCTCTTGTTTTGTTAGAGGCCCCTGAGGCTCTAAAAGAAGGGCTTTCCCCAGGGTGAACCAGCTGATGGCAGACAGAGCATCCAACACAGGGCTCCTGACACCCACTCTGGGCCTCTCCTTGTAACCATAGAAGCTTTAGTATCATGTTGTCATTTGCTTACACGGCCTCTTTAAGTCCCCCACCCCTGAGAGACAGGTACTGCTTTCTCATTCACACTCAACTCATGAGGCAACCAAGACACGGAGAGCTGAGATAATTTGCCTGAGGTCACACTGCTTATAAGTGTCAGAG
>NW_012114821.1:9921508-9966635 GCF_000951035.1 Colobus angolensis palliatus
ACTTGTCTACTCTCCCAGGGTCTCAGCCCTGTTCATGCTACAGCTCTCATGGTGCCACTCACATAGTGGGGGCTCAAAAAAGTACTAGAGTACTACTTATGGCCATTTATGGAGTACATCCTGTGTTCCAGGCTCCAAGCTACGTGTTTTACAAAAATAGTTCATCTAACTACCATAATCACACTATGGCTATTCATTTCACTATGTGACGATTGAGGCATAGAGAGGTTGAGGTCACACAGCTGGAAGTAGCATAGCTCAGATTTGAACCCAGGCCTGCTAGCTCCAAAGCCTTCCCCTTTTCACTCTGCCATGCTGTCAGCAACACTGCAGTTTGTTGAATTAACGTGGGAAAGGATTTGAAAATCCTATAAGGAGAATGTTTCATTAACTTGGAGAAAGGGCACCTAGGGAACCAATGTCCCATCATTAACACCTCCTTCTCCTTCTTTTCCTCCAATTCCCATGAATTTATTTCCCGCTCTCTCATCCTTCCACATACATTTACTGAACACCTGTCCTGGGATAGAAAGATAAATAAGACACAGCCCCTGTTCTGAGCTCACATTTAGCAGAGGAATTAAGACACAGACACATACAGCATCCTTGAGAGGCAGATATGACCACTGCCAGGAGAGGAGATGGGAGAAGCAGAATGGAGAGCTTCCTCCTGCTCAGTTTTGGAATCAATAGGAGGAGAGAAATGAAATTTGAGTTCTGGTCCCGCTCTGTTCTAGCTGTGTAGCTTTGATGATACCAACAAATATCATAGTAGCTAACAATCTCCCTGTGTGCCAGGCAGTGTTCTAAGTCCTCTTGTAACTTCATTAAATCTCTTTGCCTCTCTGAACTCAATTAATAAAAAAATTTGAATATTAATTCTATAAGAAACAGTGAGCAAGACAGACGCAATTTGTCAAATAGGTAAGACAAGCACGATGAATGTCACCAAACTGCTCTGTGAATCCCGAATCAGGAAAGCTGACCTCGCCTGGAATCAGCAAAGACTCTTTAGGATGTTCAAATATACTGAGACCTGAGGATCCATGGGGTCAGCTAGAGGCTGCATGGGGGGTGGAGTTAGCAGTAGTCACAGAAGATCAGGGCAGATAGAAGGCCTAGAAACAAAAGGAAATGGCGCGTTGAAGGACAGAAAGAAGTTCTGTTTCTCAGGGGCTTAGAAAGTATACATTTGTGAAATGGAGCTAATCACCCTCCCCACGGAGCTATAGGATGATTATCTGAGATAATGTGTGAAAGAAAGAAACACTAGCTTTTCTGATAACCTATACATACTATTATTTAGCATTTATTGAGCACAATTTTTATCATCATTTTTTTCTCCCCATCTAGACTGAAAGCTCCTAGAGGGTGTACTAATTAGGATAAAAGCATCAGCTGCTGTAACAAACAGACCTGATGGCATATGTTTTAAAGAACCATACCTCTGTTTCTCTCTCACATAGCAGTTCTGAGATGAGCAGCCCATGCATACAGGCAGCCCTTGCCCCCAGGTCGTTCAGGCACCCAGATTCCTTTCGTTCTGTGACTCTTTTTCTCCTAGCATATTGGCATCATCTGAATGACTGAAGCTGAATTACCAGGGGTCAACTAGTGGGAAGTAGCCAGGCACTGACCTTGGGGCAGAATTTGATTGCTAAGAAATCAATAGCAGGGAAGTAGGGAAAAGAGACAGGGAAGGAAAGACAGGCAATACAGGTTGTGTTATCTATTCATCTACCACTATGCATAATGCAATTATCCCTCTGGGGAACTCTGGAAGTCATGTTAAACATACACACCTCAGAGTTATCTCACACAAGTGCCGAGGGAGCTGGGGCATTGATACACCAGCTCCTGTCAGTCATTTGTTGAGAATGACTCCCAGAGGCATGCCAATTCCCTGGTGCTTTTCCTGCCATGCCAGCAGAAAAACAGACTCTGGGAGCAAGGAAGATCCCTCTGGAAAAGCGATGCAGATGCTGGCAGTTGGAAGTGAGGCTGACATGAACAGAAAAGATAAGGGGGATGAGATATGGGTGTAGCGCTAACAACATCTGCTAGAGTGGGCAACTAGCAACGCTTGCCAGAAAAGAAAAGCCAAAACTGTTGCCCATGTTTACACCCCTGAGCATCAGTCTAGATCAAAATGAAGGTTCAATAAATGTTTAGAGAATGAATGAGTAAATGAGTGATCGATGAGTACATTAATATGTCCTGTAATGATTTACCTATTTCTATGGTGGAAGAAAACATTTATCTACATTTATGTCTATAGCTATAGCCATAGGTATTTATATTATATCTACATGTGTCTATCTACATAAATAGGTAGACAAATAGATGAATGGATAGATGGATGGATGGATGGATGGATGGATGGATGGATGGATGGATGGATGGATGGATGGATGGATGGGCAGGTAGGTAGATGGATAGATGAATGGGTAGGCAGGTAGGTGGATGGATGGATGGATAGACGGATGGATGGGCAGGTGGGTAGATAGATGGGTGAATGGTTGGATGGATAGATAGGCAGATAGATAGATGGATGAAGAGATGGACAGATGACAGAGAGAGAGAGATGTGCATACATGTGCATCTCTGGAATTGTGCCAGGCACTCTACATCTATTACTTAGTTTAATTTTCACAACAGCATTGTGGAAAGTGAATGTACCTGCATTTATTGATGTGGAACTTGAGAAAATGAAAGGCGAAGTCACTTGCCCAAGGTCACACGGTTAGTTAGGAAACTGCAGAACAGCCATGGAACACAGTTTCATTGAACAATCAAGCATAGGCCCCTGTGGCTGCATCTTCCTTTTCCCCTTATGCGCTACCCAGCTGCATTAGCCAGTGTATCAAGCTGATTTGAATTTTGAGGAATCCTCTTTGAAAGTCTTCACACATGGTATTTTTACAGAGACTTGGTGAAAAGGTTCTCACAATTGACCTGTCAACCTTGATAGATAGAGAGTATTTGCTACAATCCCAGCTGAAAGCAAGAAAAATAAAATTGAAAAAGGAAAAAAAAATTGGTATTTTATGTGCCTTCTAAAATTTCTAAGCAGGGATCTAATTAAAACAGGTTAACAACACAACTCTGGCTCAAGAATGCAATATGAAAAGTGCGTCTACCTGAATGAATCAAGAATAAACCAAGGGAATGAAGATTTATGACAGAGAGAGAAAGGGAAAAATAGAAACCGTTAAAAGAAAGGGGCCTGGTGTTGGAGAGTTATTTGAAGCCATGGGTGTCTGCTGGCAGATTCATCTTAAAAGGTTTTGAGAATTAAAAAAAAAAAAAAATAGCACTATGTTTCCCTAAAGGTTGAAAGAGCAATAAAAGATAAAGCAATTTCTATTTGATAAAATAAAACTGCAAGATCCATTTCACACAAGACTCAGAGAAAGAAGAATCTGGTTTGTCACATAGTCCTGTTGGGTGTGTGTTGGAAACTGAATGCTATTCTTAACCCAAGAGCATCTTTCCCTGGCTGAAGCAGGTGGGGACGTACCAGCTATGAAAGGAGCAGCATGGCAAGGGGATTCACCAAGGGTGTGTGTTCATACAGGCCATGCAAGAAGATTCCCAGAGGCTAATTAGCATATACCGTTCAGCTTCTATTTTCCATACGCTGTGCTAGATGCTTTCAAATGCATCACTCGATGTACTCATATCAGCAATCCTAAGAGGTAAGCATCATTTTCCCAGTTTTAAGGAAACTGAAGCTCAGAGAGGTTCAGGTTGTAGTAGGCCCAGTGAAATCCAGGTCTAATCCCTGGAGCCTGTGATTGTTACCATACATGGCAAATGGGACTTTGAAAATGTAATTACAGAGTTTGAGATGGGGAGATTATCCTGGATTATTTATTTGGGTGGGTCCCAAATGTAATCATAAGTGTTCTTATAAGACAGAATCAGAAGAAAGTGTGACCACAGAAGAAGAAGCCAATGGAACAACTGAAGCAAGATGGTACACTGCTAACTTAGAAGGTAGCAGAAGGGGCCAAGAGCCAAGGAATGTAAGGAATTAAGTTCTAGAGCTGGAAAAAGCAAATAAACAGATTCTTCCCTGGCCTTCAGAAGGTGAGCAACCCTGCTGACACCTTGATCTCAGCCCAGTAAATGGTTTCACATTTCTGACCTCTAGAAATACAAGAAATAAAATGTGTGATCTCTTAAGCCACCAAATTCGTGCTAATTTTTTACAACAGACTTTGGAAACGAATGAAAATGTCTTACTCAATGAAACACAGCCAGGAAATGGAAGAACTGGGACTTGAACCCAGGTCTTTTGACTCCAAATCTAGTATTATTTCCATGGTAACCTGCTACTTCTTGCTGTGTGGTCTATCCCACTGTTACTGGTACTCCTCAGATGTCTATATAGCCTCTACCACCTCATAGTGATTCCTAAAATGTGACTGTATGTCAGATCTCCTGGGCTCTTTGAAACAAGATGTGGAGTCCTGGATCCTAAAGGAGAAAGAAGGGCCCTAAAATTTCTTATTTTAAAATCCAATTTGGGAATCATCACTCTAGCACTTTGATTTTTTTGTTGTTTGTTTTGATTTGTTTATTTTCAAGATGGAGTTTTGCTTGTGGCCCAGGCTGGAGTGCAGTGGTGCGATCTCAGCTCACTGCAACCTCCGCCTCTCGGTTTCAAGTGATTCTCCCACCTCAGCCTCCTAAGTAGCTGGCATTACAGACATGTGTCACCACACCCTGCTAATGTTGTATTTTTAGTAGAGATAGTGTTTCACCATGTTGTCCAGGCTGGTCTCAAACTCCTGACCTCAGGTGATCTGCCCACCTTGGCCTCCCAAAGTGCTGGGATTGCAGGCATGAGCCACCGCGCCCAACTGCACTCTAGCACTTTTAATTTCTAAAATGTATTCTATATACACTTTAATAGAAAATATAAGGTCAGCATTGTATCTTCCTTTTGAACACATGAACACTTCAAGAAGACACAGATTTCAAGGAGGCTACTCTGTGGGCGGCACTTGTACCTAACACCGCGTCTACCTTCACAGCACTTGCTATATTAGTTTCCAGAGGCTGCTGTAACAAAGCACTACAAACTGGGTGGCTTAAAACAACAGAAAGACTCTGCCTTTGAGGGACTAGAAAGATGCACCCTTGGCCAGATCTTTGGTTATGCAAATATACCTTAGAGACCACAATGAGAAAGACATCTCTGAAATGCTTTGGCCTGGCGCGGTGGCTCAAGCCTGTAATCCCAGCACTTTGGGAGGCCGAGACAAGCGGATCACGAGGTCAGGAGATCGAGACCATCCTGGCTAACACGGTGAAACCCCGTCTCTACTAAAAGAATACAAAAAACTAGCCTGGCGTAGTGGCAGGCACCTGTAGTCCCAGCTACTTTGGAGCCTGAGGCAGGAGAATGGTGTAAACCCGGGAGGCGGAGCTTGCAGTGAGCTGAGATCCAGCCACTGCACTCCAACCTGGGCAACACAGCGAGACCTCCATCTCAAAAAAAAAAAAAAAAATGCTCTGGTCCCAAGGAAAACTACTGTATATAATAATGGAAAATGTTGTCTGTATATCATGCTCAGCTGCATTTTATTTTGTACCCTTGAGAGAGTTTTTATTTTCTGATAAATAAGAATTGGAATTGTAAAACAAAACAAACGACAACAAAAAGCCGGGAATTTATTGGCTCACAGTTCTGAAGGTGAGAAGTCTGAAATCAAGGAGTTAGGAGGGCTGTGCTCCCTCTGAAACCTATAAGGGAAAAGAATCCCTCCCTGCCCCTTCCTGTTTCCAGTGCTTGCCAGCAATCCCTGCGATTCCTTGGATTTTAGATGCGTCCCTCCAACTTCCACCTCTGCTGTCTATGGCCAACTTTTTCCTATATGTCTCCATGTTTCTTCTTCATTTCTCATAAGGCCACTAGTCACATAGGTTAAAGCCCCACCCTACTCCATTATTACCTCATCCTAATTTAACTAATTACATCTGCAATGACCCTATTTCCAAATAAAGTGGCACTCTAAAGTACTGGGAGTTCAGACTTCACTGTATCTTTTTTGGGGACTCAATTCAATCCCTAACACTTGCCAAGGCCATTTAGCTAGTAAATGTCAGTGATGGGCTCAAATATAGATCTCGCTCTTTTCCATTCTTCAAACTTGATGGGGTCTGCATATGAGTAAGTGGGTACTTACTTAGCAAAATGGGAATCACGGATCACAGCTTTTCTATGCCTTCCTAAGTCCTTTCAGCAACTTCTTGGTGCCTGGAAGTCTCCCAGGTACCTTCACTTGGGAGCTCTGTTTTGCTCCACTGAGCTCAAATCAGAGGGAGCTCACATGTGCAACCCTTTTGTCCCTATTCCAAGTGGCTTAGCCACTTTATTTCCATTCTATTCGGCATGAAATTATTCTCCAATGTGCAGAAGAGGAGGCTTTATGCTGAAATGAATAAGTTTCTATCTAGGAGCTGTTATGTCTATTGGCATTTTGGATAATCTCTGCTTTTAATCAACCATTCCTATCCTTGATCCATTTTTTTTTTTCCTTTTGAGTTTTTGGCATTTTTCTTGTTAATTTGTAAGAGCTCTTTCTATTAATCTTTATCTATCATAAGAGTTGTAAGTATTTTCCCCAATCTGTCATTTGTCTTTTGCCTTTGATTTATACTCTCTTGACATGCAAAAGAATTTAATTCTTCTGTGGTCTATGCACATTCTTTTCCTTCCTTATAACTTCTGGGGCTGCTGTAATGAACACCACAAACTAGGTGGCTTAAAACCTTTTTAGAAAATTCTCTCTGACTCCTTTACGATATGAATACATATGTCATCCTCAATTTCTAATTTTTGTTGTTGCCTTTAATTCTTTATACTATTACGCCTATATGGAATTGGCAAATGACTAGAATGTTGGTGACTGTACTAACTGCATTAATTGTGCTGAAGTCTGTTTAGTCTGTACAGTTCTACATAATTTCTGGATTTCAGTGAATGGATTCTTACCTCAGTGAATCCATAATATTGAACACTCAGATGTTACTGTAATTCTGGGTAAATTGAAGTGAAATGTGCTTGTACAGAAGAGAAGGATAATCCTCATTCTTCACTTTTCTGCTCATGCTTCCCTTTGTCAGAGCTTGGGATGAACTGTTTGACAAATCTAAACATATATATATATATATATATACACACACACACACATGCATATTTATGTACATGCAGAGATTGCTGTGTCTTTACCAAAACTCACATGCCTGTTGTAGGGGCAAAGATATAATACCCTTTCCTCATAAGGGTCATGCCTGACAATCCTATAACAAAAGACAGTGTAGCAACAGAAAAGCATCACAAATTTATTTAACAAAGTTTCGTGTGACGCAGGAGCCTCCAGAAGTGAAGATTCAAAGAGCCAGGGAAAAATGATATATTTTTATGCTAAATCTTAAGAAAGAAGTGGACAGTTGTGGAGAAACATGATTGGATAAGAAGGGTCTGATCTAATGTTGATGCACTTGGGAGGAGAGCCTAGAAAGGCCTGCTTGTTTAGATTCTTTTTGGCCTCTTTGTGTAGCATTCCTTCCTCCTGTGTATTAGTCTGTTTTCATGCTGCTGATAAAGACATACTTGAGACTGTGTAATTTATAAAGAGGTTTAATGGACTCACAGTTCCACGTGGCTGGCGAGGCCTCACAATCATGGTGGAAGGTGAAAGGCACATCTTACATGGCAGCAGACAAGAGAGAATAACAGAGCTTCTGCAGGGAAACTCCCCTTTATAAAACCATCAGAACTCATGAGACTTATTCACTATGATGAGAATAGTATGGGGGAAACTGTCCCCATGATTCCATTACCTCCCACCATGTCCCCCTGAAAACACATGGGAATTATGGGAGCTACATTTAAAGATGAGATTTGGGTGGGGACACAGCCAAACCATATCACCCTGGGTATGGGGCAGGACCCCCTATAATGAGGATCATATGACCCATTTTCAGGGGAGGTAGCTCAGAGGGTGAGCTTCTAGGCTTGCGCTGGGGGACAGGAGGAATTCTGGTTTCTGATTCTCCTTGGGGAAAACAGGGGTGTGGAAGAAAGAAAGGAGGGTGGGAAGATCAGACAGACCTTGTACCTGAGGCCCTCCCAATAGCCTTCAGTTCAAAGTATTTAGCATATCACAGTGCCATACTTTGGGGTATCATTTTCTGTACCCCTGACATGGCTAAAGGATGGAAGATAAACTCATGGAGAGTCTGATGACTGCCCCATTGGCGAAATTGTGTGAAATCAGGTGTCTAATCATCTGGGGCATGTCTGGACATGCCCTCCAAACTATAGGTCAAGTTATTGCACTTTGAGCTTTTTACAGATAAAAGATGGGCACAGTGTTTAGTGGGCCTCTTTGGATTTGGAAGGCAGCATGGACCATGTTTGGGAGCATTGCTCCAACAGTTTATTGGATGCCTTGGAAGTCTGCCAGTTTTGACTGGAGCCAAAAGAAAGAGAGGGCTCTGCAATAGGTTCAGGCTACAGCAAGTTTCTCTGCCATGAAGCCATGTAACATGGCAGATCTTATGATATCAGACCCATCCAACGTAAATAAGGACACTGTGAGGGGAGCCTGACAAACTCAACAGGGTGATCTCAGAGTAGACATCTAGGTTTTTGGATCAAAGATGTGTTTCTCTCATAGAGAATTATACACTGTTCAAAAAACAGATCCTACTGTGTTACTGGATCTCAATAAAGGATGAATATCTGATCATGGGACATCAAATAACCCTGCAGTTGGAGCTGCTCAGCAAGAGCTGGGTACCGTCAGATCCACCAGGTCATGAAGGTGGGCAGGTGCGCAACAATCATTCTATGATGAAAATGGCTCATGATGGTCAAGCTCAGGCAAGTCTGGAGGGCACAGATAAATTGCACAGACAGCTGACCCAGATCCTCTGTTGCAACAGAATCTCTCCCACCACTCACACCTGTGCTGTCCTACAGGGCTTCCTATGACCAGTAAAGGAGTAGGAAAATCCCAGTCCTAATTATTCGGTGGGCCACCTAGATTTGCTACTGTGCCGACCACAGTCTGCTACCACACTCAGTCCCACTCAGGAGTGTCCGTGAAGGTGGGGAGGGGACATCTCAGCATGCCTCCACTTTGTGGGGAGGTAGAACTGGTCTGAGGAAACGCTACACACAGGGGTGAATGGCGTCACTGGTTGGATGAAATCTAAAGACATATGATTGGAGGATTGAAGACCAAGAAGTCCAGGGAAGAGACATGTAGATAGACCCACGGAGTGGACATGAAGAGCCTCAGTCATGGTGGCCTGTCACCATCACTCCCTGTAAATCTCTTGGGAAATTTTTTTACCTCCCAAACCTACAACTGTTGGCCCTGATGGACTAAAGGTCATACTTCCTAGGGCAAGGGTGTTTTTTCCAAGTAACACATTAAGAATCCTACTAAGCCTAAGGTTATTGTTGCTTCCTGGTTGTGTTGGACTCTTCATGCTGGTGGACCAGAAATACAAAAAATAAAAATGAAAACAGAGAGTTCCTGTACTTGCAAAGGTAAATCACTGATTATCAGGAAGAGCTGGGGCTGCTGGTTACAATAGGGGCATAGAGGAGTAAGTGTGGAGTTCAACAGATTCACTGGGGTGCTTCTTGGTGCTTCCATGCCCGGTGGTCATAACTGTAAATGGGCAGTGCGTCAGCCATGATGTAACAAGGACATTGCCAGATTGTCACATTGTCATACTGTCAGGAGCTCCTAATCCTCAGTGATGAAGCTCTCAGTCTCCCACTGGAAAAACAACTTACGCTAGCAGAAGTACCTGCTAAGGCAGAGGACAATCCTGAATGAATGGTAGAGGAGGGAGATAAGGAATATCCAGTATTCCTTGCAGAGGCAGTGGGAAGAAAAAGTGTTCTTAATGGGTGGCAAGAGTGGATCTGAGTGGTGCAAAGGGTGAACTATAGCAGCCGCTCGTATATCCTTAGCACAGAGGTCACCACAGCCCTATGGACAAACCTTCCTACTCTAACATCCATGTCCATCTCTGCCTGAAAGCATTTTATGGTTACAGGAGCTTGCTAGGCTGAAGCTCAGTTGTAAATGCCAGGAGGTAACCACGCTACACCCCATGACAAGTAACCATCCAGTTATGGTGAACAGGAGTCAGTGAGGAGTACTTTGTGAAGTCTCCCAGAGGGTCTTCAGTAGGCTGAGCCCCAGAAGCTAACCTCAATAACGCCCTCAATTACACACCCTTTGCTTCCTTTCCTCCATCCCCTCACTGTCCTTCCACATAAATGTCATGTATCAAATTCTCACCTTAGGGTGCACTTTTTGGGGAATCCCAGCTGAGATACCTAGGCAATAAATCCTGGTTCTTCTCTTATACATGTTAGAGACATTTATTCTAAGCTCATTTATGATTTAGAAAGAAAGAAAAGTTGATTACATTTCAGATGCTACCAAATTCCAAACAATAATGAGTATCAGAGAGACTAAGAGAATAGAGAAGAATGGGAGCTTTTGGAAGCAAATGAGATGAGATTTAATATAGATAAGTGTAAGATAATACAAGTGGAAAAGTCCTAATCAGCATTAATTTAAAGTGGGAGCCTGCAATTTGTGAAACAATCAGGCCAAGGAAAAGCTGGGACTAATAATGTATAATCAATTATGAATCAAGAATTGTGCTGCTTATTAGAAAAAACAAAGTTCACTATCTTACAGGGTATAGATTAAAATACGATCAGACATGGTCATATCATTCCAGGGTCCTTCTTAAGGCAGCTGGAAACCAAGACCAAGGCAGTTAAAGTAGACGAGGAATGCGACATGGGAGACAATAGACTCTGGGCGGGTGGGGGGTGGTTCCAGACTTATGGGTTTGAGATGAAAAGTTATGGAGTGGCCCAGCATCACACGGGGCAGGATGATTAAGATCAGATGTCAGTGGCTCTCAGCCAGGCAGGTGGGCAGGGCAGCAGGCATGCCATTGGTCTTGGGGACCGTGGTTCTGTGGTGGCTCTGATTTCACATTGGACACCTTACTGAGTGTCAGTGCAGAAATGAATTCCAGGGAGATGTGGAGCCCTCCTTCCCCAAGGGTGCACAGGTAAGTGGAGGCACATCACATAAGGAAGGCAACGCATGGGTGTCCTGGGTGGTGTGCAAAATTGCTTCTCACTCTGCCGCAGGTCAGTTGGGATTCTGTTTGGCTGAAAGTAAGAGAAAGCTGGACACAGTGGCTTACACAGGTATATACCTTGTTTCTGTTGTATAAAGAGAAACCTGGAAGTTGCCTATTGCTTGTATTGGTTCAACTGCTTGTCAATATCAGAATGAAAGTCTCTGATCATATCTTGGTCTTTCCTTCACGATCAGAGGATGGCTGCCATAATGTGAGGCGCCGTGCTCTGTGTGAGTCAGGAAGAAGAGGGAGGGAAGAGAAAACAGGGCTGCCATGGGCTAATTTCTTTCATTAGATTAAAAAAAGGCGTGTGCTGAGTAGAAGGAATTCCATGAACAACTGCACAGGAATGGGTAATAGAATGATATGTGTAGCAATTACTGTTAGCCACCTACCCAGTATACATCTTCTTTTTCTTCTTTGATGATCAAAGCCCACTGTCATTTGGAAGCAACATGATCAGCTGAAATGAGATCCTTGCTTTCTCAGCATCCATTGCAGCTGGGCACAGCCAGGTCACAGGTATTGATCTAAAAAATTAATCAGAAATTTCTCCTCTGGTAATAATTGTTTTCTCATTAAAAATAAATAAGCACATGGCATCATCTTTTTCCCTCTCCTACCCCCTCTTCCTGACTTGAACAGAGCACGACACCCCACATGCAGCCATGCTGCGATCACGAAAA
This sequence comes from Colobus angolensis palliatus, assembly GCF_000951035.1. Classification (NCBI taxonomy): domain Eukaryota; kingdom Metazoa; phylum Chordata; class Mammalia; order Primates; family Cercopithecidae; genus Colobus; species Colobus angolensis. The sequence goes on from NW_012114821.1 coordinate 9,933,406, forward strand.
AAAACCAAGACAAGCTCAGAGACACCATCATCCATCAGCTTTCGACTTCGGTGTCACTTGTTGATAAGGGTTTCCCTGACCACCTTCAAGTAGACTCTACCCTGCTTTTCTTTATCTCTTCCTTTGTTTACTTCCTTCATTGAATTTATTTCAACCAGCAATAGTTTTTATTCTTCAGTGTACTATTTTTGTTAATATTTTTGTAACTTTCATTAAAAAATTAGCAAATCCTTGAAACTAGGCATGGGTCTAGTCACAGAGTAGCTGCTCAATAAATATTAAATACTCGAATACATTTCCTAGAAGGCAAGAGCTTTCATTTCTAAGCTCGTCTTTTTCTGGTTTAGTGCCTTATCCAGAGGCCAGGCTTTGACAGCTGCCGCTGACATTTCACAGCTGTAAGACCTTGATCAAATCATGCCCTCTCTCTTTAGGTTTCAGATTTCTATCTAGTCACTGAGGTGGTGGGACTCGACGATCTCCAAGATCCGTTTTAATTACTGATCTCTAACATTGCTAGGTTTTTCTTCTGATTGTAGAGTTTTTAAGAGTTTTATGATCAAGATCCTTCAGCAGTACTACATTTTATGTCACAATTCATTATGTATCAGGAACTGTGTTCTCTTACATTAAAAAAAACTGCTAACTTGTTTTCAGGACCTGTGATAGGATTGTCACCTGAAGTTTGAAGAACTCCTCTAAGCTATGGTATTTTGTCCCAAGCAATCCCCTATTAAAACATATTTTCCTTGTGAAAATATTTTATTAGTGATACATATAATAATATGACATTAGCATATTATAACATAATATATGCTGTGATATATAATAATAAAATACAATAATAAATTCAACATGTATACGGCTCTTTAGAGCACACAGAATACCATCACATGGAGTATCCTATTTATTCATTGGATTAACTCTCTCATGGGAGTAAACCATTTTTCATATGAGAAGTGAGTGGCCAGATCCATATCATTATTTGGAGGTAAAGACATCAGGACTTGCTGATGGATGGGAAGGAGCTTGAGGAACAGAGAAAACATAAGGCATCTTCTAAGTTTTTGGTCTGGGTTGTTGGGTGGATGCTGATCCCATTTGCTGAAACTGGAAAGACTTGGGGAGAAACAGTTTGTGGAAGAAAACACTCCTGGAATCCATATTAAATTCAACATGTGTATTAGACATCCCAGTGAGGATGTAGGTAGGCAGTGCAGAGCAGAGGGAGTGGGAAGGACCAGAGATACAATTTGTTACAGTGTATGAGTGGCATAAACAGGCACTATTCAGTAAGGAATGTATAAACACACACACACAAAGCTACGCTGCTGTGTTGAGTTCCAGCTCTGCCACTTACCAGTCATGTGACCTTGGACACATTTCTTCACCTCTTTGCAGACATACAATAAAAACAAGCACATGCATCCCCTCCCCCACGGCAGTTGTGGAGATTAAACGGGATGATATATAATTAAATGGGACAGTATATAATGCCTAGCACAGTGCCTGGCAAGTGGAAAGGACTCTATTCATTGTTGTTATTATCAATATTAATGCGAATCAGTTTATCTGCAAGATGAGATCAGCTGTCCTGAGGATATTAGGCTTATGAAAGTTTAGTATTCAAACAGAATAAATTAAGCTATGCAGATAGGCAGGAAGTATTTAGGACTCTCTTCCTCCTTTTCCCTATTCGACTTCATTTAAAGGCAGAATAGGTTTAGGGGACCAGACACTTGCATAAGAACTTTCCTTTGTTTTCTCTTTTATCTTCCACAAAATTACTATAGAACACCTCTGTTGCACTTCCTCATTTTGTTTGTATATAGTCTTTTAAGGTCCTGGCTAAAAATCCAGTCTACCTGGTACATAAAAGTAAATAAAATAATATCCTTAAAAGCCAGAGGCAATCTTAGATCTATTAAGTAAGAGATGGCCAGAAATATCTGGAGTTTGATGTGGAGGTGCTGATTATGTTTTAAATCTCAAAGATGAAACCCAAGAAAGTGAGATATGGTGAACCAGGAGGAGAGGCCAAACCTCACTCCTTAGAAAAGGGTGGAGACCTCCTGTCCTAGCCAGATGAGGACCAGTGGCTTCACTGGGTCCTCCCACTACCCAGGCTCTGACAGCCACATATGCAAGCATCTGCTTATCTTTAATTGCCTAAATTATAAAATTACACTAAAAAGTATAATGAATGATAAACAAAGATTCTCCAATCAGATATTTTCTTCATATACTCCTATAAGGTAAAATAAATAAACATAAATAAAATGGAAGCCTCTCCATTCAGCACTTATCTTTGGCGGTAATCAGGTTCTAAAACTTGTGCCCCTCCTATTGAACCGTGGCTTCATGTTTTTACTATACATATGTGGTTCTGGAAGCAATACATAGTTTTGTGTATGTTAAAACATTTACATATATATTTTTATAGTTTTATCCTTATGGATCTTGCGATTTGCTTTTCTCATTCAATATTATGTTGATAAATATATGTCTAGTTCATTCATGGCTAAGTATTGCATTTCACAACTGTATCAATTTATTCATTTCTCTATTGATAAATAAATAGATTTATTTTCCTTTCTTAGTCTTCCCTCCCCTCCACTCCCCTCCTCTTCCCTCCCCTCCCCTTCTCTTTCCTCCCCTCCCCTCCCTTTTTTTCCCTCTCTCCCCCAACTTTTCTTCTTTTTCACTTGTTACAGACAATGCTGGCTTGACCACCCCAGGCATGAGCTTGGACGCACCTGTGGTGTTCCCCCAGGGCACTGCTAGCACTGGAGTTTCAGGACAGTGGAGCAGGCTTATTTCAGCATCACCAGATATCATCTTTCTGCTTTCCTAGGTGGTTTCCTAGTTTCTGTCACTGCCAGTGATGTATAAAACTTATTTTTTCTCCACAGTCTCACAAATATTAGCTCTTTACTAGTCTGCTAAGTGAGAAAAGTAGATTCTTGTTGCTTTAATATTATTTCTCTGATGTCTAGTAGGATGTACTTCTTTTCAGATGCTCATTTGTTTATGTCACCCTGGCTGGGTTCTTATTTCATGCAGCCAAACGTCAACCCTAACAGAGGCTGGCATTTTGGACCAGTGTTAACTAGCTTTCCAGGAATTGCCTTGTGAGCTCAAAAAGAGAGAAAGGGGAGATGAAGATAAGAGGAGTGGGTGCCTTGAAGGACAAACTTAATCAGCTCCACAATTTTGCCCAGGGATGCTAAGAAATCTTACAATCCCATGTCATAGTTAATTGTTCAAAAGCAAACCTAACAAAACTATGCTCTCCAAGTTTGGATCTGTTTTACTTCTGACATGTGGATCCTTCCCACCACTCACCTCTAGGTGATAAACCTGGAGGAACTCTCTGAGCTCTAGCATCTTGCCCAAGACTTCTAGAGGGTCAGTCTGGACTTAACAGAAACCTTTATGCAGTTCAATCCTGAAGATATTTATTCATTGCCTGCTATGAACAATACACTGTGTTCTCCATCAGGAAAGACTCATTCCCTTCACAAGCCAATTAGCAAAGTGATGAAAGAAAGGAACATATGTGTTTGGCCCACCTCTCTCTCCTCCAGAGCTCAGAACCTTAAGAAGTGACAGTTTCTTTTCAGATCCCCAGCCAGAGTTGACCCTATAGCCCTGAGTCACCAAGAAAGGTCCCAGACTCTTCAGCCTTCTGTCTCCAACACCTGGCCATGTCATTTTCTGGGATCCCCCTTAGGTGTCATCCTGCCTGTCTCTGCATCTTCAGAAGAGCTCCTGCCATCAACTTCAACCACATTCGGGTGTTAAAAAAACACAGATGGCATTGTGGTTCCAAGCTAATTGCAGCATATTTATCTGATAAGCAATTCTCATTATGTGCTTGTCAAACGATTATGGAAACAAGTAGTGGCTCCATCCTTGTGCCTGTCAGGTCTGGTTAATAAAAAATAGAAAAAAAAAAAAAAAGAGAGGAAAATTGCTAAGCTAAGAGTGGTCTTGGGGTCAGAAGGCAGGAGGTAAAAAGAAAATGGCACTTGTAGGCAATTAGTTAGGATGGCTCTGGGCCCAACTCACTGTGCCTGACCAGAAAAGATTTATCTCTACCTGGGGCTTGAGGATCTCCAAACCCAGGAGGAGGAGCAGAGAAGAGCTGACTGTCCAGTATCCGGCCTTTCTTCTCCTAGCACTTGACTTCCCTGCCACTGTAGTGTAGTGAACTTCCTCAGATAGACTTTGCTCTTGTGCCTTGGGACATTGTACATGCTTTTGCAAGCCTTTTGCTTTTGCTCTGGCTCCCATAGCTTCTTGGATTTCTCCAACGTAGGATTGAATCTAGTCTAGGTTTTAAGAACATAGACAGAAGACAGACCACACAGGTTCAATCCCAGGTGCAACAGCAAGACCACCACTGATTAGCTGTTGCCTTACACTGATGACCTGACCCTTCTGAGTCTCAGTTTGAACAATAATAAGACAAGAAAGGATGGTAGCATTTGTTTTTACACAGCCCTTGTGAGGTTGCAATGAAATGCTGCACGTAGGGCCCTTGGCACGATGCCGAGCTTCACATAAGCTTTCGATCTATGTTGGTCCCATCACAGCCACAGCTGTGGAACTCTTTCCTCACTGCCTGCTTCATTGCTTACCTTCTTTGCTGGCTGATAAGCTCCATGAAAGCAGAGACACTCTGCTCACAGACTGTCCCAACACAGAGCACACGATCCACGCTTAATGCACTTGTATTGAAAAACGAAACTGGTGAAAACTGCCCCTGAGAACTGGAGACACCCTGAGATTGAGAGGATGAAGCCATGAGTGACCCGTGATTCTCAAGAGGGGAAGGATGGTGGGGTGGGGAGTGGAATATATAGTTTATAAAATCATACTAAATATTATCATATAACTTTACATTTATGAAGTTAACATAATTTGGGAGGACAGTACAAGCCACAGCAAAAGCAAATCTGGATAAAGTTTTGTGATTGGTGGGGCAAGGGTTAAAAAATCATAAATTCTATCCACTTTCTTACTTTATAGATGAGGATACTCAGATTAGGAGAGGCAACCACATTGAGCATTTCATGGCTAGTAACCACTGGCTCCAAAACCCATTGGTTATTCATTCATCCAACAACTATTTAGCCATGTATGCTCCAGATTCTGTCCTGGAGCCCCCATGCTAGGCAATTGAGACCACAACTACATCACTCCATCAGGGAGAGTGGGTATAGTGTGTTCCTAGAGGGTGGCTGTGCCATCTGAACATGAAGGGTGAGTAGCCTCTGTCCACTGGTAGAGGAAGGAGAGCACAGCAGCAGAGATTCTCTGCACAGGCATGGAATCCTAAAGCAGTTGGTATGTTTGTTGAGTGAGACTCCTACAGGATTTCCTGGTGCCCACACTCTCTGGATTGTTCTGTACATGCTGTGTTTGATGCCATGTTAGGCCAGAGTCCTGTGAGGGCTGGGCCAGGCTTTCTATTCCTGTTTCCCTCACTGGGATGGACTAGTGCTCACACTGCTGGTGCCTGACACCTGCTGACAGACAGAAGGTCCTAGCTCTGCCCAAGGCTTTGCTGTCATCTAGTGAAGGGGGGAGGGAGGGACTGCCAGGGACAGCCTACCATGGCTCAGACAATGGATTTCAACCTTACAGAATCAGAGCTTCTATCTCCTTTGTTGCTTATTACTTTTATTTTAATATTGTCCTTCCCAGCTTATTCTAAAAAGGACTTGAGACATCAATGCTTTCCCCCTAGGGTCCCACCTCAGCAGGTCAGATGATGGGATCAAAGTTTGGACCACCATCACGGATGCAGATAGTTGATGCTATATTATCCTCCCTGCAATTCACCCTCATGGCCTAAACCATCCCTGGTATCCACCTCCAGTCCCTCTGAGTGTGGGACCTTGGCTTTGAGCTCTTTAGTTTCCTTTGACACCTCCTTTCCCTTTTTTCCCCCAACTCCTTTTCTCTAGTCCCACCCCTTTTCTCATCCACCATCTCTGTCTGTGTTCTGAAAGGTCTCTCTCTGTTTCGCTTACCTTCAGATTAAAAATTGTACTTCTGGGCTTCATGTTCATCCTCCTCTCCATCTAAGGCTGAGGTTTCTCCAGGCACATAGCAGTCCTGAAACTTTATGGAAGCTTTGTAGTCCACTTCTGAATTCCCATCATCAATTTTATAGGTTATGATTAACTGGTGAAGCTTTCATTTATTTATTTATTTATTCATCAAATATTTCTCAATGATATTGTTAGTTCTTCTCCAGATGGGAGCTTAGAAAACAAAGGTATTACTAATAATCAGGGGATTAAAGTCTCTGGACCAGCAGAAAGTTCAGTGAGCATAACAGAAAAATCAGAGGAGGAAGTAACATCTAAATAGTTCTAAAATGCTATCATCAACTGGATAAAGAAAATGTGGCACATACACATCGTGGAATAGTATGAAATACTAAAAAAGAATGAGATCATGTCCTTTGCAAGGACGTGGATGAAGCTGGGAGCCATCATTCTTAGCAAACTAACACAGGAACAGACAACCAAACACCACATGTTCTCACTCATAAGTGGGAGTTGAACCATGAGAACACATGGACACAGGGAGGGGAACATCATACACCAGGGCCTGGTAGGGATAAGGGAAGGGAGAGTATTAGGACAAATACCTAATGCGTGGGGGGCTTAAAATCTAGACGATGGGTTGATAGGTGCAGCAAACCACCATGGCACATGTATACCTATGTAACAAACCTGCATGTTCTGCACATGTATCTCAGAACTTAAAGTAAAATAAAAATGAATAAATTAAAAAGGTATCCTCCATGTAATTTAGTTATTAATACAATCAAAGTCTTATGGAAGCAGCACCTGATCTTTGGAGAGGATAAGTGACTCTTCCAGGATCAACAGCTACTCTTTAGTTAGCAGGGGTGGGAACCCCATACCTGTGCAATTTTTCCATTAGAAGAGGTGTCTACAGTTGGAAAGGCAAGGGCCACTCATGGGCTAGAAGCAACTCATGTTGTCTTTTGAAATGGCAAAGCCACATAGGAGTGAAAGTAAACGATTTCCCTTTTGGCCTTTCCTTTTGCAGTAGGCAGAGTTCAGCATAAACCGCTACTTATAATCCTCTAACAATTTCTCGCCCTTGTGTATTGATCTGACAAGGCTCTGGAGTACTTTGCCTCCCAAGGGCTCCAGGAACTGTTCTGAGCGTATCGATAAATGATGAAGCTGGCATCAGCCAGTCACAAACAGACCGGGAAAGGCAGGGACATTCGCAGGCAAAGAAAGAGAATGGGTGGAGATAGTCCTGAGAGTAGGGGGTTCCTAGGTGCACCCCCTCCCTGGGTGCACCCCCTCCCTGACAGCCCCCAAGGAATTCTGAGCCAGTGAGGCTTTTTGTCCTTCCATTGTTCATACCTGTGAAAAAATGCTTCCTAGCTGCAGGAGAAGGAGTCCCAATCCCCTTGGGTGGGAGGCACCAGAGTCTGGTGGTCCTGTCTGGAAGGGTCTCTGATTTGGGGAACCTGGCACCGTCAAGCACCTAGGTTCCCCAAGATTCCTGGCCCCTAGGCTCCTGGTTTCCTTCTGTGGCACTGCAGCTCAATCCTGTTCTGCTTCCTCTGTCCCCTCCCAGCACCTACCCTCCTTAGTCCTGCTCTCTCTCAAGGTGGCACAGAGCGTTGGCCTCCATTACTGTCCTATCCCTGCCACATTCAATGGCAGGACTACGGGCCCTCCTGGTCCCAGTGGTCTCATTTCCTGATGAAGAAACTGATGAAGGGGAAGGAAGAGCACTCCAGAAGAACCCGCCTGTGCTTCTGCTTTGTGATGCTCTCCCCTATCAACTCTAGTTCCCTCTTTCCATCCTTTTAAAAGTCCTCATTCTACGCCTGAAGGCAAAATTAGGGTTTACTGCTAGGGAAGGACAGGGAGCTCCAAGCTTGTCAATGCACCGGGCACTGTGCTGGGTCCTGTACCTGAGATTCTCAGATTTTCAGACAGGATCCTCGGAAAGATGCACAATAGCCCCTGTACTGTGCCCATTCCATGATGAGGCCGGAAGAAGAGGTGAGGCCGGAAGAAGAGGTGAGGCAAACCAGGTGTCACAGCTCATGAATGGTGATGATCAGTGCTCCAGTCCCAGTCCACCTGGGACTCAGCCTCTTTCCAAGTATCCATCCAGTCCCCTCTTATCCCATATCTGGAGCTTTCCAATGAGGGGACCACCTACCTCTGAAGGGTAGCGTTTGGGGACACCTTCCCCAAACTGGTCCATAGCATCCCACACCTTCTATTATCTATCTGCACAAGGTGCTGGGGCTTGACTAAGAGGCTGCAGGGCATGGGGAGCCCAGCCAGACCCTGAGCTGTTAATGGATTTTACAGATTTATTGTCTACTATTAAGAAAAGCAATTAGCCAGGAGGCAGTGCCTAGACAAGGCTGCAATTCATGACATAGGTAGACTGCTTTGTATTTGTTTTCAGACCTCATTTGTCCAACGTGAGCAATTGGTACTGAGAAGCATTTCCATGTTTATGGAGCTGCACACCCGCTCTGGTCCTGGGCTTCTCCAAAGCACAAAGGGTCTCACTCACCTCTCCTAAGCCTCTGTGCATACCTGGGGTCACAACACAGAAAGCATGCAGGGTGGACCCGGGAGGAACTGACAATTTCTGACATTTTCTGACAAAAGACTTCTTGGAGCTACTTCTTACTTGATGATGTGCTTGATGAGGCAGTGAAGTTCTGGGTCTGGGAAGACCTCGGTCAGCCCCTTGCTCACTCATTGTCTTTGGATGCATCTGTAAAATAGTGATAGTAATTAGGGAATCAGAGAGAATAGATGTACAATACCCAATACAGAGTAGCTTATAAATAATAATAGTAATTATCATTACTATTACTATTATTTCATCTTGTAGTGGCCCAATTATCAGCCGAGATCTAGCACATACCCTAGGAGGACAGCTGCTGAGAGGAGACAGGTGCACCCCTAGGAGGAGAGGCCCCGAGAAGGCATCAGACACCAGTGGGCTCCAGGGGAGCTCAGCTGGGCAGAAACCGATGTGAGAGGTTACTTGAAATACAGGCCCCCATCACAAGTCTGGGGTTCAGGGTCAAGAGTCTGCTCCAGGGAAGAGCGGGCAGAGCTGCAGAATACTCCAGCAACCCACAGCAGCAGAGTTTAATTAATCTTTACCTGCGAACACCAATCCTGAGCACTCCCTTCATGCCAATTTCCCCTTCAGCCCCAGACTCAGCCCCTCAGGCACTGTTATGTTCCCAGCATGCAATTGGGGACTGAGGCTCAGAGATGCCAAGTGACTTACCCGAGGTCACACAGCTTGGAAGCAGAAGATTGAGGATGCCCACCCAGGCTTGCTGGGACAGCAGATCAGCATTTGCACATGACAGGATCCCTTGAGGCTTGGAGTCTTCTTTCTTATCCTAAAAGTAGCCAGCAGTTCAGCAAAATAAGGTCAGCATGTGAAACCCAAAACCATGAGCTTAATAACTCCTGGGTGGTCAGAACTGTGCCAGGTGCTGAGGGTCAGGCAACAACAGAGACTTATCCAGGTGCTCATGGTGTGAGTATCTGAGGCTGGTTTGCAGCAAATAATCAGGAGAGATTTATGGCTGCCTTGCCCCTCACTCACAATCTTTGCTAGCCTTCCCCTGGGGCCACCCCCAATAATAACATTTAAAACTAAATAAAAGTTGCAGCTGGGAGTGGTGGCTCATGCCTATAATCCCAACACTTTAGGAGGCTGAGACGGGCGGATCACAGGGTTGAGAGATCGAGACCATCCTGGCCAACATGGTGAAACCCTGTCTCTACTAAAAATACAAAAATTAGCTGGCACACACCTGTAACTCAGGAGGCTGAGGCAGGAGAATCGCTTGAACCCGGGAGGAGGAGGTTGCAGTGAGCTAAGATTGTGCCATTGCACTCCAGCCTGGGTAACAGAGCGAGACTCCATCTCAAAAAAAAAAAAAAAAAAATTGCATCAGGGCAAGGCTCTTAGACCCACTTTCCTTTCAGATGTAAGTCCCTCCTCACGGCCCTTGGCTAAGTTGAGTTCCCCCAGACAGACCTTGACACAATGATATGATGCAAGTAGGTTTTTTTTCTTTTTGGAAGTGAATCCAAGGAAGCAATCATGGAGAGGGGACCAAAGAAAGCTCTCATGGTGCATCCGCGAGCAGGGCACTGCTGTGAGCAACCGAACCCCAATCCCATGGGGACTTCTGGGAGGCTGGGCAGAACATATCTCAGGTGTTCTACCCAAGGGACGAGGAAGCTGGGGTACTTATCCACCAACTCCAATTCACACGGGTTGAGGGCCTCTCCTAGAATTCTTCACCCTCCATACTTCTAGCCTGCCCTCTGCATAGGGGGACCATGCTCTGAGGCCAGAGGAATCCCTCAGCCAGAGAGTCCCACTCCCTTGGAACAAAAAGTTTCCAATGGGGAAGACAAGCACTAATAGTATGTGAACAGGCCCCAGAGGTGTCTGTTACTGGCTCTCCTGTAGAAATGCTGGAGCTGCCATGGTGGGCTGCAGAGAAGAAGGGTCCAGGGAGCCCTGGGTCGTATCAGAGTTCCACTGTTAAGAGATGTGTGACCTTGGCCGGGCGCGGTGGCTCAAGCCTGTAATCCCAGCACTTTGGGAGGCCGAGACGGGCGGATCACGAGGTCAGGAGATCAAGACCATCCTGGCTAACACGGTGAAACCCCGTCTCTACTAAAAAATACAAAAAGCTAGCCGGGCGAGGTGGCGGGCGTCTGTAGTCCCAGCTACTCGGGAGGCTGAGGCAGGAGAATGGCGCAAAGCCGGGAGGCGGAGCTTGCAGTGAGCTGAGATCCGGCCACTACACTCCAGCCCGGGCCACAGAGCGAGACTCCGTCTCAAAAAAATAAATAAATAAATAAATAAATAAATAAGAGATGTGTGACCTTGGATGAGTTACTTTACTTGTCTCATCTTTAATTTCATCCAGAAATGGAGTATAAAAGTACCTACGTACTTAGGGTATTGAGAAGATTGAGTAAGATACTCTATATCAAGTGTCTGACTTCTGGAAAGTACTTAATAAATGATAGCCATCAATATTGTTATTCTTAATCACAAGCCAGATCATGTCATATAAGCCATAAATCACCTAAAAATGTGGAACAGTGAGAGAACGATGTAGCGTGGGCGATTATTCTGGATGAGTGTCAAATGGAAGTTGGGACAGGCATTGAGCTTTGAGAAGTTACAGGATATTTTTAAAAGTATAAAATGAATATATCAACATTACAAAAAAAATTTGGAAGCACAGAGTAGAACATCCTATGCGCCCACATCCCAACATTCTTCTTTACAGGCCTGGTATTGTTTGCATGTTCCTGACAACTGTGATGCTGAGCATCTTCTCATAGACTTATGGGCCATTTGTATATCTTTGGAGAAATGTCGACTTATGTCCTCTACCCATTTTTAATTGGGTTGTCCTTTTCGTATTGAGCTGTAAGGACTCTTTATATGTTTGGTTTAATGTTAATTTGCTTCTGTAAATTAATAGTGACATTGGACATTTTCTAAGCGTCTATTTACTGGTTGTAATTAGTAAAGGAATTTAGATGCAAGCATGGTAGGGAGGATATCTTAGGCAGCAACGAGAACAAAGATGAATGTGCCCAGGTGGATATCATAAAAAGATAGTTGTTCTATGATTCTTTAATTTTTTTCATTTAACACTTTTGTTGCATATATTTCCTGTTCCAAAAACTACATCATGTCACAAAATAGTGCGCATGATAAAAATAGCCTCTGTCTTCACAAATCACACAGCCTAGAGGGGCTGAGAGAGATTTATAAAGTCAAAAAAATACTTATGGATTGGTCTGTGTGCCTGACGTCCTGGAAACAAAAAGGATGCCGAGTTAGGCAGCACTGCAGAGGGACCTAGTTCAGCTAGTTCAGAGTGATTCATGCTGGGTTTCCCAGAAGTCGACACTGAGAAGAGCTTGTGAGTGAGAGCCATGTGTTATGAAGTCTTCTCAGGACAACCTGGTGAGTGGGGAAGTGGGATGGCGGGTAGAATGGAGAGGGGAAGGAAACAAGCAAGTGAGTGAATTCGAGCCAAATCCTTGTCAATCAACAGGGGAGCTCTGGACATAGCATAGGACAGAGTTTTCCCAATCGGATGAGGGTGCTGAAGCAGGTACACTTCAGCACCCTTCAGCCCTGGAAACATACATCCCCACGCCCTTATATCCTTGCATTCGGACAAGTTGACTTCTGGGAACCAGAGAGCAGACAGGCTGAAGAGGTTCAGGTGCCGGCTGATGAAAGTGAATACACCCAGGAAGCCAGTGTGCCAAAGATTGCCAAGAATCTAATCTAAGGAAATGGGAGCCTAAGGGTGGAACACTGAGTGCATCTGCAACCGATGGGCAGATCAGGGAAGGCTCTTCAGAAGAAGTGACATTAAGGATGATGAGGAGCAGAGGAAGAGTCTAACAGGCAGAGGAAGGCAGGTAGGTGAAGGCCATCAAGTGGCAAGGGATCAGGTTTCTCCAGAAACTGAGACAACCATGGAGGGTGGTAGATTGGAAAGAGGCCTTAGTAAGTTTTGCTCAAGATTTCTTGTTTTACCAAGGGAAAACAGAAGAGAAGAGGGAGGCTCAGAGAGACCGAGTAACTTGTCTGATGTCACACAGCTAGCGATGTAACAGAGAGCTCAGGGCAGACCTCAATTCTGACATGCATGACCAGTTGTGGGGAATACAACATGCATGCAAGACCCTCTGCCTAAGGGTTGTGGGGAACTGGAGAGGCAATTCAGGGAGAGCAGAGAAACAGTATGGGCAAGAACACCCAGACCCCACCCCCCACACCACCCCAGTGCACCCCCATGCTTGCTATGGTTCTTTCTTAGAGCAGAAAAGCTTCTCAAGTATATGGATGCAACTGAACAGACACAGTTATAAATAAAGTGACAGATACCATAGCAACAGAGGAAGCAAAGTGAAATACATCATTTTATTGTAAAGGGCAAAACCTACGCTATATATACAAGCAAGCGTCTCCTTCTTCTTTCCATCGCTTTTCTGCACAAACATTTCAGACTTCACATGCAACAGGCCTGCCTCCTCAGCCAAGGCAATTCTGCTACAGAATGTATACCTATCTTTATACGTGTGTCTATTTGTGTTCAGTTATACAAAGTGTTCCTAAAGCTCTGTCTATAGAGATACGCTTTATGTTATTGACGTGCATATTTTATATCTGCAAAACACTGAGATGTAAGATATAGGCTCTGTGGCAGATTATATTTTCCAAAGATGACAAAAACAGTATTTTTAAGAGAAGCCAGCCCCCATGTAAAACGTCCATTTGCCCTGAGGCCATCATACTAGAGAGGTCAAAGATGAGTACTGCAATCAAGAGTCTCAGCTGAGCCCAGGCTTCCAGCCATCCATGCCAAGGTGTCTGACTTGGGAGTGAAATGACATTGGATGCTCCAACCAGCACATCCATCAGCCAAGCACTTCTGAGTAACCCCAGCAATGCTACAGAGAGCAAAGAATCAGCCAAGCCCTGGCCCAAATTAGGGACCCATTGACTTTGTGAGACGTAACAAAGTGGTTATTGCTTGAAGCCACTAAGTTTTGGGGGAGTTACTTATACCACACTAGATAACTGGAATGGGTACCCCATAAATATCAAGACAGCTGCCATGTGCTAAGTATCTAGCATGTGCCGTAGTCTATGCTGAGACTCGACATGTACCATCTTATCTAATCCTCAAGTCAACAGCAAAAGATGAGAACAGCAATAGCAATCTCCACTTTTCAGATGAGGAGACTAAGGCTCAGAGGGTTCAGGAACTTGTCCATGGTCATGGGCAAGAACTGAGTGGGATCTAGGTCCCCTGACTACAGCCCTCCTTCCTTACCACTGAGCAGACTGCCTTATTGCTTAGGTTTGATTTCTGGGTCCTCTTAGTCTTTTTTATGTGGGCCTACTTAAACTTTTTTATTTTTTCAGAGAAATGGGATGCTATTATGCATACTGTTGTGTAACTTGCCATTTTCAGTTAACGTATTTCCGAGTCAATACATATAGATCTATATTATCATTGTAAATGGTCACAGTGCTGTGCATCAGATGGATTTACTCTAATTCATTTAACCAGTCCTCCCGGAGATGGATATCTAGGTTGTTTAAAGCATTTTTTAACTGTTACAAATAATGTTTTAGAGAACTGCTTTGCACATATATCTTTGTGTACTGCTATAATTATTTTCCTAGAACAAATTCCTACACATCAATAAATTGAGTTCTGTAAAGATTGTGCTTAAATGCGTACACTAGTATATATGAGCTCCTGTTTGCCCACACCCTGGACAACATGGGAGTTTCTTCATTGTTTTTAATTTCACTGCCACCTTTCCAATATTGGTTGAAAGTCCTGTGGAAATTACTTTGGAGGTTAGAGTATAGACCTCATCCTTGCCTCTGTGAAGCATCAAGAAAGACCCTGGAATGGAGTAGCATAAGCCCTGTGTCAGACAGTGCCAGGGCTGAATCTTCAACTCTGCTACCTGCTGTTATTGTAACCATGGACAGGTCACCTGACTTTTCTGAGCCAGTTTCTTTGTCTATAAAATGGGGATAAAAATAGAACCTCCTCATAGGATTCATGTAGCATGGCACAAACAAAGGATGTAGTCTTGTACCTGACATATTGATAAATTATCATGGGATATCATTCTGTGTAAGGGGAATGCCTCTCAGCATATCAGATCACAGAACATCTGGAGTTCTGGAAGGAGGAAAGTAGTCTAGGGGTGTGGAAGCACGTGAGGCAAGCAGCACTAGCTCATCCCCAGAGTTCCACTTTTCCCGAGGTTCCTCCACAATCTCTGATATTATCCCTGATACTCACTAAGTTACTGTTGAGGTCTGAGACAGCAGAATCCATAACATCACTTCAGTTCACAACAGCTGGCACATTGGGAGATTCAAAAATAAAGTTTTACTATGGAAAAGCAGGATTGAAGAATGGTCACTAGCTATGTGAACATACCTGGGCTTCTTAATCTATCTCCCTTTGAACTGAACTTGAAAATCCCAAATTGCAAGAGCAGCACTTGACCTGGCAGGGTTCCCCAACAGAGGAAGAAGATGCCTGCTGCCTCCCCCCAGTCTCCCCAATTAGATAAATCTCTCTTCTGTCTTGGGCAGAGAACTGAGTACTTGGAGAACAGCTGGAAGTGCATGTTTGACCCAAAAGGGGAATGCTTTTCCCTTGAACAGTTACTGAAGACTCCTTGCCCTCCAGGTCCATTGAGATGATCAGACAGGGTTGCCGCTCTCACATTTGGAGAAGGAGATCTGAAAGCACTGCTCCCGTCTTTATAGGTTCCCCCAAATCCTTCTTCCTTCTTCCTCCTGGGACTGCTGGTAGAAGTTTAACCTTTTCCACAGAAGACCCAAAGTGAGGTTCCCTGAACTCTCGGCAAAGAATTTTACTCTGTTATTCACTCCAACATCTTGTCCAATGGAAATCCCCAGATGTTCTGCACTGAGATTAAATGGTGACATAAAGACCCTGCAAAGGAGGTGACTTGGACACATGAACCCTCTGGCACCAGCCTACCTGGGCTTGCTCCTTGGCAACTTTTCATTGGAATGGTATAAGCCCTATAGGCCACCAGGTTCATTGAAACCCAACTACCTTCTTAAATGTGTCTTACCATTTAAGAAGTCTAAATAGTTAATAAAACAACAACATCACAGTGCCAATCTCCCCCAGTTGTTCCCCACCCCCACCCCACAATCAATTTAGAAAATCCTAACTCCTGTACTAGTTGTCCCTAGAAAATATGATATTCCCAGGGCCTGATTCCTAATCTAGACTATATTATCTCTGTTGTCAAAGACCAGAGGCAAAACTCAGGGATATCTTAGGGAAGGTGGAGAAACACTTGGTTTCTGGATATTGACAAGTCTAAGCCAGTTATCAAGATTCCTTAGCTGTGAGCAAAGAACTCTCCCATTAGGAGGTTAATTTTGGGGTTGTGTTAACCGTATCTCCCTATATACACTGCCTCTGCTCTCGGAAGGTGGCACCTGAGATATTTCTGTCTGCTTGTAAAGTTGAGATATTCCTGTGGTGTGTTATACTTTTTCTTTTGCAGGCCACCTCCTAAGACTCTCTACTTTCTCATGCTGCTTTGCTTTCAGACTCTTCATGTTCGTCCCTCTTGTTAGTTCTGGGGTGACCTTGACCAACTCTGCCACAAGGAGTGTGAGTTCTGTCCTAGCTTGAGCTGCAGTAGCTGCGCTGACATCACTTGGTTGCAGCTGCAGAAGCATCCTTAGCAGATTCCTCAGCTGGAGATGCAGGTCAGGCTTCTGAAGTTCTGAACCTACAGGCCTGGGGAGTTTTGGTGCCTCTGCCATGGCCTCATGCCCGGAGTTTTGCTTTTCCCCAGCTCTGCAATTGTTCAGGTCTGGGTAATTGGTACGACTTCAGTAGCAGCTAAATATTCCCTCTCTCATGCATTCCCTGCAGTCATGGCATGTGCCTCTGATGGTCCACTTTCTCCTTGTTTCTAAACTCATTTCAGAATTGATTGGCTGAATTTTTAACATATTTAATCTTAAATGGATTCCTTTCCTTTTATGCTCTCTTGGCTGAAATTCTTCCTTTCCTTTTTCTTTACATTGTCTGTCTTACTGACAAGAGAATTTGGTTTTCAAGCATCGTCTAGATTTTCTCCTATGAGTACAGCACAGCAATAACAATGAAGTCAAGGAGAGCTGGACCTTCTAGAATCATCCATAGTTTGAACAACTCTTGACCAGATACACCCTCCTGAATTTTGCATCCCTTCTAGAAAAGGTTCCTCCATCAGGCCAACAGGTGGCCCAAGTCTTGACGTAATTTTTGATCAGTTTCCAGTATTCCTATAATGATCACCTCTTCCCTACGCCCCAATTCCATAAATTATTTTGATTTTCACCCTCAGGTCACATTTATTGACACCATTTCCCCCTGAGCTTACTTAATACTGCCAGCTGCCTCAGTTTACCTCTCTTGGACCTGTGTAACCACTTGGCATGGCTATCCTGGAGTCCAAGAAATTTCCCCAATTGTGGTCTTTACCTGGAGCTTTGGGAATTATATTCTAAACATTTTAATGAACCTAGAGCCCTTTTCTAAGAGTCACTCTGGTTTTCTCTCTCAGTTCTTGACACTTTCTCTTTTTATTAGATTTATTTTGTCCTTACTGCTTTCTATGACCTAGTAACAACAAAACCATTTATTTCCCACTGGCTCCATCTTTAAGAATGCTGGGCCCAGGTACATCTTTGCCTCCTTTCACACTTGTCCAGCTTGTCCTCTGGGACTTAACCTTCTTGGCTATCCAGACTTGACCTGGATCTCAAACACTACAAAAATCACCTGCATTTTCCCTGGGGTTTCATCACCCTCATTTTTCTTTCCTGCTTGACAATAAAGAAAAATGATCATCCTCATTTTTCTTTCCTGCTTGACAATAAATCTGGTGTTTATTATCAAACAGTTGAATTCTTCTATGATTTTAGAAGGAAAGGGTCCTACACACAACTTTTTAGTATCTTTATTGTCTATCAAATTTGTGAAACAGTTATTACATTGTCTTCTAACTCAACCTGAGACATTGACATTAACCCTATACCTTACGGGGCTCTGCTCCTCCTTTCGTCAAGGATGAATCCATCACTGGTTAGTGGGTGGAGCAACAATCCGGGACTCTGAAATCCATCCAAATCACAGCCTGGGCTGATGTATCCGTGTGAGGGTGCAACTGATTTGCAGAACATGCGTGGGGCAGCTGATTCACTTAGCCTCAGCATTTCCATTTTAAGGTCTAATCCTCATCTATTAGTGCCTCTGTTGTCCATGTGGAATTTTGTAGCTTTTCCAAATTTAAGTCCTGGCTTAGAGTTCTTGCTGAGAAACATGGTAAAAGAACCATAAATATATATTGCCTCCCACTGCTGACTAAAAAGCCCATAAACTGAAGCTCTGCCTGCACCGAGCTAGACCTTCCCTGAGCCTAAAACATTCTTCTTCCTATAAGTTGATGTTTGCCTCAGTGGTACTCACTCTAATCAGAATCAGCTGGCAAGACTCCAGGATCAATGTTCACCAATAGTCTATGGCTGGTGTCATTTAACAGTTACACACAAAACCATAGTAGAAAATGCTGCAAACCACAGGTGAAAATCATGTAAGATCAAGGTTTTCTGAAGCACCAAAGCCTTCCACCTCGGCTGTGCTAGAAATGGTGTCTCTGCACTATTTGGGGTTACAAATGATAATTCCAATGACTATCTCTGAAGCTTCCACACAAATCTTTAACATGTGAAGCTTTAAGAAGGATGACAGGTAACACCTGTATATCCTTCCAATTTGGAGTAGATCAGGAGATGACATACAAGAGTTAGAGAAATGAAAATAAAAATATCAGGTCTGTAAATGAACAGGTTGGTTTGGAATCTGTGGCTGGGACAAACTGAGATTCCTCTCTTTCCACTCCCACCAAATTTAACTTGGCCAGCCCAACCTTCAGGCCTTCCCACTGCAGGGGCAGAGAGTCAGGTACTCTTCTTATTTAATCACATAGATTTGCAGAAAATATGAGTGTCCTGAGGCTGCCAAGAAACTCAGTGGACTTGACCCATCTCACTCATTGGATCCTTGACTTTCTCTCCTGAGTTTCCTCAAGGTAGAGGTGGAGGTTGAGGTTTAGGGTGGGTCAGAGAAATGCCTAAAGTAGAACTCAAAGAATGGGAATAAATGTTCCTCCACCACCAGTCCCAAGGCACTGCTATCCCGTCTTCAATGCTCTAGTTTATGCCTGGCTAGAACTCCACTTCTGTGCTCAGAGCACAGCTGAGCCACAGAGGAATCTTCCAAACCTCCAATAAAGAGTAAGTTGAGCAAGAGATAAAGACACAGAAAACGTCCAGGAAGCATATAAAAACTTTCTGGCATACACAGTCTGGACTTCTGCTCAAGTGACAGCTAGCACACAGCCAGGGCCCCTGTGTCCTGCTGCATTCTGCCAGAGGGGTGCCTACACCCTAGCTCCTAAGAATTGGTGCATCTGCCTGGAAGAACCAAGAAGATGGTGAAGCATCATCCAGTACAGGGTAAGAAATCCAGAGCTCAGAAATAGGTGGAAAGACTCAAGTAGGGTCTCATCAGGATGAAAATAGGGGTGGGATATGAGTGGGAGGAGAGTTTTAGAACAATGACTCAAATTTCTGCTATAGCAGAGAGTACACTTTTATAGGCTAGGATGGCATAGGCATGGATTTATTAGACTCTTCCAGAGAATTTTTGTCTGATAGATGAGGCAGAGGTGGAGTAAGCTGGTCAAGGTCACAGTGGCTGAGCTAGGATTTGAACGCTTGTCTCCTGACTCCAAAACTCTTGTTCATTAGTAGTAGGAGGCACCTTTGGCCAAATTTGGCAAAGCCCCACTTGACCCTTACTTTGCACAGAGAGGTGCCAGGAACAGCCCTGGTCTCCTGTATGCTTCATCATTGACTTACAAATCTTCTTCCGCCAGACCTTGGGTGGCATACACATGTTCTTAAAGAACACGTGCATGTGCACACAAATACTCCCCCATGTTTGGAGTTGGAAAGAACCCTTCTGGCATAAACTAAAAAGGAATAAACAAATATATGACGTGTAACATCATCAGTAATAGAAAAACAAATTCTGATTTGTTTCTGGATTGAAGGAGAACAAAATCTTAGAACAGAACTCAAAACCTCTTGAAGAAAATGTCACAAAAACAGCATCCACCCACAGCTTGCTGCTTCCACTCTCCCTCCTTGTCAGCTCTGGCCAGATGGTATCTCTCTCAGCTCCTCTTGCCACAGCTTTCAGGCCTTGTTTTCCATTCTCTGTCAAACCCACCACTCAGTGTCCTGCAGTGTCCTCTGCCCTGGTCCTGGGAGACTGTGAATTTTCAGCCTCGACGTTGCTCTCCCCACGATGTTCCTGTGACTGACCCTGCTAGTTATTCATGTCTTAAGTTTAACTAGCATACCCTCGGAGTGCACATCACTTCCTGCCCAGAAACATGCTATGTCATAGTATTCTGCAGATTTGTGTGTGTACATGGGGGAGGGGGTGGTGGTAATGTACACAAAATAAATAGTAATTCCCAGGAGCCAGTGCAACCCTCTGTGTCAGGTAATTTTCCATGACTGACGCCGTCACTGAAATGGTGTGCAAGGGGCTGTCAGAAATGATTTTCAAGGGCACCCTTATGAACAGTCTGTTACTCACAATGTACCGACATAGACGTGGAGCTGGATGAATGTTTGTGCTCTATTAATGGATTCATTTCCACCTAGAAAGAGGCTTCGTGTGGTGTGCCCCAACTGTGATCCAGCTAGAGTCTTAGAAGACGTACTTAGTTTTGACCCGACGTTGGGAGGGGGCAATCATATGTCTGAGACTGTAGCAAAACTCTAAAGGGAACTATGGTGATTGGCTCACACTGGTAAGAGTGCATTTAACAAGGGTAATAAGGGTAACCCGATGTGCTAAATGAACACAAGCACAAAAAACCAACGGCACAGGTAAAGGGTAGGGAGACCTTGGTTTAACAACAATCCATATGCAAAGTATTTGAAAAGTTTCAAAATTGTAGAGTTTGGAAAAAAGTTATTCAAAAATTTTTACCAGTGCACATCTCCACCAGCTTCAGAACTTCTGACTTAGTAATCTACTCTTAGAATACACTTCTAACTAAATCATAGATTTTTTTAGAGATGTATATATAAAAGTATTAAATTAGTGCAGCATTAAAATAGTAGAAAATGGAAATAACCTTAATTTTCACTAATACAAATATTCAATGGAATAGTGTGCATTTATTAAATGTCATATTTACAAAGACCATTTAATGACATAACATGATCTTTTCACTTTACGATGCTATCTTTCCAACTAAAGTTGTGCCTCTAATGGCAATATTTTAGACTTCAGGAGCAATTGTGGGGAAAGTTAGGTAGTAAATCACATTGGTCAAGAAATCACTTTCTTTACCTCTGTATGAGATCATTCCCTAAACTCTCCTTGTGTCCCTGAAGGAAGTTAGGACAAGGAAAGGCATGTGGGAATAAACGGAGTCTTGGATCAAGCCTCAGCCACCTGAGTAGGGTACCCTGTCTCATCTAAATTCAGCCAACCATATCATTTCTATGGTCAGTGACCTCCAGGGGGAAAGATGCTCAGAGACATCATCTTTAATATTTATTCCTCAATTTTCCACAGTATGGAAATTACTTTAAAAGCTAGTAGTTTTGCCAGATATTATTATTTGCAGCTTACAGTTTGCATCAATCAAATGATGTACCTGTCACTCTCTCTCCAATCCCCACCAATACCAGCGCAAACCACAGCCTCCACTTTTTCCTCCTGGTCTCTTCTGTGGTCACCTGCAGGTCTACTTATGGGAAAGGAGTTTAAGATGAAAAACTCCAATAGTGTCCTCTGATTCAATTCCACGACACCTAGATATATGTTATTAAAGAAGGCATTGACCCACTAATGACAAAACACCAATGAATTTCTGGAGCAGAGTGTATAAAGATATGCATTCAATCCTAGGATCATGCTTACAGTGAAAAAAAAAATCAAGACAATTTCATGATAAAAGAGAGAACTTTAGAGTTATCTGTTTTGAGGTGGGTTAAAGAACCATTGAGGAATGGTGAGAGGAGAGGTTTTGGATAAAACTAGAACTTATTGGAATCCAATCTCTACCACTCATCAACTGTGTAACCTTAGACAAGAGCTTGATTGGCCTCTCCCTTAAAGTTTTTAGTGTCATGTAAATAATAACAGAGTCTACCTTCTAGTGCTTTTGGCAGAAATGAATGAAGTCATACATATAAATGTTTAGTGTCATGGGCAACCTTGCCAGTGCTTAATAACTAGGAAACATTTTATCGTTATAAAGGAAATTAAAGGACCTTTAGAATCAACTAGGCTTGGGTTCAAATCCTTATTCTGTTAATTAGTTTTGTTTCAGTGTGTGCAACCTACTGGGTCTCTTGAACTTTGGTTTTGTAACCTAGAAAATGTGAGTAAAATATCTATTTTTTTCTAGTTCTTCTAAGGATAAACTGTGGTACATATTCGGTATATGTTTATTATCTGCCTTTCTGTGTTATTCTAATGAGAATTCAGGTACTGTGCTATCCTATCTGGAATCTGCTCTCAGACCAGAACACTTTGCTTTTCTAGGGTGACCTTGATTTAAATTAGACCCCATTTTATTGACCCAGAATTCTGTTTTTAAGAGTGCCTGCCTACAATTGTTTTTATTGTTTGGAAACAAGTTCCAAGATAGAGTATAGTCGGAGTATTTAGGTGAATTTCCTTTAGGATAGGAAAGAGAAAGATATTCTAGATAGAAGATTAATACTTTATTTATTTAGAAACTCATTCAGGACATTTATTAGGTAAAGCTGAAATGAGGTAAATTATATATTCCCTAAACCTTTTTCGTTCAGCCCAATTTTTGTAATTTTCTCATTTCTCTTTTCCCAAAAGACACAGGTATTCTAACATGGGAAACATGTATGTACGAGATATCATTACATTGTTACATACCCAAGTTACATATGACTTGACTCAGAGACAAAGCCTTAGATAACAGAGATAGGCAGTAGGCTGAGACAGAGAATCATTAGCATATTTTTTTCAATTATAGTCATATATAAAAACTAGATTGACCACCTACTTATTTCTAAGATACAACCTCTGCCTTTAGTAAACCCTTGTGGTTAAGAGCCATCACGGAGTAGGGCCAGACAGGAGGGTCTCTGCCCGCAAAACCAGGATCTACGGCAGGAAAGACACCAGAGGGGCTTTTTTTTTCCAGCACCGAGGAGAGCTCCACGGTGCCTCAGAAGGTTTTATTGTGAGGGATCTGGTTAGATGCTCCTGAGGAGACAGTAACTCATTTCAGGCTTAAAAGCTTTGGTCCTGTATGACTGGGGATTTTATTCTTTTTAGAATCTATGCTATACCTTCTGATAGAGCCTTGCGAGGTTTTACATTTAATTCACCTTCTTTGCCAGCTTGGGTCTAAGCCAAGAATAATTGTCCCCTTCAACAATCTGGGACTGTGGCGGCGTAGAGGGAAGGGCAGAGGGACCAGCTCAACAAACACCTAGAGTGTGAGGCTACTTTATATCACATTGATAGTAGGTCAAAATCCCTTACATTTGCAATAATGTTTTAAATTAAGCCTTAGAGACAGGTAACATATTAGTTCATATTACATTGACATCATCATTCAGTTTAAGATTCCATTCCAGTTTATTTTTCCTCTTGTTCCTCAATCTCTTCATTCCTCTTGAACAGTTACAGTTACCCACCTTACTGTGTGATACTTCTTCCTTAATTATGCTTCTATCCTTGTGAAAAATGTATAGCATTTTGAGTGTACATATTTTAAGTATATAAATTGCACTGTGTTGTAACTTGTTTTTCCTTTTATTAAACTGACTACTTCTCTACTGTGTTCTTAAGACCATCCGTATTATTGTAAGCCCATCAAGTTCATTGCTTACTAGTGATTATAATTTTGAAGGATGTATCCACTATAGTAGTCCATGTCCTTAGTAATACACACTTAAGTTACATTCAGCTTCCCATTAGCACAACACTGCCAAAATATTGATAGATCATGTGGCAAACATACATCAAATCTTAATATTTCAAGGTTGATAAATCATGATTAGGTTATAACAACTGAAAGTGTTGCTCTGAACTCACAACATCCAAGCCCATCTTAATATATGCAAGAGATGGGGATGGAATGTGGATTGACAGTCCAGTAGGAAAATACAGATTTCGATGGAGGGGCCTCCATTCTGCCATAGTCACAACCTTCATTTTCACTGAGTAATGCCTTTCTGCTATCCCTTGGCTATAGAGCTATTGCCACTGGAATGCCCAACTTGAACCATCCCTCTTCTGAGGAACGGCATTTTTATGACATCTCATTCATCACATTTACCAGCTTTGTGTCTCATCAGAGCCTCAATTACTGGTAAAAACTAAGAAATTATTAACTTCTTATTTATTCACCTCACAAACATTTATTCAATATCGACCATATTGAGCTCAGTGTGGGGGCTATAAGATGAATCAGGCATGGTTCCTTTCCTGCATGATCTGTGTGGTTTTGTTTACATAAGCCAAGTAAACAGAGACAAGAATAAAAGTGTGAACAAGCACAGCAGGGCATAAAGTAAGGAAAGAGATAGCAGAAAAGGTGACATTTAGGAAGGCAACCACAAGCCTCTGGTTTTCCCCCAGGAGATTCCAAATAATCAGGGGTAATGCCCATGTTAGTCTTGTTCAACAATGTGCTCCTGGTGCTGGGTACAGGCCGTGGCGTTTAGTATATGGCCAGTAAATACTTGTTTAATCAATAGGTGAGATAAATCTTGGAAGACAATGTGGTGTTTACAAGCCAGGACAGAGAAAACAAGGAAAGGCAGAGGCCATTGCAGGCAGAAAGAACCATACTTTTAAAAGCAAAAGAAAGCCCTGCAGCCCTGAAGCACTTGGAAACCTAAAAATGAGATGTGAAGAAGATAGAAGTGATGAACAATGAAGCTGAGGTGATGACTCTGTGGGTCCAGTCTCAGAGGGGTCTGTTTGCTATGTTAAAGTGGTTGTATTGTATCCTGAAGACAATGGTTATCTACAGAGAGATTTTAACCCAGAAAGAGAAATGATCAAAGAGATATGGAAGCAGAAAGATGCTTCTTGGGTAGAAAACAGGCCAAATTCAAGACAGACAAATATTTGGGGAGGGTCTTGTGATAGGAGCTTGATTAAAAGATGAGAGTCTTAGCTGAGCTGCAGTGGAATTTGTGGACTGTTAAGGATTGATGAGACTTTGTCCTCATGTGGTATTGAGAGATCAGGAGGGGACTTTCAGTCATTTAGTAAATATTTGATAAGTGTCTGTTCTGGTGCTGAGAACAGAGCTATCAGCCTACAGACAAGGCTCCTCTTCTCATGGAGATTACTATCTCGTCCAGGCTCTGGTCAGTAAACAGTAGCAGTCTGATAAGCTCTGTGACAGGGAAGACACAGAAGCATATGAGAACAATTAGCAGGGCACCCAGTCCAGTTTCCGTGTGGATAGACTTCCTATACGAAGCAGAACTAAACCCAAGGCCTGAAAGACAGGAAAAATCAGCTGGGAGAAAAAGCATTAAGAGAAAGGAAAATGCACCCACATTTAGAGATGAGAAAGGGTATGCAGAGCATTTAAGAAACAGAAAGACGTTTCCTATGCTGAGAGCAGCCGGTGTGAGGAGGGGCTAGTGAGAGCTGAGGCTTTCAGAGGCACCTGTGATTGTTCCTGAAGGGTCTTCTTTGAAGGCAGGCTGAGAAGCTTGGCCTTGATCCTAGGAACAGTAGAAAGCCATAGGAATGTCTCTAGGAAAGGAAGGTAGTAATCGGATTTGCATTCCAGATCTACCACTGTACTCCTGTGAGAACAGTGGATAGAAGGGACTCAAGCCTGGGACACCCCTGGGAGACTAGGGTAGTGCTCTGGGTGGCAGAGGACAGTGATCTGGGTTAGGATCATGACAAGAGAATGCACAGGAATGGAGGGACATTTCTGCTGTGGCATCCATAGGGGCTAGTAATCCATTTGTTATAGGGAGAAAGGGAAGGGAATCAAGGGTGAGAGCAAAGTTTTGACAAGTAACTGGATGAATAGTGGTGACTTTCTCTGAAAGGGCATGCTGGAGGAAGCCCAGGTTCTGCTGAGTGTGAATATGCTTGCGTGTGTGTGTGTGTGTGTGTGTGTGTGTGTGTGTAACAGAGACACCACAGTGTTTAGTTTGGCACATTTGAATTTGAGGCAATTGGATAGCCTGAATCAGGAGCTTAAGCCTGGGACCAGAGACACAGATTTGTGAGCCACTGGGATAATGACATAGATGGACCCGTGAGAGTGGATGAAACCAACTAGCATAGAGTAAGAATGCAGAAACCAGGAACTAGAGAGTTGGAGATGGACTGACTCATGGCTGAACCCATCCAGCATTCTGGAATTCCTGGCCTCTGACTTTGCCTTTAAATCATTGTATTCTTGAAA
The DNA here is from genome assembly GCF_000951035.1 of Colobus angolensis palliatus. Lineage (NCBI taxonomy): Eukaryota > Metazoa > Chordata > Mammalia > Primates > Cercopithecidae > Colobus > Colobus angolensis. Next base: position 9,959,631 of record NW_012114821.1, read on the forward strand.
GAGCCAGTAGATCTCTGGCCCCCAACCTTGAGAACAGTGAGGTAAAGGGACAGGAGAAAGAACAGAGGGTATAAATGGTGAGGAAAATTATATTTTACAGCTTTCCAAGGAAAGAGATTCTGAGATTTGCATCACTTTTTAAAGGTGTAATGGCAAGTACTGCCAGATCCAAGGTTCACATCAAAGTCTCAGATGCTCCAGTCCAGAGCACTCCACTCCCATATGTTTTTAGCTCTGGTCGCTTCCTAGAGATTTAGGGTTGGGAGAGAAGAGTTTGAGGAGGAATGGCTCAAAAGATACACATAGGCAAGTGGTACCCAATGCAGGTCTGGGAAGAAAGTTTCTGAGAAAAGTTTACATCTTGGCTCCACTTCTTGCTTTTTCAGTATGACTCAATTTTGGTGAGAAATGCGTGTTTTGGCTGCTCCTCAAGAACAAAGCCTGTTGTTGATGAGGACTTGGGACAGCGTGCTCTCCTTCCCGCCAAAGACCGCTGTCCTGTCTTCCCAAATCCGTCTGCTCTGGCACGGGAAGGAAGACTAAGCCTAACACGTATGTGTCAGATATGCGGCTGTGTGTCTGCGGCAGCCCAGCCATCTGCAGGAGGCCGGATCTGCCAGCTTGTCACCAGGCAGGGAAATCCATTTCACACTCGGTGAAAATTGTCGCATCCTCCCCCACTTACCAGTTGGAAGTTCTTCTTTCTCTGATTAAGCGTTCTGGGGGTTTATGACCAATGCGGCCCTATTTGTCAAGTGAGAGTTAAGGTCTCGTGTTTCACCAAATAGTCCCTTTGTGTGACCCTTGAGTATTTACCGAGGACAATGCACATAGGTTGAGGTGAGAAAGAAATTTTATCAGGCAGGGCTTTCATCCCAGGAGGAGTTTTAAATTTAATTGTGTCTGGTTCCACTCTCAGATATTCTGGTGTAATTGGTAGGGGCTGTGGCCTAGGCATCAGGATTTTTAAAATTCTGCCCCTTCCCCAACTCAGGCAACTCAAATGTACCAGAAAATTAGAAAGCCACTAGTTGAGAAAGGGCTTCTCAAACTTTAGTTTGCATAGGCGTCACCTGGGCATCTGATTTAAATAAAGATTCTGACTCAGTGGGCCTGGGGTCAGCCTGAGAGTCTTAGTTTCTAATAAGCTCCCAGGTGATGCTGATATAGTTGGTCCGCAGACCACACTTTGTGCGGCAAGGCTATTAAGTAGAATATCCTTCAAACTGGAATATAGGCCTCCTCCTTGTTTGCTCAGAGAATGAATTCAAGGCTCAGCTTAAGTACCCTTTGCTTCTCAAAGACCTCCTTAGCTTCTTTTGCCACACCCTTCCCCTCAGTAGAAGTGACCACTCCCTTCTTTTGCCTTTGCTTGAACTGGCACAAACATCTCCTGCAGCCCTTAGTCTCTGCTCCTCCCAGACTCTCAGCCTCTTGAAGTCTAGATGTGTTCCCGATTCCTTCTGAGTCCCTTTGTAGTCACTGCTCACAACTCTATCGAATGAATGGGTATGACTCACCTTCTCTACCTACCCAGCCTCATTTCTCTTCATAATTGTTATGGTTAGTTGTTTATTGCCTGTCTTCCCACACTAGAATGCAAGTCCCAAAAGGAAAATAATTTTTATTTTTTTGTTCCCTGTTCTATCTGCAGTGGCCTGGAACATAGTAGATGTTCAATAAATATTTATTGAATGAATGAATGAGCATTGGACAGGCACTGAATCCAATTTAATGTAATATCTAACCACAGATGATCAGGCACTTGTCATTTATTGGGCTGGCGAAGATGGCAAGTGTAATGGGAGTGGGAAATTAGGTGGGAGGCAGGTGCAAGAGAGAGGGGAGACAAATCTGTAGGAAGCTGCCAGGCAACATCAAGAAGTGTAAGCTCACTTGTGCCTTTTGAGAGCTGTCCACATGTTTTAGGGCCAGTTAAGGACTAACACCCAGGTCAAGGACTGGCTAGAGGGAGACCTTCATCTTCAGGGTCTGAGGAACAGTTCAGATTCCTCAAGTAAAGACTTTGAGTGTGAAGCAGAGGGGAAGTGGCAAGTTGCCTCTAACACAATGTCATAGAAACCATCACTAATTCATTCATTCACTTCTTTATCCTTTCCATTAATATTTGTTGATCTTCCTGGGGAACAAGACTGTGTCTTGTCTGCAGACATTCAGCTGCTAGGAGAACACCTGACTGTTCTACATCGTTGGCCTTGTCTTGCCACATGGCTGTTGTAGTGGTTTTAAATAATCACACTTTGCATTAGTTATTCATAAAGAGAGAATTTTTGAATGTCCCTTTAGTTTCATTCTTTCTGTTCCAACCTCAAAATTCACAGGAGAGAGGGTTAGATCTCTCTGGGATCAACAAGCTGTGGCTGGGACTTAAGGTTATATGATATAGACATGGCCACTGGGCTTCCATCTAGTATGCAGTGGTGGAGGAGAATATTTGTAAGATACATAGTCATCCACAGCATGGGAAATTCTCAGTCCATTCTCTCAAGGAACTTTGAGCCTGGTGGGAAATTAATAAAGTAGAACTTACAATAAACCATGATGTGCCAGCCTGAGCAACATGGAGAAACCCCATCTCTACAAAAAGTACAAAAATTAGCTGGGCATGGTGGTACATACCTGAGGTCCCAGCTACTCAGGAGGCTGAGGTGGGAGGATCATTTGAGCCCAGGAGGTTGAGGCTGCAGTGAGCCATAATTGTACCACTGCACTCCAGCTTGAACAACAGAGATACCCTGTCTCAAATAAAGCAAAACAAAACAAAACATATTTATAACCTTATATTAAACTTATATAATTTGCACTGACCTGTTTTGTGTATTCTAGAGCCATTTTCCAATTCACTAGTACTAGGATATTTCAAAGAAGCCCTGATAGATATGAGGGGTATCACCAAAATGTTCCAACTACTGAGCTTTATTCTTCCCATGGAGCCACACTGTGGAAGGAAGGGTGAGTTTACCGAAGATTTCTGTCAGACTGGGAGTGTGAAGTAGGGTTGTTATAACCAGATGGACACTGAATTCAAATATAAACATAGTATCAATGACTGTTATCTACTCTTGAGTTCCCTAGAAAAAAGAGCCACAGACAAGGATTACGTATTAATGCTTTATTTGGAAGTTGTAAACTCAGGGCAGTAACACTGAGGACAAGGACAGAAAGGTAGAAGGAAGAATAGAAGCAATGCAAAACATGCAGTAGCATAATGACCATTGCATTTAATGATCTGTATGGAGGTGCAGCAGGTTGCTTAGCAGGGCATCTGCTCCACTTGTTGGTTATCTTGGCATGGTGGGTGATATGGTTTGCCTCTGTGTCCCCATACAAATCTCAACTTGAATTGGAATCCCCACTTATTGAAGGAGGGGGGTGATTGGATCATGGGCATATTTTCCCCCATGCTGTTCTCATGAGGGTGAGTTCTTGTGAAATCTGATGGTTTTATAAGTGTTTGGAAGTTCCTCCTTCATTCTTCTCTCTCACCCGCTGCCATGTAAGACGTGCTTGCTTCTCCTTCATCTTCCACCATAATTGTAAGTTTTCTGAGGCCTCCTCAGCCATGCAGAACTGTGAGTCAATTAAACCTTTTATCTTTATAAATTACTCAGTTTCAGGTATTTCTTTACTGCAGCGTGAAAACAAACTAATACATTAAATTGGAATTGAGGGTGGGATGTTGCTATAAAAAAATATAAAAATGTAGAAGTGAGTTTGGAGCTGGGTAATGGCAGAGGTTGGAACCGTTTGGAGGGCTCAGAAGAATAAAGGAAGATGTGGGAAAGTTTGGAACTTCCTAGAGACTTGTTCAATGGTTTTGACCGAAATGCTGATGGGGACAAGGACAATGAAGTCCAGGCTGAGGTGGCCTCAGATGGAGATAAAGAACCTTTTGGGAACTAGATTAAAAGTAACTTTTGCTATGATTTAGTAAAGAGACTAGTGGCATTTTGCTGCTGCCCTAGAGATCTGTGGAACTTTGAGCATGATAGAGATTATCTGAAATCAGAACTTATGTTTAAAGTTGAAGCAGAGCATAAAAGTTTGGAAAAATTACAGCCTGACCATGTGGTACAAAAGAAAAAACCATTTTCCAAAAATAAATTCAGGCTGACTGCATACATTTGCATAAGTAACGAGGAGCCTAATGGTAGCCAGCAAGACAGTGGGGAAAATGGGGAAAATATCCCCAGGGCACATCAGAGATCTTCACAGCAGCCCCTCTCATCACAGGTCTGGAGGCCTAGGAGAGAAAAATGATTTTGTGGGCCAGCCCCAGGGCCCCTCTGCTCTGTGCAGTCTCAGAACTTGGTGCCCTGCATCCCATATGCTCCGCCTCCAGCCATGGCTTAAAGGGGCCACGGTACAACACAGGCCATTGCTTCAGAGGGTGTAAGCTCCAAGTCTTAGCAGCCTGCAAGTGATGTTGGGCCTGTGAATGTACAGAAGACAAGAGCTGAGCTTTGGGAGCCTCTGCCTAGATTTCAGAACATGTATAGAAATGCCTAGTTGTCCAGGCAGAAGTCTGCTGCAGGGGCAGAGCTCTCATGGTGAATCTCTACTAGGGCAATGCCGACAGGAAATGTGGGGTTGTAACCCCCACAGAGTCCCCACTGGGACACTGCCTAGTGGAGCTGTGAGAAGAGGGCCACAGTCTTCCAGAACCCAGAATGGTAGATCCACTGACAGTTTACACTGTGTGCCTGGAAAAGCCACAGGCACTCAATGTCAGCCTGAGAAAGAGCTGCCCACGGTTGTAGGAGCCCACCGCTTGCATCAGCATGCCCTGGATGTGAGACATGGAGTCAAAGAAGATCATTTCAGAGCTTTAATATTTAATGACCGCCCTGCTGGAATTTGGGCTTGCATGGGACCCTTTGTTTTGAACTAATTTATCCCATTTTGAATAGGAGCATTTATCCAATGCCTGTACCCCCATTGTATCTTGGAAGTAACCAACTTGCTTTTAATTTTACAGGCTCCTAGGTGGAAGGGACTTGCCTTGTCTCAGATGAGACTTTGGACTGTGGACTTTTGAGTTAATGCTCAAATGAGTTGAGACTTTGTGGGACTGTTGAGAAGGCATGATTAGTTTTGAAATGATATGGTTTGGCTCTGTTTTTCCACCCAAATCTCATCTTGAACTGTAATTCCCATGTGTCGAGGGAGGGAGGTAATTGGATCATGGGGGTGGTTTCCCTCAGGCTGTTCTCATGGTAGTCAGTGAGTTCTCATGAGACTGATGGTTTTATAAGAGCCTGGAAGTTCCTCCTTCATTCTTCTCTCTTGCCTGCCACCATATAAGACATGCTTGCTTCTCCTTTGCTTTCTGCCATGATTGTAAGTTTCAAGAGGCCTCCTCAGCCAGGCATAACTGTGAGTCAATTAAGCCTCTTTCTCTGATAAAATATACAGCCTCAAGTATTTCTTTATAGCAGTGTAAAATGAACTAATACAATGGGCTTTGTAGGAGAAGTCCCACTGAGGAGCAGCTTATTGCAAGGAGGATACAGGGATAGTTCATTAGCTATGCTTCCCCTGTCTTTTACCTCTGTATGGTAGATGGACTTGACAGCAATCACTTTACTTAAGCAAAGAAACAAACAAACCATGAGAATGACCCTGTATGGCAGATGCAACTGAATGTGTGTTTGGAGTTCTGAGCTAGGCAATCCAGGAGTGGCCAACTCATATATCCAATGTTTATCTATGAGGAACATCTGAACCCCTGGCCCCTCCCATGGAACCTGGGCAGTACAGGGGATTGAGGCCCTTTGTTTTGGGTTAAATGAAGGTTGCCAGGTGGAGGTTGTTAGGGAAAGTTGCTAAGTGAAAATGCTATATAAACTGCATGTTTTTTGTAGGCAGATGTGGTTCTCCTGCCCAGCTCACCACCGCTGGACTTCTTTGCATGTCTGTTTCCTACTAGTAAAACCCTGTCTATATACTAACTCTAGGTCTCTTCTTCACCCTCCTGAACCTGGTGCCATCCCTATTGGAGTTAATAGGGTCCAATGCAACAACCTCCTACTGGGTTAGAATTCCCACAGTACCAGTGAATGGATAATTTAAAAAACTGTCCCAGAAAATATAAAACATATTAGCACAAATTATTTAAGTTTAATATAAGGCTATATTCATCATGGCTTTTGGTGAGTTCTACTTTAATAATGTCTTACTAGACTGAAAGCTCCTAGATGCAAAGAAGTGAGGATTTCTCATTCTTTGGATGACTGTATAACTTACAAATATGCCTCTCAACCCCATTACTGGATGAAAGCCCTAGAAGCTAATTAACCCGCCCTTCTGAGTTGTAGTGCCTGGCTTCTTTAGTGGCTGTTCAAAATGACAGATCCCTCATCCTAAGGGATGGTGTCATTTCATCCAGTGTAGAAACCAGAATCAGAACCCCATGAGTGCAACTGATCCGACTGGCTGTGTGGGAATGGCCAAAGCAGAGGTGGGGGTCTGTGTTCTCAGTAACCAGTTGACTCTGGAAACTACAGTATAGCCCAAGAGGCATGTAGCCAAGGACAGTGGAAGTGGTGCATGAGATCTGATTCAGTACAGATGTTTATAAATCTTAGAGAGATTGCAGTTCCATTTCTTTTTTTGTTTTTTATTTTTATTATTATACTTTAAGTTCTAGGGTACATGTGCATAACATGCAGGTTTGTTACATATTATACTTTAAGTTCTAGGGTACATGTGCATAACATGCAGGTTTGTTACATATGTATACTTGTGCCATGTTGGTGGGCTGCACCCATCAAGTCGTCAGCACCCATCGACTCGTCATTTACATGAGGTGTAACTCCCAATGCAATCCCCCCCACTCTCCATAATAGGCCCCAGTGTGTGATGTTCCCCTTCCAGAGTCCAAGTGATCTCATCGTTCAGTTCCCACCTATGAGTGAGAACATGGGGTGTTTGGTTTTCTGTTCTTGTGATAGTTTGCTGAGAATGATGGTTTCCAGCTGCATC